>NC_133537.1:79376665-80052165 GCF_048544455.1 Silene latifolia | reverse complement strand
GTGGGTGTCGGATTCCTATCTGAGGTGGAGAAAGGCTGCAACTTCGGAAGAACGTGAAAGACTGAGGAAACGTGAGCCTGTTGACTACAAGGTGCGCGAGGGAGAGAAAGAGAAGGAGAAGCATTTGACAGAAGGAGAAGAAGAAGCTGGACTTCAGGTCATTCGTCCTTCAAGAAATCAAAGACTACTCCTGTTGAAAATGGTGGTTGGCAAGAGTGGAAGGGTCAGGCCTCGAGAAAGACCGTTGGTGATTAGGTCTGAAGTGGTGCAAGAACGCCCGGCTCGAGGTCGTGACAAGAAATATGACAAGAATGACAAGGGCAAGGGGAAGATGGAGGAATAGCCCGAGTCCTTATTTATTATTTGGTTATTATTATTATTGTTGTAATAAAAGGGAGGGATTTTTAGAATCCTAGCCTATTCTATTTTTTTATTATGTATCGTGCTATTATTATTAGAAAATGAATGAAATAAAAAAGGTTAAATGGTTAAGAAACCGCTGTGATTTTCTTTTATTATTCTTGTCGAATTTCAAATGCAATGCAAATGTCCTTCTATTTACATTTTAGGTATATTGGGTTGAATCCCGTGAAGGATTGCCTACGTATTCACTTAAAAAAAGCGAAATCAAACCCTTGCGCGTAGTTCGAGTAAATGTAAAAGAATAATTGTTCGAAGCAAGAGCTTGTAGTGAACATAGAAAATAAGCATGAGCTTTTTGCTTGTTCTCAAGGTGCGAATTTAGTTTATTTGATGATATGAGGATGACAATCTTGTCAAAATGCAAGAGCATAGTGACACTTAGCTTATTTCAGCTTGGCCAGGGGCCGTTTATTTAGTGCCACAAGAGCGACACATGAGTTTACGCGAGGCGCGTTTTTGTCCTATTCTAGGCATAGTATTGTTTCAGTTGGTCAAGGTTTGTAGGGTTTGAAAACTCATTCCCATCTAGGTCTGTGATTCTAACCGCACCCCCTGGGAGTATGGATTTGACTAGATATGGTCCGGCCCAATTAGGTTTGAATTTTCCCCTTGGGTCGACGGGTAGAAGAGCTCTAACCGATTTGAGTACTAAGTCTCCTTCTTTGATGTTTCTTGGCCTAACTCTTTTGTTGAAAGCTCGTTTGATACGGGCTTGATATGTTTGGACATTATGTAAGGCGCGTAACCTACGTTCATCCAGGAGGATGAGTTCTTCATACCTATCCCTCTTCCAATCGGCTTCAGGGATTTGATTTTCTAGTAAAATGCGCAAGGATGGTATTTCCACTTGATTTGTACGGCCTCCATGCCGTAGGTCAAATAGAAAGGAGTAGCCCCAGTGGGCGTCCTAATCGATGTACGATATCCCCATAAAGCAAAGGGTATCTTGCTTGGCCAATCTCTGTAGTTGTCAGTCATTTTCTTGAGAATTGTGACAACGTTCTTGTTTGCCGCCTCTACCGCGCCGTTAGTCTGTGGTTTGTAGGGCGAAGAGTGGTGATGCTTAATCTTGTATTTGGCTAGTAATTTCTCGGTTTCAGCCTGGAAGTGTGACCCATTATCGCTGATGATCTCATGTGGGCAACCATATCGACAAATGATGTTGTTTTGTATGAATTTTGCCACATTTTTAGTCAGTAAGAGCAAGCGATGTAGGAAGCCGCCTCTACCCACTTGGTGAAATAGTCAATTGCTACTAGAATGAAACAGTGACCTCCTGTTCCGGCTGGGGTTATCTTCCCGATTATGTCAATTCCCCATGCGGAGAATGGCCAAGGAGATGTCATTGTGTATAGCAACGAAGGAGGGACATGTTGTACATTCCCGAAGATTTGGCAATTGTGGCAGTGTCTCACGTATTTGATGCAATCAGATTCCATTGTGCTCCAATAATACCCCAAGCGTGTGATTTTCTTTGCCATCATGGGCCCACTCATGTGAGGACCGCATTCTCCGTCGTGGACTTCTTCCATCACCTTTCGTGCCCGTGAATGATCAAGGCAACGTAGGACTACACCAAGAGGTGTTCTTTTGTATAACTCTCCTTGCATCGTGGGATGTATTGGGAAGCTAATAGGCGTATAGCACGTTGTCCCCTTTTGTCCATATCCGGTGGATAGGTACCATTAAGCTTGAAATTCAGGATTGCTTGGAACCAGGGTTCCTGTGCGATTTCTTCTTCATCGGTGATTTGATGGACATAAGCCGGTTCTGACCGTCGTTCGATGCATAAAGGCATTTCCATCATGTGGTCTCGGCATATTTATCAAAGATGCAAGTTTCGCAAGAGCGTCTGCAAATTGATTTTCCTCTCGAGGTAGGTGTAAGTAGGTTACGTGATCAAAGAATTGAGCCACTTGGTCTATCCTAGCTTGATAGGGTGCGAGGCTTTCGCTTGGATTTTCCAGATCCTGTAACTTGGTTGATGATCGGTGATGAATCCCCATGTACTCGGAGGTTTTTGATGCCTAAGCTTACTTCCGCTTGTAGTCCAATGAGACAAGCTTCATACTCTGCAGCGTTGTTTGTCACCTCGAAGTCGAGTTTGACAAAGAATCGGTGTATGCTCACCTTCAGGAGAAATGAGCAACACTCCTATTCCGAATCCTCTTAAATTTGATGCTCCATCAAAGTATAGATCCCAAGAGTCTACGTCTATTTGAAGTATATCCTCGTCGGGAAATGACCAAGTGTCTATGGTTTGTGCGTCGTTGATAGGATTTTCTGCGAAGAATTCGGCGACGGCGCGACCTTTTATGACTTTTAGCGGCACATATTTGAGGTCGAATTCTGAGAGCATCAGGGTCCACTTTGCAAGACGTCCGTTGAGGACGGGTTTCTCGAAGAGGTATTTGACTGGATCCATTTTGGAATATATCTTGACGGAGTAGCTAAGCATGTAGTGACGTAGCTTCTTCGTTGCCCACACAAGAGCGAGGCATGTCTTCTCGAGTTGCGAGTATTTGCACTCATATTCCAAGAACTTCTTACTTAGATAGTAAATAGCTCTTTCTTCGCTTCCTACGATTTGAGCTAGCATGGCACCCATGGCAGCTTTCGATTCTTCGTGAGATATAAACCAAGAGGTTGATCTTGTTGTGGCGGCGTGAGCACCGGTGGTTTGGCCAATATCTCCTTGATTCGGTCAAACGCCTTTTGATACCATCATCATCCACATGGTGTGGTCTGTTTTCTTGAGTTTCTTGAAGATAGGCTCGCAAATCATGGTAAGTTTCGATATGAATCGACTTATATATTGTACTTTTCCCAGGAATCCTCCGACTTCTTTTTTCGTTTGAGGTTGTGGCATTTCGATCAGAGCTTTGATTTTTGAGGGATCTATTTCTATACCGCGTTGGCTAACGACGTATCCCAGGAGTTTTCCGGATGTTACCCCGAATGTGCATTTCTGAGGATTGAGTCTCATGTTGTACTTTCGTAGCCTTGCGAAGAACTTGCGAAGGTTTGCAATGTGTCCCTCTCTTTCCTTGGATTTGACGATCATGTCATCTACATATACCTCCACTTCTTTGTGCATCATGTCATGTAGGAGCGTAGTTGCGGTGCGTTGGTATGTAGCTCCGGCGTTGATCAATCCGAATGGCATTACTGTATAGCAATATGTTCCCCATTGGTTGACGAATGCTGTTTTGTGCATATCTTCCATGGCCATCTTGATTTGGTTATAACCCGCATATCCATCCATGAAGGATAGTAATGCGTGGTCTGCAGTATTGTCCACCAATATGTCAATGTGAGGTAAAGGGAAGTCATCTTTTGGACTTGCTTTGTTTAAGTCCCTGAAGTCAACACAAACACGGATTCTCCCATCCTTTTTGGGCACGGTACTATGTTAGCTACCCAAATCAGTACTCGGAAACTTTGATGAACCCGGCTTTGAATTGCTTATCAACTTCTTCCTTAATCTTTAGAGCCCATTCTGTTCTCATTCGTCAAGCTTCTGTTTCACGAGTTTGAAACCCTACTTAATCGGAATCCTATGTTCGGCGATATCCCTGTCGATCCCTGGCATGTCTTTGTAGGACCAAGCGAAAACGTCTTTGAATTCATTTAGGAGGTCTATGAAATCGGCCCTTTTGGTAGAGCTCAAGGTAGTCCCTATCCTAAGTTCTTTGGGTTCTAATTCGGTTCCTACGTTGATGGGTTCGGTATCCTCTATTACTGGTCCTCCTTCCCCTTCCTGTAATATTTCTTTGGCTACGTAGGGAGGTATTTCGGTCAAGTCTGGGTCTTGGTCGTCCTCGATCATCATAAACAGAATTGCACTCGAAAGAACACAGAGAGTAAGCGAAACATGATTTATTCATATTAAGATTTGAGTAAAGTTGAAACAAAGAAGCCAACCGATCCATGGTCACAAGGAAAAGGGACAAGAATGGGGCATTCCCGAACTACCGTGACTACTTGAGGCTAAGCTAGGAGAAACGAAGGGAGTGGGGATGACAACAGGAGTAGACTCTCTAACGACTCCTCTGAGACTCGACTCCGACTCCGACTCCGACTCCGACTCGAACTCGTCGTCTTCCGGTTCTCCTTTGAACATCTCTCCTTCTCCAGTAGTGAGCTTGAAGAGCCTTCCTTGGTTGTTGGTCCACTTGATAGATTTTCTCCATCCTTTCTCGCTTGCTTTGTGTCGATTTCGTGATCAACGCGTGGGGTTGAAGCGATCGTCCCGAAGTATCATAGTAATGATCTCATCCTGCGCGGCCCTAATGAATCGGTCCTCTCCAAACAATAGGCTAACAGCTTGTTCGTCGAAGCAAGGTGCTTGACGGGTTTTGACGGTAGGAACCGTTTCGGGAGGAATGAAGTAGCAATCGTGAAAGATCTCGATTCCGGCTAACTTCCTCTCAAGATAATGCCAAGGTTCAGGAAATCCATGAAAGAGTTCTGAACTTCCTTCTTGAACGAAGTATCCATTTAAGGTGGGGAGATATGGTCTCATTTGGACTCCCACGTGCTTGCGATTTTGGACTTGAGCGAGCATTTCGAGAACTTCTTCAGTTGTGGGTTTGTATCCTAGTCCAAGTGGTATCCTTGTCGAGTTGCCTTTCTTGTATGGTGCAAAGGTGTTCTTCCGAACTCGGGTTTAAAGGCATTCCAGGAAGTATCCCGATTCTTGAGTATGTGGTTGACCACCAAGTTAGAGTAGGGATTATAGTATAAGGGTGCCAACTCACTTTCTATGACATTCACACTTTGGAAGCCCCCAAGTTCGTATATGGGATCCGCAAGGACTTGATTGTTTGATTGCTTCTCGATTATTGCCTTGATGGGTGACGAAGTGATTGTCACAACTTTGCCGTTTAGTGGGATCTTGATCTTTTGATGAAGGGTGGATGTTACCGCTTTGGAAGCGTGAATCCAAGGCCTTCCCAGAAGTATGTTGAATGAAGCCTCGATGTCCACTATTTGGAAGTTAACTTTTCGTTCGATTGGTCCCGTGGTTATGGTTAGGCTAGCAAGTCCAACCACTTTTCGTCGTGTACCGTCATATGCACGTACACCTTGATTTGTAGGAGTCCAATTCGACTCCTTCATGCCTAGTTTGTATGCCGTTTTGAGGGGTATGACGTTGATCATGGAGCCATCATCTACCAAAGTCATTGGCACGTTCTTCTTTAGACAAATGACGGTGATGTATAGGGCAAGGTTGTGACTAGCGCCGAAAGGTGGCAAGTCCTCATCCGAGAAAGTAATAGGATTACTTAGCTTAGGTGATTCTTGGAAGACCAAGTTGACTACATCTTCAGGAGTGGAGTTATGTGCTACATTCAATTTGGCCAAAGCTTGTAGTAAAGCTTGGCGATGCGGAAATGAGCTTGCCACTAGTTGCCAGACTGAAAGATCAGCCTTGGTTTTCTGTAATTGCTTGAGCAAATGATCAGTGGGATCATCTTCGTTGTCATTTGGTGTGATGACGTTAGTTGGACCGTTTTGAGTAGTGCTTTGATATGGGCGGCCCGAACGAGTTAGGTGATCCACGTCTTGGTCTTCACCATTTTGGACTATTTCCTTGACCAAGGAGTTTTCAATGAGGTATTCGTCTTCATCGTCATCGGCCCAAACCCCATTGATTGCAGCTAGTTCCTTCATTCTCATGATATCACTTTCTAGTTGTATGATTTGATCGACTAGCTTATCGACCACGGCGACTACTTCTTGCATAGTGGCATTTTGAGAGAAGATCAATGGTACACGTTCCTTAGGTATTGCATTGGGATGGCTTAAGGCCGTTACCATGTTTTATAATTCCCACACTTGTCTATCTACACTCCTTGCCCATGCGATGAAGTCGGAAATGGTAGGGGAGATGGTAGAGTAGAGCCTTTCTTTCTCAATTGCATGAATTTCATTTTCGGTGGGAGAAATTAGGTGTGAGCAATCTAAGGTAGATTCGTCACTTGTAATCACTAGAACTCCAAGAGGATTCTGAGTGTTGTTGGGCTTACCCCCTGGTGGAATTGGAAGTCGACCATCTTCGATCATATCTTGAAGCACGTGTTTCAACTTGTAGCATTTTTCTGTGTCGTGCCCTTTGCCCCTATGGTATTCACGTAGGGAGTTTTCATCCCGAACTTGGACTTCTTTTTCGTGTTCGGGAGTAGGTCCAATGGGTTGGAGTTTACCTTGCTTCATTAGCCTTTTTAGAGCGTTAGAGTACGTGTCCCCAAGGTTTGTGAACTTCCTTGGTGGGCTAGTTTTCTTGGATGGCTCGAGAAGGTTAACTTCGTCGGTCTTGCTAGTAGAGCCGTATGAACGACTTGTGGACCCTTGATATCCTCGACCTACCGTTTTGGTCAAGAGTCCTTTACGGATGTCATCTTCAATTCGTGTCCCTAGTACGGTTAAGTCCTTGAAAGTCTTGATGTTTTGATATCTCAAGTGACCGGCATATATGGGTTTGAGATTATCCACAAACTTTTCCACGAGAGTAGCCTCATCCAGGCGTTCAACTAGTTGAGTACTAGTCTTCCTCCACCTACTTAGGAAGTCGGTGAATCCTTCTTTGTCATTTTGGGTAAGAACCTCTAGAGTACGCATGTTGACTTGGATCTAGGCATTATCCGCATATTGTTTCGAGAATTCGATCGCGGCGTCCTCCCAAGTAGCGACCTTTTTGTGATCCAAAGTGTAGAACCATTGCTTCGGAATGGTGTCAAGAGATGAAGGAAAGATCCTTAAGAACATCTCGGGTTTGATGCCTTTGATAGACATGTAGTCCTTGAAGGCGCGGATGTGGTTCAAAGGGTTCTCATGTCCTTTAAACTTAGGGATATCCGTCATGCTAAAGTTAGTGGGTAATTTGGAATTGACGGCTTCATACTTGCGATTGTTTTCCCTATAAATATCATCCCCCTTAAGGTACATCAATTGCTCCTCTAGGTATTGGAGTCTTTTCTCACCGCGGTTGTCCCTAGGACAGGGTTCTCATCTTTAGACTCGTCATCGGAAAATTGTAGTACTTCACCTTTAAGGGGAGGCAACCTTCCCTCTACATCAAAGATACGGCCTTCGATAAGTTCAAGGCGGTCATAGGTTTGTTCTTGAGTGATTTGCATTTGGGTTATCGCGGCTAGGATTCGATCATTACTTTCTTGAATTTGCCGGAGGTTCGTTTCACCACTTGACCCAGGCATCTTGGAAACTGGATAAGAGATCGGCGACGAATCAAAACACGATCGACCATTCTATCACACTTACTAAGAGAGGAAAGTTTTGACTCGTGAAGTGGGTGTATGCCACTTGTGTTGAGTGAGTTTTGAAGAAAGACAAGGTCTTTGAAAGTGTGTGTCCTAGCCAACTGTAGTGTAGTTGTAGGAGTGGACTCGAAGTGAGGTTTGAAATGGGCTTGTGGCCCGAATTTTGACACGACAAACGGACAGAGTTTTGACTGGATTTTTGCGCTAATTGAAGGCCCTATTTTTTTCGAAATTTTGCTTTGAAAATAAGGATTTTGATTTTTTGAAAATTCGTCATGGTTTTGTTTAGAAATGGTGATCACGTAAGGTTTACACATTTATACAAGCATTATAACGGATGCTTGAGTGCATTTAAAAGGGATTTGGTTTAAAGGGTGGGTTGCCATACCGAACCATCAAACCCGAAGTCTGTGGAGAGGTTCGTGCCAAACAAGAGTAAGGCCGATTCCTAGTCCATTTCCTCAAGTAGTGAAGGCCCTTGATACAAACAAGAGTAAGTACCATGGTATGGATGACGTCAATCGCTATCCATCCTTAGGCCCAAATAAGAATTAGGACCGTTTAGACGGGACGATTGGTCGAATGGGTTGGGTTGGGCCTAGGAAGGCCGAATAAAACGGTCTAGGAAGACCGAGTTATGAAAACCGACAATTGTCTTGTACAAACTATTCCCTAACCTTGTTCAAGTTTCACCCTTCGCTACACGTAAGTGTATTATCCCCAGCGGAGTCGCCAAACTGTGGACAGCGGGCCGCCCACGGGGGCGCTTGGTGAGAAACGGGGAACAAGCGTTTGCATTTTGTATGGAGTCGCCACCAATTTTTATGGGAAATTGGAACCGTTCGAATACCTCGTGTCATGTCAAGACACAAAGTAGTGACATGAACACTAAGCAATCGTTACCCTTAGCATTCTATGTCTAGAATGACTCTCGTGGATGCCAATGAACACGGGTGCTCACGGAGATCCGGGTAAGGGGTGAGGGAGTACGTATTAGGAAGCTCTTTTGATCGAACACCTAATCCCGCCCGCCTCGATAGCGGCCTCTACTAATGATTAGGGAAGTTATTTATACTCGATATATCGTCGGCTATATGCATGCAATGCAACATCCAAGTTTTAATCCTAGCATGTGAAGATAAATACTAAGTCGGTTGACACGTAATTAGCATACAATTAGGTCGATGTAGGATTTAATGTTGATTTACATGTGAAAACATACAAATGATGCGATAAAAGAAATACAATGAATATAAATTACAATAAATATAAATTACAATAATTACATTGGATTAGGCGATTTATGTCGAAAATACCGCTAAAACGGATAATTTGAGAAAAAAAAGAATAAAAGAATAAAAGACGAACAGAAATTAGTGTGATACTACGGATAATAGTTAATTAATTACGTAAACTAATTAATTACGTCAAGGCAGAAAAGGAGTTCAGGGACAGAACTCATCCTGGAACAAAGCGCAGAGAGATCTGCGCCCTGCGAAGAGGCGCAACGCGATTCTTTGCGTCTGTTCCAAGGGTGAGTTCTGGCTGTGAAGCCGGAACTGCAAATCGTTAATGTTAATTGGTAATTTACGGATTGATTGATACAATTACTCGGATGAAAGTGATTTAACAGGTTATTTAGCGTATGAACGATGGTCATGAAAACAATAAACATGAGTAAGACGGAAATAAGACGGATTAATTATGTGAAGGGTCGATGTTAATGAATGATTTAACAAACTAACCGAACGAATTAATTAGACTAAACATGATGAAACATGACGAATTAATGACTAAACAGATGAAAACTATATCAATGATGAATCCCAGAAACTCAATATGAACGAATTGAATCTCTAAAACCCGAATTGAATATTAATGACGAAAACCCGCAAATATGAATTACTTGGGATTTAAGTCGGACTCATGAATTAAACATGTGAATTAATGAATGATGACTAAAATATACATGCGAATATTAAACTATCATGATGAAGAATTAAAGAAAATAAACGAAACAAATAACAAAACACACGAATTATAGAGGATTTAAGAAGAAGAAAAGAAGCAGAATCTGCGCGGCCCTCACGAAGAGGCGCAGCAGAATCGCGCTCCTTCAAGAGGCGCAGCGATTCTTGCGTCTTTTCTCGACTATCGATCTCATCGAAAATCCGTAAAAGGATTTGAAAGACGGTTTTAGAAATCGATTTTAACGGTGTTTTCGACATAAATCTTACATGAGGTGATACGATAATTAAAAAGTACAAAAATACAATAAATAAAAGAGGACTATACACCCTCAGACTTACATGTTGACGGAACAAGATGAACTAAGAATCGACTAGTGAATGCTCGACGCGAATGCAAGGAAAGAGTGCCCTCGTAAGAGGAAAACGATTGATTAATTAAGATTGATTATTGTGTAGTTGGTCAAATTGGTCGGTCATGCAACGGAGAGGCTGGTACCCGGAAAGATCCGAGCTTACGTGGTCGGAAGTCCAAGCACGTAGGCGCCAATTAGTAAGAACGAAGTCTAGAATGCAAAGGGAGAAGAGAAGGGCGGACACTCGCGTGAGAAATATGAGGAATGAAAGCTCCTATTTATACTAATCACACGAAGGAATAGGGTTTCGGAGACTCTTTGGAAGTGAATCTCGGAAAGATATAAAAAAGATACGTAAATCATGCAAGAAGGGCCTGGGAAGAGGCGCAGCAGTCACTGCGTCTCTTGGAAAAGGCGCAGCACCTGCTGCGTCTGTTTCCAGGAGGTTTCCTCCTGCCGAAGAAAGATTTCCGCGTTTGAGTTATGGTAGGACGGAAATAATTCGATTATCTTGTGAATATTACGGGATATTATTTGCCAAAAGATAAAATTTATGAAATATGGAATAGAAATATCCGGAACATTCCAGAACATTCTGACTCGGGATTTAACAGCTATCAGAAAATGGAGACGGTTTTTGACCCGGACTCCGAATGTACTCTAATTACTGCCAAAACGACCGTATCAGGACGTAGATGACAACTAAGAGGTTGACATTAATATTTGAGCAAACACTTGACGATAATCTTACGAACTGTCACAAATCGTTCCGCGAATCGAACATGCGGCCCAATCATCACCGGGTGGTTTGCGGGAGGTGTAGAAACGAGGTGTCTACAATATGCTCTCGCTCTTATTAGGGTATTCTATTGTTCATAGCAGGTCTTACTCTCTCTAATCTCTCGATCTAGGTCGGAGTTTACCAGATTAAATAACTAGTCGCATGCATTCAATTAAATAAATAAGATTAATTGCTACGATTAATAATTCAAACATGATAGTTACACCAGATCTAATTTCCTAATTAAATATCGTCACATAAGCATGGATCCCCGAAATCCCAGCATAAGGAAATTAGCAACGCATAATTGAAATGATAAACTCAGCAAAAAATAATGGAAATTAAACTAAACATGATGAAAAGAAGTAAATAATAATTAAACGTACGACTTGCAATGATAAAGGAGAAAAAACGAAAATAAAGTAAAAGAAATAAATGAAGAACTAAGATTAATTGATTACCGGAAAATAAAGGAATCAAGGTTACATGTTTTCATATCCGAATCACAAAGCAAAGTAACGTGTAAAAGAGAGTTTTAGCAAAAGTAAAGATAACCTAAAATTGTTCCCAGTTTGTCTTTATATAAAGATATATAAGATTTATTAATTAAACAACTAATGGGCCGAATTAAAATTAAAATAACACGGACTGATATGCAAAACCAATCGATCGACTAAAAGAACAGGGCGATCGACTTTTTCCTCTGAGCAAATCAGTCGATCGACCAAAGAGGGCTGTCGATCGATTTTTCTGAAGAATCAGCGTCCAACTTCACTACGGCGAGCTTCCTCACGTGTTCGCGCATTCCAACATGATATTTCTCGAGCTTAACTTCATTAGTATCCAAGATGCGACTACAGGGACAGGTTTTGGCTTGTTTATACTCCTTCGGGACCAAATCTGCAATAAATACAAAATAACACAAAGTACCAAATTCATGGGAGAATAGTAGCTTACGCTACTAAAAATAGCATAGAAATGCGTGCAAAAGAATACAATAAATATATGAAATAGGCATGCATCAAACCTCCCTAAACCAAACCCTTACTTGTCCCCAAGCAAGCAAAGACATTAGATATAAACAACTAATGGAATGGTAGACAAGCTCAGAGCTAACTATGCTTCACACGCCCAAACCAATTTAATGCAAGCAACCAAAACCAATGTACAAAATCAATTGCAAACGAGTTATACTAATTAAACAACTACTGAAACTTCGACCTTGCAAGACTCGTATATATCGAACTCTCACGGGTCGCTCATCACTCGTTCAAGAACATGGTGAGATTATTCATTTTAAGACAAGAAGGAAATAAGACACTCACCTAACTGCAACCTATAAGAACATGTATGTAGTCTAACATGATAATTATCTCTACCGACGGTACATATGCATTCCAACCAAACAAGACCAAGTCACATGCCGAGGACTTACAAATATGGTGAAGCGAGGTAATTGGGTAAAAAGGGGCAAAAATATTTGGAAAATTGGAGGTAAAAGCCAAGCTAGTACCAAAACAAAACCAATAGTAACAAATCCCGCTCAACAAACCAACCATATAAGATGAAACGATGCCAAAACTGGCATAAAACTCACGCATCAAATCAGAAAATACTCCTCAGATAATATGGAATAACAGCATAGGAGGGAAACCATCTCCTTCTTTTTTCTTTTTCTTTTATTTTATTTTCTATTTTTTTCTTCTCATTTTTTTTTCATTTTCCGCGTTTTTTTTCATTTTTTTTCATTTTCATTAAAATTCTTTCCTTTTAATTTTCCATTTCCTTCTTCTCAGACCCTTCATAACAAAAAGAAATGCCAAGATCGACAAATACACACGTACCCAAAATTATTAACTGTACTAGCTTGACTAGGGTAGACTGTATAGGAATGTGGTTAACAATTGGGTCAACACAAGTCAATTTCGCTTATGTAAGGCTCGAGGGTAAAATAAGAATAAGAAGGATGCCTCTCCACATGTGACACCGCCACTAACCCGAATGCATACAGGTACTAAGTGACAAAAATTATGTTTATGAAAATTGATGTTACATGTCGTATATGGAGTACTACTCTCATCCTAGAATGAAAATGATCATGAATGTCATTAGTTTGTTTAGCTTTATGTGGACAATGGGCCCACGGGGGCGCTTGGGAGAGAGAACAAGTGTTTGCATTTTGTGGAGTCGCCACCAATTTTTTTGGGAAAGTGAAACCGTTCGAATACCTCGTGTCATGTCAAGACACAAAGTAGTGACATGAACACTAAGCAATCGTTACCCTTAGCATTCTATGTCTAGAATGACTCTCGTGGATGCCAATGAACACGGATGTTCACAGAGATCTGGAGTAAGGGGTGAGGGTACGTATTAGGAAGCTCTTTTGATCGAACACCTAATCCCGCCCGCCTCGATAGCGGCCTCTACTAATGATTAGGAACATCATCTATACTCGATATATCGTCGATTATATGCATACAATGCAATATCCAAGTTTTAATCCTAACATATGAGAATTAGGCTATGTCGGTGAACAAGTAATTTAGCATACAATTAGTGTCGAAGTAGGATTTAAGTTCAATTACATGTGAAGGCATACAAATGATACAAGAAATACAATGAAAAATATAATAAACAAAATTACAATAATTACATCGGTTCATCGATTTATGTCGAAAATACCTTTAAAACGGATAGTTTGCGAAAAAGAATAAAAGAAAGAATTAACGAACAGATCAGTAGGCGATAATACGGTTAATAGTCAATTATACGTGGACTAATTAAACTAGGTCAAGCAACAACGGAGTTCGAGGCAAATCAACTTGAACAAAGCATCAGATCGCGCCCTTTGGAAGAGCGCGGATTCTTTGCGTCATTCAAGGGTGAGTTCAGTTCGTGAAGCCGAACGCAAATCGTTAATGTAATTGGTGATTTTAAGGATTGGTTAATATATTTACTTGGATGGAAGTGATTAATACATTATTTATATGTGATTGATGGTCATAAAAGCAACGAAACATGGATGAGACGGATTAAAGACGGATTAATTACATGAACGAAAGATTGATTAGTGACATAGATAAACTAATTAGGTTAAACATGGCAAATTAATGACGAATATGACAAAAGACAGATGAAGATATATCAAAGATCGAATTCCAGAAACCCGATATGAACAAATCGAATTCCTACAACCCGGATTGAGTTTAATGACGAAAACCCGCAAATATGAGATTATAAGGGATTTAAGTCGAATTTAATGATGAATTATACGTGTTAAGGGTGAACAATAATATACATGTGAAATTATCATGATATCGTATCAAAGAATTAACGAAAACAAACGAAAACAAACAAAGAACGAATTACAGAGGACGAAGGAAGAAGAAAGGAAGCAGGAACTGCGGCAGCCTCACGAAGAGGCGCAGCAGGAACTGCGCTCCTTCGAAGAGGCGCATCGGTTGCTGCGTCCTTTCTCGACGGTCTATCTTCTGGAAATCCGCAAAAAGGGTTTTAAAGCACGGTTTTAGAAATCGGTTTTAAAGAGGTGTTTTCGACATAAACCTTACATTAATGATGATACAAAAAGTAAAGGCGAAAGTGCCTTCGTAAGAGGAAAACGATTAGATTAATTAAGTTGATTAGTTGTGGAGTTGGTCAAATTGGTCGGTCATGCAAACGAGGCTGGTACTCAGAAGGATCCGATCTTACGTGGTCGAATGTTCAAGCACGTAGACGCCAAAAAGTAAGAACAAAGGTCTAGAATTCAAAGGGAGAAGAGAAGGGCGGACACTCGCGTGAGAAATATGAGGAGCGAAGGCTCTTATTTATACTAATCACACGACGGAATAGGGTTTTCGGAGAGACTTTGGAAGTGAATCTCGGAAAGATATGAAAAAGATAAGAGAAAAACGCAGAAAAGGACCTGGGAAGAGGTGCAGCAGTAACTGCGTCTCTTGGAAGAGGCGCAGCACCTGCTGCGTCTGTTCTCAAGTGGTTTCCTCCTGCGGAAGAAAGATTTCCGTGTTTAAGTTATGGAATGACGGAATAATTTGGTTTTCCTTAATATCTTGTATGAATATTACGGGAAATTTTTTACCAAAGAATAAAAGATTGTGAAATATTTATAAAATATGGAATAGAAATATCCGGAACATTCCGACTCGGGATTTAACGGCTGTCAGAAAATGGAGACGATTTTAGGCCCGGACTCCAAATGTACTCTAATTACTGCCAAAACGACCGTATCGGAACGTAGATGACAACTAAGAGGTAGACATTAGTGTTTGAGTAATCACTTGACGATAAACTTACGAACTGTCACAAATAGTTCCGCGTACCAAACATGCGGCCCAATCATCACCGGGTGGTTTGCGAGAGGTGCAGAAATGAGGTATCTACAGAGCCCCTACTTTGATTGAGGCTTGGACAAGGCGAAAGTCAAAGTATAGCCATCAGGTCAATCGAAGATTACAACCTGACGACTATGGCGACGCGAGGCGGTTCAAGGGGTCTGAACCAAGGACCTGTCGTCGGGACCATTTTAGAGTCTGTTGACTATTAGGGAGGGTCGCTTAAAGTCCATTAGACTACGTGAGGAGGCTTGCCAGCCATAAGAAGAGACCATACCTGAGACTTCTGGACGAAACGGGACTGAAGACGCTTTGACGAAACTCTTTGGTCTGAAGATGAATTGGTGTCTAAAGGTATGAAGGCTTATCCTGAAAAAGGGTATCTGAAGGACATGAAGGGTTTATCCTAAAAAAGGGGTATCTGAATGACTATAAAGGGTTTATCCTAAAAAAAGGGTATCTGAATGACTATAAGGAAACAATGATTTTGAGGAAAGACGGCAGGACACATTATGGAACTGCTGGGAGAAATCTGTTCGTGTTCAGCTTCAAACAAACTTCGGAAGAATTCGGGGTCGTTGTTGATCTCCATGTCTCGAGAGGGAGTGACTGTCGGTCGTGAACTCTCGTTGGGGAACATAATCGGGAACTTATCTCCATGTCTCGAGAGGGATAGTCTATCCGCTTCCTCTCGCTGGGGAATATAATGAAGGCGTGTCGAAACACCTGTGAAGAAATACCCGCTCGTTGTGACAAGCAAGGTCTTAGAAGCGATAAATAACGTATGATAGTCTGCTGTTGGCTTAGAAATACGGGTCTGAACGAAAGATAATCGTCAAACGGACCAAAAAGATAAAATGGCATCGAGGAAGAGGCGCACCAATGATGGGCCCACAAATTAACGAACTCATAACGAATTTTTGAAAACTCGTATGGAGGGAACACCAGGAAGAGGCGTAGCAAGATCTGCGTCTCTTGGAATAGGTGTAATACTCCGTATTTATAGTCTTGGGGGTACTCTATCGAGTAGGCCTTACTCTGTCGAGTAAGGGTAAGTAGCGAAGCAAAATAGTTTCTGACCTGTTGGGCACTCGATCGAGTAGCTGGGGCACTCGATCGAGTAGGGGGGTACTCGATCGAGTACCTTGAGTACTCGATCGAGTGTCCGGTTTTACGGGGGAGTTTTCTCGGGTTTTGTTAATTACGCGATTAAGGTATTTAAACATATTTGTAATTGTTCTAAATCACTTTTTACAAAACCTAAAACCTGTTTAAGAGAGAAAGCAACTAGTCTTCTTCCTAATCGCGTTCTTGACAATTCCCGGAGTTCAGACGGTCAGTTCGTATCGTAGTTCGTGTCGTTGGATTCCTTGCGTCGAGGGTAAGCTTTTAATATAATTTCTATAATGTTTTGATAAGATTGATGAAACCCTAATTTAGGAATTGGGGGTTTTTATGAGTATTATTTGAATAGTAGCATCTATGTGTTGTATGATAGGAGGAGAATTCGTAGAGGAGCCGTTTTGATACAAACAGATACCGTCTGCGTGTTGTGCTTTTCAGGTAGGATTTCCTACTCGTATTAGTCCCATAATGGGATATTGGTGATGTCTTTGTAGTTAGTTGTTTGATATGATGATTGTGATTGTGATTGTGATTGTGGTTGTGTTTGTTGATGGTTCTCGAGATGCGTTCTCGGCTGAGTGGGGTCACTTGCGGGAGTGATCTCACGCCCTAGTTTCGCCCTTCGTGGAACCCGCCACGAAAGGGGATGTGCACATTAATGGACAGGGTTATCGCTCGTACGATGAGCGGGGCTTAGGTGGGAACGGCTGCGGTCCCCCATCGGGCGTAATGGTCCAAAGTGGACGATCGATATTGAGGTGATGGGAGTTGGTGGTGTGTGTGTGTGATGATTAAATTTGTCTGTTTGTCTTATTGTTGTTATCTATATTGATTGTGTGATTAGTACGACCGGTGTTGTTTTGTAAAACCTGCGGTGATCCATTCGGGGATGGTGAGCAGATATTGAACAGGTATAGAGATGAGTACTGGGATAGCTGGGATGGCCACGACATGACGATAGAGTCTTCCGTTGTAGTTTAGCATTTATTTACATTTCATTGAGAAATGATAGTTTGGAATAATGTATTGCACCTTCGATTTGGTTTCGAGGATTGTATTTATTCATTAAACTATTTACAATAAATGTTGTTTCTGTTTTGTCTATTTGATTATCATACCTCGGGCGACCGAGATGGTGATGTCTTCATACCTGAGTGGTCCTGGTAAGGCACTCGGAGTATGGGGTGTTACAAATGGTATCGAGCGACGATCCCGAAACCCGTAACCAATGAACTTAATGAACATAGGGAGTCAATTAAAATGAACCCGGGGTAAAAGTTGTAGGAGCTAGTGCAAATGCTTGGGAGACGTCCTAAAGTCGCGGGGATCGCCCTACAACTTTGAACCGGTCACATGGGGGAAATGTGTGTTGAGTCATGTGTGTGCTTAGTAACTTGCGTAACAATGTGATGGAATGTGTTGATGGTTGGATGTTCGAATTGGAAGTTGATGAGATGAAAGAAAAGTGATGTTATATATATAGACATTGTTGATGAAATGATAGCATGATGGAATGTTTTACAACGTGGCAATTAATAGCATGAATGTTATGATATAATGTGATTTATAAAGTTAGCAATGTTAGTATGTGACGTAATATGCGGGTAGCTCTTACGTATTAGTGGTACTTGATCGAGTGAGGCTGACTCGATCGGGTAGGTTTATGGCGATTTTGAGTCCAGAATCGCGTTTTGGGGCACTCGATCGAGTAACAAGGGGTACTCGATCGAGTAGAAATCACTCGATCGAGTAGCCTAGATACTCGATCGAGTGGGTTAGAGATCAGAAGGTCTGTTTGGTTCTGGAGTTTGGGTACTCGATCGAGTACATGAGGGCACTCGATCGAGTAGCCCGTTACTCGATCGAGTGGGTTTGGATACTCGATCGAGTAGGTTCTGGGCAGCGTGTTTTCGTGTTTTGAAGTTTAGTACGTATGTTCATATCTACCCTTTTCTTATATATATGTATAGTTTCAAGATGCCGCCAAAGAGAAATGCCTTGTACGCGAGAGCAGAGCTTATGACCACGGATGACATCGTTAAGATGTTGGAACACCAGGACGCTCTTCATCGAGACCCGAAGAGAGTGAATGAGGACAAGGATAAGAGTAAGGAGAAGGAGGTTGACCATGCTAAAGTCAGCCTCTATATTGCGAGGTTTAACCCGAAGGAGTACAAGGGAGTTGAGGAGCCTAACCATCTTGATAGTTGGCTGAGGGAGATGGAGAACATACTAGATTTAGTTCGCTGTCCTGATGAGATGAGAGTGGATCAGGCTGCATTCTATCCGAGGGAGGCAAAATGGCAAGTGGTGGGATTCAGTGAAAGTGAGTGCCAAGGAGATATATACCAACCAAGGATTACCCGCTATACTTTGGGAGGAGTTTCGTAGGGTTGTGAGGAAGGAGTTCGTACCAGAACATGTGAGGAGTAAGTTGAGAGAGGAGTTCGATAAGTTTAAGATGACGGCCGAGATGTCTCGTGGCTGAGTACTACAGGCAGTTCAATGAGAAATCTAGATATCTTTGAGGATATGGGTTTGAGTGAGGAGAATCTGGCTTTGAGGTTTGAGAGAGGGCTAACCACGAAAATTATGGATAAGTTACCCGTGGAGTCCTTACGATGTAAAGGAAGCGTATGAGAGGGTGGGAGAGCCGAGAGACTAGTGGAGATGGCTCGGGAGAGGTCGGGTGGAGAAAAGAGGAAGTCGAGAGCGAGGGTGGTGGCCAATCTAATTTCAAGAAAGGCAACCACAATCAATCTAAGGGATTTTCTTCCGGGTCCGGGTTTAGTCTTTGGAACTTCCTTTGGGCGAGGTCGTGGGAGTGTGAGCAATAGCTGGGGAGTGACTGCTTTGGTTGTGGTGGCGTAGGCCACAAGAGACATGAGTGCACGAGTGCACCGGATCTTTCGAGAGACCCGCACGAGCTTTGTGAGCAACGACCAGTGGATCATGGCCAAACCGGGAGGTCGAGCTACCGAGTGGAGGCAACCGCAACGGCGGTAATTCTTATCAGAAGACACCGACGAACAACAACAACAACAATCAAGGGTCGGTGCTAAGCCGACCGCATCAGCCAAGATCTTGTCCAGGGAGGTGGACAAGAAGACCGATGGCAAGTTGTTCATGATGGACAAGAAGGCAACTGAGGAAGATGCGCACGTTATCACCAGTACATTCCTTGTTAATGGTATTCCTACGTTTGTTTTGTTTGATTCGGGGCTTCTCGGTCGTTTGTGTCTTGAGTCATGTAAAACAGTTGGGTTTGAGAGTATATGAGTCCGTTAGGGAGCAAGTTTTCATACCTTCGGGTGAGTCCGTATCGTGTGGGAGGTTGTTTAGAGATGTATCTTTGATAGTTGGGCAAGTCGATTTACCGGTAGACTTGCTAGAGTTTCCTTTTAATGGTTTTGAGATGATAGTTGGGATGGATTGGTTAGGAAAGTATAAAGCTAAGATAGACTGTCATCAAAAGAAAGTGTCCCTAAGAGGTCCTAAGGGTGTTAGTGTGTCTTACCGTGGGTTTCTAGTCAAACCCAAAGTTAAGTTGATTGCAGCTGTCACCTTGAAGTCGTATCTGAGGAAGGGATGTCCTCTGATTTTGTGCCATGTGAGAGATGACCGGATAGAGAGCCCTAGCGATTGACGAGATACCAGTGGTGGGAGAGTTTGCAGATGTTTTTCCATAGGAGATTCCGGGGTTGCCACCGAAGAGGGAGATAGATTTCACCGTAGAGTTGAAGCTAGGGACGGGGCCAATCTCTAAGGCACCGTACCGTATGGGTCCTAAGGAGATGGAGGAACTTAGGAAGCAGTTGGATGATTTGATAGAGAAGGGATACATTAGACCAAGTGTATCGCCTTGGGAGCACACATTCTTTTTCGTGAAGAAGAAAGATGGGAGTTTGAGGTCATGCATAGATTACAGGAGTCGAACCGTGTGACGATAAAGAACAAGTATCCTTTGCCAAGGATAGATGACCTGTTTGATCGATTGAGCGGTGCAACAATCTTTTCTAAGATTGATTTGAGGTCGGGGTACCATCAGGTGAAGATTAGAGATGTGGACATACCGAAGACAGCTTTCACGTCGAGGTATGGCCATTATGAGTATGTGGTGATGCCATTTGGGTTGTCTAATGCGCCGGCAGTGTTTATGGATTTGATGAATAGGATCTTCGACGCTTCTTGGACCATTCGTGGTGGTGTTTATCTACGACATCTTAGTCTACTCTAAGACTAAGGAGGAGCATGAGGAGCATCTGAGGATCGTGTTGCAGACTTTGAGGGATCATGAGTTGTATGCCAAGCTGTCCAAGTGTGAGTTCTGGTTAGAGAAAGTTGCTTTTCTGGGGCATGTGATCTCTAAAGATGGGGTAGCCGTGGATCCGGCGAAGATAGAGGCAAAGGACAAAGTGGGAAGCACCAAAGAATGTTGCTTGAGGTTAGGAGTTTTTGGGTTTAGCCGGATACTACAGCGGTTCGTGAAAGATTTCTCCAAGATAGCTAGACCGATGACGGCGTTGATGAGGAAAGAGAAAAGGTTTCGTTGGGATGAGAGTTGTGAGACGGCGTTCCAAACCTTAAAGGAGCGTTTGACCACACTCTCCGTCCTCGCATTACTGAAGGGAGCGAGAATTTTGAGGTTTATACGATGCTTCAAGAATGGGCTAGGTTGTGTGTTGATGCAGAATGGTAAAGTGATTGCCTATGCTTCTAGGCAGTTGAAACCTTATGAGGAGAATTACCCTACTCATGATCTGGAGTTGGGTGCAGTGGTGTTTGCTCTCAAGATTTGGAGACATTACCTTTATGGAGCAATCTTTAAGGTATTTTCTGATCATAAGAGTCTCAAGTACATCTTCACGCAGAAGGAGTTGAACATGAGACAAAGGAGGTGGATGGAGTTGATTGGCGATTATGACATGGAAATCATCTACCATGAAAGGAAAGCCAATGTTGTAGCTGATGCTTTGAGTAGGAAGAGTGTACATTCTTTGTGTACGGCTCTATCTTTGATGAGGCCGAGAGATGAGGTAGCGAGGTTCGGGATACATATGATGCGGACAGGAGATGCCATGGGTGATATGACAAAGACAAATTGAGTTTTATGATGATATTCGGGATAAGCGGCTTTGGATCCTAAGATAGTGGAGTGGAGAGTCAGGATAGAAAAGGGACAGTGTCCGTTTTTCCATTCATAGAGATGGTAGTTTGAGGTTTGATGGTAGGTGGTGTGTTCCTAATGATGAGGAGTTGAAAAAGACTATCATGACAGAGGCACATTGCACACCATATTCAGTTCATCCAGGTGGAGATAAGCTTTACAAAGATTTGAAGAAAACGTTTTGGTGGCACGGGATGAAGAAAGAGACAAATTTGAGTTTGTGTCCCGTTGTTTGACATGCCAGAGAGTAAAAGGGGAACAGAGAAGACCACAAGGTAAGGTTCAGTCTTTGGAGGTGCCTGAGTGGAAGTGGGAATCCATTTCCATGGATTTCATTGTGGGTTTACCTAAGAGTCAACAAGGTAACAATATGATTTGGGTGATAGTGGATCGTCTGACCAAGTCAGCTCACTTTGTTCCAATGAAAGATACATGGACTAAGGCACAATTGGCTATGGCCTATCGAAAGAACGTGCTTAAGTTACATGGAGTCCCTAAGGACATAGTGTCCGACAGAGATGCGAGGTTTATATTGAGGTTTTGGAAGGAGTTGCGGGAATCGTTGGGGACAAATCAAGATGAGTACAGACATTTCATCCTACGACAGACAGGCGGCAGACGAGAGAACAATCAAGACTCTTGAGGATATGTTGCGAGCTTGTGTGATGGATTTTGGTGGTAGGCTGGGGAGCAGAGGTTGGACTTGATAGAGTTTTCTTACAACAACATGACTATCACACCGCATTGGTATGGCACCGTTTGAGGCTTTGTATGGGAGGAGATGTAGTGGAGTCCGATCTGTTGGGACGATAGTCTTTGGCAAAGGGTGGTTTTAGGACCAGAGATGGTACATGAGATGGTGGAACAGTTAAGATGATCGGGGAACGGATGAGAGCAGCCCAGATCGACGAAAGAGTTATGCGAGATCTACACCGTCGGGACATAGAGTTTCAGGTTGGGGACAAGGTTCTTCTGAAAGTGTCTCCTATGCGTAGGGTTATGAGGTTTGGGAAGAAAGGCAAGCTAAGCCAGAAGTTTATAGGGCCTTATGAGATCTTAGAGCGAGTTGGGGAAGTTGCTTATCGTGCGGCTTTACCAAATTGCGTTAGAGAGTACATAATGTGTTTCATGTATCGCAAAACGGAAGTATGTGAGTGACCCGTCACATGTGTTGGAGGCAGAGAGCTTAGAGCTGGATGAGTCTTTATCATACCTTGAGGTGCCTAAGCAGATCCTAGACCGAAAGGTTAGGAAGACCAGGAGTGGTGAGACAGTTTTGCTCAAGATCCTTTGGTCTAACCACGAGACCGAGGAAGCTACATGGGAGGCAGAGGATATCATGAAAGAGCGTTACCCCTTCCTTTTTGATCAGGTATGTATGGTTACGGGGACGTAACCTTGTTTCTTTTAGGGGTAGGAGATGATCGCGAGCGACTTCTAAGAGTTTTATACACCTTTTTATATGTTGCGTCGGTAGGTTGTCGGGATGAGTTGGGTAAGTAGCGTGTTTTAGATTGAGTTTTGTTTTGGTTGTTGAGTCGGGAATGTTTTGGAGTACCTTTGTTTTAGTAGTGGTTTGAACTTTGGGGACGAAGTTCTTTTTAAGGAGGGAAGACTGTAATACTCCGTATTTATAGTCTTGGGGTACTCTATCGAGTAGGCCTTACTCACGAGTAAGGGTAAGTAGCGAAGCAAAATAGTTTCTGATCTGTTGGGCACTCGATCGAGTAGTTGGGGCACTCGATCGAGTAGGGGGTACTCGATCGAGTGTCCGGTTTTTACGGGGGAGTTTTCTCGGGTTTTGTTAATTACGCGATTAAGGTATTTAAACATATTCGTAATTGTTCTAAATCACTTTTTACAAAACCTAAAACCTGTTTAAGAGAGAAAGCAACTAGTCTTCTTCCTAATCGCGTTCTTGACAATTCCGGAGTTCGGACGGTCAGTTCGTATCGTAGTTCGTGTCGTTGGATTCCTTGCGTCGAGGGTAAGCTTTTAATATAATTTCTATAATGTTTTGATAAGATTGATGAAACCCTAATTTAGGAATTGGGGGTTTTTATGAGTAGTATTTGAATAGTAGCATCTATGTGTTGTATGATAGGAGGAGAATTCGTAGAGGAGCCGTTTTGATACAGCTGTAGATACCGTCTGCGTGTTGTGCTTTTCAGGTAGGATTTCCTACTCAGTATTAGTCCCATAATGGGATATTGGTGATGTGCTGTAGTTAGTTGTTTGATATGATGATTGTGATTGTGATTGTGATTGTGGTTGTGTTTGTTGATGGTTCTCGAGATGCGTTCTCGGCTTAGTGGGGTCACTTGCGGGAGTGATCTCACGCCCTAGTTTCGCCCTTCGTGGAACCCGCCACGAAAGGGGATGTGCACATTAATGGACAGGGTTATCGCTCGTACGATGAGCGGGGCTTAGGTGGGAACGCAGTGCGGTCCCCCATCGCGGCGGGTCCAAAGGACGGTCGATATTGAGGTGATGGGAGTTGGTGGTGTGTGTGTGTGACATTCAAATTGTCTGTTTGTCTTATTGTTGTTATCTATATTGATTGTGTGATTAGTCGATCTTGACCCCGGTGTTGTTTTGTAAAACTGCGGTGATCCATTCGGGGATGGTGAGCGATATTGAACAGGTATAGAGATGAGTACTGGGATAGCTGGGATGGCCACAACATGACGATAGAGTCTTCCGCTGTAGTTTAGCATTTATTTACATTTCAGTTGAGAACAGATAGTTTGGAATAATGTATTTCACCTTCAGTTTGGTTTTGAGGATTGTATTTATTCATTAAACTATTTACAATAAATGTTGTTTCTGTTTTGTCTATTTGATTATCATACCTCGGGCGACCGAGATGGTGATGTCTTCATACCTGAGTGGTCCTGGTAAGGCACTCGGAGTATGGGGGTGTTACAATAGGCGCAGGACCTGCTACGTCTGTTCCCAAGGGCGTCTTTTCTGCGTAAAAAACGCGATAAACAAAGGGTTCAAGTTCATTTGTCCGAAACACAATCCCTCAATTTCTCTCTCAAATCTTAACCATTTCCGCCAAAATTTGATTCAAGAGCTTTCATTCATCATGACTAATCGAGGTATGTATATCATTCTTGCATTAATCTTCTATATTCTTCTCAATTTGGATCGAAAAAATTAGGGTTTTCAACCCAATTGATTCGAAAATTTGGTGCTTTTCCCCCAAATGGATTTCCCTTGTAAAATTGGTACTATAAACGGATAATTGGTAGTATAAGGATCGTAACCTATGTATTTGTTTCAAATTTTCGTTGAGTTTTGAGCATTTGAGTGAAATTGAGACGGTTTCACAGCTAAACCGTAAATTGCTTCGAAAATAGCCTTAGGATTGCCCATTTGCGATGAAACTTGATATTTGGGATCCTTGGATGATGGATAAACTTCCTACCATCTCGGAATTTTGGTTAGTGACGGCTTTTTCAGGGCACTTTTCTAGGGCATAATCGCCATTAAAACGAAATGCTGCCGAAATTTCGACTCGAACCCAAGACTAGGCTTCAACTTAGGCTTGACTTGACCCTAAATACCACATGCGTGAGCGGGTTTGTGATAATGCGGCCAAAGATGGCGAGAAAAGAGCGATTTCGGGGCTTCCGAAGACTCGAAAATCCCTTAACTAAGGCTCATCGTCACGTGAGGCGGCCTAAATTTGCTTTAATGTTGTAGGTGATGAGGCTTCTACTTCTGGGAGAGCTCCCATGGAGATAGACGCTGCTGTGGACCCTTCTCGTACCATCGAGGAGGCTTTGGAGGAGGCTTTCACCGCCGCGGTGATGGCTGTTGAGGACGAGGTCCGCGAGGAGGAGGCTGTTGAGGAGCAGGAGGCCCCGAGGAGGGCCAACGTTGGACGAGGAGGTCGTCAGCTGAGGGGAGCACCCGCGTGGGCTGAGACCTGGGATAGCAGGCACTTACTTTGGGCTGCAGAGGGTCACCTGTCCTACAGGACGGTGAAGAGCTTGGTAATATTGAATTCATTACTCATCACTCATCTTCTTTCATTTCATTTGCGCCAATTTCCTTTCCAATTTTCATTCAAAACTAAAGATAGCTTTTGCTTCAAATCACAATAGGAGGCCGGGAACATCAGGTCGTTCTCGGGTTACACGATAGCGATGGAGTGCTAAGAGCGGCTGTCAGCGGAGGAGCGCGCCATGATCGAGCGTGGAGTGTTTGGTGCCTTGGTGCAGGCCTGGAGGGATATGTCGAAGAGGAAGCTGCGGGATAACCTTAGCCTGGTCCGCGCTTTCTTGGACCGATTCTGGGACATGACTTCCACTTTTGACATGCCTTTTGGTGAGGTGGGAGTCACTCTGGAGGACTACGGCATGATTTACGGTCCATCGTGTGGGATCGAGGGCGTGGAGTGGCCGGGAGACCGCCATGAGGGTGGACTCGGCCGAGGCTAGGAGGTTGATCGGTGGAACTTGTCACCGAAGGTCATTCTGATGCTGGTTTGGTGCCCGTTCTTATGTCCGAGACTACTTTGCGGGGAAGACCCCGACGCTGGTGACGATTGACGGGAGAGAGACGGCTCCTCCTCCCTGTACAGCTGAGCAGAGGGCCTGTTTGTGGCTTTGGTGGTTTCTGTCTTCGATCTACCTCGCAGATAAGGGAGAGAGGCTGTCGACGAAGCTTCTTCCCTTCCTTTCTGACCTGAGCTCCCTAGGGCGTTGGGACTGGGTCACTGCTCTTCATGAGGGCTATGGTTCGTCCGGAGTTGATGGATAAGGGGACTTCTCCTGGTGCTGCCGGCCCTGGACTGCTCCTGGAGGTATGAACCTTCATTTAGACTAAAATCAATTATTTTCTTTATCAAATTACGAAAGATCGTTATTGACTTCCTTGCTTCACAGACGTGGGTGTACTCCTACTTTCCGAGCCTCTCGCCCAAGAGGACGGAGCCACTGGAGAAGGCCTATCCCGTCGTGAGGGATTGGGTGATGTGAAGGACGAGGAGCAAGCGTTCCTCTTACGGTGTTTACCAGCGGTACGTGAACGCTCTTCAGCTGGACAGCGTGAGCATCTCACTTATATTCATTTTCTTCTATATTGCCTTTAATCGATCATAAGAATGATTCCTTATTTGTCTTATCTCAGTGGGTGCCCAGGCCTTGGGCGGAGTACGCTGGAGCGCCTCCTTTTGTGGCTGAGGTCCTTCGTCCTAGGAGCTCGAGCCGGCTACTGTTGAGGACGTCGATGGGTCCTGTGTGGTACTTGGGCGAGCGCTTGGCTCGTCAGTGCTCGCGGGATGTATTTGTAGGGTTAGATCCGTATAAAACCCTTTCTTTATAGGATTATAACGCAAAATTTACATGTAGATTATAGTCATGAAACGAAATTAACAATGAAAACGATAAAAATTATAGAAATAACCTTCGGTCCTAGTGCAAAAGGCAATGAGAGATCAAGTTAGATCTCCTCCTAATCGTTGCACCCAAGATATCCGAGTAATGCCCTTGTGCTAGAGAGAATCCCCTAATTGCCTTGCAATATCGAGGGGATTGTTTTGTGAGTTTGTGTTGGATGAGAGATCCGGGATTCAGGAGGCACAATTCCCAAAACCCTAATATTTTTTAGCAAATGAATTAGGTTAGAAGTGAAAGGAGAAAGCTCTCCTTATGGCCTCTCTAATTCGGCCAAACCGAATGGATCAAGGGGAAGTGGGCTTCCACTTCCTCTTAATTTAAACTTGTGGTCCGGTTCATAATTCGCTAAGTGTATATGACACGGTCTAATTATAAACTGTCATCGGTTATCGGATATTAAAGCATCAACCAATTACACGGATTAGTTGAATTATTTAATACGTGTCCGACAAAGACAATATCGTATAATTATATTTATCCAATATACATTAATCAAATATAAATCGCTTATATTTAATTTTACGAATTAATCAAGTTAATTCGCTTAGCCCATGATATTTAATCCGTATTAAATATTATATCTCAACATCACATTTTAACTAATTATTAGTCAAATAACTCGGACTAATCGGTTAGTCAAAATTGCATCTACATGATCGTATTTTCATACCGTCACATCACTCAAACGTATCCTATAGGTGTGACTTTTAGGGACCAGTTGATCACCGCCATCTGTATGACAATAACGTCAAACTTATCTAGCAAGCCAACCGTTATTGATAAACGTGGATCAACTGATAATGATACCAAAAGTATGCCCTTTGATCCTTTTAGAGGTTTGTAAGTCCTTGCACTAACTGTTAAGGACACCAACCCCAACAGTATTGACGGTTCCCATCGATCCTCCTAGGACGATGTTCAGGGAGCCTTCTGAGGCTGAGAGGGAGGCTGACTTGGCTGGTGTTAGTGGCGACGCCCTCCTTCTTCCTGGCGAGGACTACTCGGCGTTCCTCTACGGGAGGTTGGCATACTGGCCGGTTGTGGTAAGCATCTTTTACTCTCCTTTATTTGATTTTGAGAATAGGATGAAAGATTATCGATTAATGATAAACATCTGACTTTGCAGGAGGTTGATGCGGCGGGCATCGAGCCCCCAGAGTACCCCGAGACCCTCGAGTACACTGACGCGACCGGGAGGACGACGATCTCCGAGCTGCGTGAATTTCACGTGGCTGTGACGGATGCTGGCCTGGACGATTGGCAGCATCTGATGCGGAGGGTGAGCCTCTAATTTGCATAAATGTTTTTTTTTTGTGTAAGAACAAATTTGATTAAACTTATTCAAATATTGAGAATTTTCTTTTTGAAAATGCAGGTAGCACCGTCTCGGTTCATGGCGTTATAGAGGGTGGCCAACCGGCTGCGAGCTACTGCCGTCGAGGCACTTGTCGGCGGTCGAGGTCGTCAGCTATGAACCTTGATTGTGTCTATTTCATTTTTGAATTTTGATTTTCCGACTTCTCTTGTAATTGCTTGAAATGATTGACATGAGCCAATTTTGTTATTTACAGGGGGACCGCGAGCTGGAGCGAGAGTTGGCCCAGTCTCGGGAGGAGACGGCTCGCTTGTTGAGGGAGCTCGAGGTTCGAGACGCCGAGGTTGCTGCTCTCGCGGCAAGAGTTGCGGAGCTAGAGGGCGACCGGCAGTAGTTTTGTTTAGGTTTTGTTTGTATTTTGCACATTTGTACATTTTGGACCTTCATTTTGGACATTTTGGACTGGGCTTGGGGCTCGAGCCCCCAGTTTGGTGTACATTCCCCTTTTTTGGTTGTATATATGATGGCCTGAGTGCCTTTGCTGCTGGGTTGTGTTGCTTGTACCTGCAGGGCTGCAGGTTAGCTTTGAACAGGTTTGGTAGATGACGGTTTATGCCATCATGCTGCTGAAATTTACATAGAAATCACGTAGATCATACATTTGTATATACACACGGCCTAAATTAGCGCAAAACGAATGACTCAAAGGAATGTAAAAAATGCAAGAGAAAATGCAAAAATGCAACAATTTTGCCGGAAATGATCGGATGGTAGGGAGGGTTACTCCTAAAAAAAGAAAAAAAATAGAAACCTATAAGTTAGAAATGAAATGAGAAAAAAGAAATATATATAAGTGAAATAAATATATGAATTTTGAAATGAGTTAATTTACAAATGAAAATTATTTCCTGAAATGAATTACATTAAAATGAAAATTATTTCCTAAAATGAATTACACTCAAGTGTGGTAAAATGATGAAAATGTTGATATCGTCTCGAAACGCGTGCCTGCGGAATTAGGAAACACGAAATATGGCAATTTCCACGTATTTACCAAAATAATAACCCGTAGGAATAGGAAATTATTCGTCAAGGAATTTAGGAAAGATCCAACGCGAAAATCACAGAACCTAGGGCGAGGAAGAGGCGCGGATGAGTCGCGTCCTTTGAAGAGGCGCAGCAGTCTGCGCTTTGTTCCCAGGTGTGTCTGCTCTGGCAGATTTTAGGAAACAAAATTTAGTATAAACAGAGACGTCGATAGAGCTTTTATTCACACAATTCTTCCGTCTCTTCTTCGTCTTATTACATAAAATTCTTAATATAATCACTCATCATGAATACTTTGGATATTTGCCTAAAAGAGTGGACTAATGAGTTTTCCAACATGGAGAAACACGACATGGGCGCCTATAATCTTGGATCGTTGTTGAGTTTGAAGCTCATCAAGGTTTCAAACCGTTCTTGAATGCTTGTCTTGATTATTGGGACCCGAATTATCATGTTTTTGCTTTCCCCGGAGGCGACATTTGTCCATTTCCTGAAGAAATTGCTGCGATCGGTGGGTGGGACCCGGAACACTTGCCTGTTATTCCTTCTACCTCGCAAGGGTATAAGAGCAAATTTAGAGACTTGCTTGGACTGACTAGAATTGAGGTGGACCGTTTAGTGACCTCAAAGGGAGTGCGAATATTGGACTTCATTGACCGTTTCATTAATAGGGCCGACCCCACCGTTTCTTATGTTGCTAGGCGAAGGGCATTTGGATTTTGCTTGTTGCATGTGTATGTCCTCCAAGGGCATGTTGATGAAGACTTGAGAGGTGATCCCCGTCTTCTGGACCTAGTTGAGCAAATGGAGCTGCGCAGGAGCCCAGGTTGTTTATGCTTAGGAGAGATCCTGTTGGGCTTGGATAATAGGAAAGCCAACCGTGACCTACCGTACTTGGGAAGTTCCGTTATTCTGCAGGTAAAAGAACTTTTTCTTCTTTTTTTTTTTTCGTTTTTTGTTTCGTTTTTTTCTTCTTTTTTTTCGTTTTTTTTTCTTTTTTTTGTTTCGTTTTTTTTTGATGTCTAATACCTGCTTTTGGTAGGTTTAGCTTATGGAGCGCCTTCGATTGATCGAGCCCCCAGTTCATGTTCCTTCTTATCATGCTTGTTCGATTGCAATGAGGACTAGGTTGTACATGGCGGACTTCACTCGAGTCTGCAATTATTGGGAGAACAAACTGAAGAGTGATGATGGCCCCGTAATTAGGTGGATTGTACCATGGTGGCAACTCAAATCTGTCATTGGAGTATCTTCCCTGGATCCTACTCGATCTGCGCGCATTCCCGGCTTGGAATTCATGGTGTGCATCTTCCCGGAGAGGTTGATGAGACAGGTTGGACTAAAGCAGACGATCCCGAAGCTTGATACCGTCCCAGACTGCCGTGGCGCTTACTACTGAGAGTCGAAGGGAGTGGGCCATTAAATGGGCCCAAAGAAACGTGTGGTTCTTGAACTCCTCTGCTAATGCCTTATGGGTGTCGGATTCTTATCTACGATGGAGGAAAGCTACTACTCCGGAAGAGCGCGAGAGATTGAGGAAGCGCGAGCCTGTTGACTACAAGGTGCGCGAGGTGGAAAAAGAGAAAGAGAAGCATTTGACTGAGGGAGAGGAAAAAGCCGGGTTTCGAGTTGTTCATCCTTCGAAGAAAGAGAGGACCTCTCATGTCGTGGATAAAGTGATTGACAAGAGTGGGATGTCTAGGCCTCGAGAAAGACCGTTGATGATTAGATCGGAAGTGGTGCAAGAGCGCCCGGCTCGAGGTCGCGACAAGAAGTATGACAAGAATGACAAGGGCAAAGGGAAAATGGAGGAATAGCCCAAGTCGTTATTATTATTTATTATTATTATTGTTGTTGTAATAAAAAAAGGTGGGGTTTTTAGAATCCTAGCCTATTGTTTATTTTTTATTATTATGTAGCGTATTATTATTAGAAAATGAATGAAATAAAAAAGATTAATTGCTTATGAAACCGTTGTGATTTTCTATTTATTATTCTTGTCGAATTCCAAATGCAATGCAATTGTCCTTCTATTTACATTTTTAAAATAATGGGTTGTATCCTGTGAAGAATTGCCTACGTATTCATTACAATATGAAATCAAACCCTTGCGCGTAGTTCGAGTAAATGTAAAAGAATATTTTTTCTAAGCAAGAGCTTGTAATGAACTTTAGAAAATAAGCATGAGCTTTTGCTTACTCTTAAGGTGCAAATTTAGTTTATTTGATGATATGAGGATGAGAAATTTGTCAAAATGAAAGAGCAGAGTGACATTAGATCATTTCAGCTTGGCCAGGGGCGGTTTATTTAGTGGCACAAGAGCAACACGTGGGATTACGCGAGGCGCGTTTTTGTTCCTATTCTAGGCATAATACCGCTTTAGTTGGTCGAGGTTTGTCGGGTTGGAAAACTCATTCCCATCTAGATCTGTGATCCTAACCGCACCCCCTGGGAGTATGGACTTGACTAGGAATGGCTCGGCCCAATTAGGTTTGAATTTTCCCCGTGGATCAACAGGTAAAAGAGCTCTAACCGACTTGAGTACTAAGTCTCCTTCTCTTATGTTCCTTGGCTTAACCCTTTTGTTGAAAGCTCGTTTGATACGTGATTGATATGTTTGGACATTATGCAAGGCGCATAGCCTACGTTCATCCAGGAGGATGAGTTCTTCATATCTATCCCTCTTCCAATCGGCTTATGGGATTTGACTTTCGAGTAAGATACGCAATGATGGAATTTCTAACTCGACTGGTTGTACAACTTCCATGCCGTAAGTCAAACAGAAAGGGGTGGCCCCAGTGGGCGTCCTAACAGATGTGCGATATCCCCACAAAGCAAAGGGTGTCTTGCTTGGCCAATCTCGATAGTTGTCAATCATTTTCTTGAGAATTGTGACAACGTTCTTGTTTGCTGTCTCTACCGCACCATTATTCTGTGGTCTATAGGGCGAAGAGTGGTGATGCCTAATTTTGTACTTGGCTAGCAATTGCTCCGCCTCAGCTTGGAAATATGATCCATTATCACTAATGATCTCATGTGCGCTGTAACACCCCCATACTCCAAGTGCCTTACCAGGACCACTCAGGTATAACGATGCTACCATCTCGGTTACCCGAGGCATGATAATCATATGACAATGAAGAAACATACTTTATTAAATAAGTTTAAGTGATTACATTACAAAACCAATCGTAAGCAAAATACAAATCGTTCTCAAACTATAAACCAACTGAAAGGAACTGCTTCTAATAAACACAAATGAAGACTAAAGACTCCGATATGTGATGACTCCATCCCCAGCTAGATCCCACGCGTATCCAAGATATACCGCCTGCAAATCGCTCACCACCCCGAATGGATCACCACAGTTTTAAAGCATTTAAACGGGTCGACTAATCACACAACTCAATATACATCAACAATAAGATAAACAGACAAATGAACCACACACACACACACACACACCACCAACCAATTCCCATCATCTCAATACCGATCGTCCCACTGGACCACCACCAAGGGGGGGACCGCAGCCGTTCCCACCTAAGCCCCGCTCATCGTACGAGCGATAACCCTGTCCCATTAATGTGCACATCCCCTTCCGTGGCGGGTTCCACGAAGGGCGAAACTAGGGCGTGAAGTCACTCCCGCAAGTGACCCCACTCAGCCGAGAACGCATCTCGAGAGCCATAGAACCCAATCACAATCACAATCAACATATCAACAACTAACTACAGCACATCACCAATATTCCATTATGGGACTAATACTGAGTAGGAAATCCTACCTGGAAAGCAACACAATCATCAGACGATCTAGATCATTGTCTCAAAACCTCTCCTTTACAAATCCTTCTCCTATCACATAATCACATAATCACATAATCACAATCTAACCTTAACAAATCATAAAAACCCCCAATCCCAAAATTAGGGTTTAACCAAATCAAAGGAAAGACAATAAAAAGGGTACGTAGATCTTACCCTCGACGCAAGGAATCCAACGATATAAACAACGACAAGAACTCGACCGTCGAACTCCGGGAATTGCTAAGAATGCGATTAGGAAGATGACTTGCTTGCTTTCTCTCTTAAACAGGAATTTAGGTTTTGTAAAAGTGGTTTACAACAATGACGACGATACTTAAATACCTTAATCGCATAATTAACAAAACCCGAGAAAATTCCCCGTAAAACCGGACACTCGATCGAGTACCCAAGGTACTCGATCGAGTATTTCCTTACTCGATCGAGTGCCCCACTACTCGATCGAGTACCCAACAGGTCAGAAACTATTTTATTTCGCAACTTACCCTTACTCGACCGAGTAAGGCCTACTCGATAGAGTACCCAAAGACTTATAAATACGGAGTATTACGCTTCTTCCCTCCTAAAAGAACTTCGTCCCCGAAGTTCAACCCATACTCTAAAAACAACCATACTAACTCGACCAAGACACAACAACATAACTAAGAACTCAAAACTCGACCAAACATAAAACATGAACTCTTAACACCCACTCCACCAACTATGTTTACTTCCTTAACATGACTCACGATATCGTATCCACCACATATATATCTCTCACGACACCAACTTCATACATAACCAACCACCATCCACTAACATTGCTAGCTCCATAATATCATCCACTATCAAATCCAAAATCAAGACACTCCTAGACATCAAACGGAATGTTACATTCTACCACCCTTAAAAGGAACTTCGTCCTCGAAGTTTACTCGCACTCATAACATCATCCTCCAACTCACAACATTATATAAAATATTCTCATACTTGAAGCATCACAAGATACAAGCACGGCCATAGCCTTTTATAAGTATTATCCACAAAACAAATCCCTCCTTTACACTACGCTAACACTCTACTTCCAATTATATTACAACATGCACCACCATGAAACTCTCTTTTATCGCCTCCTACTCCTCTTAAGATAAATGTTACGTCCTCGTAACTCACTAATACTAAATCCTAGATATATCTTTTCATTTTCTCATCACCACCGCATGTCAAAGATAACCACCTATACTCTAAACATCGCCATGCATATATCCAAGGCTCTCTTACTTAAACATTTCTCATACTTCACTTCTCTCGTCACACCACCTAACCTATACCACAAAATCCTTAATTTAACCCAAAACTTCACTTGTTCCCTATTACCGCAACATGACACACCTCTCTATATAAACTACATAAAACTCTTACCACCAAAAGCATAACTCACGATCCACACTTGTTACGTACACTCACACTAGATCCTCAAGTTCCTTTCTTTTATTACCGCAAGCCTCATACATAACTTAACACGACACTAATTACTCAACGCCCTACACTCACTGTCTCAACAAAGGATTATGAACCACCTGCATATATCAGATCATTACTACACATGTTCTACGAATCACTTGCCATTACCATGTCCACTAAAGCCTTATCTAGAACAAGATCAAAATTACCAGTAATAACCTCTCACAACCGTGTCCCATCAATGTAATATCACTATACCATGACAACAACGAAAACATATTCAACTCTATTTCATATCATACTCTACCTCATTCTTAACTTAACCTGGTAAAGAAAACATCAATAAGCAAGACAACTGTCTACATGTTCAACCAAAACTCACAAAGAACAACAGCAAACAAAACAACAATCTATGTATAACTGGTATGCACTTTCGAAAACTCATATCATAATCATCCCGCCTACTCCACCACAACCGGTGACGGCATCACAACACCGCCACCAACAGCCACACCGTAGTGCGAAAATACCCGCATCACAACACTAAATATCGAGCCCGGATCACCACCCGAGGCACCACAACCACATCGATAGACATCATAACTACATACAATTCCATAAATCCGACTTAAATAACCTTTCTGGACAAGAAAACTTACTCAAATCCACTTTACTCAATCACAACGCAACATATTATATGAATAAACAGATAAGCATCTCATGAACATCATCTCTACCATTTCATGGAATACACATGTGTTATTAATACACATACAATTATAACTAGTCATGTCAATTAATCTAATTATTACCCTTTTGGATATCATTCAATTAAATTACCGTGTCCAACATATATATTACAGAACATTCATAAAACAACTTTATAATTATCACACCATACCACTTCTTGTGAGGTCAGAACCTCACACAAACATTTACACATATCATAGACCCGTAATCACAACCAACTAGTCAATCCTGACCACGTAAGTTACCACTCAACAAAGGTTACCTGTTGTCCGAGCTTAACTCGCATGCCCCTCATCACATTCTTCCATTCGCATCACCAAAGACCTTCCGCCATACATAACCATACCGCTAACACTCATTATGAGAAACCACCTCCTAAGACTATGTCTTATACTTCCTGACAACCATACTTTTATCAATTCAGTCTTTACAAAATCAGCCTCTTTAGAATTGCCACTTTTCTAATATACCCTTACCCTTAACCACTAGTCAAAGACCATAACACTACCACTGTCCGGACATCAAACCTCTTCACTCATCTCTAAACATCATGATTTCTTTTCTATCTTTGGTTAACATCCCAAACAACGAACATCGAATCCATGAACAAAATTACCTCAACATTCTTCCCAATATTTTCCTTAATTGAATCATCATCCATTTCTCCACCAAAATCTCATATCATGTAGATATTCTACTAACTTCTTACTTTCCTTAATTTCTCGAAACTCATTATTAAACATGTTGTCCTGAAGCTCCCATATAACCATTAACTAACATCCTCATGATAATATCACACATTTCGATGATTCCTTACCTTTATATCACATAACTCCGGTGAATATTTTCCTCAGCTTACTTTTATCCTTCTTTTCTCTTTACACTCAATAATACCAATTAATAGTTCAACTCCTTATTCCTTCTAGCTAACTCTTTAGAAATCCAGTTACCCCTTCGTTGCTCCAAAACTCAAATTTCATTACTTTCTACCGACATCATCCCACTCTTTCTTACCATGGACCTTCTCTTATTATGCTATCACTCACACTTGCCACTAATCTATCCATAGAATCAACGTTTAATGTTCAAACAATTGCATCTACCTTTTTACATCTCTAGAAATCATAATTCATTTAATACCGTTAATTACCCAAGGAAATCACACAATAGTTTCGTCTCTCGATAACACAAATTTCCAAACTCGGTCACTACTACCGCAAATCCACGTCGCGACATGTCCCATTAAGTTCGCTATATACCACTATTTCCAAACGACCTTTCATTACATATGTTCTTACTCAACACTATTTCTAACCATCTCCCTCCATAATTTATTATACATCTCAGGTTGCTACTATCCACATCCTTTCTTTCAATCTTTTCATTCTCACGTTCCTTAAACTTACATCATGCCTTGCCCACATTCACTTACATTTTCATTACTCAACATACAATCATGTCACTCATCTCGTCTCACACAACATGCTCTATGCCTCAATTAAGTCTTACTAATCCCAACACATATAAATCATGTCCTCCCCACCGAACTCATACTCATCATAGGTGCCACTCTTTACACCACAACATTGGGTAACTTACGCGTCAAGACCAACATACATGTAAAACAATGCATAAAGAAGCAAAATAATAACTTTGAATTAAACATAATATGCAACGAAGTCAAAAGATAAGCATATGACCCAAAACAAGGGTCACTAGATCGAGTACAAGCCACTCGATCGAGTAAGGGACTTACTCGATCGAGTAGGTCAAGATCAGAAGCACGTAAAACAAATCACCAGGGCTACTCGATCGAGTAGCTAAGGTACTCGATCGAGTGCCCCCTTACTCGATCGAGTACCAAGGATACTCGATCGAGTACCCCAATTCTCAGCACTGTCCAGTTTTCGTAAAACAGTCATAACTCACTCATTACTTGGTCGTTTTGGGCGTGTGACCTATCGTTAGAATCGTAAAAGGACAAGCTATCACCTCCAATTGGAATCACATCAAAATCATTTATGCATCTCAAGTTATAACAGTTTAAAGACAACCTCTTTATAAACGAAAAACACAACTATTGATTTTTACTTCCCAAACGACTTAAACAACCACAAGGTAGACAAAACGACTCAGTACTCATAAAACCAGTATTGCTAATCATATGTTACTATGTTCAAAGCCAAGCAACAACATTCATCATGCACATAGATTATTTAACTTGTCAATCACGATTTACCCGCATGCTCTTATTTTATAACTTCACGTACACAATAACATAATATACGACATGAAATCCCCTATTCACATGTTACTAACATAGCAAAAGTAGAAAATCCACTTCCATCACATAAACATGTTCTCCACATGAATTTCATATTCTCATGCAATTCCTTAACTCCTCTTTTCAACCAAATCATAGATCACGTTCATACCCGTATTCATACAACTTATTCATCCAATTATATGCACGCAATCATATGCATATACACAATAGTAACCTGTAGTAATTCCCATCACAATTCATGTTATCATAAAAAAAAAATATTACCTTCATCCTTTCCACCACACATCCATTCAACTATATAACACTCATCCATCCAACACACACCATAGAGCATTAGTAAACACATAGCGATCCCGACTTATATCCCATGGTGACCGGTTCAAAATTGTAGGGCGAGTTTGCGACTTTAGGACGTCTCCCAAGTCTTTGCATTAGCTCCTACAACTTCTACCCCGGGTTCATTTTAATTGACTCCCTATATTCTTTGGATTCATTGGTTACATGTTTCAGGATCGTCGCTCTGATACCATTTGTAACACCCCCATACTCCAAGTGCCTTACCAGGACCACTCAGGTATAAGGATGCTACCATCTCGGTTACCCGAGGCATGATAATCATATGACAGTGAAGAAACATACTTTATTAAATAAGTTTAAGTGATTACATTACAAAACCAACTGTAAGCAAAATACAACTGTTCTCAAACTATAAACCAACTGAAAGGAACTGTTCTAATAAACACAAATGAAGACTAAAGACTACGATATGTGATGACTCCATCCCCACTAGATCCCACGCGTATCCAAGATATACCGCTAAGCAACCGCTCACCACCCCGAATGGATCACCACAGTTTTTAAAGCATTTAAACGGGTCAAGACTAATCACACAACTCAATATACATCAACAATAAGATAAACAGACAAAATGAATCACACACACACACACACACACCACCAACCAATTCCCATCATCTCAATATCGATCGCCCACCGGACCACCCTGCCAGCTGGGGACCGCAGCCGTTCCCACCTAAGCCCCGCTCATCGTACGAGCGATAACCCTGTCCCATTAATGTGCACATCCCCTTCCGTGGCGGGTTCCACGAAGGGCGAAACTAGGGCGTGAAGTCACTCCCGCAAGTGACCCCACTCAGCCGAGAACGCATCTCGAGAGCCATAGAACCCAATCACAATCACAATCAACATATCAACAACTAACTACAGCACATCACCAATATTCCATTATGGGACTAATACTGAGTAGGAAATCCTACCTGGAAAGCAACACAATCATCAGACGATCTAGCAGCTGTCTCAAAACCTCTCCTTTACAAATCCTTCTCCTATCACATAATCACATAATCACATAATCACATAATCACAATCTAACCTTAACAAATCATAAAAACCCCCAATCCCAAAATTAGGGTTTAACCAAATCAAAGGAAAGACAATAAAAAGGGTACGTAGATCTTACCCTCGACGCAAGGAATCCAACGATATAAACAACGACAAGAACTGACCGTCTGAACTCTGGGAATTGCTAAGAATGCGATTAGGAAGATGACTTGCTTGCTTTCTCTCTTAAATAGGAATTTAGGTTTTGTAAAAGTGGTTTACAACAATGACGACGATACTTAAATACCTTAATCGCATAATTAACAAAACCCGAGAAAATTCCCCGTAAAACCGGACACTCGATCGAGTACCCAAGGTACTCGATCGAGTACCCCCCTACTCGATCGAGTGCCCCAGCTACTCGATCGAGTACCCAACAGGTCAGAAACTATTTTATTTCGCAACTTACCCTTACTCGACAGAGTAAGGCCTACTCGATAGAGTACCCAAAGACTTATAAATACGGAGTATTACATGCGCAACCGTATCGACAGATGATGTTGTTCTGTATGAATTTTGCCACGTTTTTAGACGTGAGACTAGTGTAGGAAGCCGCTTCTACCCATTTGGTGAAATAGTCAATTGCCACTAGGATGAAACAGTGACCTCGTGTCCCGGCCGGGGTTATCTTCCCGATTATGTCAATTCCCCAGGCATAAAATGGCCAAGAAGATGTCATCGTGTAGAGCAACGAAGGAGGGACATGTTGTGCATTCCCGAAAATTTGGCAATTGTGGCAATGTCTTACATATTTGATACAATCGGATTCCATTGTGGTCCAATAATACCCCAAACGTGTGATTTTCTTTGCCATCATGGGCCCACTCATATGAGGACCGCATTCTCCATCGTGAACTTCTCCATCACTTTCCGCGCCTGTGAATGATCAAGGCAACGTAGGATTACACCAAGAGGTGTTCATTTGTACAACTCTCCTTGCATGAGAACGTATTGGGAAGCTAGCAGGCGTATAGCACGTTGTCCCCTCTTGTCCATATCCGGTGGATAGGTGCCGTTGAGCTTGAAATTTAGGATTGCTTGGAACCAGGGTTCCTGTGCGATTTCCTCTTCATCGGTGATTTGGTGGACATAAGCTGGCTCTGACCGTCGTTCGATACATAAAGGCATTTCTACCATGTTATCTGGCATATTAATCAACGATGCAAGTTTTGCAAGAGCATCTGCAAATTGATTTTCTTCCCGAGGTAGGTGTAGATATGTCACGTGATCGAAGAATTGGGCAACTTGGTCTATTCTGGCTTGGTAAGATGCTAGGCTTTCGCTTCGGATTTTCCAAGATCCCGTAACTTGATTGATGATCAGGGATGAGTCCCCATGTACTCGGAGGTTTTTAATGCCTAAGCTCACTACCGCTTGTAGTCCAATGAGACAAGCTTCGTATTCTGCAGCGTTATTTGTCACCTCGAAGTCGAGTTTGACAGAGATTGGTGTATGCTCACCTTCAGGAGAAATGAGCAACACTCCAATTCCAAATCCTCTTAAGTTTGATGCTCCATCAAAGTAGAGGTCCCAAGAGTCTATATCAGTTTGGAGTATATTTTCATCTGGAAATGACCAAGTGTCTATTGTTTGTGCATCATTGATGGGATTCTCTACAAAGAATTCGGCAACGGCGCGCCCTTTTATAAATTTCAGGGGCACATACTTGAGATTGAACTCTGAGAGCATCAAAGTCCATCTTGCTAGACGTCCGTTGAGGACGGGTTTTTCGAAGAGGTATTTGACTGGATCCATTTTGGAGTATATTTTGACGGAGTAGCTAAGCATGTAATGGCGTAGCTTCTTCATCGCCCACACAAGAGCGAGGCATGTCTTTTCGAGTTGTGAGTATTTGCACTCGTACTCCAAGAACTTCTTACTAAGGTAGTATATAGCCCTTTCTTCTTTTCCTACGGTCTGAGCTAGCATGGCACCCATGGCTGTTTCGGTTACCGTGAGATAAAAACCAAGAGGTTGATCTCGTTGAGGTGGCATGAGCACTGGCTGTTTAGCCAATATCTCCTTGATTCGATCAAATGCCTTTTAACAATCATCATCCTACATGGTGTGATCTGTTTTCTTGAGCTTCTTGAAGATAGGCTCACAAATCATGGTGAGTTTCGATATGAATCGACTTATATATTGCACTTTTCTCAGGAATCCTCTGACTTCTTTTTCTGTTTGAGGTTATGGCATTTCGATCAAGGCTTTGATCTTGGAAGGGTCTATCTCTATACGTCGTTGGCTAACGACGTATCCCAGGAGTTTGCCAGATGTTACTCTGAATGCGCACTTCTGAGGATTGAGCCTCATGTTGTACTTTCGTAGCCTTGCGAAAAATTTGCGAAGGTTTGCAATATGCCCCTCTCTATCCTTGGACTTGACAATCGTGTCGTCTACGTATACCTCAACTTCTTTGTGCATCATGTCATGTAAGAGCGTAGTTGCGGTGCGTTGATATGTAGCTCCGGCGTTGATTAACCCAAACGGCATAACCGTATAGCCATAGGTTCCCCATTGAGTGACAAAAGCGATCTTATGCATGTCTTCTATGGATATCTTGATTTGGTTATAACCCGCATACCCATCCATGAAGGATAGTAATGCGTGGTCTGCAGTATTGTCTACCAATATCTCAATATGTGGTAGAGGGAAGTCATCGTTAGGACTTGCTTTGTTTAAGTCTCTAAAATCAACACAAACACGGATTCTCCCATCCTTTTTGGGTACAGGTACTATGTTGGCTACCCAGTCAGAATACTCGGAAACTTTGATGAACCCGGCTTTGAATTGCTTATCGACTTCTTCCTTAATCTTTAGAGCCCATTTTGTTCTCATTCGACGAAGCTTCTGTTTCACAGGCTTGAAACCTGGCTTAATCGGAATTCTATGTTCGGCGATATCCCTGTCGATCCCTGGCATGTCTTTGTAGGACCACGCGAAAACGTCTTTGAACTCGTGTAGGAGGTCTATGAAGTCGGTCCTTTCGGTAGAGCTCAAGTTAGTCCCTATCCTAAGTTCTTGGGGTTCTAGTTCGGTTCCTACATTGATGGGTTCGGTATTCTCTATTACTGTTCCCCCATCCCCTTCCTGTAGTATTTCTTTGGCTTTGTAGGGAGGTATTTCAATTGAGTCTAGGTCTTGATCATCCTCAGTATCATCGTAAACAGAATTGCACTCAAGATAACACAAAGAGTAAGCAGAACCTGATTTATTCATATTAAAGTTTGAGAAAAGATAAAACAAAGAAGCCATCTGATCTGTGGTCAGTAGTGGTAAAGGGACAGTGGTTGGGACATTTCCCGAACTACTGTTACTACTTGAGGCTAAGCTAGGAGAAACAAAGGGAATGGGGATGACGATAGGAGGAGACTCCTTAGTGACTTCTCTAGACTCTGACTCTGACTCTGACTCGAATTCATCATCTTCTGGTTCTCCTTTGAACATCTCTCCTTCTCCAGTGGTGAGCTTTAAGAGTCTTCCTTGATTGTTGGTCCACTTAATTGATTTTCTCCATCCTTTCTGCTGATTCGCGTTTGTTTCTGTAATTAACGCGGTAGGGTTGAAGTGATCGTCTTGAAGTATTATGGTAATGATCTCATCCTGCGCGGCTCTAAAAAATCGATCCTCTCCAAACAATAGACTAACAGCTTGTTCGTCTAAGCAAGGTGCTTGACGGGTTTTGACGGTAGGAACCGTTTCCGGAGGAATGAAGTAGCGATCGTGAAAGATCTCGATTCCGGCTAGCTTCCTCTCGAGATAGTGCCAAGGTTCGGGAAATCCGTGAAAGAGTTCTAGATTTCCTTCCTTAACGAAGTATCCGTTTAGGGTAGGGAGATAGGGTCGCATTTGGACTCCCACGTACTTACGGTTTTGAACTTGAGCAAGCATCTCGAGAACTTCCTCTTTGGTGGGTTTGTACCCTAGTCCAAGTGGTATCCTTTTTTAGTTGCCTTCCTTGTAGGGTGCGAAGGTGTTTCTTCGGATAGGGTTTAAAGGCATTTCAGGGAAGTATCCCTGGGATTTGAGTATGTGGTTGACCACCAAGTTGGAGTAGGGATCGTAGTATAAGGGTGCCAATTCACTTTCTATGATGCTTATGCTTTGGAAGCCCCCAAGCTCCTATACTGAATCCGCAAGGACTTGATTGTTCGACTTCTTTTCGATTATTGCCTTGATGGGTGACAAAGTGATCGTCACCACTTTGCCGTTTAGTGGGATTTTGATCTTTTGATAAAGGGTGGAGGTCACCGCTTTGAAAGCGTGAATCCAAGGCCTTCCTAGAAGTATGTTGAAGGAAGCTTCAATGTCCACTATTTGGAAGTTAACTTTTCGCTCAATTGGCCCTGTGACTATGGTTAGGTTAACGAGTCCTACTACCTTTCGTCGTGTACCATCATATGCGCGAACACCTTGATTGGTAGGGGTCCAATCCGACTCTTTCATGCCTAGTTTGTATGCCATTTTGAGCGGTATGACGTTGATTGCGGAGCCATCATCTACCAAGGCCATTAGCACATTCTTCTATAGACAAATGACATTGATGTAAAGAGCCAAGTTGTGACTAGCGCCAAAGGTGGCAAATCTTCGTCTGAGAAAGTAATAGGATTACTTAGCTTTGGTGATTCTTGGAAGACCAAGTTGACTACATCTTCGGGTGTGGAGTTATGTTCTACACGTAGCTTGGCTAAAGCTTGCAGTAAAGCTTGACTATGTGGGAAAGAGCTTGCTACTAGTTGCCAGACTGAAAGATCGGCCTTTGTCTTCTGTAATTGCTTGAGCAAGTGATCAGTGGAGTCATCTTCGTTATCATTTGGTGTGACAACGTTGGTTGGACCATTTTGAGTAGTATTTTGATATGGACGGCCCGAACGAGTTAGGTGGTCCACATCTTGGTCTTCACCATTTTGGACTATTTCTTTGACTAGGGAGTTTTTAATGAGATACTCGTCCTCATCATCATCGGCCCATACTCCATTGATTGTAGCTAGTTCTCTCATTCTCATGATCTCGTCTTCTAGTCGTGTGATTTGGTCGACTAGTTTATCAACCACGTCGACTATTTCTTGCATAGTGGCATTTTGAGAGAAGATTAGTGGCACATGCTCTTTAGGTGTCGCGTTGGGGTCATGTAAAGTTGTCACCACATTTTCCAATTCCCAAACTTGTCTATCCACACTCCTTGCCCATGTGATGAAGTCGGACATGGTAGGGGAGATGGTAGAGTAGAACCCTTCATTCTCGATCGCGTGGATCTCATCTTCAATTGGAGAAATGAGGTGTGAACAATCTAAGGTAGATTCTTCACTTGTGATCACTAGAATCCCAAGAGGGTTCTGAGTGTTGTTGGGTTTACCTCCCGGCGGTATTGGTAGTCGACCAACTTCAATCATATCTTGAAGCACATTTTTCAATTTGTAGCATTTTTTTGTGTCATGCCCCTTGTCCCTATGGTATTCACGGTACGAGTTCTCGTCCCAGAACTTGGATTTGTTTTCAGGTTCGGGAGTAGGTCCTATGGGTTGGAGTTTGCCTTGCTTCATTAACCTCTTAAGAGCGTTGGAGTAAGTGTCCCCAAGATTTGTGAATTTCCTTGGTAGGGTACTTTTCTTGGATGGCTCAAGAAGGTTAACTTCGTCAGTCTTGCTAGTGGAGCCGTAAGGACGACTAGTTGAGCCTTGATATCCTCGACCTACCATTTTGGACAAGAGCCCTTTACGGATGTTATCTTCAATCCTTGTTCCTAGTACGGTTAAGTCCTTGAAAGTTTTGATGTTTTGGTATCTCAAATGATTGGCATAGATGGGTTTGAGATTGTCCACGAACTTCTCCACAAGGGTAGCCTCATCCGGGCGTTCAACTAGTTGGGTACTAGTCTTCCTCCACCTACTTAGGAAGTCGGTGAATCCTTCTTTGTCATTTTGGGTAAGAACCTCTAAGGTGCGCATGTTAACTTGGATCTCAGCATTATCCGCATATTGTTTGGAAAACTCAATTGTGGCATCTTCCCAAGTGGCGATCTTCTTGTGTTCTAAAGAGTAGAATCATTGCTTTGGGATGGTATCAAGAGATGAAGGAAAGATCCTTAAGAACATCTCGGGTTTGATGCCTTTGATAGACATGTAATCCTTGAAGGCACGGATGTGGTTCAAAGGGTTTTCGTGCCCCTTGAATTTAGGGATATCCGTCATATTGAAGTTGGTTGGCAATTTGGAATTGACGGCCTCATACTTGCGATTATTGTCCCTATAAATGTCATCCCCTTTAAGATACATCAATTGCTCCTCTAAGTATTGGAGTCTTTTCTCAGCTGCAGTCATTCCCATGAGAGGGTTTTCATCCCTGAAGTCATTCACGAAATCATCCACTACTTCACTTTCTTGAGGAGGCAACCTCCCTTCTACGGCGTAGATTCGGCCCTCGATGGTGTCAAGGCGATCATACACTTGATCTTGGGTAACTTGGATTTGAGCTAGTGCGGCTAGGATTCGATCATTACCATCTTGAAGTTGATTGAAGTTAGCGTCACTTATTTCAGGCATCTTGAAAACTGGATAAGAGATCGACGACGAATTAAAACACGATCGACCATTCTAGCACACTTGCTAAGAGAAGAAATGATTTGACTCTGGAAGTGGGTGTGTGCCACTTGTGTCGAGTGAGCTTTGAAGAAGAGGTGAAGTTTTGAAAATGCGTATCCTAGTCAACTATAGTGTAGTTGTAGGAGTGGACTCGAAGTGAGGTTTTGAAATGGGCTTGGGCCCGAATTTTGGCTCGACAAATAGACGGAGTTTTGACTGGGTTTTGCGCTAATTAATGGCCTTTTTCGAAATTTTTGTTTTAAAAAAGGGTTTTAATTTTTTTTTTTTTTTACAAAAATCATCATGGTTTTGCTTAGAAATGGTGATCACGTAAGGTACAAACATTTATACAAGAATTATAACGGGATGTTGAGTGCATTTAAAAGGGTTTTGGTTTAAAGGGTGGGTTGCCATACCGAACGATCAAACCCGAAGTCAGTGGAGAGGCTCGTACCGAGCAAGAGTAAGGCCGATTCCTAGTCCATTTCCTCAAGTAGTGAAGGTCCTTGATACAAACAAGAGTAAGCATCATGGTATGGATGACGTCAATCGCTATCCATCCTTAGGCCCAAATAAGAATTAGGACCGTTTAGACGGGACGATTGGTCGAATGGGTTGGGTTGGGCCTAGGAAGGCCGAATAAACGATCTAGGAAGACCGAGTTATGAAAATCGACAATTGTCTTTTACAAACTATTCCCTAACCTTGTTCAAGTTTCACCCTTGGCTACATGTAAGTGTAGTATCCCCAGCGGAGTCGCCAAACTGTGGACAATGGGCCCACGGGGGCGCTTGGGAGAGAAAACAAGCGTTTGCATTTTGTGGAGTCGCCACCAATTTTTTTGGGAAATTGGAACCGTTCGAATACCTCGTGTCATGTCAAGACACAAAGTAGTGACATGAACACTAAGCAATCGTTACCCTTAGCATTCTATGTCTAGAATGACTCTCGTGGATGCCAATGAACACGGATGTTCACAGAGATCTGGAGTAAGGGGTGAGGGTACGTATTAGGAAGCTCTTTTGATCGAACATCTAATCCCGCCCGCCTCGATAGCGGCCTTACTAATGATTAGGGACATCATCTATACTCGATATATCGTCAATTATATGCATGCAATGCAACATCCAAGTTTTAATCCTAACATGTGAGAATTAGGCTATGTTGGTGAACAAGTAATTTCGCATACAATTAATGTCGAAGTAGGATTTATGGTCAATTACATGTGAAGGCATACAAATGACACAAGAAATACAATGAAAAATATAATAAACAAAATTACAATAATGAAAAATTACAATAATTACATCGGGTTCATCGATTTATGTCGAAAATACCTTTAAAACGGATAGTTTGAGAAAAAGAATAAAAGAAAGAATTAACGAACAGATCAGTAGGCGATAATACGGTTAATAGTCAATTATACGTGGACTAATTAAACTAGGTCAAGCAACAACAGAGTTAAGAGACAGAAATCAACCTGGAACAGGCGCAGCAGGACTGCGCCCTTTGAAAGAGGCGCAATAGTTGTTGCGTCTGTTCCAAGGGTGAGTTCTGGCTGTGAAGCCGGAACTGCAAATCGTTAATGTAATTGGTGATTTTAAGGATTGGTTAATATATTTACTCGGATGGAAGTGATTAATACATTACTTATATGTGATTGATGGTCATAAAAGCAACGAAACATGGATGAGACAGATTAAAGACGGATTAATTACATGAACGAAAGATTGATTAGTGACATAGATGAACTAATTTGGTTAAACATGGCAAATTAATGATGAATATGACAAAAGACAGATGAAGATATATCAAAGATCGAATTCCAGAAACCCGATATGAACAAATCGAATTCCTACAACCCGGATTGAGTTTAATGACGAAAACCCGCAAATATGAGATTATAAGGGATTTAAGTCGAATTTAATGATGAATTATACGTGTTAAGGATGAACACTAATATACATGTGAAATTATCATGATATCGTATCAAAGAATTAACGAAAACAAACAAAAATAAACAAAGAACGAATTACAGTGGACGAAGGAAGAAGAAAGGAAGAAGGAACTGCGGCAGCCTCACGAAGAGGCGCAGCAGGAACTGCGCTCCTTCGAAGAGGCGCAGCAGTTGCTACGTCCTTTCTCGACGGTCTGTCTTCTGGAAATCCGTAAAATGGGTTTTAAAGGACGGTTTTAGAAATCGGTTTTAAAGAGGTGTTTTCGACATAAACCTTACATTAATGATGATACAAAAAGTAAAGAACAATAAATAAAAGAGAGATTTACACCCTCAGACTTACATGTTTGACGAAACGAGATGAACTAAGTTATCGATTAGTGATGCACGACTCGAATGTACAACGAAAGTGGCCTCGTAAGAGGAAAACGATTAGATTAATTAAGTTGATTAGTTGTGGAGTTGGCCAAATTGGTCGGTCATGCAAACGAGGCTGGTACTCAGAAGGATCCGAGCTTACGTGGTCGAATGTTCAAGCACGTAGACGCCAAAAAGTAAGAACAACGGTCTAGAATGCAAAGGGAGAAGAGAAGGGCGGACACTCGCGTGAGAAATATGAGGAGCGAAGGCTCCTATTTATACTAATCACACGACGGAATATGGTTTTCGGAGAGACTTTGGAAGTGAATCTCGGAAAGATATGAAAAAGATACGAGAAAAACGCAGAAAAGGACCTGGGAAGAGGCGCAGCAGTAACTGCGTCTCTTGGAAGAGGCGCAGCACCTGCTGCATCTGTTCCCAAGTGGTTTCCTCCTGCGGAAGAAAGATTTCTGTGTTTAGGTTATGGAATGACGGAATAATTTGGTTTTCCTTAATATCTTGTATGAATATTACGGGAAATTGTTTACCAAAGAATAAAAGATTGTGAAATATTTATAAAATATGGAATAGAAATATCCGGAACATTCCGACTCGGGATTTAACGGCTGTCAGAAAATGGAGACGGTTTTAGGCCCGACTCCAAATGTACTCTAATTACTGCCAAAACGACCGTATCGGCGCGTAGATGACAACTAAGAGGTAGACATTAGTGTTTGAGCAATCACTTGACGATAAACTTGCGAACTGTCACAAATCGTTCCGCGTACCAAATATGCGGCCCAATCATCAACGGGTGGTTTGCGAGAGGTGCAGAAATGAGGTATCTACACTTTATACCTCAGAAATTTTGTGTAGGTTGCTGATATTAAGTCAAGTCTATTCGTTTAGAAAAGTTGATAAAAAACTTGTAGAGTATGCAATGACCATATAAGAAAGGTAATGGCAAAGCAAGGCTTGGGCTATAAATAAAAGCATAGACGCGGTTTCATCATTGTTACCTAACCATTCCGACTCGACCTAAAATGCAAAATAAAACATGTTTTTGTAATTTTTTCAAATTTTCAAATTTTTATGTTTTGTGTAAGGAACAATGCATGCGGAAATGTAAGAAAAATGCAAACAGAAATGCAATAAAAATGCAAATGGATGCAAACGGACAGATGCATACCCTTCACGAAAGACTGTTATCCAACTTTTCAAAAAGGTAATCTTCCCTCGCTTTGTTGTCCCTCAAGTTATCATCAGTGATGGAGGTACGCATTTTAAAGAAAAACAACTTACTACTCTTCTGTCCAAATATGGTGTAGAACATCGTAGAGGTTTGGGGTATCATCCTCAAACTAGTGGTCAGGTAGAAGTTTCCAAAGGGGAACTTAAAGAAATTTTAGGTAAAGTTGTATCTAAATCACGAAAAGATTGGAGTATGAAATTGGCCGATACTTTATGGGCATATAGGACTGAATTTAAGACACTTATTGGTGCATCGACGTATCGTTTAGTCTATGGTAAGTCTTGTCATTTGCTTGAGGAGTTAAAGCATAAAGCATGGTGGGCAATTTGTGAACTTAATTTTGATTATAAACTGTGTGGTGAGAAACGTTTGTTGCAGTTAGATGAGCTAGAGGAATTTAGGCTGAATGCCTATGACAGTGCCCGTATCTATAAGGAGAAGACCAAGAGATGGCATGACAAGAGTACCATACCGTGCAAGTTTCAAGTTGGGGAGAAGGTGCTACTGTTCAATACCCAACTCCGTCTATTCTCTGGTAAGCTGAAGTCCAGGTGGAGTAGCCCTTATACGGTAACGTTTGTTTCAAAATTTGGGTCAGTTGAGCTAGAAAACTCTGCAGGAGCCAGGTTTAAGGTAAATGGTCACCAAGTAAAGCATTACTATGGGACCAATGACTTTGTTGGAGTGGTCGAGTTGCTGTACTTTGACCCCATTTCTAAGCCTGGAAATTGAGGTAACAAGGGTCGAGCGGGTTCTTAAAAACCAGCGCTGACCAGAAGGCAACCCGGATTGTATACTCTTTGTAATGAACTCTTTAATTCATGTGTGCTTTAATTGCTTTTTAGTTTAGGCTCTATCACCAAGTGCATTTGAAATATTTACGTGCGTTTTCTGCCTTTTGTGGACAACTTTTGTGGATCTTTTAGGTATTATTCGAAGGCAGTTCTAAGTTACGACTATTACGCACAAAAAGGAGGAAAACTTGTTGCGTACATAAGGGAAAAAAGTTGAGCGACTGAACTGGATAGTCGATCGACTAAAATTAAAAAGCGGAATTTTGAAAAAAGTCGATCGACTGAAACAAGCTATCGATCGACTAAAATTACAGAGCAGGTTTGTTGAAAAAGTCGATCGACTAATTGAAGCCGTCGATCGACAAAAGTTAACTTGGCAGCATTACTTAAACATATGAGGGGTTTATTTTAACTCTTCATTCATTCAAACCAAAACAAAAAGAAAAAAAAAACTTGAAGGAGAGGCGAGAGCAAGCAACGACGACACCACCGTCACATTACTCCTCTATTTTCCATTTTTTCTTGTTTTTGGTACTATTTCCTCCTATTTTCCATCACACAAGTAAGTTTTCCCTTATCTAATCTCTTTTCTCTTTTATTTTAATGGTTATCTCCTCTTTTCCAATCAATTTGGTTCAAAAAATTAGGGTTTAAATTTGGGGGGTTTTTATTTTATTGTCCAAATCGTGTCTTTCATGCTTAATCTACCCTTTTGATGAGTAAATTAGTCAATTTCGAAATTAGGGTTTGGATTTTTGTCGATTTGGAGGATTATATGTTGGTTTTTAAGATGCTGTTTTAATGATTAATTATGTATTAGATAAAGAATGGAAGGAAAGAGAAGATGGACTACAGGACAGTCGTCGCGACGCGAGACGGCGCCGCCAGCCTCGAGTAGTAGCCACAGCAGCCACCTGATGCCGACAGAAATGGGTACCGCACTTATCCCATATACTCCTATTCCGCCTATTGAAGGCTTGCGCGATTACCCCGAGGTAATTTTCTCATCTATAGCGCAAAGGAACCGGTTTAGTGCTCTCTCAGAACACCCTATAGTTCCAACCCGTTTTTTAGACTGTGACGGTCTAATGTCTTTCGGAATTTATGAACCTGTTGTGGAAATTTTGAATAGAACGGGTATGTATAGTTTGGTGAGTATGAGGGAATATACTTGCCAGACACCCACCCTTGAATTCTTTAGAAGTTTTAAAATTTATGCAGGGACTATGACGAGGACGCAAATTCCACTTGCGTCCACTTTCGTCTGTTTAACCAAGATTTTCATATGACTTTAGCTGAGTTCGACGCTCACCTAGGCCTACACAGTGAGGGACCATACACGGCCCCTCGGAAGTTAGTTGAGCCCATGTGGGCTGCCATAGCTGACCACTTTGAGGGTAGGAAACGGGGGAAATTTGTTCATCATCTACCTATCCGTGTCTGGCTCCGCCTTATAGGCGGTACACTCTTCGCTATAAAAGAGTCCAATAATGTGAATGCTGAGGAGCTGTCCATTTTAGTAGGTTATCTTAACATCGATAGTGGACCTCAATATAATCTTAATATTGCTTATCTTGTTGCTCAGCGATTTACTAATGTCTCGATTGGAGCCTTGTCCTCCATTCACTGCGGGGGGGTTGGTTACACATATTGCCCGCCGTCTCTTTCCTGATTTCCCTCGGGGCATGATTCCCATTGGACACCCGGATCCAGACATTGATAGTTTGTGTCTTTTTACTGTGTCATACATGAAGTATTTACAGTGGCTGACTGATGATTGTACGTGGAAGATTTCCACGTACTTGTCAGTAACTTTACCTTGTGACACTCTCCCGCCTATTATTCCTATGTCCCATGATAGAAATAAAGCAGGCCGACCTCCTTTTCCCGTCTACCACCTTCCTTACTCGCTGCCCAAGAAGTCCATTGCTCGCTCTAGGCAGTCTTTTCGGTCCACTAGGGAGACGGGTCAGTCTTCTAGGGCACCACGTACCTCGCCTCGTGCTTCTCGACGCACTACACCCTCCACTACTGAGATCGAGACTCAAACTGGACCTCAGTCGGTATACCCGGCTCACTTTATTTGTCCCCCTCCTTATGAGCCCCCACTGGTCATGGATCTGGGGGCGGGATTACCTTTTATTTGGTATGTGCAGGCGTACAGTTAGAATAGTGCTGAACCAGGCTTTAGCCGGGTTCCCTGTGTACGACCGCTACACATGTTCCAGACGGTTGCGACCAACTGCGTGGCCACATTCGTCTTATTACCGCTACCTTGAGGGCAGCTACCCTGCCACTGCTAGCACGGCTACTACGGAGGATGGTACAGCTGAGGTGGAGGAGAGGTACCGTGTTGGGCTTACTTCACGCTCCCGAGAGAGGGAGGAGGACGACGATGACTACCTTGCTGGCAACGACTAATAGCAGCTGGCTACGACCTCTCCTTGTTGTTGGCTGGTTTGAGGAAGTCTTTTGCGCGCCCTATTTTATGAGTTCTCTTTCTTTTCCGCTTTACTTGTTTTCATCTCGTTTTACGTACCCCTTATCCCATATATTTTGATGCTGCTGGTGTTTGCTGAACACAATGAGAGCATTGTGTGATTTGGTTTGGGGAGGGTATGCATCTGTCTGTTTGCATCCATTGGCATCACAATGAACCGAAGCAACGACCTCTACCCACTTGGACACATAATCAACAGCTTCTAGAATATACCTATTGTGTTTACTAGACGGGAATGGTCCTTGGTAGTCGATGCCCCAGACAACAAAAACTTCAACCTCTAAAATGCAAACTTGAGGCATCTCGTGTCTCCTTGAATTATTTCTCGTCCGCTGACACGCATCACAAGCTATAACAAAATCTTTAGCATCTTTAAACATGGATGGCCAATAAAAACGAGATTGAAGTACCTTAGCCATGGTGACCACCATAGGAGGAATAATGACATGCTTCTAGGATATCTTTAGTCTGTATACACCGTCTGTAAAGACCATTAGCACATTCCTTAAATCGATAAGGATCATCCCAGAGGTACTGCTTCACGTCATGAAGGAACCGCTTCCTCTCCTGATATGGCAAGTCAGGAGAAATAAATCACACACAATAAAATTAGCATAATCAGCGTACCAAGGAGTTTCAGCACTAGAAATAGCCAAGAAAATATCATCAGGGAAAGAATCATCAATAGGTAAAGAATCTCCTTATTCTTGCTATGGTGCTACCAAATTCTCAGCGTCTTTCTTGTCTTTAATTTCCAAATCGAACTCCTGGAGAAGGACTATCCATCGCAATAATCTTGGTTTGGCTTCTTTCTAAGCAAATATGTACCTCAGCGCTGCATGGTCAGAAAATACATGAACTTACGAACCTAATAAATAAGACCTAAATTTCTCCAGCGCGTATACCACAGATAACAACTTCTTCTCTGTAGTTGCATATTTGACCTGAGCCTCATCCAGAGTTCGGCTCGTATAGTAAATAGTACTCAAAGCTTTGTCTTTCCGTTGGCCTAGCACCGCGCTAACTGCATAATCACTAGCATCACACATGATCTCAAAAGGCAGCTCCCAGTCTGGAGGCTGAATGATCGGTGCTGTAATCAAAGCCTGCTGCAACCTGTTAAAAGCAGTAAGACATTCATCAGTAAAAATAAATAGAGCATCCTTAAGTAGCAATTGTGTAAGTGGTATAGCAATTTTAGAAAAGTCCTTAATGAACCGGCGGTAAAACCTAGCATGACCAAGGAAACTCCTGACTCCCTTAACATTAACGGGAGGAGGTAATTGCTCAATTACTTGCACCTTTGCTTTTTCAACCTGAATACCCTTATCAGATACTAAGTGCCCAAGGACAATGCCCTCGTTCGCCATAAAATGGCACTTCTCCCAATTCAGCACTAAATTAACCTCAATACATTGCTGCAAAACTTTCTCAAGGTTAGTCAAACAATCATCAAAATCATTACCATATACGTTGAAAACGTTCATAAATACCTCAATAATAGACTCTATATACTCAGAAAATCTCCCCATCACGCACCTCTGAAAGGTAGCTGGGGCATTACACAATCCAAATGGCATTCTGCGATAAGCAAAAACACGATGCGGGCAAGTAAAAGTAGTAATTTCCTGATCGTCATGATGGATTGGGATATGAAAGAAACCTGAATATCCATCTAAATAACAAAAAAATTTATGTGAGGCTAATCTCTCGACCATCTGATCAATAAAAGGAAGGGGAAAGTGATCTTTCTTGGTGGTGGCATTTAACTGTCTATAATCAATGCACATCCGCCAACCTGTAAATACTCTAGTTGGCATTAATTCATTTTTATCATTTTTCACCACCGTAGTCCCTCTTTTCTATGGGACTACCTGAACCGGACTTACCCACTTGAAATTTCAAATGGTGTAAACAATACCTGCATCAAGTAGTTTCATCACTTCTGCCATTACAATATCCTGTATTGTAACACCCCCATACACCAAGGTGCCTTACCAAGACCACCTAATGTATGAGAATGCTACCATCTCGGTTGCTCGAGGCAAAGTATATCAAATAGTCCATCAAAGAATGTACTTTAAATAAATAAGTTTAAAGCGATTACATGCAGTCCAAAACTTAAAGATACAAAACAACTGTTCCAAACCAAAATTAACCTAAATAAATAAAAGTATCTTGACACAACAGCAGAAGACTACTAGCTGACTCGTGGTGACTCATCCCCAGCTAACCCTCGTGCATCCGAGTCATACATGCTCAACAACTGCTCACTATCCCCGAATAGATCACCACGGTTTTTAAAACAATTAAACGGGGTCAGTTACTGCATTCACAATATATATAAGATAATACAACAATAAGTACACAGTCACAATCCTCCAACACCGTCACATCACCAATCATCTGGCTAGCCTGAAGGTCTAGCCCTGCCAGATTACCAGTCGCAACCAGTAATCTACCTAGCCAGTGGAGAACCGCAGCCGTTCACACCTAAGCCCCGCTCATCTCCATCGAGCGAACAACCCATGTTCTTTAATATGCACATCCCCCTTGTGACGGGAACCACAAGGGGCGAATCAAGGGCGTGAAGCCACGCCCGAAAGTGACTCCACTCAGCCGAGGGCGCACCTTGCGAACCACAGACAATCAACAATAAGCAATCACATTATCAACAATATCAAGATCAATTACGAAATAATAATATGCCACAACTAACAACCATCTTAATATCATGTATACAATAACTGAGTAGGGAAACCCTACCTGAAATTCAATCACCACAAATCGACACAAGCAGCAGATCAAAAGTGCTCCTCTACGAAATCATCTCCTATCAACATATAATCATACCATTAGCAACCATCATCAACAATACTCCTAAATACCCCCAAATTACCCAATTAGGGTTTAACCAAAACTAACGAATTAACATTAAAACTATACTAGGATCTTACCCACAATATGACAGTCTCAACGGTGTAAAGAACTATGAAATTCGATCACTCAAGCCCTTGGATTTGATAGCAATGTGAGAGAAGAATGCAACGTAGTTTTGTTTTCTCTTTGTAAAATATTTAGAATAAAGTAAAAAGTAAAAGAAACTGATGAAAAGTACTTTATATATCATTCTCGCATTGCTATCAAAACTCGGCCAAAAACCCATAAAAACCAACGTACTCGATCGAGTAACTGAGGTACTCGATCGAGTTGCCCCTACTCGATCGAGTACCCATCAGGCAGAACACTGCCCAGAACGCAAAACTAACTTACTCGACAGAGTAAACCTTACTCGATAGAGTACACAACAGCCCATAAAACCGCAGTATTACCGTCTTCCCTTCTTAAAAATGAACTTCGTCCTCGAAGTTCAAACCCATACTAAAAAACCAATTTACTAACTCAACTACGACATAACAATGTAACGAAAACTAAATAAAAAAAACCCAAACACAACTCATACCGACTTAAAACAATCACTAATTGTACCAAAACCGACATAAAACCATACCAAAACCATATGCGATTATCTCCTACCCCCTTAAAAGAAACATGGTTACGTCCTCGTAACCAAACATACCCGATTAAAAAGAAAGTGATACCGCTCCTTCATAACCTCTTCCGCCTCCAAGTTGCTTCCTCAACATTATGATTGGACCATAAAACCTTGAGCAACAATGTTTTCCCAGATCTAGTTTTGCGAACCTTGCGATCAAGAATCTCTTTTGGCACCTCTAGATAAGATAAGGATTCATCCAACTCGTGTTGGAGTAAGTGTCCTCAACAATAGTGCGATCACATGATTAACTCTCATAATAAGAATACGGAGGGGATGATTCAATAATATTGTCAACTGATCAACATTAATCGATAATGATTGGCTAGCTAGAGTTTGACATTACTGTCGTTTGACGGTGGTGATCAGTTGATCCCTTCGGTCACACCTATAGGATGACGCACAAATGGAAAAGTAATTATTTGTATTTGATACCAGTGAATTAATCCCTTATACAAATTGAGTTATATGAGTTAATTATTTGTTATGAGCTTAGAACTCATAATTATAAATGAGATTTATAAATATTTTGAGATAAAGGTTAGTAGTTAATTAAATTTATAACAATTTGTAATTAAATAATATGGGCATCGTAGTACCCATTATTTGATGTGATGACAATAAAATATACTCAACAAGTTGAGCATATATATATCGTCCGTTAATTTGGCACATAATTGTTGCAAGAAAAATTAAATATTTAATTATGCGCGGTAATTAAACACGAGGTTAATAAGCAATTACGGGACAAATGTCGAAAACCGAAATGGATCCTACAAGCCCCTATAACCGGTTTTAAGAGGGCATAGGGAGTCCATTGGTTTTTGTCTTTTTGTGTTTGGAAGATGCTAATAACACAATGATGATTAACCTTATTAATCACACCCTAGCTAGTCTAGACTACCTAAAAAGCATGGAATAAAAAATGAAAAAGAAAACCCACCCACTTACCTAAGGGTGCCGGTTTTGGGAGCTCTAAATAGAGCATTTTGTGGTTCATTTTTCTATTCCTAGGTCTTCTTAATTTCTCACTACTTCTCTCTAAACAAAATCTCTCCAAAATAATATGATGATATTATAAGATCATTACTAAAGTAGTAATAAGATTATTAAGGGTATATTACTACACTATCTAGTTAATATTTGTATTAATCTTTGTGCTAATCTTGGGTGCTCACTAAAGGAGGTATTCTAGTTTGAATACTCGGTTTTGAAAGATCATCCATTGTAATTTTAGCTCAAGTACAAGTGAAGGTAGGAAACCTTACTTATGCCCAAAATTTCGGTTCTTACAACAATATAAGGAAAATTGTTTTCTTCCAAATCTCTTTATTTTGTTATGCATGTACTAGATCCTCCACTAGTTTAATGAGTAAATTAGTTTTGTTAATAGAATAGTCTAATTAACATGGTTATGGAACTTTCAATTGGTATCAGAGCATAGGATGTTGCATGCATAATCGATTTATAGTTTTTTCGAGTTATTAATAACTTAAAAAAAACTATTATTTTGTGATTTATTAGATAAAATCACGAAATCATTTGCATGTTAATATATTATGGTTCTATAATGTATTTAGGTCATTTAGATGATTATGGTATTTTATTGCTCACTTTAATGATTTTTAGTGTTTATTACATTTTAATGAGTAAAATGGTATTTAAAATGCTAAAAATAGTTAGACTTAGTTTCTGACCTTGAAATTTTTATATGACCTCACATGCATATTTTACTTATTGTATGTAAAATTTCGTATAAATTTGATTTATTTTGCATGATTTACGATTTTTATATGATACAAATTGAATAAATGGAGGTAAAATGGTTAAAAATAGTTAAACTTCTAAACATGCCATAAAATTTTAACATGTAGTCACATGCATATTTTACTCACTGTGTGTAAAATTTGAGATGAACACGATTCATTTTGCATTGAGTTATGAATTTTAGAGTAAAAATGACATAAATAGTGACTATTTTAACAAAAATAGCTAAAATGAATTATATGATATGAGAAAATTATTTTAGGTTGAATTTATATCCCACATATCATATCTAAAGTTGAAACATTGATTAGATTAATTTTCATATGCTTTAGATGTTTTATTTGATAAAACCGATAAATCGCAACTATATTTTTCTCGAAATAAATTCGGAAATTTTAACCTTGATTTTTGACATCAGTAGTGTCATGGAAATATTCCGGAATGTTAAAAAAATTTGAAATTCAAATTTTGTAATTATTGTAACACCAAGTTGAATTGTTGTCAAAAATTGAGTGATGACTAATTTTTTAGTCCTAAGAGAGTTAGGATAATTAAATTGGGCTAAAATTTGATTTTAGTGTTATTTTGCGATTTTAATAAGTTAAAAATCGCGAATATCTATAAAACCGGGTTATATTTACGATATAAGTTTAAATAGGGCGATTTGGCACATAACTTGACATGTTAGATACATATTATAATGCTGCATATTTCATTGATGAATGTAATATTTTATTTATATAATTTTGAATTATGAAATTTTATCTTAGTATAGCCTTAGTTTTTATTGATATTTTCCGTAATGTAAGGGGATATCGATACGGTTGTAATTTAATGTGATCTCCATCACTTTTACTTTTACTAAGTTTTTCCATTTTATATGTATAATGCAAAAGCTATGTAATTTCATTACTATTTTTTTTAATTCCGGAGTTCCTTCAAGACGGTGCCATTCGGAAAGGCGTTCCGACGAAGACGGTGTTCTTGGGAGGCATGCCACTTAAAGATCAAGGGACAAAAGATGTTGGTTTCCGAATTTGTAATAGATTATTTGATTTTCTACTTTAGGAAGGTCATACTAGGAATTTATTATTTGCTTTGCATTTCTTTTAATATGTTACATGCATTGACAAATCGCCATAACTTTACATGTATATATATCTTTTCTTATCGAGTCATCGACCGTGTCAATTACAATTATCGATAGTTCACCGATTTAGTTCACCAAATGAGATAGATAATATATTGACATGACCTCTCTCTAAATTTAAAATTGAGATTAGCTTTACCAAATAGTAGGACCCTTGAATCCCCGTAACATTTGGAATAGGTTCGGTTTTCCCGGGGTGCTTTCATTTTTTCATTGGGTAAGTGGGGTAATAAAACGTTATTACACGCGAAATTTGGTTGGACTCAACGGGACATGAAGACTAGTCTTATGTTCCCGGGCTAGAGATGAACTTGACGTAATTTCATCGACCGAGAGTTCAAATTGTAGAATTGGTTAAAGAGTTAACCCACCGAGTTATATTAGTGAGGGATGTATCGGTTTCCCCGTGCCCGAGTTAATATGAATTTTGATCTCGGAATCATTTATATAACTGGGTGGAGGTCATAATATAAATTCTAAAACATGCTATAATGTTTTCATATATTAACGATGAATGTTTCTTTTCCCACTATTTCGTTGTTTTATGTTGTTCTTTATCATTTCTCCTATTAATATATGATATCAATTCGATTGTAACACGAGTCTCCGTTAAACCACTATTACTAACGACAAATAGAATCTCTTTCTAAATCCTCAATTGAACCGTATCATAGGTTATGGACTAGCTCTATAGGAATCGTTCTTTTCCATAGAACTCGATATGAATCGTCATATGCAAATATGAGATTAACATCTTTGAATTCTTTACATACCTATCTCTTTTGAAGAGTATGAATAGAAATAATAATTAGTCAAAATATGTTTTGACGAATTCTTCTATACATTCATGGTTCAACAATCTTATTTCTCAACCTAAACACTTGTCACCAAGCACTTAAGTTGATAAGAACATGACAATGTTAAATTGGTAAATTAATTTGTTAGAAATTTTGATTAACCAAATACCACAATAGAGTTAACCCTTGTGAAGGATTAACTAGGAATTTAAATGAAGATAAGTCTTCATCAAGTAGAAATTCTTGAAGTCAGTGGGAGAAATAAGAAGTAAGTACCTATCTTAATTGTTAAGGATAGAACTAGGCTCGAAAGAGAAAGTGTTAGAGACTAAAATAGAGACAACCCCCAAATAAGTAAAGATCAAGGAAGTTGGTCGTGTGACTCCAACATATTCCTTCTTGAATATCTATGACATTGACATTGCATTATTGCCAATTACCACATCATGAGTATTTGATACAAATTTGTGAATTTCATCATAATATTTGGCATTATCATGTGACGACTAGCAAGAATAAATTCATAAATTTGCATGAATGGAACTAGGGTAGTTGCCATTTCAACCATGAGCATATGAATGTTGTAGTGTACTCATTTTAGTTTTGTATTTAGAAATGTACCTCAATAATTGTTATGATGTACACTAACTTTAAATAAGAATATAATTCAAGTTTTTGTATAAAACGCAAAGGGTTTTACTATTATGCAATTAAAACAAGCGTTGTGCCCTTACATACAACGATTAAGTTTGTGGTGAGGCCATACAAATCAAGGTAATTATATTCAAACTAAAAATAAATGTCATATATACAAGACTCAAGTTGGTGACCCCAATCATTTCTCAATTCTCGATTGAAAATCGCATTTAGAAACTAGTTTTGACTAGTCTCCCAAACCATTTGATTGGGAATATTTTGGTGTGTGCGACTCTTGTATTCAAAGCAAGTTAATTAATGACTTTTTCTGGAAAAGGATTATGAATAGAGCAAGATATTCGCCCCATTTACACTTTGAAGTGTATGGTCGAATACAATTTCAATCAGAAAATGTTATTACTGCTTCATCTCTTTTACCAACAAACTAGGTTGATACTTGGTATCCACTTAATGAGGTAAGAACATAAATTCTTTGAATAAGTTCAATGAGTGGTTAAAAAGTATCAAAACCTAGAGATTATAAAATGGGGAACAATAAAGTGAATACTTTTATGTGCACCAAAAAGAGTGTGATATGGTATCACAAGTTCACTTTCATTACGATATGATTGAATCTTTACAATATAGTTGTTGGTAGTTTCTGTTATAAAATTTGTCTAGCATTTTAATATTTCCACTAAAACAAAACATGGTTAAAGCAATCATCTACTTTTCATATGAGATATGGTTAGGCATGGTACCTAAATTGTAGCTTGTTTCGATCGTAAGCATGTGCTCTCTCTTCCTACATGATCACGAGAACAAAGGGTTTGTGGTTCGTGATGTTGTCTATTAAAGAAAAGAGGATCATTTCTTAAAGATAGAGTGGGAGAAAATGTTCAAGAGCCACAAACTGAAGATAAGACGTAGGAAAGTGGTCTTTCTTGGTCAAAATAAGTAAATATTGATTCGAAACCTAAGTGGACAGGAGTCATGTTATTTTTGAAAGTAACAAACCTGTAACTTATTAAGATGCTTTATCTAGTTTCAACTCCGCAATAGTCCGAACTGAACATAAACATTTAGATGTTTCCATAACTTGGTTGATTGGTGGTAAGAGGTTTACACCAACTGCAACACTTCGTTAAAATCGGATTTCTTAATATTATTTGACTGTTGGATTTTAAAATCATCTTGCATGAGTTTTGTAAATCCCAACTATCCTAAGGTAGGAAACGAATTTAAAAAGAAATCTTAAGTAGAAGTCAAGGAGTTGAATGTATGTTTCAGTCATGTAATTAATAAACCTTTCTCGATTTGTCGAGTAGTTTTGTTTATACATGAAGTTTAGTGGGAGTACAGTGGTATTATTAGTCTTATATGTGAATGACATATTGATTACTATGAGTGATGAAAGACTTAGGAGAAGAATAACACAACTCTAAGATATCCAGTTCGATGGATATTAGCATAAACTTAATATTCTTATGTTAATAAGAATCTTGACAAGTTCAAAAGTATTGAACATAAAGAAATTGAATCCATTTGCTTCCGCTGTTGGATTAATTTATTATGCTAAGATGTATCTCTATTTTTATACTTCGTATACTTAGAGTATGACGAGAAATTAAAATCGAATCTTTGTGAAAGTCAATATATAGCCATATAGTCTATCCATTAGTACTCAAGAAGCACTAATGATATGTCTTCTATGTCTCATATGTAGATAACATATTATTCAATGGGAATGATGGACCAATGCTCTCCTCCGTGAAGGAGGGATTAAGAGACTAGGAAGAGATGCAAAGCGTCTTTAATATCCGAATCTATAAGTGATATATACGAGAGGATAAATTTTTAGAAATAATTGTTGGATTTATGTGCAATGAGTTACACAAAAACCATAGTTTAAACACACAAGGATGGTTGGAGAACCATCTTGGCTATAATTTTTGAGGAGTAAATTTGAGAAATATACAACGGAAGTTATATTGTCAATTGATCATCATTTATCAGTAATGATTGGCTCACTAGAGTTTGACGTTACTCTCGTTTGACGGTGGTGATTGGTTGATCCCTTGAGTACACTTGCAATTATGAGATATGCAAAAGGGATGAATCCCACACACTGTGAGGACAGTGGGAGCTATCCTAAGGCAAGATAGCCTATGTCTAGATTGGATCTAGACACGTACTCAAAAGGTTTTATAATACAAGATTATAGATAACAAAAGAAAATAGTATATAACGAGGTTAAGTAAGGTTCAAGATGTTGCTAAGACTTGTTAACCAAGGCCTTCTCATAGGATTAACATAATAAGTCATGCCATTTCAATTGAATAAAAATATACGATTATATACAATATTGAATATTGATTATAGATTATGCAGTAATTGATATTGTATTAATTTTAGATATGTGGGCATTTATCGTTTGAGTTTCTTTAATCTCATACATTACTTTGTTACATCCTAATGGGTTGTTGAGACAATATTGAACCCCATTAAAGTGAACTGGATTAACATAGTATTCGCCCCTAGTTACTTACATGAGGTGACGTCTCCAAGTAACTAGAGTGTGAGTCAATTTATGGCTAGTTCAAATGCCATAGGGTCATAAGGGATGACAAGTTGATCACACAGACAGACTGTATGGGGTACTCTGTCGGGCAGTGACCGCTTATATAGTTCTGGCAATTTTTATATAGCCTAGTCGTGGAGAGAGCTACTATAGTAATCTTTTGAGTCAATTCTTAGACTAAAGATTGTTCGCCCAAGGTGGCACAGTTTCTAAGTGACTTTGATTTTTGCTCTATGACTTTCGTAACTGAGGTCAAATGGCCATCTTTTGGGTCATGATGAACTGTGGCTAATCGAAGGGAGTAGTGCGATAGGAATTATCCACCCCTTTTCAGGGTTATTTAAAATCTCAAGGCCACTCGAGGAGTAGTGAACTGAAATGCGTGGCCACGCTCGGAAGGTATCCACGGTAGATAAATCCGGTCAGACAGTTACTCTCCAGATCGAGGAAACCACAAAAGATATGTTCAAATGCAAGTACGACCTGCAAGACACCTTGCATTGAGTGGGAGATGATGTAATAGGACAAGAGAATTGGTGACGCACACTTGTCTCGGACAAGTGGGAGTTTTTTTGTGTAAGTGTCCTCAACAATAGTGCGATCACATGATTAAATCTCATAATAAGAATACGGAGGGGATGATTCAATTATATTGTCAACTAATCAACATTAATCGGTAATGATTGGCTAACTAGAGTTTGACATTACTGTCATTTAAGGGTGGTGATCAGTTGATCCCTTCGGTCACACCTATAGGATGACGCACAAATGGAAAAGTAATTATTGGTATTTGATACAAGTTAATTAATCCCTTATACAAATAGAGTTATGTGAGTTGAATATTGGTCATGAGCTTAGAACTCATAATTATAAATGAGATTTATAAATATTTTTAGATAAAGGTTGGTAGTTAATTAAATTTCCAACAAGTTGTAAATTAATTAAAATGGGCATCGTAGTACCCATTATTTGATGTGATGACAATAAAATATACTCAAGAAGTTGAGCATATATACACCGTCCGTTAATTTGTCACATAATTGTTGTACGACAAATTAAATATTTAATTATGCGTGATAATTAAACACGAGGTTAATAAGCATTTACGGGACAAATGTCGAAAACAGAAATAGATCCTACAAGCCCCCATAACCGGTTTTAAGAGGGCATAGGGAGTCCATTGGTTTTTGTCTTCTTTTGTTTGGAAGATGTTAAAAAACAATTGTGATTAACCTTATTAATCACATCCTAGCTAGTCTAGACTACCTAAAAAGCATGGAATAAAAAATGAAAAAGAAAACCCACCCACTTACCTAAGGGTGCCGGTTTTGGGAGCTTTAAATAGAGCATTTTGTGGTTCATTTTTCTATTCCCAGGTTTTCCTAATTTCTCACTACTTCTCTCTAAACAAAATCTCTCCAAAATAATATGATGATATTATAAGATCATTACTAAAGTAGTAATAAGATTATTAAGGGTATATTACTACACTATCTAGTTAATATTTGTAGTAATCTTTGTGCTAATCTTGGGTGCTCAGTAAAGGAGGTATTCTAATTTGAATACTCGGTTTTGGAAGATCATCCATTTTAATTTTAGCTCAAGAACAAGTGAAGGTATGAGACCTTACTTGTGCCCAAAATTTCGGTTCTTACAACAATATAAGGAAAATTATATTCTTCCAAATCTCTTTATTTTGTTATGCATGTACTAGATCCTCCACTAGTTTAATGAGTAAATTAGTTTTGTTAATAGAAGAGTCTAATTAATATGGTTATGGAACTTTCAACTCGATGTTCTCCATCTCTAACACATGGGAAGGGTCACTCACATACTTCCATAACTGAGACACATGAAACACATTATGTACACGATCTAAAGCTGGCGGCAAAGCTAACCGATAAGCAACCTCTCCCACACGATCCAAAATCTCATACGGGCCAATGAACTTTTGGCTTAACTTCCCTATCTTACCGAACCGCATTACCCCACACATAGGTGACACTTTCAAAACAACCTTATCCCCAACCTGAAACTCGATGTCCCGACGATGTAATAAAACTCAATCAAATCCAACCTATCTTCCCAACTACCACCAAACTCCATCACACAAGCCCTTAACATATCTTCCAAAGTCTTGATTGTTCTCTCTATCTATTCATGTGTTGTAGGATGAAACGCAGTACTCATATTCAAGGTAGTTCCCATCAACTCCTGTAACTCTTGCGAAAACTGAGAAATGAACCTCGCATCCCGATCTGACACAATGTCTTTTTGAACCCCATGTAACCTTAATACATTCTTCCTGTAGCCATTTGCCAACTGCACCTTACTCCACGTATCTTTTATTGGAATAAAATGAGCTGACTTAGTCAAACGTTCAACGATCACCCATATCATGTTATTACCTTGCCGGCTCCTCGGTAAACACACTATGAAATATATGGAGATAGATTCCCACTTCCACTCAGGTACCTCAAGAGACTGAATCTTACCTTGTGTTCTTCGCTGCTCCCCTTTGACTCTCTGACATGTCAAACGTCTAGCCACAAACTCAGTTGTCTCCCTTTTCATCCCAGGCCACAAAAAAGTCTTCTTAAGATCCCTATAAAGCTTGTCACCACCCTGTTGGAGCTTCTGTCCTCCACAGTTAGCGTGATAACATATATAAATCTCTTATAGGTTCACAAGGGTATACTTAGTATTTTATCAGTTGATTAACGTTTACTTAATAACGGTTGACTTGCTAGAAGTTTGACGTTATTATCATACTGATGGCGGTGATCAACTGGTCCCTAAAAGTCACACCTAAAGGATGTGTTTGAGAGATGTGATTGTATGAAAATATAATTATATTGATGCCTTAGATGACTAAAAGGTTAGTCCATGTATTTGACTAAACAGTTAGTCAATGTGATGATGAGACGATTATTTAATTCAATTAAATAATATTAGCTGAGACGAATTAATTGTTAATAAGTAAATTGAATATAAACTGTTATATTTAATTAATGTATATAATGTTAGCTTAAACGAATTAAGATGTTAATTCGTAATTAAACGTAACCAGTTATATTTAATTAGAAAATTATAAATATATTATATTTATAGTTAATGTATATATTATGCGATATTGTCATAATAAAATGTTGACAGACCGCTATTAATAAATCGACTACAAACTGTTGTGTGTGGACTTATTAATACATGTCGACATAATTGACAATTAATATAATACACATTTTATACATTTTTAGAACAACCAAAAATAAGAAGATTTTCTCCTTATTTTTGGTGGTTGGTGAAATCGAAAAATAAGAAGAAAAAGAGGAAGAAAATATCTTCCTCTAATTCCCCTCACTTGGACGGTTAGAAGAGAGGAAAAAGAGAGATGATTCTCTCTCATTCTTTTGACCTAATTCTCTCATAAAAAAAACACAAAAACCCTAAAAATAATTATCAATTTTAGGGATCTATTCTAGAAAAGAAAAGGGCATTTCTCATAGCATTTTGGGTGCAACAATTAGGAAAATATCGATTTCGATATTGTTCTTAGGCCAAATTGCTAGGACCAAAGGTTAATTCTAAATCTCTATTCTTTTGTTTATGCAATTCGTTTATGACTAGTAATTTCATATATCATAATTCGTTATAATCCGAATTTTTCTTGTTGAAGTATACCTATATTTCTCACAAGTGGTATCAGAGCATAGGCCACGAAATTATTTTATATGATTTTCATAAATGGATTTAAACAAAAATTTTGAAGAAAAAAAATAACAATTCGGCCGTGAGAAAATTTTTTTTTGCCGAGAGCAAAATTTTTGCCGAGTTGATTTTTCGTTTTTGTTGTTTATGTTTCCATTTTGATTTATTCATATTGTTGTTTTAATTAGTTAAGATGATAATATGATAAATTTGTAGATGTTTTGATTTAATAAGAATTAAATTAAAATGTAAATGGAAATTGCTTTTAATTGTTGATGATTTGTTTTTGCTATATAGTTTTGGCATACAAGTTAATTTAATCATGTTCAAATCAATTGTGATGAATCAAATATACGGATAATCGATTTAATCATAATTTGGATATTCATTTTAAGAGGTTAAATTGAATCATCTAGTTTGAATCTATTTTTAAATTAAACGATGATGTTTATGCCGATCTTGTTATATTAGCAACATTAAACTTTTTGTCCACATAAATTTTTTTTTTTCGAGAAAAGTATGAAAAAACGGCTGAATGCCGTGTGTTTTCTAAAAGAAAAAAAAACTGTTTTTTCGATTTTTAGGGCTAATATGCCGGGGGCATTTAAAATAAATTAAAAAAATGTTTTTTTTTGTAATGCCGAGAGATTATATAAAAAAAAAATCTGTTTTTCCTTCATCTAGGGCAAAATGCCGCAAGAAAAAAAAAATCTGTTTTTTTTTTTTGCACTTTGCCGAGAGCTATTAATAAAAAAAAATTCTTTTGTTTATTTTTGGACAATAATCTTTATACATTATTTATAATGTATGATTGTTTGTTGTGAAAAAGGTTCACAAATTTGAGATACCCAAATTATTTTAAAGAGGTTTAAAATAATGCTAGATTAATTCTTATTATAGGTTAATGTGAATTAAGATTGAAATTATTGTGAGTAATTGAGGAACTGTCACATAATTTGATCATTTAAATAGGTGGTTTGGATAAATTACTCTACATAATTAAGGAATCATGTCTTGAATGATTAATTTATAGTTGATGCTTTTTATTTAGTTGAATGTTTTGTTGAATGGTTTATTTACGTATTTTTGCAATCGGTTGTAATTTGTAATACCTAATGTGGCGTTAGTTAATTATGTTTTCGTAATGATGGAAACATAATTTTAATGTAATTTTGAGATCTCGAATCTCCTTTAATTTTCTTTCGTATTATGGTTTTGAAATTAGAATGTAAATAGGTTTATTTTGTAAATTATTAATTGTAATTTTGAGAAGACTAAAGATGGAGATTGGATTGCTCACTCCCACTACATGGACCAAGATGGAACATCAAGACAAGCTTCTCGGGTCCTAGGAAGTATTCCAAAGTTGTATTTATGTTCATTTTGGTAGATAGGCCACACTAGGACTTTATTTTGTTTTACATTTTTCATTCTCGTTGCTTTTCATTCGCATGATAATTAGTGCATCATATTCCGCCTAAACCAAACCACCTACTAATATGCATGAAAATTGACTCATATAGTTTGGATATTAGTCATCATGGACATAAAGATGTCACACAATTTTAAGCCATCATCTTAGTTTATTCATTCTCGCATGCTAGATATTAGTTCACTTAAAATGAATTAAAATAAAGTTGATGGGATCTTCCTCTAAAACTGAAATTGAGACTAGTATTTATAGGCCAAATAGCTATGAATCCCTTCTTCGTCGGTAGGCATATAGGACCTTACTCTCCATATGACCCCTTCTACGTTGGGTAAGTAGTTTGTGTTGACTTAGTTTACCTCAACATTATAATCCGAAGAGTTTCTCGAGATTATGATGGACTATAGATAGAATTTACAGAGATTTATCAACCAAGAATTCTAAATGTAGAATTAGCCAAAAGGTTGGCTTATCAATTTACAGATAATTGAGTCTTGGGATCATTTATATAATTCTTGAGGAAGGTCAATTGTATAAATACTTGAGTCTTCGCGTTATAACAGTATTGCATTAGACTTAAATCATAACGATGAGTATGCTTATTATATTTTTTCCTTTTCGCAGTGTAGAATTCGTTTTATATTGATAATACTGCTTACAACAATGGCTGTAAATAATGATATACCTATGCCAAGTGCTACACTTGGACGCGAGTCCTGGTTAAAAGCTTTCATGGACCACATGAATCAGTTCACACGACTGACGAATGACGGGTCCAACTTTGCGGACTGGGAGGCATCATTACGGAATGCTGTCATTGCTGACGGTAAGCTCAAGTACTTAACTGAGCCAATACCGCCAAACCCAGGCCCCAATGCAAGAGCTAACGAGTCAATTGCTTATAGTGACTTCGTTATGGAAGCGGGTGCGATAAAGAACGTACTCATTTTTGCAATGGAAACCAATTTGCAAAGACGCTTCATTGCCCAAGGTGCAAACAAGATTTTCACTACGCTCACTAATGAGTTCTCAAAAGCACCGAGAATCGTTACTTATGAGCATACCTGTCGCTTCTTTGATGCGAAACTCCAGAAGGGCCAACCGGTTAGCCCACACATTCTTAACATGATTGAGAATGTCGAGAAACTGGAGGAACTTGATTGCAAAATCAGTGAGAGCATAGTCATTGACCGTATGCTTCATTCACTTCATGATGGTTTTGCCCTCTTCAGGGCAAATTACTACATGAATGACATGAAGAAAAGTCCTCATGAGCTACACTCACTTCTCGTACAGGCCAGAGAAGGATATGAAATTGAGTGGGAGCATGAAGCAAGATGTTCTCATGATTTCCAACAAGAATAAGGGTAAGGGCAAAGCTCACGGCGACCTAACTGTAGGAAAGCCAAAGTTTAAAAAGTCAGAAAACGGTAAGAGTGGGCCTGGTGAGACTAGTGGCTCACAAGGCAAGGCAAAGAGCAAGGACGGTAACGTTGAATGCCACCATTGTCACAAGACTGGACATTGGAGGAGGAATTGTCCCGTGTACCGTGAGGACATAAAAGCAGGCCGCGTCACTCCTGTTGGTATGTCATCTTATATTCATATGATTGAGATTAACCATGCAAGTTTGAACTTGGGTACTTGATCTTTGGTTGTGGTTCTCATCTGTGTAATCATTTGCGGGGCCTAAAAACATCAAACCCCTCACAAAGGGTGATGTGGACTGCGAGTCGGGAATGGAGCACGAGTTGCTGCCGTCTCAATGGGAACATACGTAATCCAGCTCCCTAGTGGTTTTGAGTTATATTTATATAACTGTTACTATGTACCCACTTTATCTAAGAATATTATTTCAGTTTCCGTACTTGATAAAGACGGTTTTTCATTTTCAATAAAGGACAATAGATGTATTTTCTCTTTTAATGAAATGGTTTATGGCAAAGCAGTTTCCATGAATGGAATTTATATCTTAGATCAAACCACAGAGATATTACATGTGAATAATAAGAGATTAATGGTTGGTGACAAAGATCAAACTTATCTATGGCATTGTCGAATGGGACACATAAATAAAAAACGTGTAAAGAAACTCATCGAGAGTGGAACTATCTCCACATTTGATTTCTCATCATTTGGCATGTGTGAATCATGTCTTATCGACAAAATGACTCGAATTTCCTTCAAAGGTGTTGGAATGCACGCTAGTGACCTATTAGGACTCATACATACTGATGTATGTTGACCTATGTCAATCACCGCTAGAGACGGCTATAGATATTTTATCACTTTCACGGATGATTTGAGTAGATACGAATATGTCTACTTAATGAAGCATAAAAGTGAGTCTTTTGAAAAATTCAAGGAATACCAGAATAAGGTTGAGAACCAACTGGGAAGAAAGGTTAAAGCACTCCGTTCAGATCGAGGTGGCGAATATCTTTCAAATGAGTTTGATCAACACCTTAAAGACTGTGGAATAGTTTTACAGTTAACTCCACCTGGAACACCTCAATTAAATGGTGTGTCCGAACGGAGAAATCGAACACTACTTGATCTGGTTCGATCCATGATGAGTCACACGGTAGTACCTGATTCATTATGGGGTTTTGCTCTTTTGTCAGTTACTCTTATACTTAACCGAAGTCCGTCTAAAACTGTCGACAAGACTGCATATGAAATGTGGAAGGGAACGGTCCCTAACTTGTCCTTTATTCGGGTTTGGGGCTGCGAGGCTTATGTCAAGTGGAGACACGAGGATAAGCTCGGCCCGCGATCGGTCAAGACATACTTTATTGGTTATCCAAAAGGAATGTTTGGTCATTACTTCTATTCGCCTACCGAACATCAAGTTTTTGTTGCGGCTAGTGCAAAGTTCTTAGAGAAAGAATTTCTCGAGAAAAAGTCAAGTAATGGAACCTTCGAGCTTTCGGAGATTCAAGAACCAACAACCAAGGAACAGATGGAGGAAGTTGTTCCTTCAACTGATGATATGGTTAATATTCCTCAGGAACCTAGGAGGTCAGGTAGAGTCTCTAATCCTCCAGACAGATACATTGGTACGGTTGAGGAAAATGACGTTTTGCTCCTAGAGAGTAATGAACCCGCTACCTATAAAGGTGCCATGACCTGTTCCGACTCTAAGCTATGGCTTGAAGCCATGCAATCCGAGATGGACTCCATGTATGAGAATGACGTATGGGATCTTGTTGATTTACCTAACAAGGCACGACCTCTTTAGTGCAAATGGCTTTAGAAAACAAAGCATTCTGTAGACGGGCAACAAGATACCTATAAGGCACGACTAGTGGCAAAAGGTTTCACTCAAGTGCACGGATTGCATTATGATGAAATTTTTGCACCCGTAGTTATGCTGCGTTCCATTCGGATAATCTTAGCGATTGCCGCTTTTCATGACTATGAAATTTGGCAAATGGATGTGAAAACCGCCTTATTAAACGGTTATTTGGAGGAGGAGTTGTACATGGTACAACCCGAAGGTTTCATAGATCCTGAAAATCCTAAGAAAGTGTGCAAGCTTAAGCGTTCCATTTATGGACTTAAGCAAGCTTCTCGGAGTTGGAATCATCGTTTCGACCAGGTGATAAAAGAGTATGGTTTCACTCGATCGGTCGTGGAACCATGCTTATATATCAAGTCGAGTGGGAGCAAGATTGTTTTCTTGATATTGTATGTCGATGACATACTCTTGATTGGGAATGACATTCCTCTCTTATCTTCGGTAAAAGGATGGTTGAATAACCATTTCCAGATGAAAGATCTGGGTGAGGCACAACGCATATTGGGAATCCGTATCTATCGAGATAGATCAGGACGGAATTTATCACTGAGTCAGGAGTCTTATTTAGATAAGATTCTTGAAAGGTTCAGCATGACCAACTCCAAGAAGGGGAAACTTCTAATGACGTGTGGGATGAATTTGAGCAAGTCTCAGTCACCCACGACACACGAAGGGGTCGAGCACATGAGTCGTGTTCCTTATGCATCAGCTATAGGATCAATCATGTATGTCATGATATGCACACGTCCGGGCGTGGCATATGCATTGAGTATGACGAATCAGTGCCAAAAGAATCCGGGTGAAACACACTTTGGATAGTCATTAAAAACATCCTTAAGTACCTAGGGAGGACTAAGGATTGGGTATTGACTTATGGAGGAGATACTAAGCTATGTGCAATCGGTTACGCAGATGCTAGCTTCCAAACAGATCAAGATGATTCGAAATCTCAGTCTGGATTCGTCTTTACTCTTAATGGTGCTGCGATCAGCTGGAAGAGTTCCAAACAGGAAGTTATAGCAGATTCTACTATTGAATCCGAGTACTATGCCGCTTCAGAGGCAGCAAAGGAAGCCATATGGATGCGTCAATTCTTACAAGGACTAACCATATTTCCTAGTTCGAATGACCCAATTACCATCTATTGTGACAATAGAGGTGTCAACTTCCAGGCTAAGGATCCTAAGTCTAGCAACAAGTCTAGACATGTACATCGGAAGGCTCACCTGATCCGTTATTACGTGGAGCAAGAGGAGATAGTGATTGACAAGATAGCTTCGGATGACAACATCGCGGATCCTCTCACTAAACCATTGTCATATGATAAGCATGAAGGGCACGTTATTTCCATGGGAATTAAACGTGTTCCTGAGTTTTACTAGTTGCTAATGGTTTCTATACATTATCTTTTTCATATTCTATTTATAATTTCATCGTATTATTTCATATTTTGTTTTTCATGTGGATTGTACGACAACATTGAACGCCACAAATTGATCTGAATTACATTATATTTGTTTTGGTCTGTAATCGCCTACATGAGCTGATAACTCTGGCTATTATTTTGTGAAGTTGATTGATGGTGGGTTCAACGAGCCATAAGTCAAACAGTTGGCTGATCGATCACAGATACGAGTTATAACGATACCTCATAGGACAAATTGTGACAACGTAATGGAGTCCTAAATGTTTAAAAACATTCGGTGTCAGGTCGTGGATTGGACGTCCATTGTGTTCCTAGAGTCGATTCTTTTGACTATCGACTGTCTCTTGAGATTAAGGCAATTTTTGGGTGACTTTGGTTTCTTTCTCATGGTCGACCGTAATAGGAGGCTAAGCAGATTTTTTCTGGGTCATTTCATACAGTGCTTATATCTGCAACCCAGATGCACTGAATACGGTGTGAAATGAGCCTTTGTCATGATTACCCTTTTCAACTCCTCATCCTTAGGCACACACTATCTCCCATTAAACCGAACACTCCCATCAGAATGAAAAGAGAACCGAGACATTGTCCCTTTCTCTACTCCAACCCTCCACTCCTGAATCTTAGAATCAAGAGCCTACTTCCAGGGAATATCATCATAAAGATCCGGTTCCACTGTCAAGTCTCCCCTAGCATCCCCTTTTTGAATCACATGTATCTCCATCTTACCTACCTTATCTTTCAACCTCATTAAAGACATAGCTGTGCATAGAGAATGCACACTCTTCTTATTCAATGTATAAGAAACCACGTTAGCCTTCCCTTCATGGTATATGATATCCATGGCATAATCCCTGATAAGCTCCATCCACCTCCTTTGTCTCATGTTCGGCTCCTTTTGAGTAAAGATGTACTGTAAACTCTTGTGATCGGAAAACACTTTAAAGGTCGTCCCATAAAGATAGTGCCTCCAAATCTTGAGAGCAAACACAACTTCACCCAACTCTAGATCATGCGTCGGATAGTTATCCTCATACGGCTTCAGTTGCGTAAAAGCATAGACAATGACTTTCCCGTTCTGCATCAACACACAATCCAACCCGTTCTTTGAAGCATCTTTACACCTCAAAGTTCTCACTCCCCTCAGGTAAATCTAAGACTGGAGCTGTGGTCAAACGCTCCTTTAATGTTTGGAACGCCGTCTCACAACTTTTATCCCAACGAAACTTGTTCTCTTTCCTCATCAACGCGGTCATAGGCTTGACAATTTTCTAAAAGTCTTTCACGAATCTTCGATAGTACCCTGCCAAACCCAAGAAACTCCTGATCTCGGCCACATTCTTTGGTGCTTCCTACTTGGATACTGCCTCTATCTTGCTAGGATCATCAAATACATCCTCTTTAGAAATCACATGGCCCGGAAAAGCCACTTTCTCTAACCAGAACTCACACTTAGACAACTTTGCATACAGCTGGTTGTCGCGCAGAGTTTGCAACACCAACCTCAAATGCTCCTCGTGCTCCTCCTTAGTCTTGGAATAGACTAAGATGTCATCTATAAACACGATCACGAACTGATCTAAGAACTGTCTGAAAACCCGGTTCATCAAATCCATAAACACTGGCGGCGCATTAGATAACCCAAACGGTATCACCACATACTTATAGTGACCATACCTCGATCGAAAAGCTGCCTTTCGTATGTCTTCATCCCGAATCCTCACCTGATGGTACTCTGATCATAAATTAATCTTGGAAAAGACTCGAGCCCCACTCAACTGGTCAAATAGATCATCTGTCCTTGGTAAATGATACTTGTTCTTCACTGTAATACTGTTCAGCTCCCTATAGCCGATACACAACCTCAAACTCCCATCTTTCTTCTTCACACACAAAACTGGTACACCCCACGGCGATACACTAGGTCTAATGTACGGGGCCTTAGAGATCGGTCCCATCCCTGGTTTTAACTCCACAATGAAGTCTATCTCTCTCTTTGGTGGTAAATGGTACGTGCATTTTATATAGCCTTTTTAAGACTCTTATGCAAGTATTCCTATGCTACTCTCATAGTTTTATGCTACGAAATGCCCCGAATATTCTACTCGTTTAGCTTGCATTTAGGAGATGAGTGGATTTGGAGCGGAAATGCTACTGTCTTAGGATGCGTGAAGCCATCTTGGAAGCTAAATCAACGAGTCATAGCTGATTACAGTGGGGAACCATCGATCGAAAGCTTTTGTTAGCTTAACTGTTCGATCGAATGTTTTTGGAGGATGAGAAGACTCGATTGAATGCTTCCTGTGTTCGATCGAGAGGGGCTATCTTGGAGTGCCTCGATCGAGTAATCTTTCCACTCGATCGAGTAGTCTTTACGAGATGTTGTTCGATTGAGTGATTTCAATCTGCTCGATCGAATAAATTGCTATTGGATGCGAGTTTTTATACTATTATCGTATTTTAGGTTTAATAATTGTCTCTACTATAAATAGGAGAGACGTAATTAGGTTTAGGATATCTCTTTCATATCACTTCCATCTCAGTGTTCTGGTCCGACGTTACTTTTTCTCTTTCTATTCCCGGATCTGAACTTTTGTAACTTCCTTTACTCTCTTATTTAATTTAATTCCCCTTTGCATATCTCTTTATACTATGTCTGTTATTATTTCATCTTTCTCTATTGTTTTATTCATTATTATGCGTAGCTAATTCCTTAATGCTAGGATTAGGGGAGCCATGGTAGTAAAACGATGATGCTTTAATCGGTTTAGGAGGTTTTGTTGTGAGAATTGTTTCGTAGCAATATAACTGTAATTATTAGGTTTATGCATGCAACTGAAGTAATTAAACCGGTTAAATTCAGACCTAGATCGAGCGATTGAAATGAATAAACCTGTTATGGACAATAGACTACACTAATGAGGGCGAGAGCTAAGTTAGTAGTATTTTAGGGCAGATAGCGGACTGAGAGGACCTTTCCTTTACCCTTATCACCTGAGACCGACTGACCTACTTTTTGCTGATTTGTGTGATATCCTGGTGAACCAACATCCTGGCATCTCTCTCATTAGTTTAGCCAAACAACTCACACCCCCTAATTTGTGTCCTTAGACAGACTAGAATAACGAGTAGATAGTGACCGCCTCCCTATGGATACGATACCTGACTTGCCTCTGCTGAATTAGTTAGAGCCTGTTGGTTTTATTTTTGATAGGGTTGCGACAGCCGTGTCAGTAAACCCGGTATCTCCTCTAGAAAAACATCTGGAAACTCTCCCACCACTGGTATCTCATCTGCCGTCGGCTCTACCATACTATGATCTTTCACATGTCATAGAATCAAAGGACACCCCTTCCTCATGTAAGACTTCAATGTCACCGCTGCAATCACTTTGACTATGGGTTTGACAACAAACCCACGATAAGACACACTAACTCCCTTAGGACCTCTCAAAGAGACTTTCTTTTGGCGACAGTCTATTCTAGCCTTGTACTTACCCTACCAATCCATCCCAACTATCATCTCAAAACCATCCATAGGAAATTCTAACAAATCCACTGGAAGATCAACCTGCCGAACTATCATGGATACCCCCTTATATATCCTGCCACAAGACACTGACTCACCCAACGGTATTAAAACTTCATCTTTTACAGACTCAAACTCTCTCAACCCCATAAACTTAGCATGACCTGATGATACAAAAGAGTGCGACGCCCCCGAATCAAACAAAACAAAGGTAGAAACATCATTAACAAGAAAGGTACTGGTGATCACGTGTGCATCATCCTCAACAACTTTCTTGTCCATCATAAACAGTTTGACACTGGTCTTTTGTCCACCTTCTTGCACTGTACAAGCTGATGTAGAAGGCTTGGCAGCTGACCCCTGATTATTGTTAGCCGCCGATTTCTGATAAGAATTACCGCCATTGCGGTTGAACCCACCGTTGTTGTTACTCTGCCCTCCTTTATTATTTCATGACCCAGCTGGTCGGTTGCTAGCATAGCTCTGTGTCGGACGCTGCGAAAAGCTTCCATGTGATGGCCTCTGAAAACCTCTCCCCCTGGCACTAGTACACTCATGCCTCTTGTGGCCCACACTGCCATAGTTGAAACACGAGATACCCCAACTATTGCTACTACCCCGGCCACGCCCATAAGAAGCTCCATCACTGAAACCTGATCCCGATGAATAAGCCCTTGCTTGGTTGTGATTACCTCTCTTGTAACTAGACTGACCACTACCCTCACTCTCAGCCTTTATCTTTTCTGGACCCCTCTCTTTATTTTCCTCTGCCATCTCGACCAACCTCTCAGCTCGTCATGCTCTCTCATAAACTTCCTTAACATCGGCAAGGACTCAAACCGGTAGCTTCTCCATGATCTGATAAGTCAACCCCTTCTCAAACCGAAGTGCTAAGTTCTCCATACTCAGCCCCATATCCTCAGCGTATCTCGATTTATCGTTGAACTTATGATAATACTCCGCCACTATCATATCGGAGGTCATCTTTAAAGAATAAAACTCCTCCCGCATCTTGCTGCGAACATGCTCTGGAATAAACTCCTTTTCTCACAGTTCTCTTAAACTCGGTGGTCGTGTTCCCTTGTGAGGGTTTAGTTTTCGGTACTTGTCGTTAGGATCACCTAGACCAAAACACAATTTATAACTTCACAAAAAACTCTACAATTAGTAAAGAGGCAAGTAAAGGTCGGATCCCAAGGGACGGGAATTGAGATAAGATTTTCAATTGCAACTAGTGGTGTCTAAGGGTGTCACAATTTGGGGTTTGAAGTAGAAGATCACTAAACTAAATAGCAATAAAAGTAAACAAGCAAGATGATTAAAAAGGGGTGTAAACAATTGATAAAAGGCACTAGGGTGTCATGGGGTCATAGGGGATTCATGGGAATTGATCATACAAACATATTCTCAAATTATAAGCAAGCAATTATTGTTGTGATGGATCGAGTTGGTTTATATATTACAATCCTAGGAAAGTTCGGGTCCCGGAGCCGAATCGATTAGATTGTACAACACCTACAAGTCGACTTAATCTTCCCTACTCAACTATATGCATGGTCTAATGAGACTCGAATTGGTTTATGTCTTACAAGTCTCATTGAATTGATAGGTGATGGGTGAAAAATACAAGGATTCATAGGCTCGCATTTCATCAAACATAACATGTGCATAAGTTGAGATCACAACAAGCAAGCAAATAAACTATGAAAACATATTAATTTAAGCATTAATCATCCCCCATGTTGGTTTCCCCTAATTAACCATTAACCCTAGCTAAGGAAACTACTCACTCATTATCATGTTGAACATGCTAACAAGGTTGTCAATCATACCAACAAAGTGAAACATGATGAATAAATGAAGATAATTAACAATAATTAAAAAGGGATTAAGAGAATTATACCTACTAATGATTCCAATAATAAAGCAAATAATAATAGAAGTACTTGATGATTGATTGGAAGGTTGTCAATCTCCCAATAATAACCCAAATAATCTTCAATTACCCAAAACAAAGGATGAACAAGAGAGAGATTAGGAAATGAAATTTGTATTAAAACTTGATTAAATGTTGATTACAAGATTAAAGAGAGATTTGATTGATATTAACTACACTAAAGATTGCTAAGAAGAACATCATAATCTAATTAGCCTAATGGGGTATTTATAGTGGGGATTAGTTACATAAATTAGGGTTTACTAAGGGCTTAAATGACGATTAAGTCCTCGACGAATCGCTAGTCTCAAGGGAGACTCCGGTCTCCTTTTTGCCGGTCTTAGAAAAATATGTGCATCCTTCCTTGAAACTTGTAGAAGACGAAATGGCTGACAGACAATCCGAGTGTCCAGGGCACGAGACGGGCGGATTGGGGGTGTTATGGACGGGCGGATAATTGGGGTGGACGGGCGGATTTTGGTGGTTCTGGACGGGCGTCCACTGGGGGTAGACGCTCGGATTGCCCTTGCTTGACGGGCGTCTTGTGGACAATCCGCTCGGATTGTCTTACAGGTACTTTATTTCTTCCTTTCTTCCTTTTTCTTAATAAAATCCTTGAGGATTTCCTCGGGGATGCAAGGATCTTTTCTCATCATTGCCCATCTACTATAGTATGTAGAAAGGCCTTCTAATCTTGTCTTCTCTTTGATGCTTGGTCATTGAATTCATCAATTTAGCTCTATTTTGTCATGAAAAAGCAAGGTTTGCACTCCTTTCCTACCAAGGAAACAAAACCTCAAAGAATATGCAAAACAAAGGACTAAAGACAATAAATGACCCAAATATGCACTAAAAAAGCATGGGAACAAGGCTAATTCGGGGACTAAATATGCTCTAATTATGGTCACATCAAATATCTCCAAACCGAACCTTTGCTCGTCCCGAGTAAAGAGGTGACAAAGACTAGGACCGTTATTTAAACTAACCTAATAGCATAGCCGGTATGAGACAATTAGCGGGTCTCACTCCGCCCCTTCAACTCACGACAAGACAACCATGAGGTAGGATGCCTTCTTGCAAGGCAAGGTGGGTCTTGCCAAAATGGAGACACATCCAAACATTAAGCATACAAAATCAAGTAATGGATGCATCTACAAAAAGAATAGCCACTTTCCTCATCTAAGTGGCGGAAATTATCTACAAGGGAAGGATTTCAAGGGTACACACTCCTTCATAGATGCAATTTCTTCAAACTACTAAGCCTAGAAGGATACCAATAAATAACCTCCAAATTGTGTCAAGCTAGGGTACCTTTGTACTCAATCATTAAATGCTTTTGTCAAGAGTAGACTCCCTATGGTGTTAGAAACACTGGAGGATCGCGGAATTCCCCCTCTTGCTTAGACAAGAAGAAGGGTCGTCCCCTCTCTACCATGCACAAAAATAGATACGATGGATAAAGGGATCAATAGATATTTGGGTTTCATTTTGGGAGTTTGCTTTTGTTTTTGTGTTTCCCCCTAATTTCTTGTGGCAATTGATATTTGAGAACACTTTCTTTTGCCATTTCTTTGATTTTTGGCTTTTCAATACTTGACAACTTTTTGCATTTCTTTTTGAACATTAGCAAACTCACCCCATATGTAGTGAGGGTGCCTTATATTTGAAGCATTAAGAGTCTATTTTTGCTCCTCTTTTCATTTGATGCATTTTACAAACTTTCTTTCACTTTTCATTTCATTGAACTCAAATCAATTTCTTTTTTTGCCCATTCCCTTTGATGACAAAAATGTGGTAGAGCATGGATGATGGATGCATGCATGGTTTCAAGGGTCACCTTGGAATAAACGGTAGCCAAAGAGTTATCACACTACAAGGTACTCTTGACTAGGCCTTAATCCATGGGTCAAAGGATACTAGCATGACACATCATAGGGTGTTTTACAAGTATTCTAACAAGCAAAGTCTTAAGAAGAAAAACCATCTACTAGGGCCTATATACACTTGTCAAGCTTCCCAAGTAGACGGTTTCGCAAAATTTTCTAACATGCAACTATATGCCATGATGCAACTAACATATATACATCCTAATGCAAATGATTCTACCAACTAATATGCCATATAATCTAAATGCAAGTCCTAAATTCACATTGTTATACCGCATCAATCAAAATAAAGCCACATAGTCATTAACATAAAGAGGAAAAAGGAGATTGGAAAGATCATACCATGCGGTCTTCAATATCCTCATGTCTCGGATGTGGCGTAGTCGATCAATGTGAACAAGGATAGAACAAACACAATATATACAAGTCTACACTACAAAGGAAATGAACTTGTTTTTGGATTTTCAAATTTTCGATTTTTTCAAATTTTTTTTTTTTTGATTTTTCGAAATTTTTGATTTTTTTTTGGGTTTTTGAATAAAAGTTAAGTTAGAATTTCCCATCCCCACACTAATATGGGCATTGTTCTCAATGGCCAAAATGATAGGAAATTATGCAAGTATGATGCATGAAATCTATACTAACTGCAAGCTATACCAATCTACACTACATGATGCATGGGTTTTTGTTTATGACGGAGAGCGTAATTTAGATTACCTCCCGTTGCGTATGCATGTACTTCCCCAAACCGAGATAGACATTATTTCTAATGTCCCAAAGTTGGGGTAGTTCATGCACACAAGATGCAATGCATGAAACTAAATTGTCATTTTGGATTTTTCAAATGGAACAATAAAATAAGAACACCTCAATGGGGCCGAGGTGTTAGTCCTCATGTTGCTAGGACTCTCCAACCAAAGACAAAGTCAAACATTGTACAAGTTAACAAAACATAAACTTCTTTCATGAAAATTAAAAATAAAGAGAGGAGATGAGGAAACTTCACTTAAGCTTAAGATGGATGCCTCACGCCCGCTCCATCTAGCTATGAAGAGATCCTCTAGAGATCGCCGTCATCTCCCTCTAGATCACTATCCCATATTTCCTTGGATGCATCACTTTTATTCGGGTCCATGAACTCATCATCTTCGCTACCAAGCTCCACCGTGTCCCCACCGCAAGATTTGTCGCTCCCTTCCTCTTGTCGCCCGTTTGCCTCTTCATTTGCCCTCTCCGAATTGGGGAAAAGTATATCCAATTGTGCCCAAGAGGGAAAGGCTCCCTCCTCATTAACCTTTCCCCTTTGAATCATATCGTGGTATTGAGGATAAAGTGCATAATAATTGTCCACGGTAGCTTCATATTGTCGGAAGTGCAAATCTTGTAGAATTCCCGTTACAAAGTCATCACGGGGAAGGATAAAGGGGTTGGGGTGGTTGTACGGTTGATATGGGAAAGGGTAGGGAGGCACTTTGATTTTCTCATCTTGTGGTTGTTGCTTTTGTTGTTGGGGATTCGGAGGCGGTGGTGCTTGCCTTGTTTGGGTTGGGTTTGGAGGGATGAGGTAGGATGGGATTGGTGATAAAGGTCCCCTTCTTGGTGAGATTCTTGGTAGTCCGGTCATTGGTAGGTAGATTGGATCACTTCCTTTTGTTATCCACTTGACCCTTTTATCAACCCCCTCAAGGGTTATCCAATGATGATGCACAAGAAGAAGGTCTTCATTTATCCTTGTATTCCCGGTAAGAGGAGTGTACTCATTATTCTCATTAAATTTTGGATTGAAATGCTTTGCAATTTTTGTAATGAGCCCTCCATTAACAATGTGTTTCATCCCATCATCATCATCGTTCCTAAACTTTGCCCACTTTTTGAGTAACACAAGAGGCGCATTAAAGTGGTACCCACCCCTTCCTTGGATATCGAGATAAGACTCCATGAACACAAGGTCAAGTTCGTTCACTATTGCCGGGTCTCGGCGAGCAAGTAGAGTGCCGGAAAGGAACCGGTAAGACGCTCGGATTCTGTCATTATGGGACGAGCGGATTCCAGGGAAGACGCTCGTATTCTCTTACAGCGATTTTTGCAAAAATTTAACGCAACAAGACGAGCGGATCGAGGCCAAGATGAGCGTCTTTTCTGGAACAGGACGAGCGTCTTTTCCCAAAGACGAGCGGATTTTGTGACAGGAACTTTTCTTAAAATGCACTGGCAAAAAGACGAGCGGATTCGTCTTCAGACGCTCGGATTCCAGCAGGATGAGCGGATTCCCAGAAATATGGAGGTCTTAGTGCAATCCGAGCGGATTCTCTCCTTGGACGCTCGGGTTCATTGCTGCGGATTTCTTTTGCTTTCCTTGATTCTGATAAAAGCTTCCCCACACTTGAAAATTGGTTCCTTCCTTCATTCAAAATTCATTAGTGATCCTCCCTCATTTACTCTCATTGAAAGAATTTATGTTTATGTTAAAAGGAATGCAACAAAATAATAAATACAAGTTAGAGGGTTAGTATATTTACAAGTGGTGGTTTAGGGAAGACTCCACCAAACTCTCACTTTGATGATTCATTCAAGTATGAGGAGGGCCGAGATAGGTGACCTCGACCTCTCCAACAAATGCTCCCTCATAATATGGCTTCAATCTTTGACCATTGACCTTGAATTTGCTTCCATATTCCGCCTTGATTTCAAAATCCCCATATTTCCCAACTTCGGTGATCACATAGGGACCCATCCATCTAGAGTTCAATTTCTCGGAAAGAGTCGATAGCGGGAATTGAATAGAAGGACTTTATCCCCTTTGTGCAAGGCTTTTTGCTTGATCCTCTTATCGTGAAGAAATCTTGTCCTTTCCTTGTAGATCTTGGCATTCTCATAAGATTGTAGTCGGAATTCTTCCAACTCTTGAATTTGAATCATCCTCTTTTGACCACTTAATTTGAGATCAAGGTTAAGGGCTCAGATTGCCCAAAAAGCTTTGTAGTCCAATTCGAGTGGCAAGTGGCATGCTTTTCCATAGACAAGCTTGTAAGGGGAGGCTCCTATGGGAGTCTTATAGGCCGTCCTATAAGCCCAAAGAGCGTCATCAAGCTTTGTGCTCCAATCTTTTCGGGTCTTATTCACCACTTTCTCAAGGATTTGCTTGATCTCTCTATTCGAAACTTCAACTTGACCACTTGTTTGAGGATGGTATCCCAAGCCGGTTCTATGTTGAACACCATACTTGGTCAAAAGAGATGCGAGCTTCTTTTCATGAAAATGCATTCCTCCATCACTTATGATTGCTCTAGGGACTCCAAATCTTGGGTAGATTATTTTCTTGAAGAGTTTGGTGACCGTTTTTGCATCATCGTTTGGGGTGGCAATTGCCTCCACCCACTTTGAGACGTAATCTACGGCCACAAGGATAGACTTATTCCCATTGGATGTCACAAACGGACCTTGGTAGTCGATCCCCCAAACATCGAAGATCTCCACCTCTAGTATGCCCCTTTGTGGCATTTCATTCCTCCAAGAGATATTCCCCGTCCTTTGACAAGCATCACAATGAATGATGAATTCCCTCGTGTCTTGGAACATTGTAGGCCAATAGAAGCCCGATTGAAGAATTTTTGCAATGGTTCTCCTTGCTCCATGGTGCCCACCGTAGGGTGATGAGTGACACCCTTCCAAGATTCCTTGGACTTCCCATTGAGGGATGCATCTCCGGTAGAGCCCATCACTACACTCTTTATAGAGGTTTGGGTCATCCCAAAAGTACCTCTTTACTTCGAATAAGAACCTCTTCCTTTGGTTGTAGTTCAAATTTGGAGGGAGTACTCTTCCAACGATATTGTTGGCATAATCGGCAAACCATGGGGTGATGTGCCTTTCAAGTTGCGTTTGAATGGCCATCAAGATATCGTCGGGAAATGAGTCATTGATCGGCGTTTCTCCTTGTTCATCATGAAACCGGATCCTTGACAAGTGATCCGCCACTACATTTTCGGCTCCTTTCTGTTGGAATATGTGTCCTCCGACAATAATGCGATCACGACTGTTGATCATGATGATCACATGTTTAAATCTCATTATAAAGAATACAATTGGGAAGTAATTTTTACTGTCAACTGGTCAACATATATCGGTAATGATTGGCTGACTAGAGTTTGACATTACTGTCGTGCGACGGTGGTGATCAGTTGACCCCCTAGGTCATACCTATAGGGCAACACTCTTAATTGATCGTTTAATTAATCGTATAACGTTACGAGTTAATTAAACTACTTGAAAATTGACGGACGATTTTGGAAGTAAAATTTACGTATCACATTGAAATTGATTAAAATGAGAAACGGTCTGAGTAATCGAATTGTATCATTACTCAGATGAAATTATTGTTTAAGGAAACAATTAAATTTGAATGAATTATTATAAATACAAATTGTTGTGATTTATAAATTGGTAAAATATTTTGGTACAAGTAATTATGAATTACTAAGTCGATTTTTGTATGTGACGTATTTTTATTAATACGTTGATTTTTAACATGTTAAAAATACATAACAATTTTATGTGACATATGACATGTGACATATTGACAAATTGACAAAAATAATATGGAATCCATATTATCTAATGTACCGAAATTAAGAGGGGTTTAGGCTAAATATTGTGTTTATATTATAAGTGGTAAACATAATGATTACTTGCTTTAGTGGCCATGCAACCCTAGTTTACCTTGTGAAGATAAACAAGTGCATGCATTGGCTTCCTCCACCCCCTTACTCCACCCGGTTTTAGAGAGGAAAACCACTTGGTTTTTCCTCTCCTTTTTACCATATACTCAATAATGTTATTGATGATCATTCATTCATTCATCTCATCAAATAATTTTTAGAGAGATAAAAATTATTTTCTCCTTCCTTCCCTTTCTCCTACCTGGTTTTAGGAGCTAAGACCAAAATTATTTTGGGTCATTTTTCTACAAAAATTAATATTATCTAGTATTCATAGTATTAATTTTATTAAGATTAAGCTTTGGGTATAAATCCTTGGGAGAGATCCTACACTTGGGTCTTTGTTCATCCAAAAGGAAAGCTCAAGAACAAGAGAGAAAGGTGATCTCTCTTGTGCCCATTTGAACCGAAAATCCAATGTAAGAATGGATGTTTCTTCCTTATTTTGTTTATTTGTTTGCATGCATAAGATCATTAGTTAATTTTATGACAAATTAAATTATAACATTTATGAATATGTTAAGTATATATAGATCTACTTTTCCTTCAATCGGTATCAAGAGCCATGGTTGTTTGCATGCAAATCGGTTAAAAGTTTTTCCGAGTTATAAGAATAACATATAAAACTTGAATAATTTGTGTTATTATGATATATAACGAAATTAATTTATGCATGTTAAAATTTCTGGTCCTAAAATGTTTTAGGATATTTTGGTTAAATTTACGGATTTTTATTGTTCATATTATACAATAATGGCATTTAAATATGATTTTATGAGTAAAAATGTCATTTTCGGTCTAAAATTAGCTATACTTCGAATTTTCCAGTGATTTTTGGATATGTTGTCACATATATTATTTCGAGATAACCTGTAACTTTTCATAATTTTTGGACTTCTTATGCTCGAAAAATGGATTTTTCATTATTAAATTCGGATTTAGGTGATGAATAGGTTAATATGCGATAAATTTCGAATCTGGTCATAGAAATTTAATATGTTGTCACATGCAATTTTAAAAGATGTGTGTAAAATAATAGGCTATAGTGAAGTCTTTTTGCATGATTTATGGATTTTTGAAAAAAATAGCATAAATAGTGACATTATTAGTGAAAAATTAATAAAACATAATCTATGACTAAGGAAAAACGTCCAATGTTGCATTTTATTATCTTTTTCAGATCTAAAATTGAAAAGTTAATGAATATAATTTTTCTCATGTTTTTATGATTTTTAGTTAAAACCGATAAACCGCAACATTGTTTTTCCGGATAAATTTCGAAATTTTTAACCTAAGTTTTTGAACATTATGAGTGTCATGGTATTTTTCCAGAATGTTCATGAGTTTAAAGTTCAAATTTTGAATTTATTTGAAATTTTGTGATTTATTTGAAGTTTATAGCTTATTTTTGTAATTTTTGGTCCATTAATGAACAATTTTATAAATATGAGTTAATTATGGTCAAATAATTAGTGAAGACTAAATTTTGAGTCCTAAGAGGTTAGGGTAATTAACTTATGCATAAATATGAATTTATGTAATTTTTGTGATTGTAAAATGTTGAAATCACGCAAATCCTTAAAAACCAAGTAATATACGATATTGGCAAATTAAAGGCGATTTAGCATAAAATTGGGCATGTTCATACATATTATAATGCTGCATTTTCCTTATGATTGTCATAATTTTAATTTATGTAATTTTTGAATTATGTAATTTTACTTAGTATGGCCTTAGTTTTTAATTGGTATTTCCCGAAATGTATGGGAATATCGATTCGGTTGTAATTTTATTGTGATCTCGTATCACCGTTTTGTAATTTAATAGATTTATTTTATTTTAGTTACAAATGTATAATAGGAAATTATGTAATTTGCTATGTAATTTATTTTATCTCGGAGTTCCCAAAGACGGATTTCTTCAAGATGGCGATACATAAAGACGGTGTTACCTCGAGATGCGTGCCACAACCGAAGTTCAAGGGACCAATGGAGTTGGTCTCCGAATATGTAATAGTTCAATAGTTTTTCTATTTTAGGAAAGGCCATACTAGGATTTATTTATTTTATGCTTGCATTTTATTTTATGTCACATGCATCGCTAAATCGCCATAACTAAAACATGCATCCTCATCTCATCAAGTTTATCGACCGTGTCAATTAGAATTATCGTAGTTCACCGCTTTAGTTCACTTAAAACGTGATAGATAATAAATTGACATGACCTCTCGCTAAAACAATTAATTGAGACATAGCCTTACCAAATAGTAGAAACCATGAAAACTTATTTCGCGAGGGAGTGCACTCGGCCCTACCGGGGTACAAACCTTGTTACGTAGGGGAAGTGGGTGATGAATGTTAATCCACCGAGTTCATGTTAATGAGGGTTTCATCGGCCATACCGTGCCTAAATTCATGTGGATTTGGATCATGGACACATTTATTTGAAATTTGGATTGAACTCAACAAAAGTTTTTCGATAAGGGTTTCATCGGCCATACCGTGCCCTTGTCGGATGTGTTTTGGGCTATAGATAATTATTAGAGTAATTTTATCGACCAAGAGTTCTAAAAGTAGAATCGATTAAAACGTTAATCCACCGAGTTATATTGATAAAGGTTTCATCGGCCATACCGTGCCTAAGTCGATATGAATTTGGGTCTTGGAATCATTTATCTAGTTGGGTAGAGGTCACTAGAAAAATGCATAAAACTTGTTTAAATCATACATTTTTACGAGTATTATTATTAAACGACATTTGTTTTATTCGTTCTATCTTGTGTTGTAGACCACTTCTTTTTCTCATAACAAATGGCAACACCAACCCCTAACGCCACGCCTCTCGCTAGTTCATCATGGCTCCGATCCTTCATGGATCGATGTAAACTTGAAAAGAATGGGTCAAATTTCTCCGATTGGGATGCCCAACTCAAATTGGCCGCCCAAGGTGACGACAAGCTTCGTTACCTTACCGAGGCCTCTCCTCCCAAACCTACTACTAGGTCGACCGCCGCCACTAGGGAAGCATATGAGGCTTACCAAAAGGAGTCCGCCGCAATGAAAAATGTCTTGATATTTGCGATGGAGGCGGACCTCCAAAGGAGAGCCTTTAAAATGGGCAATGCTAATGAGATTTACTCCAAGCTTGTGACAATGTTTTCATAAACTCCGCGGATCGTCCAATATGAGGCGGCCGCGGCATTCTTTGATCTCGACTTCAAAGAGGGCCAAAAGGTTAGCCCTCATGTGCTCAAACTCATGGAGCTTGTCGAGACCTTGAAAATTCAAAAGGTTGAAATCCCCAAAGAACTCATTGTAGATAGGATTCTACACTCCTTGTCCAAAGTAAAAGCATATGTTCAATTCCGGGTGAATTTTAACATGCAAGACAAGGATGTGTCTCTTGAAGAATTGCACAAGTTACTTGTGCAAGCCGAAAGGGACATGGGTTAAATGTGAACCCCCCCAAAGGATGTGCTTAACATAAGCACTAAGAGTAAGGGGAAGTTCAACAAGAATGGGAGGAAGGGTAAGAAGCAAGCTCCCACTTTCACCAAAGCTAAGCCTAATGAAGCTAGCACTTCAAAAATCAAGAAGGGTCCTCTTGATAAATGCCATTATTGTAATGGTATGGGACATTGGAAAAGAAATTGTTCCAAATACCTTGGTGATATTAAGGCTGGAAAGATTACTCCAGTAGGTAAATGACTATCCTTCTTTTATATTTCTAATTCAACTATGGTATTATGATGCAAAGTTGTGATAATGTATCTCCCTTTTTATTGTAAATAGGGCCTCCACCAAGCAAAGACAAGGGAAAGGAAAAGCAAGCATGAGAAACCATCAAGAAGCTAGGAATAGCTTTCATGGAGCTTTGCTTTTCATTGTCTTATTTTAAATTATGTTTTGGATTTTAGAACCTTAAGTTTCCGTGTTCGACATGGAAAGGTATTTTGGATAATGGGTTGTATTTGGATAATCGTGACTTGGTTTGCAACCCAAGTCACCAATTTTATCATTTTATCCTTTTGTTCTAAAATTCATGTCTAAATGCTTATTCTTAGAAACATATAACTTAAAGTGATCTAATAGACAAATATAATGACGGGTTTCATTATATGTCCACATGCTTAAGGCTTGTGTATGATCATTTACAAAGTTACCTTGAGTCTACGAAGTCTCTTAAAGGTATGTCAATCACCAAGTACACATATGAAATCTAAAACCATTAGTCAATCTATGAGATAGTTCTCCTTATAACTTCAACATCATTATTTGTGTCTCATATGCTATCTTTGAATCTATAGTGTATTTATTCTAAAGATAGAGTGGGAGAAAAATGAGGACACAACACACGAGACAAGATAAATTTGTGTACTTGTGTAAATGAGATCTACGCAAGATAGAATGATTTGAATGAAGGGTATATCTATTCACATAGTATACCAAATAGATGAGATCTATGGTCTCAAGTAAGTTCTATATGACTAAAGAGACCAAAGTAATCATAAGAGTATATTCCCAAGATAACTACACGAGGAGACCAAAAGAAAGTTTTGGAACAAAATGACTAATGTAAAGTCTTAACAAGGTTTTGACTAGTTTATGATAAATTATGACCAGTAGTTTCAACCTTGAGATTTACTTAAGAGCCTAAATGAATCAAAATAACATATTAGTTATGATCAGGTTGCAAGGATTGATATATCGATATCTTCAATAGCCAAAGTTTTAAACCACGCAGATGTCATTACTTAACCTCATTATGAAAATGAATTGGTTAAAACCTCCTTCTAAAAGGGATGTTTTGAAGGATGTGTATTAGATATTACTTATATTTAATAAATGACATTGCCACACATCATTATGACATGAGTGTGTTAGAGATTTAAAATCTCTTTCCATAAGGTTAAAATGAGACCTCTTCGAAATAGGAATTTTGAAAGGATATGATGGGAACATATATGGTTCTATCTTAATAACTTGGCAATGCAATTTATATTTCAATTCTTGAAAAGTTTAGATTAAGAAGTCAATTTCGAAACATGTGGAATTGAGTGGGAGTTAGGAAATTATCATGGGAAGACATGGAATTTAGTGGGAGCTATCATCCTTTGAATGTTTACAACTCACCGCTCATTGAAGAATGACGAGCTAATACCTTCCTTCATAGAGGAATATTTGAGTTTTCAATTTTGGATGAAAATGGACTATGATGAATCCAATTACATCAAGGGATGTTGGATTAGTATTGCGAGATACACATCGAATCAACAGAAACATTGGTTATTCATCTAAATGAAATGGAATTGCCATTAGCAGTCATGGTCGTTCCTTGAACCTAAATATAGTTGATGACATGATTAAAAGTTACTAATGTTTCCGCCATTAGAATAATCATGCACATGTCCAATGGTGAATCATATACATAAGAGCATGATGATTCATTGGTAAGCCACAATAGAAACGTCATGAATTCTCGAGTAGAATCCGATGAGCGATTTCGGTGTTTGTCAGAATGCACTTATATGTGTCAAGAGGTTGCGCATATTAAAGAAAATCTGAGCACATGTAAGGATTTATGAGAATCCTAAATCTTTCAAGCTAGAAAGAGAAATAAGAAGTTTTGGAAAGATACTAAGTTAGAGAATAAGTTACTCAAAACTAATCTTTCCTAATATGCTAGGACTTGTGAGAAGTGCTAGACCAATCGTCTTGGCAAATTGTTGTAAGACTCTACAAAACATATACCTAGTACATTGTGTGTGGATGGAGTACTTGATCAGTACAAGTTATATCATTCACCACAAATTCGTTCGTTATGTGATAATCGATAAGGAAGTTCTTTCAAGATAAAGAACCAAAACCGAGGTCGGGAACCTTGATGTGTACTTGGTAAGGTTCATGCTATGAGAGAGAACATGAATGTAAAGGAAAATGCAAGTGTAAGAAGTTTGAGCACATGGACACATGGCATGTTAAACTTCTATTGCAATCAATAAATGTTTACACTTACGATATACATCACAAGGTTGTAATATGATATTGACTACCCGAGTGTGATGTTGACATTTGTCGTTTGAGTTATTATTAACTTACCTTATACATTGTTATATCCAAACGGGTTGTAGAGACAATTGAACCCCGTTAAAGTGAACATGGATTAACATTGTATTTGCCCATAGTTACTTACATGAGGTGACGTCTCGAAGTGACTACAGTGTGATGCGATTGATGGCAATTTCAAGTGCCATAGAGTCATGTGAGATGACTAGTCGATCACATAGGTAGACTGTTAGGAACATTTTTGTCGGGCCTAATGACCGCTTATAGAGTTATGGCAAATTTATATAGCCTGGTCGTGGCAAGAGCTGCTATAGTATTTTAATGAGTCGATTCTTTTGACTAAAGACTGTTCACCTAAGATGGCACAGTTTCAGATTAACTTTGATTTGTGTTACTACGACCTTCGTAAACGGGGTCAAATGGGCATATTTTGGGTTATGATGGCTGTGGCTAGTCGAAGGGAATGAGTGCGATAGGAATTGTCCACCCCTAGTCAGGGTTATAACAATATCTCAGGGCCACTCGAGGAGTAATGAACTAGAAATGCGTGGCCACGCTCGGAAGGTATCTATGATAGATAAATCCGGTCAATCAGTTATTCTCCAGATCGAGGAAACCACTCTCGATATGATCACTTGCAACTACGACCTGAAAGACACCTTGCATTGAGTGGGAGATAGTAATAGGACAAGAGAATTGGTGACGCACACTTGTCGAGGACAAGTGGGAGATTGTTGGAATATGTGTCCTCCGACAATAATGTGATCACGACTGTTGATCATGATGATCACATGTTTAAATCTCATTATAAAGAATACAATTGGGAAGTAATTTTTACTGTCAACTGGTCAACATATATCGGTAATGATTGGCTGACTAGAGTTTGACATTACTGTCGTGCGACGGTGGTGATCAGTTGACCCCCTAGGTCATACCTATAGGGCAACACTCTTAATTGATCGTTTAATTAATCGTATAACGTTACAAGTTAATTAAACTACTTGAAAATTGACGGACGATTTTGGAAGTAAAATTTACGTATCACATTGAAATTGATTAAAATGAGATACGGTCTGAGTAATCGAATTGTATCATTACTCAGATGAAATTATTGTTTAAGGAAACAATTAAATTTGAATGAATTATTATAAATACAAATTGTTGTGATTTATAAATTGGTAAAATATTTTGGTACAAGTAATTATGAATTACTAAGTCGATTTTTGTATGTGACGTATTTTTATTAATACGTTGATTTTTAACATGTTAAAAATACATAACAATTTTATGTGACATATGACATGTGACATATTGACAAATTGACAAAAATAATATGGAACCCAAATTATCTAATGTACCGAAATTAAGAGGGGTTTAGGCTAAATATTGTGTTTATATTATAAGTGGTAAACATAATGATTACTTGCTTTAGTAGCCATGCAACCCTAGTTTACCTTGTGAAGATAAACAAGTGCATGCATTGGCTTCCTCCACCCCCTTACTCCACCCGGTTTTAGAGAGGAAAACCACTTGGTTTTTCCTCTTCTTTTTACCATATACTCAATAATGTTATTGATGATCATTCATTCATTCATCTCATCAAATAATTTTTAGAGAGATAAAAATTATTTTCTCCTTCCTTCCCTTTCTCCTACCCGGTTTTAGGAGCTAAGACCAAAATTATTTTGGGTCATTTTTCTACAAAAATTAATATTATCTAGTATTCATAGTATTAATTTTATTAAGAGTAAGCTTTGGGTATAAATCCTTGGGAGAGATCCTACACTTGGGTCTTTGTTCATCCAAAAGGAAAGCTCAAGAACAAGAGAGAAAGGTGATCTCTCTTGTGCCCATTTGAACCGAAAATCCAATGTAAGAATGGATGTTTCTTCCTTATTTTGTTTATTTGTTTGCATGCATAAGATCATTAGTTAATTTTATGACAAATTAAATTATAACATTTACGAATATGTTAAGTATATATAGATCTACTTTTCCTTCACTTTCTTGTCTCTTATCTCCAAGTCAAATTCTTGAAGAAGCAAGATTCATCTTAACAACCTTGGTTTGGCCTCCTTATTTATCAAGAGATGTCGGAGAGCACGGTGATCCGAAAACACAATTACCTTGGATCCAAGTAAGTAGGAACGGAATTTGTCCAAAGCATAGACAATGGCAAGAAGCTCTTTCTCGGTAGTATCATAGTTCACTTGGGAGGGATCAAGAGTCTTGCTTATATAATAGATGTCATGGAGAGCTCTTCCTACCCGTTGGCCAAGAACCGCTCCAACGGCGTAGTCACTAGCATTACACATAATCTCGAACGGTAGTTCCCAATTTGGAGGTTGAATGATCGGTGCCGAGATTAGTGCTTCCTTTATTCTATTAAAAGCTTCAACACACTCATCAGTGAAATGGAATTGGGCATCTTTAAGCAAGAGTTGAGTGAGGGGTTTCGCTATTTTTGAAAAATCTTTTATGAAACGGCGATAGAAACCCGCGTGACCGAGAAAACTTCTCACCCCTCTAACATTCACGGGAGGTGGGAGTTTCTCTATCACCTCAACCTTAGCTTTATCGACCTCGATACCCTTTTCCAAGATTAAATGACCCAAAACAATTCCTTCATTGACCATGAAGCGACACTTTTCCCAATTTAAAACAAGACTAACATCTTCACATTTTTGCAATACAAGAGAAAGATTATGGAAACATGAGTCAAAGTCCTTTCCATAAACGCTAAAATCATCCATAAAAACATCCATTATGGTCTCTAGGTAGTCGGAGAAGACACTCATCATGCATCTTTGGAAAGTGGCGGGAGCATTACATAAGACAAAAGGCATCCACCTATATGCAAAAGTACCATAAGGGCATGTGAAGGTGGTCTTATGTTGGTCATCCGGGTGTATTGGGATTTGAAAAAATCCCGAATACCCGTCAAGGTAACAAAAGAATTTGTTGAAGGCTAACCTCTCAAGCATTTGGTCAATGAATGGTAGGGGAAAATGGTCCTTTCTTGTTGCGGAATTCAATTTACGATAGTCAATACACATACGCCAACCGGTGATCTTCCTTGTGGGTATTAACTCATTCTTTTCGTTTGTCACCACCGTGGTACCTCCTTTCTTAGGTACCACTTGAACGGGGCTAACCCACAAAGAGTCCGATATGGGATATATGATTCCCGCATCAAGTAATTTCATAACCTCTCCCTTGACAACTTCTTGCATGTGGGGGTTTAATCTCCTTTGAGATTGGATGGTAGGTCTATGGTCCTCCTCTAGATGAATTCTAGGCATACAAAATTTGGGACTTATCCCCTTAAGGTCATCTAGACTATAACCTATAGCCTTTTCATGTTGTTTTAACACATCAAGCAATTTTCCCAATTAGTTTTCATCATGTCTATCATTAACAATCACGGGTTTGGTCTTTGATTCATCAAGGTAAACATATTTCAAATTTGGGGGAAGGGGTTTTAAAGTAGGGGTTTGTACCTCACTTTCCTCCTTTGAAGGTTCATTGAGAATTTGCTCCATTTGCATTAGACATTCCATTCTCATTGCATACTCAACTTATTCTTCGTTCTCATCAATCTCATCACACTCGAATTCCATGACGAATTCCTCTTGCTCTTGAGCTTGTAAGATGTCTTCTAGGATGGACTACTCATCTTCTATAGGTTGACATGCTTCCACAAGGATGTTATGTACTAATTCGGATTGTGCATGAGTAAGTTCTTTGCTAGCTAGAGCGGCCTCGAAAAGATCTACCTCTAATTCCCAATACATTTTTTTAGCCTCACTTCCTTCCAAGGCTTCCAATGCTTGCATGAGATCTTTGAAGAAAGGTATACTTAAGTGGTCCTCTGATCTACAAAACAATCTATAAGGTCCATCTTGCAAAATATCGAACAACTTGAAAATAGTTAGAACAAACCTTGAGGAGTTTTACTTCCCCAAGGCAAAGAAAGACACAACTAATAACAATATAAGAAAATCTAAATCAAGTTAACACCGTCCCCGCCAACGGCGCCATATTTGGTCGTGTTCCCTTGTGAGGGTTTAGTTTTCGGTACTTGTCGTTAGGAGCACCTAGACCAAAACACAATTTATAACTTCACAAACAACTCTACAATTAGTAAAGAGGCAAGTAAAGGTCAGATCCCAAGGGACGGGAATTGAGATGAGATTTTCAATTGCAACTAGTGATGTCTAAGGGTGTCACAATTTTAGGTTTGATGTAGAAGATCACTAAACTAAATAGCAATAAAAGTAAACAAGCAAGTTGATTAAAAAGGGGTGTAAACAATTGATAAAAGGCACTAGGGTGTCATGAGGTCATAGGGGATTCATGGGAATTGATCATACAAACATATTCTCAAATTATAAGCAAGCAATTATTGTTGTGATGGATCGAGTTGGTTTATATCTTACAATCCTAGGAAAGTTTGAGTCCCGGAGCCGAATCGATTAGATTGTACAACATCTACAAGTCGACTTAATCTTCCCTACTCAAATATATGCATGGTCTAATGAGACTCGAGTTGGTTTACGTCTTACAAGTCTCATTGAAAAGATAGGTGATGGGTGAAAAATGCAAGGATTCATAGGCTCGCATTTCATCAAACATAACATGTGCATAAGTTGATATCACAACAAGCAAGCAAATAAAGTATGAAAACATATTAATTTAAGCATGAATCATCCCTCATGTTGGTTTCCCCTAATTACCCATTAACCCTAGCTAAGGAAACTACTCACTCATTATCTTGTTGAACATGCTAGCAAGGTTGTCAATCATACCAACAAAGTGAAACATGATGAATAAATGAAGATAATTAACAATAATTAAAAAGAGATTAAGAGAATTATACCTACTAATGATTCCAGTAATAAAGCAAAGAATAATAGAAGTACTTGATGATTGATTGGAAGGTTGTCAATCTCCCAATAATAACCCAAATAATCTTCAATTACCCAAAACAAAGGATGAACAAGAGAGAGATTAAGAAATGAAATTTGTATTAAAACTTGATTAAATGTTGATTACAAGATTAAAGAGAGATTTGATTGATATTAACTACACTAAAGATTGCTAAGAAGAACATCATAATCTAATTAACCTAATGGGGTATTTATAGTGGGGATTAGTTACATAAATTAGGGTTTACTAAGGGCTTAAATGACGATTAAGTCCTTGAGGAATCGCCGGTCTCAAGGGAGACTCCGGTCTCCTTTTTGCCGGTCTTAGAAAAATATGCCCATCCTTCCTTGAAACTTGTAGAAGATGAAATGGCTGACAGATAATCCGAGCGTCGAGGGTACGGAACGGGCGGATTGGAGGTGTTTTGGACGGGCGGATTGTTGGGGTGGACGGGCGGATTCTGGTGGTTCTGGACGGGCGTCCACTGTGGGAAGACGCTCGGATTGCCCTTGCTGGACGGGCGTCTTGTGGACAATCCGCTCGGATTGTCTTACAGCTACTTTCTTTCTTCTTTTCTTCTTTTTTCTTCATAAAATCCTTGAGGATTTCCTCGGGGATGCAAGGATCTTTTCTCATCATTGCCCATCTACTATAGTATGTACAAAGGCCTTCTAATCTTGTCTTCTCTTTGATGCTTGGTCATTGAATTCAATCAATTTAGCTCTATTTTGCCATGAAAAAGCAAGGTTTGCACTCCTTTCCTACCAAGGAAACAAAACCTCAAAGAATATGCAAAACAAAGGACTAAAGACAATAAATTACCCAAATATGCACTAAAAAGCATGGAAACAAGGCTAATTCGGGGACTAAATATGCTCTAATTATGGTCACATCACTCGGTCCAAGGAATAGCAGACTTACCCTGCTTCAAATAAAGGTCTAGGGTACTCTCTCTCACTTTGTCCCACCACTCCCCCGTTGCATCTCTCAGGTAGAACGCAACTTGTTCTACCTTAAACTCTTCAGGACAATGAACCACCCCAAGGATGTTCTCTATCTCACGGTGCCTATTGTCGAGCAAAATTAGCGCACCTGTACCCATATAGTTCGTTGGGTTGAAGCGGGATATCGTAGTGCTCATCTTGGCAAAGTCTATCCCGACATCCTTATCTTTCCCAAACCTCTTAAGAGCTTCCGTAAGCGCATCCTGATGCTCAGGAATCTTGGCAATCTCGTCCACACTCATCTCTTGAGCCCTAGCATACATAGCAGACCTCTTTGGCGGTATATCTTTGAGCTATAAGAGGAGAGATAAACGTAAGCACATAGCCCACAGCTCAAAGCAAATATAACCCGCACAGAACCTACTCGATCGAGTAACCACACATACTCGATCGAGTAGAGGTCACTCGATCGAGTTACCCACTTACTCGATCGAGTACCCCAACTCTAGAACTTGACCAGAACTGATATATAACACACTCGATCGAGTCACATACGTACTCAATCGAGTAGCCAACACACGATCGAGTACTCCCCTTACTCGATCGAGTTGCACAAAACAGCAGCTACTGCCCATCGTACACATATACCCACTCGATCGAGCTCAACCCACACGATCGAGTCCACCCTACTCGATCGAGTTACCCCCACTCGATCGAGTCATGCTGACGATTCTAACTACCCGCACGCCTTTACCTTTATAACTTTTCGTCAAAATAAAAACATATACAACATCTCCTATTCACATGTTACTAATATTGCCACATTATAAATCATTTCACTATACAACATACTTAATCACAAATCGTATTGTCATATACAATTACCTTCATCTTTTCCACCACATCCTCCATTCAACCACATATTCATCCACCCAACATACTTATATGAACATTAGTAAACACATAGCGATCCCCATGACGCCCCATAGTGACCGGCTAAAAGTTGTAGGGCGAGTTCGCAACTTTAGGACGTCTCCCAAGTCTGTGCATTAGCTCCAAACAACTCCTACCTGGGTTCATTTTAGTTTGACAATCTAAGTTCATAAGATTCATTAGTTACAGGTTCCAAAATCATCGCTCTGATACCACTTTGGAACACCCCTATACACCAAGGTGCCTTACCAAGACCACCTAATGTATGAGAATGCTACCATCTCGGTTGCCCAAGGCAAAGTATATCAAATAGACCATCAAAGAACGTACTTTAAATAAATAAGTTTAAAGTGATTACATGCAATCCAAAACTGAAAGATACAAAACAACTGTTCCAAACCAAAATCCAACTAAATAAATAGAAGTATCTCAACACAACAACGGAAGACTACTAGCTGACTCGTGGTGACTCATCCCCAGCTAACCCTCGCGCATCCAAGTCATACCTGCTCAACAACTGCTCACCATCCACGAATGGATCACCACAGTTTTTAAAACAATTAAACGGGGTCAGTTACTACATTCACAATATAAGATAGTACAACAACAAGTTCACAGTCACAATCCTCCAACACCGTCACATCACCAATCATCTGGCTAGCCTGAAGGTCTAGCCCTGCCAGATTACCAGTCGCAACCAGTAATCCACTCCGCCAGTGGGGGACCGCAGGCGTTCCCACCTAAGCCCCATTCATCTCCATCGAGCGAACAACCCATGTTCTTTAATGTGCACATCCCCTTGTGACGGGAACCACAAGGGGCGAATCAAGGGCGTAAGCCACTCCCGAAAGTGACTCCACTCAGCCGAGGGCGCACCTCGCGAACCACAAACAATCAACAACAACAACCAATTATATTATCAACAATATCAAGATCAATTACGATATCATCATATTCCACAACTAACAACCATATTAATATCATGCATACAATAACTGAGTAGGGAAATCCTACCAGGAATGCAATCACCACAAATCGACACAAACAACAGATCAAAAGTGCTCCTCTACGAAATCACCTCCTATCAACATATAATCATACAATTACCAACCATCATCAACAATACTCCCAAATACCCCCAAATTACCCAATTAGGGTTTAACCAAGACTAACAAATTAACATGAAAACTGTACTAGGATCTTACCCACAATACGACGGTCTCAATGGTGTCAAAAACTGTGAAATCTGACGATTCAAGCCCTTTGATTTGATAGCAATGTGAGAGAAGAATGCAACGTAGTATTGTTTTCTCTTTGTAAAATGTTTAGAATAAAGTAAAGAGTAAAGAAACTGATGAAAATTACTTTATATATCATTCGTGCGTTGCTTTTAAAACAAGGCAAAAAACCCGTAAAAACCAACGTACTCGATCGAGTAACTAAGGTACTCGATCGAGTTGTCCCTACTCGATCGAGTACCCATCAGGCAGAACACTGTCCAGAACGCAAAACTAACTTACTCGACAGAGTAAACCTTACTCGATAGAGTACCCAACAGCCCATAAAACCGTAGTATTACATGCATCTTCGTATTCAACTTTCACTAACCCTGCTGGCAAGGTTTATGTCCTTCATCTAGCTCAATTATATGCATACAAATGTCAGGACTAATGCCCTTAAGGTCATCCAAGCTGTATCCTAAAGCTTTCCTATTTTTCTTAAGAACGACCAACAAAGCAGAAAGTTGGTTATCATCAAGTTTAACATTGACAATAACAGGATATTACTCAGGATCATCTAAAAATACATATTTAAGATGAGAAGGAAGGGGTTTACGCTCTGTTACCTTTACCTCAGCAGCAATTTCCATTATGGCATTTACCGTCTCACCTTTCTAAATAGTAAACTTTTTACCTTTTACAGCAGCTTTCATAGTCTTGTAATCAACCTTTATATCCTCTGAAAAATCATCAAGAGCTATCAAAGTGTAGATACCCAATATCTATCAATTCTCCAAAAACCACCCGATGATTATCGGACTACAGCATGCTTAGGAATCGCAGCGTTTAATTGACAGTTTTGTACAACTATACGTCGAAAAACTTAAAAACTATTTCGAAAACAAAAAATTTCAGAACTTTTCAAAAGTACCTGGAGTGTTTAATGCATGACGACGGGGTCGAAATGACACTAACTAGAGTCAAAACCGACACCGGACCAAAAACCGACTCAAAAATTCAAATCCCGACTTCAATAACGAGTCAAAACGAGTCAAACACAAAAAAAAACAAAACTTTTTAGGCTTCCATGTTAATTAATCCCGGAATGCTTCATGGTCAAGTACAAATCTTGTCATCCAAAATATAGGATAGAACAAATCATGATTTCAATTGGGTGATAGTGACAAGACACCTCGAAGACCTGCGAAATGGCTCGCGCCTCTTCGAGCAGCCCATGCGGCCACGTCGCTTGTAACAACCCGGATTATAAAACAAAGGAAAAACATAATATAAAGTAAATATCTGAGTACGATACTGATAAAAGGGTCAAGGTGGTAGAAACACCTGACCAATCCGGTTTGCTACTAAATCCAAAAACCACTAATACATTATTCAAAGGTTCTTAAAACATCAAAACAAACTCCTAATTTATTATTAAGCTCGCTTCGCACATTCCCCAAGCAAGCATTAACCAAACAGCAACAAACTGAACAACCTGAAATGGGGGTCGACAATCAGTCAGGAGTAACTAGATGCTCTCCCAGTCATGTTTACAACAATTGAATATAACCAACAATCATTAACAATTGAAATGCCGAACTAGTAAACATGTGAGACCATCTATACTCATGAAAACCCACTGTAAACTTATCATTAAACGAAAACAAATTTAGACAATCATTTCAAGATGATATCTCCAATGAAAACACATATTACGAGACACAAACGTTACCAATCAATAATAGCAACATAAGGCATAAAGCTAGCAACAAAGCATAGCGAATAGGGTGAACACCACACATCATACCAATTAGAGTATATAACCAATACTTCCACAAAATACGCATAGGGTATAAAACGAACACCGGCTCGAGCGTATAACTGACACTCTAACCTGTCAAAGCATATAACTGATACTCTGACTGACGGATCGTATAACTGACTCCCTGTTGGTGTGAAGTATATAACTGATACTCCACGGTACTATGTATAGCGTATCACCACTGCCTATATGCCTAAGACCTCGGCCGACCTCTCTCGATGCAATAATCGTACACCGAACGACACTCGGGACCCAGAACGTATAACTGACGAATCTGGCCACCCCCGAACATAGACCAAATAAATCCCATAATTGGGGGCGTTAGTTCATTCCGTTTGGTATATAACTGATACCGCACGTCATATATACCACTAGCCAACAAACAGATGCACAGTATAAGTGACTGTACTAACATGCGTGAACAACATCACGACTCAACTCATAGGATAGTATAACTGACCATCCTACTTATCATATGAACAAGAGTAACCAAAGATATATGCAAACACATGCAAGGACATAACACGTTGAACACAATACAACATATGAAACAAGTATAAGCAACCAATGTTATAGTAACTCTAGCTATAACTTTAACATTAACCATGCAATGTCATAGTAACCCTAACCATAATATGAACTCTGGATGCGAGGTTATAGTAACCTCGACTATAACTTCAACATATATAACTTGAAGTTATACTTACCTCAACTATAACCTTGACACGAAACTCAAAGTTATACTAGTTCCAACCATACCCTTGAGCCATAATTCTCAGGGTATGTTAGTTCCAGCTATAACCTTAACTTGTACTTCAATGTTATAGTAGCTTCAGCCATAACTAGAGTAACTACCCAAAGTTGTAATAACTTTAGCCATAACACATGAATCATCATCAAGGTTATACTAGCTTTAGCTATAACTTTAGAGAGCACTCTTGGCCGCCTATCATGCCGCCACTAGGGTTTATTCGTAAACCCTAATTGCGCTCATGACACCCATAATAAACATATAAACAACATACGATATATAATTAATGCATTAAAACATATACAAACATGCGAAACATATTTAATCATGATAATAAATAATCAAACATGTACCAATCATGCAAAACAATCATTAAATCATATTAATTACATCAATTGGCATAAATACAATTAAAGGAAAACACCTAGTTACCTTATTAGCGATTATTAATGATGCAAATTAATGAAAACCTCCAAGAAAACACGACCATCAAATCCTTGTCTCCAACAGGCGTCAACATCCCGAAAAGCGACAAAAAAATAAAAGTATAGACCGAAACCTTTGAAAACGTCATGAAAGGCTACTCTTCTTCTTTATCCATTAAAATAAGAGACCTTAAAGGTAGGTCTAAAGGTCCATACAAATAATTCTCATAAAAATATATGGAGAATAATATGTTGTAGAGGTAAAAGCAAGGATTATGAAAATATAATTTGTGTATGAGTTTGAGAGAAGGAAAGATATTCAACAATGGAGTCAAAGGGAGAAAAGAAGAACAAAAGAGAGAAAGAGAGGAGGAGGCTGCCGTGGGGTTTCACGCACAAAAGAGAAAAAGAGAGCAACCTAGTTGCTAGCTTAGGGTTTTATATTTATAAGAGGATTAACTAATGGGCTTTGGGTCCATTAGCTCATACAATGGATTATCTGATTTCAAATTGGGTTGAATATTTATAAAACGCTAGGAGAAGCTATAATAGATAAGTAATTATTAAATTAAAATAGTAAAATCGTACACGAATATTTTAACCCAATCAAAAGTAGATTAAAACGATAAATAATAAAATAGAGGACGGAAGCTTATAAATATATATTTCCAAAATACATTAATAAACTTTCAAATAATTAATTTAATAAAATAGTTTTATAATAAAATATTATTATAAAATACGGGGTGTTACAATCCAACCCCCTAAAAAGAAGTTTCGTCCTCGAAACTTGAAATTCAAAGACAAGATCAAAAGAAGGTAAGAATTACAAGTGATCATCAATAAAGGCCATCTCGGAATCCTAACCGCTGCGCACTCTGATCCATATCGAAACTCAAACCAAAGAAAAGATCCTAGATCATCAATGTCGTTATCAACTTCACACATTCTACAACCTCAAAAGTCACATCAAACTCATACCATCAAAGTCCATAAAGATCATTAAGCTAACTTCTAATCCTCATATTTCAAACACTCATCCAACTACCATTAACCATTATTCCAAACATATACAATCTCTCATAATCCACATAACTTTTAACAAATTCTCCAATTCTAGTTTACTATTCACCATAAAATCTGACATTAGTCAAAGTCCCAACATATAATCTCTAAACAAAGAACTCTCGAATGAGAAAACTCGTTCACTCACGAGTCCCTTTAAAATCACTCCGACCTAGTCTAATATCCTCATGGCGAGTAGTGCTTATTACCAACCACAACTTTTTAGCTCAAAAGACTTTAATATAAAATCTCGGTGATTCTCTACATATATCTAGTATCCAAAGTCATCAATCTCAAACCTCAAACTCTGACTAGATTGTCAAAATCTTATCCAACCTCAATCTCATGACAAATCCTTTGTCGCACTCACAAGACCAAACCATTTCCTTTGAACACCTATAGTCACAACGTTCCTAAGCACCCAAGGAACCATACACCTTTAGTTAAACAAAAACCTATTGTACCACAACACACTTGTCATCGACAACGCAATCCCATCAATGTATACTAATAACACCATATAACTCTCATCACCTGTGCTCATATAATCACCCAACTTATAACCTCAATTTGTAATTACAGTTTACTATCTATGAATATCATCTCAACATCACAATTCCACCATAAGACTATAAGAATCTATGTCCGTCAATTAATCACTCATACGCTTAAATGAAACATCTTTATCCTTAGATAGAACAAACAAACATCTATATACCTTCAATGTAAAAACACCCTCAAACTTTCTTAGCTCAATATAAAACCTTTAATACTCCTTCTCCAAAACTCTATATGTTATCCCAATTAACACTCGCATAAAACTATGTTACTAAGTTCTCAACCTCAAATAACCAAACATTGATCTCAAGGTTTCTAACATCACTCACAAAAGGATCCAAGCTTCCACTACGAGATGATCACAAGTAGCTCTAAAGAGATTTGAAACGTTTTTAAGTTACCATGAAAGAATAAATAATTTGTAAACCAAATCAAAATATTTCCGTGTATACCACAGAGCAAAAGAACACATTCCTTTCGGAAGTAAAAGCTTAGAGAGAAATCAATGTGAAAAAGGGTAATTACAAAAGTTCAAAGAAGAAGGAAACTAGAGTTGAAATAAAGAATAAATCAAGAGCAACGATAGATGAAACGGATAGAGGACCAAGATGAAAGAAACTTTTGATCTGAAGGCTCAAATAGAAGAGGTATGGTTAACACGTGCAAGGATGACAAAAATAGACGACTCCAAAAACTAGTTTTATTTACCTGAAGACGATACCTTAAGACAAGATAAACAAAGTACGATAACCAAGGTCTTATAAATATCGTACAATCATCACTCAAGGTGACAACGTCTCGTAACATCCTTTAATTATATCTCCATAATACCTCAAGACCAACAAATCTTCATGTAGTTGCCCCTTTACAATCACTACATCCTCAAGTTATCAACTCTCAAGATCATAAACTCTCACGACCATCAACTCTCAAATCCTTCCACTCTCAAGAACTCCATCTAATCACACTAATAAATCAATCCATATAACTCTCTATATCCTCAAAACATGCACACCACGATACATTATAATCATCGTCAACATGTTTGTTCACTAAGTTAATGCTAGAACACTATAACATTAACACCTCACAAGTCCATAAATTATAATCCACCTCTCTCAAACAATCCTTTAAAACGTAGGACTAGTAAATAACTCCTCAACGGATAAGTCATGAATTCCTCTATAACTCACTCATTGCCGTTAACGATCCTTACTCCTCAAATATGATATTCCAATTAAAGACGAGCAAAGTCTCTTAAAGTCCCAACGTGCTCAATCTAAACTCCACAATAACAATAAATTCATTTTCAGCATTCTACTCTCGATCCATAAATAACTCACGTAACTTTTCCAATAACACAAGGCAAAGACCGAATAATTCTAACCATTAAGAGCATAAACCACGATATTTCCAAATAAAACCATAAGATAAATATACTAATTGTGTCTCCCACTTCTCGCGAAACCATGAAACCACAATCATACATCTTATTCCATAAATCATCGCCCTCTATTATCAATAAGGATTTTCTCGAGGACATAAAAGAACATAACGCCTATAATCCCAAAGAAAACATCGTCATAACAACTTCTATCCCCAAAGTAAACTTCATCTCAGCAACCTCTGATCCCAAAGTAAGCTTCATCTCCAAACCTCTAATCCCAAAGGAAACTTCATCTCAAACCCTCTAATCCCAAAGTAAACGTTTCCATTACCAAACTCGTAATAACAAACTCTCTTTTCTTTCATACTTGAACATCTCAACCTGCCACTCAATCCTAACTTGATGCCTCAAGAAACCATAAGGCAAACAACCTCGAAATCACCTCAAACAAGGACAACACCACCAAAATGATCCAAAAGGATGAAAGTACGATAAGAGTAAAGCTTGGGTTATCAAGGAATAAAAGTTTTGACCGACATATAACCAAAATCCACGACACGTAACATGCAAAGAAAATTTTCATAATTGACCGTTTTTAAAATCAACAATGCATGCTTGAAAATGTCATGCAAGAACAACACATTTTATACAATTAATGACGAAACAAAACATCAAGTCAAAAACAACACAATACATAAACTATACATTTAATATAATTAATAATGATAGACATTAAGACATAAACAAACAAATACATGAATAAAACATGTAATACAATAAATAACAATATGAAACATTAAGGCACAAACAAGCATGTGCTTAAACAAACAAATACATGAATAAACATGTAATACAAGTAAATAACGATGTGAAACATTAAGACATAAATAAGCAAGTTCATAAAGAACACATGTAACATAATTATTAACGATACAAAACATTAAGGTATAAATAAACATGTGCGTAAACAACACATGTAACACAATTAATAATTATACGAAACATTAATGCATAAACAAACAAGTCCTTAATTGTTTCTACCCCATTTACTATCACTCATTTACTAAGTCAATTTATTTTAGTAATTAACTACGCGAGAGTTGGGAGCGTGTTCGCTCTGATACTAACTGTAACAACCCGGATTATAAAACAAAGGACAAAACATAATATAAAGTAAATATCAGAGTACGATACTGATAAAAGGGTCAAGGTGGCAGAAACACCTGACCAATCCGGTTTGCTACTAAATCGAAAAACCACTAATACATTATTCAAAGGTTCTTAAAACATCAAAACAAACTCCTAATTTATTATTAAGCTCGCTTCGCACATTCCCCAAGCAAGCATCAACCAAACAGCAACAAACTGAAAAACCTGAAATGGGGGTCGACAATCAGTCGGGAGTAACTAGATACTCTCCCAGTCATGTTTACAACAATTGAATATAACCAACAATCATTAACAATTGAAATGCAGAACTAGTAAACATGTGAGACCATCTATACTCATGAAAACCCACTGTAAACTTATCATTAAACGAAAACATATTTAGACAATCCTTTCAAGATGATATCTCCAATGAAAACACATATTACGAGACACAAACGTTGCCAATCAATAATAGCAACATAAGGCATAAAGCTAGCAACAAAGCATAGCGAATAGGGTGAACACCACAGATCATACCAATTAGAGTATATAACTAATACTTCCACAAAATACGCATAGGGTATAAAACGAACACCGGCTCGAGCGTATAACTGACACTCTAACCTGTCAAAGCATATAACTGATACTCTGACTGACGGATCGTATAACTGACTCCCCGTCGGTGTGAAGTATATAACTGATACTCCACGGTACTATGTATAGCGTATCACCACTGCCTATATGCCTAAGATCTGGCCAGACCTCTCGATGCAATAACTGTACACCGAACGACACTCGGGACCCAGAATGTATAACTGACAAATCTGGCCACCCCCGAACATAGAGAAAATAAATCCCATAATGGGCGGCGTTAGTTCATTCCGTTTGGTATATAACTGATACCGCACATCATCTATACCACAAGCCAAGATGCACAGTATAACTGACTGTACTAACATGCATGAACAACATCACGACTCAACTCATAGGATAGTATAACTAACCATCCTACTTATCATATGAACAAGAGTAACCAAAGATATATGCAAACACATGCAAGGACATAACACGTTGAACACAATACAACATATGAAACAAGTATAAGCAACCAATGTTATAGTAACTCCAGCTATAACTTAAACATTAACCATACAATGTCATAGTAACCCTAACCATAACATGAACTCTGGATGCGAGGTTATAGTAACCTCGACTATAACTTCAACATATATAACTTGAAGTTATACTTACCTCAACTATAACCTTGACACGAAACTCAAAGTTATACTAGTTCCAACCATAACCTTGAGCCATAATTCTCAGGGTATGTTAGTTCCAGCTATAACCTTAACTCGTACTTCAATGTTATAGTAGCTTTAGCCATAACTAGAGTAACTACCCAAAGTTGTACTAACTTTAGCCATAACACATGAATCATCATCAAGGTTATACTAGCTTTAGCTATAACTTTAGAGAGCACTCTTGGCCGCCTATCATGCCGCCACTAGGGTTTATTCGTAAACCCTAATTGCGCTCATGACACCCATAATAAACATATAAACAACATACGATATATAATTAATGCATTAAAACATATACAAACATGCGAAACATATTTAATCATGATAACAAATAATCAAACATGTACCAATCATGCAAAACAATCATTAAATCATATTAATTACATCAATTGGCATAAACACAATTAAAGAAAAACACCTAGTTACCTTATTAGCGATTATTAATGATGCAAATTAATGAAAACCTCCAAGAAAGACACGACCATCAAATCCTTGTCTCCAACACGCGTCAACATCCCAAAAAGCGACAAAAAATAAAAGTACAGACCGAAACCCTTGAAAACATCATGAAAGGCTACTCTTCTTCTTTATCCATTAAAATAAGAGACCTTAAAGGTAGGTCTAAAGGTCCATACAAATAATTCTCATAAAAATATATGGAGAATAATATGTTGTAGAGGTAAAAGCAAGGATTATGAAAATATAATTTGTGTATGAGTTTGAGAGAAGGAAAGATATTCAACAATGGAGTCAAAGGGAGAAAAGAAGAACAAAAGAGAGAAAGAGAGGAGGAGGCTGCCGTGGGGTTTCACGCACAAAAGAGAAAAAGAGAGCAACCTAGTTGCTAGCTTAGGGTTTTATATTTATAAGAGGATTAACTAATGGGCTTTGGGTCCATTAGCTCATACAATGGATTATCTGATTTCAAATTGGGTTGAATATTTATAAAACGCTAGGAGAAGCTATAATAGATAAGTAATTATTAAATTAAAATAGTAAAATCGTACACGAATATTTTAACCCAATCAAAAGTAGATTAAAACGATAAATAATAAAATAGAGGACGGAAGCTTATAAATATATATTTCCAAAATACATTAATAAACTTCCAAATAATTAATTTAATAAAATAGTTTTATAATAAAATATCATTATAAAATACGGGGTGTTGCATCGCTCAAAACGCATACAACCACCCATTTCTCTATAAATACCCACCTTCACACACCATAACACCTAACGCGAGTGTCCGCCTCCTCATTTCTCCCTTAAGATTCTAGCCTCGACTTCTCAAGTCATAAACCGACACGTGTTTTCCACCTACCGATCGAAAACACAAGCCTCACACATTATTTGGTACCGTCATCGTGCCTTAAATCACTTGACGGACCGTCTCGACCAACTACACCATCTCTAAACTTAAAACACTCTTTTACATTGCTGAAACGGTTTTTAAACCGAGTTTTCCGACCAAACAAGTTGATACACTTTCGTTGATTTCTCGTCTCAAGCCTAGCATGTAAGTATGAGGGTGTAAAAATCCTCTTCTATCATGCTTTTCATCTGTTTTATGACTATAACATGCTAAAACATGCATAATATGATTCAAATATGGGTTAAATAAGCCAAAACCGGATTTTGGGCGGAGATAAGGGCTGCTTGTATAGCAGCAGGGCTCGCGCCTAAAGCCCCTCTCAGGCCTTAATCCAGCCGTGTTTGGTTTCATCTTCCCCTTTAATTCATTTCTTATTTGTAATCGGTTTTTTACCATTTCATATATTTCAAATCATTTCTTTCACGATAAACTTTTAACCATAAAATATTTTCACCCTTGGTTCCTAATACCATGACGGTTTAACCCGTGTTTCGGTGATAATATTTGGTTAAATACACTTTAAATGGTATTTTAAAACCTTTTATTTAATTTCTTTGCATTTTTTAAACAAATGCATTAGTCATAAATAACAAATCATCCTTGGTTCTACATACCATGTCGGATTTTAAACCGAGTACGATGATAAACATTGACTAATCACAAGCAAATGAACTTAAAACAATTAGTTCATAATAATTTTCAAAACTGTTCATGTCAAGCTTGCAAAACCGAACCTGACATCGAATATTGTCAAAATAATGATAATTATTCAAGTCTCGTTCTTCACATCAATACAAAAGCGGTCTAACGACCTTTTCAAACCAAGACAGGTTGAAACACCGTCTTTTCAAACCATTTTACAAACCTTTTAATGGTCAGAAGATGTCCCTTGAACCGTCTGTTGACCCGCACCTAAACAGGCTAATCATCTTCCCATTTTCAGACCAGGACAGGCCTGTTTGCATCGCATGATGGCTCGCGCCTATATAGGCTGCCTAATGCAGACCCTATTTCCTTCCAGCACTTGTCTTGGACGATCCCGACTTCGGTTAACCCGAGTACAGGACGGATTGGATGACGAATCTGCCCATTTTACATTGTATTTGGAAAAACGCCTTACTAAGACAAATGGATCACGTTATGCACCATAAACCTAACTCAGTAAATGGATGCTTAATTTCCATCTTACATGCAAATCAACATTAAATCCAACTTGAAATCAAATACTTGATATTTGGATTAAACAACCAACATAGAAAGCTCACATGTTAGGTTCAAACTTGTGGGTGCGCATTCATAAATTTACCCGTTTTATCAACTTTTGCATTTATCCAACCAAGATCGATGATTTAAGGCCGCTACCGCGGGCGGGATTGGGTGTCCGATTAAAGGGCTTCCCAATATGTACCTTCACCTCTTACTCAGAAACTTTGGATAGTGGACGACCTTATCCAGGGCGTACGAGAGTCATTCTAGAGATAGGATGCTAAAGAGAGACGACTCCTTATCTTTAGTACCTGTGTCAAACACCGCTTTTTGCCTTGGTTGACCTAGATATAAAGTGGATTCGAACGGGTTCCAAGCATCCCAAAAATTCTTGGTGGCGACTCCGAACATCTCTTGAATCGTTTCGAGACCCTTGCCTAGATAAAACTGACCGATCTAAAACTATCCGGTCGAAAGCAATTATACGCCGCCGAGCGTGGCTTTCAAAAGACCGCTGCATGTCCACAGATCGGCTGGGCGTCGCAGGTGGCTATGTCCACAGATTGGTGACTCCGCTGGGGAAAACTAGGATACTTGTGTCTTTGTGATCCCTAGATGGTGAGACTCGAATGAGGTTTTGGCTGAAATGCATTAATTGATATTACGGTCATAGTCGGGTTCCTTGTCCAAGCCTACAACCTAACCCTTTTCAACCAATTGGCTCGTCTCGTCGGCGTGAGTTTTCTTATCCCCACGGTTCGAATCCCGATTAAGTCAAGCATACCGTTTACGTTACACATTTCTGTTTTGTCAAAGAGCTTTCATCACCTTCGAGCACAAGGCTAGGGCACCCTCCTTACACATTTTGTTTGGATTGGTATCCCTCTCGATAATCGGGGTTTGATCGCTTAGTGTGTAACCCACCCTTTTAAGCCAAAACCCGTGTCAACATTATGCATAATATAATGAAACTGGGAGTGCTTATGTGTTATGTGATCATAAGTTCTTCCGTGTCATTTCTAAACTTTCAAAACACCTTTTTGCGCCGTTATAATGGCCATTTCAAACCTTGGTCTCTCGCCGACCGTTACATTTCAAACAACACGCCTTTTTAGGCCGTCGTAATGATGATTTTCAAACTCGGTTTTCGACAACCATTTTAAACAACATGCCTTTTTAGGCCGTCGTAATGACGATTTTCAAACCCGGTTTTCTACAACCATTTCAAACAACAAGCCTTTTTAGGTCGTCGTAATGAAGATTTTCAAACCCAGTTTTCTACAACCATTTCAAACAACACGCCTTTTTAGGCCGTTGTAATGATAATTTTCAAACCCGGTTTTCTACAACCATTTCAAACAACACGCCTTTCTAGGCCGTCGTAATGACGATTTTCAAACTTGGTTTCACGACCATTTAAAAAAAACACCCTTTTTACGCCATTATAATCGCCGCGTCAAGACACGGATTTTAACCCGTCTCGCGCCGAGACAATGGCTCTTTCAAAACCCGAGAAAGGCACACACCCCTTTCTTAAAACATTTACAAATCCCGAGGACCATACAGCATCCCGGAGACCTTGTCTAACATTTCAAAACTCGATTTTCAAAACATAATTTTGAATTTTTAAAAAAAAACCGTCTCTGGAAACAGTAAATCGTTTTCAGAGCCGACTCAAACTCAAACCATCTTTTGAAAACAAACTTAAGACAACCTTTTCAACTAACCGACTTCTGAAGATCCTTATTCTTCGGGAGCTGTCCATAAAGCGACAAACGAATCTTTTGAAAATCTCTATTTTTGAAAGTTTCAGTCCACCATTGCAATTTGCCTCGTGTCTATCGAGTCGAAGCAAGCGTACTTATGGGTCTTTACTTATGAGTTGTCTCACCTTGAGACTCGTTCAATGGCGTCACGCCATTACATTGGACGCAAGTCAAAGTCCGGTCAACACAGTTACATTATAAATCGAGTCAGAACCGAGGCACCACACACGGTCGCCCTCGTCCTGTTGAGTCTAATCTATTTTCCTGTCTCGTGTGTTATTTGTGTTTAGTCGTTAAACCATGTCAGGTCGAGATGTAATGTGAGCCATTTCTCTACCTCAAAGCCATGGCCCCATCTTCAGCTTCATCCAACAACAACAATGACAACAGAGACGTCACAACTGCTCAACTAGCCAGCCTGCTCACCACTCTTAAGTCACCCTAGACCGTGTCGAGACCCGTATCGACACCCTGGAAAACAAGGAAGCCGGAGAATAAAATACTCCGCCTTTGACTGAAACTGAAAAAAGGCTCAAGCTTTTGGAAGAATAACTCCTAGTCCGTGGTAACAACATCCACCTTGAGAACAATCGAAGATTCGAACTCATTGGGGATCAACTACCCGACAACTTTACCTTGACTGATGTACCCAAGTTCAAGGGAGTAGAGGACCCACTCAACCACATTCAAGCCTTCAAAGATTACATGGCCATCAAGGGGGTCAAATAGGAGCTCTTCACCCGGATCTTCCCATCATCTCTAGAACCGATTCCCCGCCAATGGTACTATTCCCTCGACCCCAAGAACCTTACTACTTAGGACGAAGTCGCCGTTGAATTTGCTAAACAATACGCCGACAATGTCGAAATCCAAGCCAATACCCGCACTCTTGAGGTCCTGACTCAGAATGATAAGGAAGGGTTCACGGAATTCCTAACCCGTTGGAGGAGGGTAAGCACTCAACTGGTCAATAAGCCGAGTGAATCAACTCCGGTGGAGAAATTTGTCAACAACCTCCGCCCGGTTTAGGCCAACCTGGTGAGATATCAAAACATCAAAACGTTCCATGACCTACAAATCCTCGGGACTCGCATTGAAGACGACCTCCGCTAGGGTGTCCTGGCCAAAACCACTGGTCGAGGTTATCAAGGATCTACATCAACCGGATCTCGCCCTTATGGTCAAACAAACAAAATTGATGAGGTCAATCTCCTCGAACCAACCACAAAGAAAACTGAGCGTCCTCAAAGGGTATTCACAAACTTGGGGTCAACCTATGCCAGTGCCTTAAAAAGACTCATGGACCAAGGGAAACTATAACCAATTAGGCCCACTCCAGACCCATCCGAGGCTAAGAAAACATGTTTCTGGAATTCCAAATTTCCAATGCATATTGCCAATATCACCAGGGAAAGGGTCATGACACGGAAGCCTGCTTTAAACTAAAGCACATCATCCAAGATATGATGGAGAAAGTGTGGGATTTATCTGTATGGATCCCTTTGAATTTAAGGACTATAACAAATATATCATGATGAATGCTAGTCATAAAATTAAATTACATAAACAAAAGGGTAAAGAGAATTAGAAATAACCTTCGGTCCTAGCTAATTCGGCCTATGAACAATATCGCAATGATATTCTCCTATCAGTTGTACCCAAGATACTCCGAGAAATACCCCTCAAAATTGCTAGAATGATATCCCCAATTTTCTGTAAATATTAGGGTTTTTGTGTGATTTTCTGATGAGAGAAATGATGAGCAAAATTAGGTTAAAAAAGAGGTTAGAAAATAATGATCTCCCCATCCCTTATAAAACCGAGTATAAGGTGTAATAGGGTAGATATTTTCCTTCCAAATTTTCGGCCCATATACCGAAATTAATAAGGAGTATAATTTCCTTATTTTCGGTTATTCCAAAAATGTATAAAATGTGTAAATTGTCATCTAGTGAGGATTGAACCCATGACCTCTTGGTCTGTGTACCCTCACTATTACCACTATGACACATTCATCTTGTTGATATTAAATATAACCGATTACATTTAATTACGAATTAACAGATTAATTCGTCCAAGCAAACATTACATACATTTAATTAAATATAACTTATTATATTTAATTTACGAATTGACAGTTAATTCGTCTCAACTAATATTATTTAATCTTCATTAAATAATTGTCTCATCAACACATTGATTAACTGTTTAGTCATATTAGGCATCAATGTGATTGTATTTATATAACCACATCTCTCAAACACATCCTATAGGTGTGACCTTTAGGGACCATTTGATCACCGCCATCTGTATGATAATAACGTCAAACTCTCTAACAAGCCAACCGTTATTAGGTAATCGTTAATCAACTGATTAAAATACAAAGTATACCCTTGTGAACCTGTAAGAGATTTACAAATGTTATCACACTAATTTGTGGAGGACAGAAGCTCCAACAAACTCCCACTTGTCCTCACAAGTGTATGTGCGATAACCGATTCTCATATCCTAAAATTTCTCCCACTCAATGTAAAACAATTTGCAAAATCCGTATTCACAAAGGTCGTATTTTACAAGTGATCTGTATCAAGAGTGGTTTCCCCGACAAGAGAGTAACTTAATTGATAAACGAATCAACATTCGAGCATGGCCATGCATTTCAGTTACAACTCCTCGAGTGGCCCTGAGAAATAACTATACCTGATAAGGGTTGGATATTTTCCTCAACTCGAATCCTGCAGATGTAAGCACAAGATGAAATGACCCGGAAAAATCTACTTAGCCTCCATTTACGGCAGACCGTGAGAAAGAAACCAAAGTCACCCAAAAACTGCCTTAATCTCAAGAGACAGTCGATAGTCAAAAGAATCGACTCTAGGAACACAATGGACGTCCAATCCACGACCCGGCACCGAATGTTTTTAAACATTTAGGACTCCATTACGTTGTCACAAAAAGTTGTCCTACGAGGTATCGTTATATTCTCGTATTTGTGAACGATCAGTCAACCGTTTGACTTATGGCTCGTTGAACCCACCATCAATCGACTGCACAATATAATAGCCAGAGTTATCAGCTCTTGGAGGCGATTACGGACCAAAACTAATATAATGTAATTCAGTTCACTTTGTGGCGTTCAATGTTGTCAGTACAATCAACATGAAAAACAAAATATTATATATTAAACGATGAAGTTATACATAGTATATGAAAACGATAATATATCAAATTCATAATCAAGTACTACAACTCAGGAACACGTTTAATTCCCATTGAATTAACGTGCCCTACATGCTTGTCATAATTCAACGATTCAATAGTAGAATCTGCTACAACACTCTGTTTGGAACTCTTCCAGCTGACCGCAGCACCATTAAGAGTGAAGACGAACCCGGACTGAGATTTTGAATCATCTCGATCCGTTTAGAAGCTAGCATCTGCATAACCGATGGCGCATAGCTTAGTAACTCCTCCATAAGTCTACCCAATCCTTAGTCCTCCGTAGGTACTTGAGGATGTTTTTAACAGCTATCCAGTGTGTTTCACCTGGAGTCTTTTGGTACCGACTCGTCATACTCAATCCATATGCCACGTCTGGACGTGTGCATATTATGGCATACATGATCGATCCTATTGCAGATGCATAAGGAATACGATTCATGCGTTCAGCCCCTTCAGGCGTCGTGGGTGACTGAGACTTGCTCAACTGCATCCCAGACGTCATTGGAAGGTTCCCCTTCTTGGAGTTGGTCATGCTGAACCTCTCAAGAATCTTATCCAGATAAGACTCCTGACTAAGTGATAACGTCCATCGTGATTTATCTCGGTAGATATGGATTCCCAAAATGCGTTGTGCCTCACCCAGATCTTTCATCTGGAAATGGTTCTTCAACCATTCTTTAACCGAAGATAGGAGAGGAATGTCATTCCCAATCAAGAGTATGTCATCGACATACAATATCAAGAATAAAATCTTGCTCCCACTCGACTTGATATATATGCATGGTTCTTCGACCGATCGAGTGAAACCATACTCTTTTATCACCTGGTCGAAACGATGATTCCAACTCCGAGAAGCTTGCTTAAGTCCATAAACGGAACGCTTAAGCTTGCATACTTTCTTAGGATGTTCAGGATCTATGAAACCTTCGGGTTGCACCATGTACAACTCTTCCTCCAAATAACCATTTAAGAAGGCGGTTTTCACATCCATTTGCCAAATTTCATAATCATGAAAAGCGGCAATCGCTAAGATTATCCTAATGGAACGTAACATGACTACAGGTGCAAAAATTTCATCATAATGCAATCCGTGTACTTGAGTGAAACCTTTTGCCAGAAGTCGTGCCTTATAGGTATCTGGTTGCGCGTCTACAGAATGCTTTATTTTGTAAAGCCATTTGCACTGTAGAGGTTTTACCTTATTAGGTAAATCAACTAGATCCCATACGTTATTCTCATACATGGAGTCCATCTCGGATTGCATGGCTTTGAGCCAAAGCTTTGAGTCGGAACAGGCCATAGCACCTTTATAGGTAGCGGGTTCATTACTTTCTAGAAGTAAAACGTCATTCTCCTCGAACATACCAATGTATCTGTCCGGAGGATTAGAGACTCTACCCGACCTCCTGGGTTCCTCAGGAATATTAACCGTGTCATCAGTTGGAGGAACATCTTCCTCAATCCGTTCCTCAGTTGTTGGTTCTGGAATCTCCGACAGCTCGAAGGTTCTATTACTTGTCTTGTTCTCGAGAAATTATTTCTCTAAGAACGTCGCACTAACCGCAACAAAAACTCGATGTTCGGTAGGCGAATAGAAGTAATGACCAAATGTTCCTTTTGGATAACCTATAAAGTATGTCTTGACCGATCGCGGGCCGAGCTTATCCTCGTGTCTCCACTTGACATAAGCCACGCAACCCCAAACCCGAATAAAGGACAAGTTAGGGACCGTTCCCTTCCACATTTCATATGGAGTCTTGTCGACAGCTTTAGTTGGACTTCGGTTAAGTATAAGAGCAGCTGACAGAAGAGCAAAACCCCATAATGAATCAGGCACTACCGTGTGACTCATCATGGATCGAACTATATCAAGTAAGGTTCAATTTCTCCGTTCGGACACACCATTTAATTGAGGTGTTCCAGGTGGAGTTAACTGCAAAACGATTCCACAGTCTTTAAGGTGTTGATCAAACTCATTTGAAAGATATTCGCCACCCCGATCTGAACGGAGTGCTTCAACCTTTCTACCCAGTTGGTCCTGAACCCTGTTCTGGTATTCCTTGAATTTCTCAAAGGACTCACTTTTATGCTTCATTAAGTAGGCATATCCGTATCTACTCAAATCGTCCATGAAAGTGATAAAATATCTATAGCCATCTCTAGCGGTAATTGACATAGGTCCACATACGTCAGTATGTATGAGTCCTAATAGGTCACTCGCGCGCATTCCAACACTTTTGAAGGAAATTCGAGTCATCTTGCCAATGAGACATGATTCACACGTGTCATATGTAGAAAAATCGAATGCGGGAATAGTCCCATTATCGATGAGTTTCTTCACGCGTTTTTCATTTATGTGTCCCATTCGACAATGCCATATATAGGTTTGATCTTTGTCACCAACCTTTATTTTCTTATTATTCATGTGTAATAATTCCGTGGTTTGGTCTAAGATGTAAATTCCATTCATGAAAACTGCTTTGCCATAAATCATTTCATTAAAAGAGAAAATACAGCTATTATCCTTTATTGAAAATGCAAAACCGTCTTTAGCAAGTACGGAAACTGAAATAATGTTCTTAGACAAACTGGGTACATAGTAAAAGTTATATAAAAATAACTCAAAAACACTAGGGAGTTGGATTACATATGTTCCCTTCGAGACTGCAGCAACTCGTGCTCCATTCCCGACTCGCAGGTCTACATCACCTTTTTCGAGAGGAATGATGTTCTTTAGGCCCTGCAAATGATTACACAGATGAGAACCACAACCAGTATCTAGTACCCAAGTTCCAAAACTTGCATGGTTAATCTCAATCATATGAATATAAAATGACATACCAACAGGAACGACGTGGCCTGCATTGATGTCCTCACGGTACACGGGACAGTTCCTCCTCCAATGTCCAGTCTTGTGACAATGGTGGCACTCAATGACACCGCCCTTGCTCTTTGCCTTGCCCTGTGAGTCACTAGTCTCACCAGGCCCACTCTTATCGTTTCCTGGCTTTTTTAACTTTGGCTTACCTACAGCTAGGTCGCCATGAGTCTTGCCCTTACCTTTACCTTTGTTGAAAATCGTGAGAACATCCTGCTTCATGCTCCCACTCAATTTCATATCCTTCTCGGTCTGTACGAGAAGGGAGTGTAGCTCATGAGGACTCTTTTTCAAGTCATTCATGTAGTAGTTCGCCCTGAAAAGGGCAAAACCATCATGAAGAGAATGAAGCATTCGGTCAATGACAATGCTCTCACTGATTTTACAATCAAGTGCCTCCAGCTTCTCGACATTCTCAATCATGTGAAGAATGTGTGGGCTAACCGGTTGGCCCTTCTGGAGTTTCGCATCAAAGAAGCGACAGGTATGCTCATAGGTAACGATTCTCGGTGCTTTTGAGAACTCGTTAGTGAGCGTGGTGAAAATCTTGTTTGCACCTTGAGCAATGAAGCGTCTCTGCAAATTGGTTTCCATTGCAAAGATGAGTACGTTCTTTATCGCACCCGCTTCCATAACGAAGTCACTATAAGCAATTGACTCGTTGACTCCTACATTGGGGCCTGGGTTGACCGGTATTGGCTCAGTTAAGTACGTGAGCTACCGTCAGCAATGGCAGCATTCCGTAGTGCCGCCTCCCAGTCCGCAAAGTTGGACCCATCATTTTTCAGTCGCGTGGACTGATTCATGTGGTCCATGAAAGCTTTCAGCCAGGACTCACGTCCAAGTGTGGCACTAGGCATTGGGATTGCGTTATTTCCAGCCATTTAGTTGTAACAATATTATCAAAATAATCGTGTTCTATACTACGAGAAGAAGAATAAAAATAATAAGCATGTGCATCGTTTATAATTTTTAAGTTTAATGAACTACTGTCATAATGCGAAGACTCAAAAACATTTATACAATTGACCTCCTTCAAGAATTATATAAATGATCCCAAGACTCAATTCTCTGTAAATTGATAAGCTAACCTTTTAGCTAATTCTACCGTTAGAATTCTTGATCGATAAATTTCTGTAAATTCTATCTTTAGTCCATCATAATCACGAGAAACTCTTCGGACTATGATGTTGAGGTAAACTAAGTCAACACAACTACTTACCCAACGTAGAAGGGGTCATATTATGCCTACCAACGAAGAAGGGATTCATAGTTGTTTGCCCTTATAAAGACTAATCTCAATTTCCGTTTTAGAGGAAGATCCCATCAACTTTATTTTAATTCATTTTAAGTGAACTAATATCTACCATGCGAGAATGAATAAACTAAGGTGATGGCTTAATAAGACTGTGACATCTGTATGTCCATGAAAACTAACATACAACCTATATGAGTCAATTTTCATGCATTTTAGTAGTAGGTGGTTTGGTTTTAGGCGGAATATGATGCATAAACTATCATGTGAATGAAAGGCAATATGAATGAAAACGTAAAACAATAAAAGTCCTAGTGTAGCCTATCCTATCAAAATGAACATTAAATACAAGTTTGGAATCCATCCTTGGACCCGAGAAGCTTGTCTTGATGTTCCATCTTGATCCATGTAGCGGGAGTGAGCTCCAATCTCCATCTTTAGTCTTCTTCGAAAAAATACAATAAATAAAATTTACATAATAAACCTATTTATTACATTCTAATTTCAAAACCCAAAAACTAAAGAAAAATAAAGGAGAATCGAGATCTCATAATTACATAGAAAATCATGTTTCCTTCATTACGAAAACATAATTTGACTAAGGCCACACTAAGTATTACACATTACAACCGATTGCAAAAATACGTAAATTAAATTCATTCAATCGATTCATTCAACAAAAATAAAATGCATCAACTAAAAATAAATTAAACATACATGACACAATTCCTTAATTATGTTGATCAATTTATTCAAACCACCTATTTAAAAATTAAATTAAGTGACAATTCCTCAATTAATCACATTAATTTCAATCTCAATTCATATTAAACTTGTAATATGAATTTAATCCATCAATATTTTAAACTACTTTAAAATAATTAGGTATCTTTTAATTATGAACCGCTTCACAATAATTAATTGGCCCAAAAAAAACTTTAAAATTAGCTCGGTAAAACCGAAACAACTCAAAAATAAACATTCTCTCGGTTTTACAGCTAAAACCAATTTTTTTTTTATTAACTGTCCAGCCATGAACAGTAACAGTAAAAAAAAAAAACAGCCGAAATTTTTTTTTCTTTTTCATTTTTGCGGCAAAAACAACAAGACAAAAACAGCCCGTTTTGTTTTCTTTTTAAACTCGGCTTTATCTGTAAAAACCAAAACACATAAATTTTTTTTTTTTTTTTTTTTGAATCTACAGTGAATGAATAAGAACCGAACGTGAATAGTAACAGGAAAAAAAATTCTTACTTTTCTCGGATGCTTTTCAAATCGGCATAAACAAAAACAGCCGCAAAAAAACTTTAATCGGTCTTTCAGGAAAAACCGAAAGAAAAAATTTTTTTTTTTTTTTTTTAAAAAATACTGTTCATCCGTGAACAGTACCATAAACAGCAGGAAAAAAAATTCCACGGCAAAACCGATTTCCATTTACATCTCGATTTAATAAATCGAAACATCTACAAATTATCATATTATTTTCTTAACTGATTAAAAAACAACAATATGAAAATCAAATGGAAATATCGCATCAATAAAAACAAGAACAAACCGGCTGCATAAAAAAATTCAATCGGCATAAATAAAAAAAAATCCAGCCGTGTAGTTTTTTTGTTTTTTTCGATTCATAAACCCTTTGTACAATTCATTTTATGAAAATCATCAAAATTATAATTCGTGGCCTTGGCTCTGATACCACTTGTGGGATTTATCTGTATGCATCCCTTTGAATTTAAGGACTATAACAAATATATCATGATGAATGCTAGTCATAAAATTAAATTACATAAACAAAAGGGTAAAGAGAATTAGAAATAACCTTCGGTCCTAGCTAATTCGGCCTATGAACAATATCGCAATGATATTCTCCTATCAGTTGCACCCAAGTTGCTCCGAGAAATACCCCTCAAAATTGCTAGAATGAGATCCCCAATTTTATGTAAATATTAGGGTTTTTGTGTGATTTTCTGATGAGAGAAATGATGAGCAAAATTAGGTTAAAAAATAGGTTAGAAAATAATGATCTCCCCATCCCTTATAAAACCGAGTATAAGGTGTAATAGGGTAGATATTTGCCTTCCAAATTTTCGGCCCATATACCGAAATTAATAAGGAGTATAATTTCCTTATTTTCGGTTATTCCAAAAATGTATAAAATGTGTAAATTGTCATCTAGTGATGATTGAACCCATGACCTCTTGGTCTGTGTACCCTCACTATTACCACTATGACACATTCATCTTGTTGATATTAAATATAACCGATTACATTTAATTACGAATTAACAGATTAATTCGTCCAAGCAAACATTACATACATTTAATTAAATATAACTTATTATATTTAATTTACGAATTGACAGTTAATTCGTCTCAACTAATATTATTTAATCTTTATTAAATAATTGTCTCATCAACACATTGACTAACTGTTTAGTCAGATTAGGCATCAATGTGATTGTATTTATATAACCACATCTCTCAAACACATCCTATAGGTGTGACCTTTAGGGACCAGTTGATCACCGCCATCTGTATGATAATAACGTCAAACTCTCTAGCAAGCCAACCGTTATTAGGTAATCGTTAATCAACTGATTAAAATACAAAGTATACCCTTGTGAACCTGTAAGAGATTTACACATGTTATCGCACTAATTTGTGGAGGACACAAGCTCCAACATAAAGGAGAGCTACCTCTACCTCCACCAACAAAACCAAACAATAAAACAAACCTCTTGGGAATCCATGCCATCTATGATGACGAACCAACCATGGATTGCTCGCACCTCATCTTGCCAATTCATGACGAGGTGAATGCCTTGGAGAAGGATACCCCAGACGAGATATTCGTATTCAGCGCCGCGACCATGCTCACCATGTTCCAACAAGTTGAGGAGGCCATAGCCTATCTCTTAGAAAGGATTACCCGACTTGAGGATGCCTACCACCAGTTTATTTTCAACCCACCAACATCAACACCGCATCTGAGGGAAGGTCCTGCAAACGCCCAAAACTCCGTTCACCGAATGAATTGCTCCCGCGGCCATTCTGGCATGCACCTCACAATAATCAACCCCACAAAAATTACCCCCACAAAAATTAACCTCACAAAAACTTGTTGGAGTGTCCCCGACAATAATGCGATCACAATTGTCGATCATGATGATCACATGTTAAAATCTCATATTTAAGAATGCATGAGAGAAAGTAATATTTTACCATCAACTGGTCCACACATATCGGTAATGATTGGCTGACTCGAGGTTGACATTACTATCATACGACGGTGGTGATCAGTTGATACCCTGAGGTCATACCTATAGGGTAATACTCTTAATTGATCATTTAATTAATCATATGATGATACGAGTTAATTAAATTGCTTAAAATTGACGGATGATTTTGTGAGTAAAATTAACGTGTCTCATTGTAATTCGATTAAATAAGATGCGGTCTAAGTAATCGAAAAGTTTATTACTTAGATTAATTATTGTTTATGAAACAAATTGAAACAGATTGAATAATTTATTATAAATACAAGTTGTAATTTATAATTCGATAAACCATTTTGGTACAAGTAATTAAGAATTACTAATTAAATTTTGTATGTGACATATTTTATTAATATGTTGATTTTTAATATATTAAAAATGCACTATATTGTAACATGTCATGTAACATGTGACACATGACAAAATTGACAAAATGACAAATAAAATGGACTACCCATTTTATCCAAGTGTACCGAAATAATGGAGGGGATTAGGGTTTATATTGTGTTTTATTTTTAAATAGAAACATAATGATTAAACCTAAAATGTAGCCTTACATGCCTAGTCTAATCTTGAGAAGAACAAAGACCATGCATTGCGCTATTTTACTCCCCCCCCCCCCTCCCAACCGGTTTTCTAGAGCAAAAGGCTAAGGGTTTTTCCTCTATTTTATTCACTACTTTACTACATTTTTCTAGTGTTAGAAAAATGACCATTCTCTACATTTTTGTGAAATAAACTTAGGGAAAGAAACACTCATAAAATCCTCTCCTTTTAACCGAAAAAGGAGAGAACAAAAATCCAATTTTTGTGTCATTTTTAAGTTAGATTTTAATTAATACTAGATCATATTAATTATTATTATTAAGGGTGTTACTTTGGGTATAATTCCTTAGGAGAGATTCTCCACTTGAATCTTGTTCTTCCACCTTTGGAAAGCTCAAGAACTAGTAAAAAGGTGAACTTACTAGTGCCCATATTCCGAAATCATCAATGTAAGGATTGTTTTTCTCCTTATACTTGTAATTGTTTTGCATGCATAAGATCCGATTTAATTTTATGACTAAATTAAACTATCATACTATGAATATGTTAACATTTGAGATTAATGAATTCAAACAAGTGGTATCAGAGCACAAGGTTGTTGCATGCAAAATCGGGTTTGTTTTTCAGAGTTAATTAGTTAACAAATAAAACTTTTTATTTAGGATTTATGAAGATAAATCACGAAATAATTTTGCATGTTAAAATTTTCTGGTCCTAAAATATTTTTGGGATATTTGGGTTGATTTATGGATTTTATTGTTCATTATATATATTATTGGCATTAAAATGTGATTTTTATGAGAAAAAATGTCATTTTTGGACGAAAAATAGCTAAACTTCGAATTTTTCAGTGATTTTGGGATATGTTTTCACATATATTATCTACTGGTTGCATGTTAAATTTCGTGAAAAACTAAGTTATTTTGCATAAAATATGAATTTTATGACTTTAAATCGAATTTAAAGGGTTTATTAAGTTAACATGAGTTATATTTCGAATTTGGTCATAAAAATTTTATATGTTGTCACATGCATTTTTACTCAGTGTGTGTAAAAATCTTAGACGGATTGAACTACTTTTGCATGATTTATGAATTTTTGAGTAAAAATTCAATAAATAGTGACTTAAATTAGCCTATAATGCTAAAACATATTTCATGACTAAACAAAAATGTCATATGTTTCATTTAATCCCACATTTCAGATCTAAAAGTGAAAAGTTGATTAAAATTAATTTTCTCATATTTTAATGGTCATATTTGATAAAACCGATAAACCGCAACGATGTTTTTCTTGAAAAAATTTCGACATTTTTAACCTAAGTTTTGAATATTATGAGTGTTATGGTATTTTTCCAGAATGTTCATGAGTTTTAATTTCAAATTTTGAAATTATTTGAAATTATTATAATTTAATTTGGAGTTTATAACATAAAAATGTATTTTTTGGGTCCATTATGAACAATATTAAGAAATCAAGTTGAATTATTGTGAAAATGTTAGTGAAGACTAAGTTTTGAGTCCTAAGATGGTTAGGGTAATTAACTTGAAGATAAATATGAATTTATGTAATGTATTGTGATTTTAACAAGTTATAATACGCAAATCCATAAAAACCGATAAAATATACGATATTGGCTCTTAAAGGCGATTTAGCATAAAATTAAGCATGTTCATACATATTTTACTGCTGCAGTTTATTTATGATTTTCATATTTTTGATTTACATAATTTTTTTAATTATGTAATTTTACTTAGTATGACCTTAGTTTTAATTGGTATTACCCGAAATGCATGGGAATATCGATTCGGTTGTAATTATTGTGATCCCGTATCTCCGTTTTGTAATTTAATAGATTTAATTTTTATTACAAATGTATAATAGGAAATTATGTAATTTTTAATTATTACTTGAAATTCCCGAGATCCTTGAAGACGGTGCCATTTGGAAAGGCGTTTCGACAGGACGGTGTTGCCTTAGAATGCGTGCCAATGATGTAATACCCCGTATTTTTATATAACCAATTAAACGGATATTATTATATATTAATTATTATACATATTATATTACTAATTAAGTCGAGTTAATATTGAGTCGATAATTTCGTTAAGTTATTTTACTTAACCCGCGTTGAATCGATATAAGTTAATTGTGACGGGTTTATAAGAATTCGAATTATGAGCTAACCCATCTGAGTTGGCCCATTAACTGTTCAGCCCATTTAACCCTAAGCCCAACTAAACCCTAACCCTAACCCTAACCCTAATAATACCCTAACCAACCCGCCTCCCTCATTCCTTACTCCCTCAACCCGCCTCCTTTCTTCACCAACACCAAACACCATCTTTCACGCAAAACGAGAGAGAGAGAGTGAGCTCGGGGTGTTGGCGGCGCAGCAAGGAAGAGCTAGGGGCAATTGTCGACGACCGTGGGTGGCCATGGTGGTTGTGTGGTGGCGGAAAAAGGTAAGAGTTCAACCTTCCCTCTGTTTTTGTTTTTCTGTCGGGTTGTTGGTGGTTGTTGCGTGTCTTAGGGAGGGGATAAGGGTGGTTGGTGTCTGGGTATTGGTAATGGGAGGTTAGAGACGCCCCTGTTGGTGGCGGTTAGGGTGATTATAGGCGGTGGAAATGGCGGCTGGAGGCTTTGTCGACAGAGACAATCAAAACGGGTTTGAATGCGGGTTTCAGGCAGGTTAGACGGATAGGTTTGGGGTGGCGCCACCGTGGACTAGGGGGAGGTCGAAACGGTGGTTCTATGGTGTCTGTGTGCGTGGGTTGGCGGCGAGCATAATGGTGGTGATAGAATAGTTGACTGTTGATATCAGTGGCGGCTGTGGGGTTGCAAAAGTGGGCTGTTGGTGGCGGCAACCCCTGCTAAGGCGGCTTTGGCAGCTCTGGTTCGACTCGCCGGCGATGACTAGGGCTGTGGTGGTTGTTGGTGGTGGGGTCGAAGTGGGCGCATGCCTGGTGGTTGTCGCCGTGGTTCGGGCGCGTGAGGAGTTTAGGCGAGTGAGAAGTCACGGGTTATGGAGTCGGGTTTTTCGAGTTGTTTTTATGTTTGATTCGGGTTTTCTTAATCGTTTAAATTCGTTAATCTTTTATTTATCATATTCAGTTAATTAATTTAATTCCCGAGTTATTCAAAATGTTTAGAGACGGTTTTGAGTCGGGATTGTTAGAATTGTTCAAATGCTTGATTCGTTTCATCGTATAATTCGTTTAAATCCTCTAATTATCGTTTTGGTTTAAGTTCCAAGTTATTTAAAATAAAATAATAATTAATAATAACTAAATAATTAGAGACGGGTTTAATAGAAAAGTTACCATATCGGGAAAGTTTCCATTTTAAGAAATTCTACTTTAGTAACTTCCTATGTTGGGAAGTTGGGTCAAATACTAATCGTGTTATTTTAGTTATCAATTGGGCTTAAGTTTGGTGTCGGGATTGTATTTCGGGAAAGCTTCTATTTTGGGAGATTTCTATATTTAGTAGTTAGTAATTATAAATATTATAATCGTTTTAGGTGACGGATTCGTGAAGGATCGATAATCAGATTCGTTGCTTTATTTTCTGGACTGCTTGAACTGCTTAATTGGATTTGCTGGCACTTTGAGGTAGGGAAATACACTTGACTTATTATCGTTGTTGTTGAATTGTGTAGACTTGTTGTGTTTCATATGACCAAGCTGTGAACGTTGACTTGATTCGTGGTTGTTGATTTACGTTATGATTCATATCTTTGGAAGGTGATTGATCAATTGATCGTATTGAGTATGTTATCACAACATCCGTAACCGCATGATTTTATGATTGATCAGTTCAATAATATATATATTGTGTTGCATTAATTTCTTTTGAGCATTCATATGCATTGGAGATGGAGGATGTTGTGGTGATGTGGTGTGGTGAAGATGATGTTGTGATAAGGCCTAGGCTGGTTCTGTAGGACTTACCCTGGTGTCCTCACCAAGGAAATGCGATCGGCTACGGTCGATATATATAGTCTCCGGGATCGGTATGGTCAGGCGTTCGGGTTATGAGTTATGAGATATGAGATATGAGTTGAGATGGAGATGGAGGTGACGGAGGAGCATGCATATCATATTTTGTTGTTTTATTGTTTTCCCTACTCAACCTCGTGGTTGACCACCCGTGTATTCGTGAACACCGTGATGACCCAAATATTGGCGGCGGACTTGACAGGTTAAGAGATAGGACGGGAGCTGGATGGGCGTGAGACACTGGATCAGACGACTTAGTAGCTAGATCATCATCTAGAAGACTTTCACTTTTATTTATGTTAGTTCTTGTAATTTGACGTAACGAGGTTTTGTAATAATTAAGTTAAAAATAATTACATAAATTGTCTTGGAGTTTAATTTGTTATTCACTACCTCGGGAAACCGAGATGGTAACAGTCCGGTTTATTAGGAAATGTCTTGACGAAGACTTCTTTTATAAACCGGGGTGTTACAAAGTGGTATTAGAGAGAACGAACCTCAGGCCTAAACCAATGAGCCCAATGAACCTAGGATGTGTCTAATTAAAATGAACCCCGGGATAGAACTGTTAGGAGCACACTAAGGTAAGGTATGAGTTAGGGGCCCCTCACACCGAACCCGCCCACTCGTTGACCCTTTAAACCCCGAGTGTATTTGAGAGAAAGGGTAGAAAAGTTGCTTGAGGTTGAACAGAAATTCATATATCGTTGCCTAAGTGTGAATCGATTGATACATTGATTATTGCATAATCGAGTTGATGTATACCTTGAGACCCATATATTCTAACCATTCTCGCAGACAACGCTACGGTAAGTATTTTGTATGAATGATGACGTGATCATATAATGTTGTGGAAATGAGAAATAAAATTTCGAGTTCAGGGTTAATAATCAATGAAGTGTTGTGCTAGACGTGAGCATGAAAATAATTGCGAGTCGATGATAGTTACCTAGGTGGATGCTGAATGATGTGCTGATAGCACTACTATGACTAAGTAATATGCGGTTATGTGATCCCAAAGCCATGCTAGTATAGTATTGTGATAGTAATTAGAAACACTATTGAATTGCATGTTTATAGTCATAGCAATCGTGATTTAGATGTAAGGAGTAGATCGAGATGCGAAAGGATTCTATGGGGTAGATGTTACGAAATACACAGTGTGAGATTTAAGTTAGGATGAGTTGGTATCGATAGTATGGTTGTAAGAGTTTGGGACATAGAAAATGAACGACTTAGTGCTGAAACTTGTTTTGTTTGATTGTACTCTTTAATTGACCTTACTGCCATTTCTTTTCTGTTTATTGCCTATGGATGAAAATTTTATGAGAGATAGCCTTGGGAGTTAGTATTCATTTGGCGTTGGTTTCATGCTTATATGATATACGGATTAGGGGTAATAAATATTTTAGTGAGCTGTGGTTAGGAAGTTCCTGTGCAGTGATGTTTGATATTAATAATTTTTGCCTAATTCCAACTCCGTCGGTCAAAAGAGTCGCATAGGTTTTCAAATTGATAAGCCACGAAAATTATTGATGTCTCTATATTAAACGGTAGGTTTTGCAAACTGACCCAAGTTTTGGACCAATTGCTGTTACATGTTTGTTTGAACCAACTGAGTTGCAAAATTCTTTAAAAATGAAATTTTTATGCTTTAGACCTAATTCTTTTTCCCCTGTGTTTTTTTTAACTCTCCGTGTTTTATAAAAATAATATGAATCAAGTTTTAATCGAACGGTTATTTATTCATGATCTTTGGAAGTTACAACGTGAATCAAAACATTTAAAATGTGTGTTCTATGTTGAATTTTCATACAGTCGTTTGATTAATTCATGAGCCTTAGTAATGTGAATTTATAATGCTGTATATGACGATAGTAGCACGCATGTTCAGTAGTTATGTATCTTAACAAGTGATAAAATTAAAACTCAGTTGATAACATTGTTGGCATGATAGTATGAGTAAAATTGGATAGCTTAATTTGATAATATTTTATACGAGTCCAGTTGTTTGCATATTTTATATGTTTGGCATGTTGCAATATCTCTAGTGTGTTCATCATAGTTGTATAGTGGTCAGATATATGTAAATATAAAACTATATTATCATATCTTGGTAAGTTGGTGTCGTTAAATGTTAACTTGATTGTTCTAATATACTCGCATGAATATTATAATAGTTATGTTTAAATGTTTACACATGGGTGGTAGTAATGATTGTGTCTAAATGTTCACACGTGTAGGATGTCATCTGAGTTCTAATGTCTTCTATGCGAATTTGTGTGCCTATAGTTATACTTATTACTTTCATTGCAATAAATTATTTCAGTTGAACCTAAACCTATAACATGATAATAAACAGTGTTGTTATTTCTTATTGAATATGTTCGTTATTACAATGTCATAAAATGCTAAAGTGATTCTTGCAATTGTATGGGTGTGATATAAAGGAAACTGTTTGATATACCACGACAATTGGCATATCTATATTCTCGAGTCGTTACTATCAATTATATTAAAATAAAGATTGTTATGATAACTATGTTGACAATTATAATAGGATAACCCTTTGATGATTCACATGATATGCATTGGTTTAAATGATAGTCGTTATAGTTACATTTAATTGAGCCTACGAGTTGCCTAATTATTCAATCATGCAACTCAGAGAAGCTGTTCAAGTTGTTAATCTTTTATCATAGCTAGTGTTCTACGAAGTGTATGATGGCAAATGTATATGTCTAAGTTATTTATACGATATCTTTTGTTTTGCTGAAAATGAGTATACTAAGTTGCTAGACACAATTGAAAGATATGATTGCTAAAATGTGAAACATATGTGGGATATGAAAGTGATGTTGTTGTTATCATAAACCATATGTAGTTACTTTTATTGGGAGATATGTTTTCAGAATTGATATCGTGCAAACAATTTTTATAATTTAAAATATGAATTATGAGTATGTTGTTGATTGCTTAAATTCATCGACCCAATTCGTGACCTAAACCAGTGGGTGAGTAAATGGTTGTACGGACATGTCAATAAGATCCTGTGAGTGTGATGGATGGTAGTGGTAGATCTATTTTATGTGATATGTCTGCAATGTGAGAAGTTCTTAAATTGTTTTGTTGATTTTGCTCTCGCTCGTTCATAGTCTATAATTGATCATCAAATTTGTTTAGTGGTGAAACCGTGTAAACCTTGGTTCCTTTCTTGTTGTTCTTTAGTTTGATGTTGTGTTTTTAAGTTGAGCATGAGCTAGTAATAAATGTTACTTGTTGACAATCAGTTAATCCCATAATAAAACCTTGTTTCGACCTTAATGTTAATGCGCAATCTTTTATCATATGTTCTTTCCTGTCACATGTGGTTGATAATGATTTTGTTGCATATGTATATGAAAATTGAAAAGAGGTTACGAGGACGTAACCATGTTTCTAGTCGGGTAGGATTGTAAAATCTTAATGCTTAAATTGCACTTGCTTGTAGATTGTAGTTTTGACCAAGTCGATGTTTAGTTGTGGGGTACCTATGCAAATGAGTTCTATATGTTTTGTTCCTACTTTTTTAGTTGGTTGATGTGTAAAAGGGGAGTGTAGTTAAACTACTGGTATTGAGTTATGCGTTAGCCTATGAGCTGAATTATGTTTACGGTCCAGTGTGACCATGGTTATCGAGTTATTTGAGTTTGAGATCGGAATTTAGATGGAAAAGGACGGTGTTCTCAAGTGATTATTTAGTTGTTATACAATTGTGTTCCCAGGTAGTTATTAGTTGTAGTTAGTTGGGTTAAGTAAAGATTTAGTTAAACTTCGGGACGAAGTTTATTTTTTAGGAGGCGAAATGTAACATTTCGTGTTTGTTATGTTTAATTGATGTGTCAAAAGTGTGTGTTGACCGTGTTAGAAATGCGTGACGTCCGTATGTACGATATATAATACCCTTCGACGTTTGAGTATGGGAGCGAACTTGGACGAAGTTCATTTTAAGGGGGGAAGACTGTAATACCCCGTATTTTTATATAACCAATTAAACGGATATTATTATATATTAATTATTATACATATTATATTACTAATTAAGTCGAGTTAATATTGAGTCGATAATTTCGTTAAGTTATTTTACTTAACCCGCGTTGTATCGATATAAGTTAATTGTGACGGGTTTATAAGAATTCGAATTATGAGCTAACCCATCTGAGTTGGCCCATTAACTGTTCAGCCCATTTAACCCTAAGCCCAACTAAACCCTAACCCTAACCCTAACCCTAATAATACCCTAACCAACCCGCCTCCCTCATTCCTTACTCCCTCAACCCGCCTCCTTTCTTCACCAACACCAAACACCAGCTTTCACGCAAAACGAGAGAGAGAGAGTGAGCTTGGGGTGTTGGCGGCGCAGCAAGGAAGAGCTAGGGGCAATTGTCGACGACCGTGGGTGGCCATGGTGGTTGTGTGGTGGCGGAAAAAGGTAAGAGTTCAACCTTCCCTCTGTTTTTGTTTTTCTGTCGGGTTGTTGGTGGTTGTTGCGTGTCTTAGGCAGGCGATAAGGGTGGTTGGTGTCTGGGTATTGGTAATGGGTGGTTAGAGACGCCCCTGTTGGTGGCGGTTAGGGTGATTATAGGCGGTGGAAATGGCGGCTGGAGGCTTTGTCGACAGAGACAATCAAAACGGTTTGAATGCGGGTTTCGGGCGGTTAGACGGATAGGTTTGGGGTGGCGCCACCGTGGACTAGGGGAGGTCGAAACGGTGGTGCTATGGTGTCTGTGTGCGTGGGTTGGCGGCGAGCATAATGGTGGTGATAGAATAGTGTCTTTGTTGATATCGATGGCGGCGTGGGGTTGTAAAGGTGGGTTTGTTGGTGGCGGCAACCCCGCTAAAGGCGGCTTTGGCGCTCGTTCGACTCACCGGCGGCGATCGACCAGTGGTGGTGGTTGTTGGTGGTGGGGTCGAAGTGGGCAGCATGCCTGGTGGTTGTCGCGGTGGTTCAGGCGGCGCGTGAGGAGTTTAGGCGAGTGAGAAGTCACGGGTTATGGAGTCGGGTTTTTCGAGTTGTTTTTATGTTTGATTCGGGTTTTCTTAATCGTTTAAATTCGTTAATCTTTTATTTATCATATTCAGTTAATTAATTTAATTCCCGAGTTATTCAAAATGTTTAGAGACGGTTTTGAGTCGGGATTGTTAGAATTGTTCAAATGCTTGATTCGTTTCATCGTATAATTCGTTTAAATCCTCTAATTATCGTTTTGGTTTAAGTTCCGAGTTATTTAAAATAAAATAATAATTAATAATAATTAATTAATTAGAGACGGGTTTAATAGAAAAGTTACCATATCGGGAAAGTTTCCATTTTAAGAAATTCTACTTTAGTAACTTCCTATGTTGGGAAGTTGGTTCAAATACTAATCGGGTTATTTTAGTTATCAATTGGGCTTAAGTTTGGTGTCGGGATTGTATTTCGGGAAAGCTTCTATTTTGGGAGATTTCTATATTTAGTAGTTAGTAATTATAAATATTATAATTGTTTTAGGTGACGATTCGTGAAGGATCGATAATCGATTATTTGCTTTATTTTTTGGACTCGCTTGAACTCGCTAATTGGATTTGCTGGCACTTTGAGGTAGGGAAATACACTTGACTTATTATCGTTGTTGTTGAATTGTGTTGACTTGTTGTGTTTCATATGACCAAGCTGTGAACGTTGACTTGATTCGTGGTTGTTGATTTACGTTATGATTCATATACTGGAAGGTGATTGACTGAATTGGTCGTATTGAGTATGTTATCACAACATCTGGTAACCGGCATGATTTTATGATTGATCAGTTCAATAATATATATATTGTGTTGCATTAATTTCTTTTGAGCATTCATATGCATTGGAGATGTAGGATGTTGTGGTGATGTGGTGTGGTGAAGATGATGTTGTGATAAGGCCCATGCGGGTTCTGCAGGACTTGCCCTGGTGTCCTTAGCTGCGAGCTGGCAGATCGGCTACAGTCGATATATATAGTCTACCGGGGATCGGTATGGCTGGGCGTTCCGGGTTATGAGTTATGAGATATGAGATATGAGTTGAGATGGAGATGGAGGTGACGGAGGAGCATGCATATCATATTTTGTTGTTTTATTGTTTTCCCTACTCAACCTCGTGGTTGACCCTGTGTATTCGTGAACACCTGTGATGACCCAAATATTGGCGAGCAGACTTGACAGGTTAAGAGATAGGACGGGAGCTGGATGGGCGTGAGACACTGGATCAGACGACTTAGTAGCTAGATCATCATCTAGAAGACTTTCACTTCTATTTATGTTAGTTCTTGTAATTTGACGTAAAGAGGTTTTGTAATAATTAAGTTAAAAATAATTACATAAATTGCCTTGGAGTTTAATTTGTTATTCACTACCTCGGGAAACCGAGATGGTAACAGTCCGGTTTATTAGGAAATGTCTTGACGAAGACTTCTTTTATAAACCGGGGTGTTACAAATGAAGTTCAAGGGACCAATGGAGTTGGTTTCCGAATTTGTAATAGTTAATTAAATTTTCTTTTTAGGAAGGTCATACTAGGATTTTATATTTATGCTTTGCATTTTATTTATATGTTTGCATGCATCGCTAAATCGCCATAACTAAACATGCATTTTATTTTATCGAGTCATCGACCGTGTCAATTATAATTATCGTAGTTCACCGCTTTAGTTCACTTAGAACGTGATAGATAATAAATTGACATGACCTCTCGCTAAATTAATAATTGAGATTTAGCCTTACCAAATAGTAGAACCCACGAAACCCAATTTCATAAGGGAGTTAATTCGGCTTCACCGTAATACAAACCTTGTTACGTTGGGTAAGTGGGTAGTAAAATGTTATTACTTCGAAATTTGGATTGAGCTCAACGGAAGTATTCGTGACCGTAGTCGCATGTGTTCCGGGCTAAAGATAAATATTAGAGTAATTTTATCGACCGAGAGTTCTAGAGGTAGAATCGATTAAAGAGTTAATCCACCGAGTTATATTGATACGGGATGAATCGGCTCACCGTGCCCGAGTTAATATGAACTTGGATCTTGGAATCATTTATCATAGTTGGGTAGAGGTTGCTAGATAAATGCAATAAAACTTGTTTAAATTTAAATTATTTACGAGTATTATTATTAAAACGATAAATGTTTTATTCCTTCTATTTTGTTTTGTAGACCGCTTTTATTTCTGATGTGACCATTATTTGCGCACATTTAGTCCCCTAATTGAGCCTATTTTGCATACTATTATAGCATTTTATGGCCATTTTATCCGTCAAAACCTTCCTATTTGCTTTTCTATCGAATTTCATATGTTTTGAAGAAAAGGAGATAATAAGGCGGAAATTCCCGTCTTTCGTGCATATTTGGAAGTTTATTGATGATATTAGATGGACTAGTATGAAGAGGAGGCAAGAATGATGACCAATGATGTAGGAATAAAGAGTATATAGAAGGGTCATAAGGTTTAAAGCAAGGAGGAAAAGCAAGGAAGCCATTCATGAAGAAAAGTGCTCGGAACGCAAACCAAGAGTTGCTCCTTTGGCTCTGAAAATATTCTAGATGGAACGGCGTCGAAAAAACAAGCGATCTAGGCTTTTGAATCACTCCAATAGGAGTCCGGATGAGAAAATGACGTCCGTTTTACAATCTGAGCTCAAACAAAGAAGCTGTACAGGAATCCGCGCGTCCCGCTCTGAAGACGCTCGGATTGTCCCAAATCCGCTCGGATTGCTCCAAATCCGCTCGGATTCCTCCCTTGCTACAATCCGAGCGTCTTGCTCCAAATCCGCTCGGATTCCCTTGCTACAATCCGCCCGTCCCGACACCAATCCGCCCGGATTCCAGTCCAGCGCAAATTCGTTTTTCAAGCTCCGTGAAAGACTCCCTTCCTCCGAAAAATACAGGCTCCTCCCTGCTCTAAACTCAAAAGTATAATTACTAGTTTAGCCCTTAGTTAACCCTAATGCATCCACCTAATTTCCACTATAAATACCCCCATTTGTAATAATCAAACCATCAAGTTTTCATTAGATTAGAACCAAGTTTTATTAGATTAAATCAAACTTTCTTAGATTAGATTAGGAGTAGATTAGAATAGATTAATCTCAATCTTTCCACACAAATTACACATTAATCTCTCCTTAATTATTGTTCAAGTTTATTATTCAAGTTTATTATTGGGTAATTGAAGATTATTGGGTTATTATTGGGAGATTGACAACCTTCCATCAATCAATCAAGTTTCTTCTATTATTCTTGCTTTATTATTTGGATCATCTTAAGTTGGTATAATTCCTTTACTCTTTAATCTTTATTGTTCATTTCTTCATTCTATTATCATGTTTATACTTGTTGTGATGATTGACACCATTAATGACATGTTTCCCATGATAATGAGTGAGTAGTTACTTAGCTAGGATTAGTGGGTAATTAGGGGAAACCAACATGGGGAATGATTCATGCTTAAATTAATATGCTTTCATGGTTTATTTGCTTGCTTGTTATGATCTCAACTCATGCACATGTTATGTTTGATGAAATGCTAAGCCTATGAATCCTTGCATTTACTACCATCTCTTATCTTTTCAATGAGACTTGTAAGACATAAACCAACTCGAGTCTCATTAGACCATGCATGTTGTTGAGTAGGGAAGATTAAGTCGACTTGTAGGTGTTGTACAATCTAATCGATTCGGCTCCGGGACCCAAACTTTCCTAGGATTGTAAGATATAACCCAACTCAATCCATCACAACAATAATTGCTTGCTTATAATTTGAGAACATGTTTGTATGATCAATTCCCATGAATCCCCTATGACCCCATGATATCCTAGCATTTTTAATCAATTGTTTACATCTTTCCTTTTATTGCTTGTTTATTGCATCTATTAGATTAGAATCATCAACCTATTATAATTGTGACAACCCCAAGCACAACCATTATTAGATTGAATAATTTGAGTAACCACCGTCCCATGGATCGACCTCGACTTACCACTAACTAGTTGTATGTTGAGTATTATAAATGTGTTTGATTGGATGAGTGACGACATCACCCACATAAAAAATGGCGCCGTTGCCGGGGACGGTGTTGTTTATTTGAATTGTTCTTTTGTCTAGTTTTAGTTGTGCTTCTTTTTCTTGAGTTTTATTGTACTTGTTCTATTTCACATGCTCAAACATGTCTACATTCACTTTTTGGCAATATAAAAATGAATCATTTGATAAATATGTTGCAAGATTTGAAGATTATATGACTCATGCTTGGCATCATGGTTTTACTATTTCAAATTATGAAGCATGTTGTGTTGTTTATGATGGCATGAACCTTGAAACCCACAACTTGGCATTTCACTTGAGTGGTGGTAGGATATGTGAGATGAGTTGTGAGGAATTTTGGAAATTTGTTGAGTTCATGACCATTCATTGTCTTAAGAAAACTGTACATGACATGTTTGAGAGTGCCAAGGAAGGTATGGAAGCGATAAAAATCGCATTTCAAAAATTCATTGAGGAAAACTATGATGAAAATGAGATTTGTGAGGATAAGAAACCTTCCTATAACCTTGAGCCAACCCACTTTGTCCATAAAATTACCCCACCATGGGAAGATGGAGTGCTAGATGAGGAGAGTGATGATGAGGAGGAGTACATTCTTGATTGTGAAACTAATGCTTGGATGCCGTCATCCTACTCTTCTTGTGTTTCAATGAAATCAACCTCCATGGAATTTGATGTTAATGGGCAAAGTGAGAATGATATGGATGAGAGCTTGAGAGAAAACTCACCCTTTGAGGATGACATATTTGAGGGAGATAATTGTGTTGAACTTGGTGAGCCTTGTTACGACAACCCCTTTGATAATGGACCTTGTTGGGATGAGGAATATGATGAGGACATTTGGGAACCCCAAATAGACACCCTTAAAATCACCTTGGATGATAATGAGAGTACTTGCATTGAATGTGGTGATTTTGACTATTTGGAGGATGAGTTGAGTGAATTGCCAACCAACTACCCATTTCATGTTCCTTCCATCCATCATTTCTCTTATAATTTTTGTCATAATGTTCTTGACATGCTTGTTCGGTCTTTTACTTGGGCATTATTTCATTGCATAATCTTGTGTTGTTATCCATGCCTATTTATTTCTCACTCCCAAGAATTCGACCGACTTCTACGTGCTTTGAGTGCTAGTGATGATTTTCCATGAAATTGTTAATTAATAATCTTTGGTTTAATGGAGTTCCTCAATAACCGTTAGTTTGTATATTTGCATTCAGTATAATTTGCATTGTAATTTATCTCACATGATTCATGTAGTTATTTGCATATAGACTAGAATTCATGCATAGTCACTAATGGCCAAACCTATTCATTTCTACACTAGAAATAGTGTTTAAATCGGTTTGGGGAGGTTTGATCATAAGCGACTTAAGCATTTATCATGCATCATATACTATAGTTTAGATTGCATTCATTTGTTATATATGTCATATAGAATTGCATTTAGTTAGAGCATGCATTCATTCATACCATATCATTGCATTTGTACTTCAATTTCCATAAAATCAAAAATTCAAAAACATGTTTTCCTTTTTATCCCTACTCCTACATGTACATTGAGGACAATGTCCAAAATAAAGTGGGGGATGGGAATTTATATTCCAAAATACATAAAAATTGAAAAATTTTGAAAAATCCCAAAAATATGTCTTTTAATTTCATAAAAACAAAAACCATAAAAATTTGAAAAATTGAAAAATCCAAAAACAAGTTCATTTCCTTTGTAGTGTAGTCATGTATATATTGTTGTATATATTGTGTTTGTTCATCCTTTTTCACATTGATTGACTACGCCACATCCGAGACATGAGGATATTGAAGACCGCATGGTATGATCTTTCCAATCTCCTTTTTCCTCTTTATGTTAATGACTATGTGGCTTTATTTTGATTGATGCGGTATAACAATGTGAATTTAGGACTTGCATTTAGTTTATTTGGCATATTAGTTGGTAGAATCATTTGCATTAGGATGTATAAATGTTAGTTGCATCATGGCATGTAGTTTGCATGCTTAGAAAAATTTTGTGAAACCGTCTATTTGGGAAGCTTGACAAGTGTATATAGGTCCTAGTAGATGCTTTTTCTTCTTAAAACTTTGCTTGTTAGAATGCTTGTAAAACACCCTAGGATGTGTCATGCTAGTATCCTTTGACCCATGGATTAAGGCCTAGTCAAGAGTACCTTGTGGTGTGATAACTCCTTGGCTACCGTTTATTCCAAGGTGACCCTTGAAACCATGCAACCATCATTCGTCCATGTTCTACCATACATTTTTGTCATCAAAGGGAATGGGCACAAAAAGAAATCAATTTGAGTTCAATGAAATGAAAACTGAAAGAAAGTTTGCAAAAATGCATCAAAAGAAAAGAGGAGCAAAAATAGACTCCTAAAGCTTCAAAAATAAGGCACCCTCCCTACATATGGGGTGACTTTGAAAATGTTCAAAAAGAAATGCAAAGAAAAGTTGAAAGTTGTCAAGTGTTGAAATGCCAAAAATCAAAAAGAAATGGCAAAAAGAAAGTGTTCTCAAATGTTATATGCCACAAGAAATTGGGGGGAAAAACAACAATGAAAGCAAACTCCCAAAATGAAACTCAAAAACTATCGATCCCTTTATCCACCGTATCCATTTTTGTGCATGGTAGAGAGGGGACAACCCTTCTTCTTGTCTAGGCAAGAGGGGGAATTCCGCGATCCTCCAGTGTTTCTAACACCATAGGGAGTCTACTCTTGACAAAAGCATTTAACGATTGAGGACAAAGGTACCCTAGCTTGACACATTTTGGAGGTGATTTATTGGTATCCTTCTAGGCTTAGTAGTTTGAACAAATTGCATCTATGAAGGATTGTGTACCCTTGAATTGCTTCCCTTGTAGGTAATTTCCGCCACTTAGATGAGGAAAGTGGCTATTCTTTTGTAGACGCATCCATTACTTGTTTTGTGTGCTTTAATGTTTGGATGTATCGCCATCTTGGCAAGCCCCACCTTGCCTTGCAAGAAGGAATCCTACCTCATGGTTGTCTTGTTGTGAGTTGAAGGGGCGGAGTGAGACCCGCTAATTGTCTCATATCGGCTATATTATTAGGTTAGTTTAAATAAAGGTCTAGTTTTAGTCACCTCTTTACTCGGGACGAGTAAAGGTTCGGTTTGGGGATATTTGATGTGACCATTATTTGCGCACATTTAGTCCCCTAATTGAGCCTATTTTGCATACTATTATAGCATTTTATGGCCATTTTATCCGTCAAAACCTTCCTATTTGCTTTTCTATCGAATTTCATATGTTTTGAAGAAAAGGAGATAATAAGGCGGAAATTCCCGTCTTTCGTGCATATTTGGAAGTTTATTGATGATATTAGATGGACTAGTATGAAGAGGAGGCAAGAATGATGACCAATGATGTAGGAATAAAGAGTATATAGAAGGGTCATAAGGTTTAAAGCAAGGAGGAAAAGCAAGGAAGCCATTCATGAAGAAAAGTGCTCGGAACGCAAACCAAGAGTTGCTCCTTTGGCTCTGAAAATATTCTAGATGGAACGGCGTCGAAAAAACAAGCGATCTAGGCTTTTGAATCACTCCATTAGGAGTCCGGATGAGAAAATGACGTCCGTTTTATAATCCGAGCTCAAACAAAGAAGCTGTACAGGAATCCGCGCGTCCCGCTCTGAAGACGCTCGGATTGTCCCAAATCCGCTCGGATTGCTCCAAATCCGCTCGGATTCCTCCCTTGCTACAATCCAAGCGTCTTGCTCCAAATCCGCTCGGATTCCCTTGCTACAATCCGCCCGTCCCGACACCAATCCGCCCGGATTCCAGTCCAGCGCAAATTCGTTTTTCAAGCTCCGTGAAAGACTCCCTTCCTCCGAAAAATACCGGCTCCTCCCTGCTCTAAACTCAAAAGTATAATTACTAGTTTAGCCCTTAGTTAACCCTAATGCATCCACCTAATTTCCACTATAAATACCCCCATTTGTAATAATCAAACCACAAGTTTTCATTAGATTAGAACCAAGTTTTATTAGATTAAATCAAACTTTCTTAGATTAGATTAGGAGTAGATTAGAATAGATTAATCTCAATCTTTCCACACAAATTACACATTAATCTCTCCTTAATTATTGTTCAAGTTTATTATTCAAGTTTATTATTGGGTAATTGAAGATTATTGGGTTATTATTGGGAGATTGACAACCTTCCATCAATCAATCAAGTTTCTTCTATTATTCTTGCTTTATTATTTGGATCATCTTAAGTTGGTATAATTCCTTTACTCTTTAATCTTTATTGTTCATTTCTTCATTCTATTATCATGTTTATACTTGTTGTGATGATTGACACCATTAATGACATGTTTCCCAAGATAATGAGTGAGTAGTTACTTAGCTAGGATTAGTGGGTAATTAGGGGAAACCAACATGGGGAATGATTCATGCTTAAATTAATATGCTTTCATGGTTTATTTGCTTGCTTGTTATGATCTCAACTCATGCACATGTTATGTTTGATGAAATGCTAAGCCTATGAATCCTTGCATTTACTACCATCTCTTATCTTTTCAATGAGACTTGTAAGACATAAACCAACTCGAGTCTCATTAGACCATGCATGTTGTTGAGTAGGGAAGATTAAGTCGACTTGTAGGTGTTGTATAATCTAATCGATTCGGCTCCGGGACCCAAACTTTCTTAGGATTGTAAGATATAACCCAACTCAATCCATCACAACAATAATTGCTTGCTTATAATTTGAGAACATGTTTGTATGATCAATTCCCATGAATCCCCTATGACCCCATGATATCCTAGCATTTTTAATCAATTGTTTACATCTTTCCTTTTATTGCTTGTTTATTGCATCTATTAGATTAGAATCATCAACCCATTATAATTGTGACAACCCCAAGCACAACCATTATTAGATTGAATAATTTGAGTAACCACCGTCCCATGGATCGACCTCGACTTACCACTAACTAGTTGTATGTTGAGTATTATAAATGTGTTTGATTGGATGAGTGACGACATCACCCACATCAATTTCTCAATCACAAATGTCCGCACCAAACACCAATGCAAACACTCTCACTAATGTTTCATGGCTCCGATCCTTTATGGATCGATGTAAACTTGAAAAGTATGGGTCAACTTTCTCCGATTGGGATGCCTAACTCAAATTAGCCGCTCAAGGTGACGACAAGCTTCGTTACCTCATTGAGGCCTCTCCACCCGAACCTAATGCTAGGTCAAGTACCGCCACTAGGGAAGCATATGAAGCTTACCACAAAGAGTCTGCCGCAATAAAAAATGTATTTATATTTGCTATGGAGGCGGATCTCCAAAGGAGAGCCTTTAAGATGGGCACCGCCTATGAAATCTACTCTAAGCTTGTGACAATGTTTCCACAAACACCGAGAATCGTCCAATATGAGGCGGTCTCGGCATTCTTTGATCCCGACTTCAAAGAGGGCCAAAAGGTTAGCCCTCATGTGCTTAAATCGTTGGAGCATGTCGAGACTTTGAAGATTCAAAAAGTTGAAATTTCCAAAGAAATCATCATTGATAGAATTCTTCACTCCTTAAGCAAAGTCAAAGCATATGTGGAATTCCGAGTGAATTTCAACATGCAAGACAAGGATGTGTCCCTTGAAGAGTTCCACAAGCTACTTGTGCAAGCCGAAAGGGACATGGGGCTAAATGTTAGCTCCCCTAAGGATGTGCTCAATATTAGCAATAAGAGCAAGGGAACCTTCAAGAAAAGTGGCAAAAAGGGGCAAGAGGCAAGCTCCCATGAAAACCAAGGCTAGAACGTTTGAAGCTAGCACTTCCAAACCTAAAAAGGGTCCCCTTGACAAGTGCCATTATTGTAATGGCATTGGACATTGGAAGAGGAATTGTTCCAAATATCTTGGTGACATCAAATCTGGAAAGATCACTCTAGTAGGTAAATGACTATCCCTTCTTTTATGTTTCTAATTCAACTTTGGTATTTTGATACAAGTTGTGATAAAGTATCCCCTTTTTATTGTAATTAGGGCCTTTTCCAACCAACAACAAGGGCAAGGAAAAGCAAGCTTAAGAGATCGTGAGGGAGCTAGGAGTAGCCACCCATGAAGTTTGGCTTTATTTGTTGTCTTTATTATCATGTTGTATTTTGAATTTCTAGAACTATTTTAATTTCCTTGTTTGACATGGAAATTTGTTTTAATCCTTTGAACAATGGTTGTAATTTTGGATTAATAGTGACTTGGTTTGCAACCCAAGTCACTACGTTTATCGTATTTTAATTGTTCTAAAATTCATCTTTATATGCTTGACATAGAAACATATGAATATCTACTTAAAATTGATCCAATAGACAATTATAATGATAAGATTCATTATATGTCCATAAGCTTGGAGTTTGTGTATGATCGATTATAAAGTGATATTGAGTTAATGAACTCACTTAAGGGAAACCTAATAAACTACATACGCCCATTAAATCTTTAAAATCAAATGAGTCTATTAATCTATGTGATATGTCTCCTTCTTCACCGAAACATCATTTGTGTCACAAAAGCTATCTTTTGAATATTTAGTGTATATATTCTAAAGATAGAGTGGGAGTAATATTAAGACACAAAGAATGATTTGTATGATTTGTATACCTTCAGTAGATGAGATCTATATAAGAGAAATTAATTTGTATACATTACTAATTATGTATAGATTGGATCCATGTGAAGAAACCAAAAGAAGATGTTCTTAGGGTAACTACGTGAGGAGACCAAAAGAAGGTGTTCTTAAGGAAACTACATGAGGAGACCAAAAGAAAGTACTTAATGGAACATGACTAATGAAAAGACTTAACATAACGATTTTTGTTTGATTATGATCAAACTAAACAATAAGATTCAACGTTAACGTTTACTTAAGAGCCTAATGAAACGAAATGCATCCTTGAATATAAATGAGATTTATGATTAAGAGTTGTATAGAAAGACATATCGATGTCGATAGTAGATAAGTTAATGGTTAACCATGCTAGAGTCATTGCTAAACTTCATAAAATTTGACAAGTTATACCTCTTTCTGAAATGAGTATTTTGAAAAGGACGTATGAACTCCATGTTGAATTTTACTTTTAGTAATGACATTGCTTCGCTTGAATAAGTTAGAGATTAAAATCTCTTTCCATTGTTAGAGATCAAAACCTCTTTCCAAATAGGTATTTTGAAAGGATATGTTGATAACATAAGCAAAGCAAAAATGATTTCAATTCATGAAATGTTTCGATTGAGTGGTCAAACATGAAACATGTGGAATTGAGTGGGAGTTTGAAATTGTCATGTGTAGACATGAGATTTAGTGGGAGTAATCATCCTCCATGAATTTTTACAACTTATTACTCATTGAGAATGAAGAGCATATACTATCTTTGATAAAGAAAGCACATAAGTTTTCAATTCAGGATGAATATGGACTAAGATGAATCCAATTAAAACATGGGATGTTGGATTAGCATTAAGATGCGCACATCAAAACAACATATACGTACGTTATTCATATTGATGAAGATGGAATTACCATAAAATGGTCATGGTCATTCATTGAACCTAAGAACTGTTGACTACATGATTGAGATCACTAATGCTTCCGCCATTAGAATAATCATGCACATGTCCTAAATAAATCATATGCTAAGAGCATGATGAGTCATTGGTAAGCCATATAAGAATCGTCATGAATTCTCGAGGAGAACTAATGAGCTATTCTAGAGTTTGAAAGAACACTCAGTTGTGTGATAAGAAGTTACACATGCTGGAGTTTCCAAAAACATAAGGATTTGTGAAGATCCTAAGCCAATTACGATAAGAGAGAAATAAGAATTTGGAAGGATACTTGGTTGTGGTAAGAAGTTACACAAAACTAGTATTTTCTAAAATGCAAGGATTTGTGAGAAGTCCTAGACCAATCATCTTGACAATTGTTGCAAGATCCTACAAGACATATACCTAGTGCATTGTGAGTTGGTGGAACACTTGACTAGTGCAAGTTGTGCCATCCACCATAATCCAAATTGTTGGTTATGTGATAACAACAAGAGTGTTTCTTACAAGATTAAAGAACCAAAGTCTAGTTTGAAGACTAGACATGTGCTTGGTAGAGTTCGTGCTATGAGAGATGACATGAAAATAAGGGAAATCGCAATTCGAAAGTTTGAGCACATGGACACATGGTGTGTTGAACTTTTATTGCATCAACAAGTGTTAACACACTTGTAAGACATATGGTAGTAATATGGTATTGACTACTGAAATGAAATGTCTACATTTATCGTTTGAGTTATCATTAAATCATCTTGTACTTTGTTCCATCCAAACGGGTTGTAGAAACAATATTGAACCCCATTAAAGTGAACCCGGATTAACATGGTATTTGCCCACAGTCACTTGTATGTGGTGACGTCTCGAAGTGACTAGAGAGTGATGCGATTGATGGCAAGTTCAAGTGCTATAGAGTCATGTGAGATGACTAGTGGATCACATAGGCACACAATTAGGAACACTTTGTCGGGCCTAATGACCGCTTATAGAGTTCTGGCAAATTTATATAGTTTGGTCGTGGCAAGAGCTACTATAGTATTCTAATGAGTCGATTCTTTTGACTAAAGACTGTTCGCCCAAGGTGGCACAGTTTCAGAGTAACTTTGATTTATGATCCTACGACCTTCGTAAATGGGGTTAAAGGGCTTATTTTGGGTTATGATAAGTTCTGGCTAGTCGAAGGGAATAGTGCGATAGGAATTGTCCACTCCTTTGTCAGGGTTAAAATAATATCTCAGGGCCACTCGAGGAGTAATGAACTGGAAATGCGTGGCCACGCTCGGAAGGTATATGTGGTACATTATTTCGGTCAATCAGTTATTCTCCAGATCGAGGAAACCACTCTCGATATGATCACTTGCAAGTACGACCCGAAAGACACCTTGCATTGAGTGGAGATAGTAATAGGATAAGAGAATTGACGTCGCACACTTGTCGAGGACAAGTGGGAGATTGTTGGAGTGTCCCCGACAATAATGCGATCACAAATATCGATCATGATGATCACATGTTTAAATCTCATATTTAAGAATGTGTGAGATAAAGTAATATTTTACAATCAACTGGTCCACACATATCGGTAATGATTGGCTGACTAGAGTTTGACATTACTATCGTACGACGGTAGTGATCAGTTGATACCCTGAGGTCATACCTATAGGGTAATACTCTTAATTGATCATTTAATTAATCGTATGCCGATACGAGTTAATTAAATTGCTTAAAATTGACGGATGATTTTGTGAGTAAAATTAACGTGTCTCATTGTAATTCGATTAAATAAGATACGGTCTAAGTAAACGAATTGTTTTATTACTTAGATTAATTATTGTTTACGAAACAAATTAAAACAGATTGAATAATTTATTATAAATACAAGTTGTTGAAATTTATAATTCGATAAACCATTTTGGTACAAGTAATTAAGAATTACTAGTTAAATTTTGTATGTGACATATTTTATTAATATGTTGATTTTTAATATGTTAACAATGCACTATGGTGTAACATGTCATGTAACATATGACACATCACAAAATTGACAAAATGACAAATAAAATGGACTACCCATTTTATCCAAGTGTACCAAAATAATGGAGGGGATTAGGGTTTATATTGTGTTTTATTTTTAAATAGAAACATAATGATTAAGCCTAAAATGTGGCCTTGCATGCCTAGTCTAATCTTGAGAAGAACAAAGGCCATGCATTGGCCTATTTTACCACCCCTCCCAACCGGTTTTCTAGAGCAAAAGGCCAAGGGTTTTTCCTCTATTTTATTCACTACTTTACTACATTTTTCTAGTGTTAGAAAAATGACCATTCTCTACATTTTTGTGAAATAAACTTAGCGAAAGAAACACTCATAAAATCCTCTCCTTTTAACCGAAAAAAGAGAGAACAAAAATCCAATTTTTGTGTCATTTTTAAGTTAGATTTTAATTAATACTAGATTATATTAATTCTTATTATTATTAAGGGTGTTACTTTGGGTATAATTCCGTAGGAGAGATTCTCCACTTGAATCTTGTTCTTCCACCTTTGGAAAGCTCACGAACTAGTAAGAAGGTGAACTTACTAGTGCCCATATTCCAAAATCATCAATGTAAGAACTGATTTTCTCCTTATACTTGTAATTGTTTTGCATGTATAAGATCCGATTTGATTTTATGACTAAATTAAACTATCATACTATGAATATGTAAACATTTGAGATTAATGAATCCAAATAAAACTTCCCTCACAAAAACTACCCACCGAGGAATACTCCTATAAGGTACCCTCGCGATCCCGAAATCAATGGTATTTGGAGAAACGACACGAAGGATGTCTATATGGTTCCGGGAAAGTGCAAACAAGCAAAAGAGATCGGTTATCTTACCCGGTCCGGACGCCCCTACCAAAACCCGAACAATGCAACAGTCGTTCAAACAACGAATGACCAGGTTGTGCCGAACGCGGACACCCAACCCAAGGTTCCCGAAAACTCGATCCTTAAACAACTGCAAAAAGCAAAGGCCAAAATTTTAATTTGGCAACTGATTGCTACGTCCTTCGAGCATCGGCAGGCTTTGCTACAAGCCTTGGGAAAGTTGACAGTTCCCTCTACCTCCTTGATGTGACTCATATTTGAGCACATTTAGTCCCCCGAATTAACCTCGTTCCCATGCTTTATAGCACATAATTGGGTCATTTACTATCTTTAGTTTCCCATTTTGCGTATTCTTTAAGGGTTTGTCTCCTTGGTAGGAAAAGAGGCCTAAGTAGATAATAAAGTGAAATGGGCAATGATGAAAAGATCCTTGCATCTCCGACATGATCCTTGAGGATTGTTAAGGAGCAAAAGAAGAAAATTAGTCTGTCCAAGAATCCGTGCGGATTGAGCACGATTCGGGTGTCTCTGAAGACCACGATCCGGGCGTCTTGTGCCCAGGACGAGCGGCTTACAGCAGCTAGATCCGAGCGTCTTCCCCAGGATCCGAGCGGATCACAAGTCAGAACAACCTGTGCCTCAGCACGGGACGAGCAGATCAACACGGGACTAGCTAGAGGATCTGCTCATTTCTGTCGGGAGTTGCATTTCCTCAACTTTTATTAGGGTCTTAATAGTCATTTAAGCCCTTAGTAACCCTAATCCTTGTACCTAATCTTTAGTATAAATACCCCTTTGTACTACCTAGATTAGCATGCTCTCTTAATCCATCCTTAATCTAGTTGTAATCATCTCTAAATACTCTCAAATTAGTCTTAATTTAGTTGTAATACAATTCTCAATATTAATCATATCTTAATATTTCCTTAATTTCTATATTGTTCTTCCTTCATTTTGGGTAATTGTAAGATTATTTGGGTTTATTTGGAGGATTGACAACCTTCCATCAATCATCAAGTACTTCTATTACTCTTTGCTTTATTATTTGGAATCATCTTCATAGGTGTTTTGTGTGGATTTTGCGCAGGGCGAAGTCAGGTTAGGGTGATATTGTGCAGGGTTAACTAGCTCTAATTAGATTGTTGGTCAGGTCGTCAGGGTACGATATTGAGCTATAAATAAAATAACAACAATGACAAGCCAAACAATTTTGTACGTGGAAAACCCTTGAATGGGAAAAATTACGGGCACCAAGCCAGGAGAGGATTTCACTATATGATTTGGGAGAATAATGATATGATAATAACAATGCTTGTATTTCTCTAAGTAATGTGTATATTTATTCTTGTGTACGAATGATGTCTACAATATCTTCAAAGTGTCTCTTATATAGCTTTCCCATCTTGAACGGCTGTATGATCAAGCATTGAAGGCTGAATATTCTCCATAATTGCTGGTAATAAATGCTGAATATCGCCCTCTTAATTACTGTATTTACTGCATGATCTTTATACTTAATGCTGCGTATTTATTTCCATTAATATACGCGGATATGATCAAATATCATCCCGATATTTTGACCGTTGTCCTCTCCATGGCACAGCGCCTATCTTCATGTGCCCGAGCCTGGCACCGAGAGCCCGATCGGGTTTAGATGAAATGCTGATCAGGGCGGTCTGCGGATTTCCAGGCCTAACAATTGCCCCTTATCTCCTTATTGGTAGTGCCAGGACGAAAAAATGAGGAGATAACTTCAATTTTGATAAGATCACCCAACGGTTAAATTTTCCCTGATCAGTTTCCTGTAACGGCTCTTTTACTGCAATTGCTGACGCGTGGTTTATTTACTGCAACTTCCTTAATGATTTTGCGGTTGAAACCCTAATCTTCCTCACTATAAATACATGTGTGCTTCATTAAGTTGAACTCATCAACGCAATCTCTTCTTATCTTCTCTTTTCAATAATTCTTTTCTTCAGTTTTCTTAATTTCCAACTTCATTAATCTATTAATCAACTCTCCATAATTCTTCAAATAATGGGTGCCAAGAAAAAATCTACCAGGGCAGCAGTTCCTGTAACTCCTCCTCCTCAGAATCCTGAGGATATTTCTTCTGAAACCTTACCTGCTTCTTCTGCTGCTCCATCTCCCACAGTAGATAAGCCAAGTGATCCCCCATTGGAGATGATTTCAATATCTCATGGTGCTTTTCAATTCAAGCCTACCAAGGCTTTAAATAAGGATCAGTCTCCTGCAAACCGTTTGAAGCCTGAGTTTGAGAAGATTTTGAAGGACAAGGGGATTATCCTTCGATCTTTGAAGTCCGGATTCCCCGAGGATTCTCCTATCGGTGGCTGACCGGCTTGTCCTGGTTGGTTCTGCATCCATGATTGGGCATTCAGGGCAGGCTGTAAGCTTCATTTTTCTCCTCTTATGGCTGAGGTTATTAAGGAGATCGGTGTTCCATCTTATCAATTGATGCCAATGGTATGGAAGGTTGTATGTTCTATTGAGAACCTCTGTAAAAAACACAATATTTCTTTTTCTCTTGATGACTTGAAGACTGTTATTCTCATTAAAACAAACGATCTGGCCGTATAAGTTTTAAGGTCGGGCGTCTACCACTCCTCTTCCGAGTAATTTAGACAGTGGCCATGATAAGGGTGGGCTCATTTCTGCTACATGTTTGTCGGACCAATTCCGTGGGTCCTGGCCTGGCGTACTTAAATCATGAGGCCTGCGTGGCTGGTAAGTCTTTTGGTTTCTTTCTTTGCCCTGCATGTTTTATCTGTTAGTAAAAAATGAAATGAAATTTATAATAAATCATACCTCCTATGTGTGCAGTTGATGATCAAGGTTCTCAAACCAGTACCCCACTCCTAATGTTTCGCTTTCCTTGCTATTCCTCCTTTGGAGAGGTCCTGGCCTCTTTGTTGCGGGGTTGGTCACCTTCCTCGCTGTTTGAAGGCTGACGGTGCTCCCAGGGCGACTAAAGCGTCAGGGGCTGCTGGTGCCAGCACTTCAGGCAGTAAGTCTATTTTAATCTTTCCTTTCTTTTTATCTGGGCTTCCTGATGATGCTTGGTTTATATTGCGGATATAGCATTTCGTGTTGCAGCTACCAGGTTATCTATTCGCCTTGCCAGGTTTGGTATGGCTGACCTTTCAGCCAGGCTGGCTAAGATCAAGGAGGAAGGTCCTCAGGGAAGCGGGGATACTAAACCTGTCATCGACTTGGTGACGATCCGTCTTTGCCAAGGTCACTCGCACTGCTGCCCTGTTGAGACAAGTTCGAGAAATTCCGAAAAAGGAGAATTGAAGATGTTGATGTTTACTGCCCGGTCGGAGGTGAGAGCCAGGTTGGATAATATGGAGGCTGCTATGGTGAAAATCAGGGACTATGCAGCTTCTAAATCGGATGTCGTGCTTACCCTTGACCTTGTTGAGACTGCTACTCAAGCAGTTGCTTCAGTAGATCACTCGATCGACTGTTGTTGGTGGTGCCCGGTTCTTTGTGAGGGAGGTAAGCTGGAATAATTTCTATATGTGATTTGTTTTGGTAATTTTCTATTGTTGGTATAAGTTACTCATACTTTTCTTGTTTTTTGACCAGGGTGCTGCGACCTGTCTCCATAATGCCTATCAGGCTACTTCTTTGGTGGCCAGAATTGAACGGATGAGATCAGTTATTATAGTCAAGTCCGAAATCGGATTTTGCGCGAGTGACACATTCTAAAACTGCGACTTGACAAGGGTGCGGTGAGAGGGATCTTTGCTAAGACTGAGGCGACTTCAAGCGGTACATTTATTCTGAGGAGGCCTTGTATAGGAATGAAGAGCTTACCCAGGAGAGGGATGACTTGGAGTTCAAGATGGATGATGCTTCCCTCTATTTCTATATCAAGGAAGGGCGGTTTGCTATGTCGGAGCTGTCGAGGCCGGGCCAAATGGGACCTATGCAATGAGATGGCTTTTTCTTTGCTTCAAAGTATCCTGACCTGCACAATTTGGGGAATGAACAGGAGGTTGACTCTCCGGGGAGCGGGGCGTTGAAGTGAGCCGGCTAAGAGTGGGGAGCGGGTTCGTCTTTGCTTTGCTTCTAAGGAGAAGCGATAATATATTTTAGTTGGTATTTTGGCCCATCCAGGGGGGTGTCCCTGGACAAACATTATTTTTATTTTCCTGTTTTGGGTCAGGGGGACTCTCCCTGGCCTTTATGAAATATTTTGGCACCTTTGCCCCAGGGGGTAAAGGTTTGTTAATATAGGCATGATGGCCTTCTTTTGGCTGATTTCTCTTTTGTTTTTGCTTGATTTGTGAGTTTCGTCCTGTTAGACCTGTCAAATATTTCGTTTGCATGATCTGCACATTATTCTGCTTAAATAACCTGTACATTATTTTCGTTTCAATTTGTCATGAGTATTTCAACCAAGTATAGTGTTTTGCTATAATGGTTGAAGGGGTGGAAATCCGGCTGTCGGGGAGGGCTTATGTCCCAACCTAGGTTGGAGGGCTTGGTATTCGGCATGTCTAGAGGGCATTTAGGCGATGGTCGGGATAAAACACCCTTGCACCCGTCTTCTTTGCGTCCAGCCGGTTGTAATAAGTGGCGATAAACCTAGTCGAGTCCGAGCAATTATTTCATGCACGATTGGTCCCGACTCTTTCTTTGTATCGGTGGTGGTTACCAACTCGTCGAGCACGGTTAAGTGCATAATTTTTGTTTCAGGAATATACAGTAGAGTAGCCCTCAATCCTGATTATTTATGCATATAATCTTTTATTATGTATAATTGTTCAGGATTCAAAAAAGTAAATATATGGCTTAGTTGATCAGATATAAAATACAGACAAGGCATGTAAAACATGTAATTCATCACATAGCATGTTGGGTTGAGTAATGATTGAATTTATACCTGATTGTAGCCTGATCTTTACATATGGAATAATTTTAAATGAGTTACATTCTAGGATCTTAGGATCATTTCCCCTTGTAGTGTTTGGAGCCTGTATGCTCCTTGTCCGATAGTTGAGTCAATTAAGTAAGGGCCTTCCCATGTGGGAGCTAGTTTGCCTGCTGACTTTTCTTTTTTATTTGGAAATACTTTGCGTAGGACAAGGTCTCCTTCTTTAAAGACCCTGATCCTGACGTTTTTATTGTAAGTCCTGGCGACTGTTTGTTGATATGATGCCATCCTGATTTTGGGAGCGTCTCTTAATTCTTTTGTCAGGACCAAGTTATCTTGCATCAGGTCTTTGTTTGTTTCAACGTTGTTCAGGCTGCATCTGGATGTTGGTACTCTTACATCCGCAGGGATGACAGCTTCACAGCCATATACCAGGGAGTAAGGTGTTTGACCTGTAGCATTTTTTGGAGTTGTCCTGTCTGCCCATAATACTAATGGAAGTTCTTCAACCCCTCTGCCTCGTCTTCTTTTCAGCTTCTTTTTTAATGCAGCTTATGACTACCTTATTGCTTGATTCCGCCTGGCCATTAGCTTTTGGATATCCAGAAGTTGAAGTTACCAGGTTGATATTCCATTCTTGGCAGAATGCTTGGGTCCTTTTCCCCACGAATTGAGTTCCGTTGTCACACACTATTTCAGATGGGACTCCATATCTGCAAATAATGTTTGTCCTGATAAAGGATATTACTTCTTTTTCGGTTACTTGCCTGAAAGAGTCAGCCTCAATCCATTTGGAGAAGTAATCAGTCATAGCTAGCATGAAGACTTTTTGTCCTGGAGCTACAGGCAGGTTTCCCACAATATCCATGCCCCACTTTATAAATGGCCAGGGTGCGGAAATTGAATGAAGGAGTTCAGATGGTTGATGTATGATTGGTGCATAAATTTGGCAGGCTTCCCATTTTGAAGAGTATTCCAGGCATTCAACCCTCAGTGTAGGCCAGTAATAGCATGTCCTTAGGACTTTGCTTGCCAGGCTCTTTCCTCCTTTGTGGTTGCCACAATGTCCATCATGTATTTCTTGAAGTACTAGTTTGGCTTCGTCAGGCTTCAAGCATCTTAGGTAGGGTCCAGCCTGCGATCTCTTGAACAGGGTGTTATTGATGATAGCATAAGTTGAAGCTCTAATTTTAAAATCCCTTGCTTCATGTCTTCCCTGAGGCAGTATTCCTTCGGAGAAACCGATCATAATAAGGTTTAGTCCAGGAGTTACTGTCCTGATTGATAGGTTTGACCTGTTCAGGTTTGCTAATAGTTGGCTCTAGTAAGTGCACAATTGGTATTTTGTTGAAAATAGTGGGGGTGAAATTCGAACCTAAGGTGGCGAGCATCGGCACAGGTATTCGAGTCTCTTGATATTTGATCTATGTCAAATAAAGCAAATTTAGCGGTAAGGTTTTTTGCATATTCTAAATACGAAATCATTTTTGCATCCTTAGCCGTATAAATTCCCTTTATTTGATTAGCAATTAAGAGTGAGTCAGTTTTTACCTTTAGGTTTTGAACACCGAGGTCTAGACATACCTTTAAGCCTGCTATCAGGGCTTCATATTCTGCTTCATTGTTGGTTGCTTTGAACTCGCAGCTTACAGCCTCAGCTATCATGTCTCCCTGTGGTGATTTAAGTACTAGTCCTAATCCTGTCCCCCTGGCGTTGGATGCCCCATCTATGAATAGGGTCCATTCTTGGTCTAGGGTTTTATTTTCTAGTTGGTTGACCTCTTTTATTAGGTCTGGTTCCGGGTTAGGGCTAAAATCGGCCACAAAGTCTGCTAGGGCTGCGATTGGATCGGCCTGTGTTGAAAGAAGATGTCATATGTGCTAATTTGTCTTGACCATTTGGCCATCCTGCTGAAAGTTAAGGTTTACGCGGGCAGATGATTTTATGGGTAGGTTGGTCCTGACTATAATGGGGTGACTTTCAAAATAGGGTCTCAACTTGGTACATGACATAATTAAAGCTAAAACATATTTTTAAGTAGTCCATACCTTAACTCGGCATCTAGCGTGGCTTTTACTTACATAGTAGACTGGATGTTGTTGTCAGTCCTATTCTTTCACCAGGATCACGGCTTGATTGTTGTGTCGATGTGGATAGGTATCTTGACAAAGGTTCTCCCTTTTCTGGTTTTAGCCATGGGGTGGAGATGATAAATAGGATTTTAGATCTGAATGGCGCCTCATGCTCGTCTGTCCATTGGAATTGTTTATTTTTCCTGAGGAGGTTATAGAATGTTTTGCATCTCTCAAAGGATCTTGATATGAAGCGGTTCAGGGCAGCTACCCGCCCTGTCAATTTTTGGATATCCTTGACAAACTTGGGTGATTTGCGGTTCCGGATAGCTTTTATCTGCATTGGCTGGCTTCTATGCCTCTCTTTGGGACCATATATCCAAGAAATTTGCTGCGAGAGACTCCAAAGTGGCACTTTGCAGGGTTTAGCTTCATATTATACTTTTCTAATATCTCAAATGCTATTTCTAGATGCTTCATATGGTCTTCTGCATTCTTGGATTTTACCACCATGTCGTCTATGTATACTTCCATAATGTCGCCTATCGGTCTTTAAACATCATGTTGACCGGTATTTGAAGTACGTTCCCCCGCATTCTTCGGGCCGAAAGGCATGGCGGTGTAACATATATGGCTCGATGCTGTAATGAATGCGGTACTCTCCTGGTCGGCGGGGTGCATCTTTATTTGATTGAATCCACTTTGGAAGCATCCATGAATGTCGGCATTTCATGGCCCATTTGTAGCGTCCACCATGGAATCAATATGAGGCGGGGAATGGATCTTTAGGGCAAGCTTTGTTCGGTCGGTCGCGGTCTACATAGACTCTCCACTTCCCATTCTTTTTCGCACAACAACTACGTTAGCCAGCCACTCAGGGTACATTACCTCCCTGATCATCCCCATATCCAAGAGTTTTTCTACTTCTTCATTTATTATGGTGTTTCTTTCAGCTGTAAATATGCGCCTTTTCTGCTGCACAGGCTTAAAAGATGGGTCAACATTGAGCTTATGAGTAATTACATCAGCGCTAATTCCAGTCATATCAAAATGTGACGAAGCAAACCAAGATGATTTTTTTAAGGAATTTTACCAATTCAGGCCTGACACTATCTGGTGCGTCAGATCCTATTAAAACATACCTGTCGGGGTACTCAGGGTCTAGAATTACCTGATCTGTTTCCATTCTGGGAGGTGCTACGTAAGTGCTCCTGACAGGGTATTGTAATTGCTATGCCAGGGACTTACCTGCCTTGGAAGGCTTCAAAGCTGATGTATAGCATTCCTGGGCTGTCTTGTGATCCCCTTTGATCGTGGCTATGCCCCAGTCTGTTGGTACCTTGATACACTGATGATAGGTTGAAGGTACAGCCTTGACATTGTGAATCCAGGGTCTGCCCAGGATAGCATTGTAGGATGACAGGCAATCAAGGACTCCAAACTTCTCATAGGATGAGACTCCTTCTATGTAGGTTGGGAGGTGGATTTCTCCTAGAATGCTCCTGGTTTCACCACTGAATCCTACTAGGACGCTGGATTTTTTGGTAATTTGATCCTCGTTTATCTTTATGGCTTTCAATACGTCAAGCATGATCGGGTTTACTGAGCTGCCTCCATCTACCAGGATCCTTCTTACTGTGGTTGTTCCAATCTGCATAGAAATGACCAGGCCATCATGATGAACATCAGGGATGCCCACCAGGTCACAATCATTGAAAGTGATTGTTGGAACAGGATCCAGCTTGCAGGGTGATGCAGTCCTTGGTGTCCTGGCTATCTTCTTTGCTGCTGAGCTTGTCAGGCCGCAAATCTCTGAACCTCCAGATATGAATTTTACTTCACAGATTGGTGGTGGTAGAGGGAGGTTGCCATCCTGCTTATGCTCCTGATTTTCCCTATCCTGGTTTGAGTTCCTGCCCTTCGTCTTGATCAAGTCTTTTAAGTATCCTGACTTTAGCAGGTAGGCTACTTCCTTTCTCAGGGTGAAACAATCATCTGTGGTATGTCCAATATCCATGTGAAATTCGCACCATTTTGAATTGTCTCTCCTGGGATTTGGATTTTCTGATTTCTTGGGTCATCTAACAGCTGTTCCCATGTTGTCAAGCCTCTGGATTAATCCTGCAATATCAACACTAAAGTTATGTTCGGAGATAGGTGGATAAACCTTAACCTTACCTTGATATTCATGAGCCAGGTTGACTTCTGACTGATCTGGCCTGGAATATGGAGTAGGTCTGTAGTTGTTCCCTCTGTTTCTTTTCCTATTGCTTCTTTCATGATCCCTTGGTCCACTGGGTGATCCAAGTTTGTAGCTTTTATCTTCTTCCAGCCTGATGAAGGCAAGGGTCTTGGCCTGAACATCTTCGAAGGTGTGGCAGGGATACTTAGTAGTTCACTATATAAGTCACTATGTGGTAGTAACCCCTGTCTGAATGCCTCCACTGCTGTTCCAACGTCACACCTGGGTATAGACAATTTCTCTTGGTTGAATCTTGCAAGGAATGTCCTGAGAGTTTCATCAGGCTTCTGCGTAAGTCGGTAAAGGTCACTGGATCATTTTTCCAACTCTCTGCTACTTGCAAACTGCTGGTTGAAACTGTTGATCAGGTTAGCAAAGGAATGGATCTTTGCGCGGTGGCGAGTTGATGTACCATTGCAGGGCAGGGCCAGTCAGGGTCGTTCCAAATCCTTTGCACATGCAAACTTGTCTGAACTCGCTGGGGATAGATGCAGCCAACATCTTTTGCTTGTAAAGAGCCACGTGTGGATCCGTGGTTCCATCATAGACCCTCATGGATAGAATTGTAAATTTCTTTGGTAGGTCTACTTTGGCTATTTCGTCTATGAAGGGTGAATCAGCATAGCTGTCAGGGGCAGCTTCTTCCATGCTGGCAGGTACTCCTGGTATTTTATCGAATTTTTCGTTGAGTTTCTTGTTCTCTTGAACTACTGCTGATACGTGCATATTTTATACACTTTATCTGTGGTTTTGGCACGTATTTCCATGCATAGTTGTTAGCTTAAGGCTACTATTTCTCCCGAAACGGTTTACTTTGCATTTTCTATGATTTATTGTAGGAATGAATGGAAGTAAGCTAAATCAAGCCTAATTCGTCCTCCGGAGGCAACTTCAAGGAAGCCCAGAAGAAAGAAGTTCGTACTCACTCACCTCGGGATGCGTGCATTGGAGTGAGGAGCTGTTTTTGAAGAAAAGAGGTGTTTCTGCACAGTACCATCTGTCGATCGACCATCTTTGTAAAAGTCGATCGACCACCGAAAATATCAAAGAAGCTCTTTGGACTGCTACAACCGATCGATCGACCACGCACGACCGGTCGATCGACGATTCAGTGATACTTATTTCTTCGTGTTAGACTTTTAAAAGCCCAACTTGTAATTAACTTTTGGTATCTTTTTATCAGTAGAACGCAGCAACCTTTAGGTTATGCTTTTGATTATTGCAAAAACTCAGTTTTTAGATCTAGCTTGGCAGACGGAAACAAATGTGAAGGGCCGGTTGAGACGATTAATGCCATTAATCTCAGAAGTGGCCTCTCTTATGAAAGTCCCGACGAGCCAAAGGAAGACTCGGAAAATGATGAAAAAGCTCGTTTAACTTCTGGTGCAAAAACGAGCTCAATTGCCAGTACTTCAGGTCGATCGACCAACATTGTCAGTCGATCGACTGAAGTGTCAGATAAAATAGTTTCTGATCAGAAACTATTCACACCCAGCACAGTCAGTCGATCGACCAACATTGTCAGTCGATCGACTGGATCACCTGACGAAATCAATTCTGAACAGGAACTGTTCACGCCCAGCCAAGTTGGTCGATCGACCACTCATATCAGTCGATCGACTTGAACTCCAGAGTAGGATGCAACTCCGTTAACTAGTTTGCATGATTCTTCACTCATTGATGATTTGACGGGGGTTTTAAACTTACGGAAGCCGAAGGTTACTGATCCTACAGCCAGTGTTGCAGTCCCGTATCCGGAGCGTTTGAAGGCTACTAAGCTGGAGCGTAAGTTTGGTAAGTTTCTGGAGATGGTCCAAAATCTCGAGGTAACGTTTCCTTTCACTGATCTAATTACCCAGGTACCCTCTTACGCTAAATTTATGAAAGATATTTTAAATCGTAAGAGAAATTTTCGTGATGATGGTAATGTTGCTTTTGTGGAAGAGTGTAATGCTCTTTCGCAAATTAATGTGCCACCTAAATTAAAGGACCCGGGTAGTTTTTCGATTCCTTGCACTATAGGTAACCACGTAATCGGAAAGGCCCTTTGTGACTTAGGGGCCGTGTCGGTGTCATGCCCTATTACATTTTGCGAAAGGTTAAACATTGGTAGACTTAAGGTGACCGATATTACCGTTCAAATGGCAAATAGATCGACTCAGAGACCTATAGGTGTTCTAGAGGATGTACCCGTTCGAGTGGGTAAGTTTTTTATTCCTGTCGATTTCGTTGTTTTGGACATTGCAGAGGACAGTCAGATACCTATTATCTTAGGTCGACCGTTTTTACATACAAATGGGTCGTAATAGATGTCAAACGCTGAACCATCACCTTAGAGGTAGGGGATGACACCATTGAGTTCGATCTTGCTCACAAGGCGGCGAACTGCTTATGAGGATACGTGTTATTCCATTGATATTGTTGATGGTGTTACTTGTAATTCGAGGAATCCTTAGCCAAGGATCCCTTAGGCCGATCTAACCCGTTTAGATGAGTGTGCGGTAATACTGATGGAGAATCTTTGAGGAGCCAAATGCTTTGGTAGCCTCAATGGAGAGCTATGAGCTCAATGACGAAGAAGATGAGATGCTTTTGAGCTTGGCCAACGAGAACTTGGTCAACTCTTGCTACACCATTAAAGTTGATTCTGTCTATGCTGTAGAGGTAAAGGTGCCGGAGCGTAAGCCACTTCCTCCTAATCTTAAGTATGTTTTTCTAGATGATACGGAGCTGTAACACCCCGTATTTTATTAAGTTGGATAAAATTCTTTTAATTGCTATTTTGAATTTAATTACATCATTTAACGATTTATAAATATATGCTTAGCCCCGTATTTTATTAAGTTGGATAAAATTCTTTTAATTGCTATTTTGAATTTAATTACATCATTTAACGATTTATATATATATGCTTAGCTAATTAATTAATTTCATCATAATTCGATACGTTAATTTTAATAATCATTAATAAGTTTATTTAAAGTTAGTTCGAGTTTATTGAAGTTAGTTCGAGTTTATTTATTTAATAATTTCCGTTTCTTTACGAGTCCTTATGAAAATTGTTTTAAGTGAACCCGAGATGGATTTTGGGAACAAAACCGTCCAATTAGCTATTTTGAGCTTATTTCACTAAATTAGCAATTTTTATTAATATCCGTTAGTTTTGTAAAAATCGCTAATAATTCCGATTCAAGCTGATATTGTATTATTTACGTTAACTAGCTGAGTTTATTTTATTTTCACTCATTAAATTTATTTATTATTGATTCCGTTTTATTACTGAAACTTTTACTTAAATCGGTTAAATTTAACTCGAAACGGTTTTAATAACTATCGAAGTTTCTTAACGACGAAGAAACGTACGTATAATAAATAGCAGGCTGGCAGGCTGCTGCCTCATTTTCATTTTCTCACGTCTTCTTCTTTTCTTCTACTTCCTTCTTTGTTCTTCTTTTTCACGTTTCATTTTTTTTTCTGTCAATCGCAAAATCGATTTTCGGTCGTCCGTTTCTCATCCGTTTTCGACGATTTTCGTTCCATAGCATTCCTCTCGTCGTTTCCGTCAATCCGTTGTAAGTAAAATTCATTTTCGTCATGTATTTTTATAAACCCATTTATATTTTCAGCTTTATTTATTATAAGACGGTTGTAGGTGCTGAGATAGACGGTCTGGTAGAAGATTTGTTAGTTATAAATGATTAGTTCAATCGGAAAAAGGTAACAATGATAGGTTACTCGATATTACTTGTAAAATATGTTTATTTCGAATGCTGGTTAGTCTGTTTTATAATTGAGACGGTGTATAATTATATATAGGGATCCTTATGGATGTTAATTAGTCAGTTGTATAGTTGAGACGGTGTATACTGATATGTGGAGATGATTGAGACGGTGTATACTGACCTCTAGGGATCATTTGGGATGCTAGCTAGTAAGTGGTATATTTAAGACGGTGTATGCTGACTTAGTTGGCTCAGCTAGGGCTGTTGTTAGGCGCGAGAATGGAGTCTTAAGGGGACGATTGGTACTCTGTTTTGGGCAGGGACGAGAGCTGTCATCGTGGGTTTTCAATTTGCATTTGAGGACTGGAGTTGGGGTCGAACTTAGGCATCTTTTGGGTTCTGTTTTGGAATGATTTTTGGGTCAGGTTATGAAGTAGGGTGAAGGGTGGCTATGGGTAGTCGGGTGGTGGTCGTGTCGGACTCCCTGTGGCCTAGCTGTGGCCTGGCCGTGGCCTAGCTAAGTCACGAGTTTGAGGCCATGTGTAGTTGGTGGTTAGGCCGAGTTTTAGGTAGTCATAATAACTTTTGAGCCGTGTCTATATATTGTTTTGACGCTAGTTTGGTTTATTTAAAATATAATTAAATTAATTTCCGTCTCATATTTTATATAAAGATAATTCGTTAATATCGTCCTTTCACATAATTATTTTAGGTGGCTCATATGTGGTGGAAGATGAAGAGTAATTTTGGGTTTTAGAAGCTTTCTCAAGTTATTACTTGTCTCTTTGCTAGCGTAAGGTAACTATTCCGAGTTACTCGACGAATTAATGTCACATTAGTAGTTGATGTTGTGCTTGTTGTTTGTTAAGTGTTTAGGTGATTGATAATGTGTTACTTTCGTTTTTCACATGATAGAAATTTGAAATAGCATGAGAATTATATTGTGATAAATTTTATGATTTGGGCTAAAGTAGGCAAAGACTACGAAATGGGCAGTTATTGACCGAACGAGTTTGGTCAAACTAGGTTTAAACCGGTCAGCCTCGATTTGACCGATGACCCGTCGCGGGACTCGGGTCGAGGGTTTGTCTTTGAGGTGAGATTGGATGTTTTACGTTGATGCCTTAATATTTGTGACTATCATTTCACATGTTGGTTGTTGGATGAATTGGTTGCCTTATACTTCAATCTTCTTGTCTTGTTGCCATTTTAGCTTGTTCGCATGAATTATGAGATTAACGGTTAGCTGGAATTTGGATTATTATTGATATTGGAGATATTGTTGGATTGTCAGCTGAATTGGGTATCCTACTTGTCTTGTGTGGTGTGGGCTAAAATATTCAAGCTGGGACTAGGTCCTAGGTGAGTATTTCGGCCTTCATCATAGATAGGCCATTATAGTCTTTGACGAGTATATGTTCACTGCTTGATAGCCTCTGTGTTCCTGACTTGGTGGGATTATATCCAAGTTGGGGCATGACCTCGTTACTTATTTTGATAGTAAGTGGTCAGCTTAAGTACTAGCCAACCCTTTGGTGGAATCCTTAGGGTACTCACTTTGTTGTAGAAAAATTGTGGGTCTTGGGTGCGGTGGTGTGTATCCGCATGTCTAGGTCTGCGCAGATTTTAGGCTAGGGTTGTGTTGTGTCTTGGCCATGTTTTGATAGAACCTCTGAGCCAAGATACCGGTTCGATTACCTTCCCTACCTCGTGGTATAGACTCGATTCTGAGTGACTATTGACCGTACTAAGAACTTATGCTTGTCTTTGATATATTGCCCTTTCTTGTTTGATGATTCTATGAATCATAGAAGGTGAGATGCAAGCCGGCTATGGTTGATAGAGTTTGGATTCCTGGATGTTATGTGATTCACATGATAGTGTAGTATGAGTCGGTCTAGTATTCACATGCTAGGACTATGTGTTGTTATATTGTGGTTCACATGATAAGCACGATTGTCTAGCATCTATATGCTAAGGCTATGTGTTATTCATATTCATATTCTTATGTTTACATGTTATATTAATTATGACATTTCGTGGGGGGAGAACTCGGAGTTACTCCCCACGACCGTGGCTTTCGTATTTGTATAAAATGCGAATGGCATGTGGTGATGCATATATGGGGTACATGGACGAGCTAGCGAGCAAAGTAACCTTGGAACCTAGATTGGCTTTATTTTATTGTGACCCTTAAACACTTTTTATGTCACATACATTTTAGGGACATATGTCTCCCTCTTTACATTTGGTTGTATATTTTGCTATTCGCGACTTTAGCGATGGTTATGTTATGACACTTCTAGTTAGACCTTGTATGTTTGACACCTTCCAATTTGGATATCTTTATAACAGGTTCAGGTTTTAAAATTTCAGGTTTTTACCCAATTGAACCTATTACAAACATATCCATGCAGGTTTTATTCTAGAATTACGTGTTTATTTTTCCGCAATAAATGAGGGTGTCACAGTTGGTATCAGAGCATATTTGCTCCCGACGCACGTTTGTGCACCCCAATATAAATAACTTGACCTTAAAATAATAAAATTAAGAGATGGGTAAGATGGGTAGACTTAGGACCTTATGTTGTAGTCTCTTTGTGTTTGCTCTTTGTTAGGTACTAACCTGTTTGTTGATTGTCATTTAATAATTGTTGCGTTCTTGGATCTATGACCGTGAGCTTATCTATAGCTAATGGAGTTATTACCCTTATTATAAAAAAAATTTGAACTAAAGGTTTTGAAAATATTTTAATGTTTTTCACTGGTTTTAACGTCAATTAGTGTTAAAGCTTGTTATTGGAGACGTCTGATAATTAGTTTTATCATTTGTTGGCGTAAAAATGTATTTTTATGTCTTTGAATTGGAATATTGATGTTCTTGAGTGATCGCCAAGAGTATCTCCGTTCCATTGAAAGGACACTTATATTTTAAGAAGATCAAGATTTAGTGCCCATTGCTGAGGATTGAAGATTTGTTCAACCTTTGTAGAATGCTTCTACTTCCTTGAAGATGTTTCTCGTTCTTTTTGTATCTCGCCTTATTCTTAATCTCTTGGTGCTTATCCTCCTTCTAAACTCCCTTCTGTTTTACTTTAAAAGCTACGCTTGTACTCCTAACTTGTCCTTTGTTCGTTGCTTATCCTCCCTTAACGCCATTAGATAGTACTCTTTCTTGTGAGGAATGTGGACCTTGGTTGGAAAATTCGACTTTTGAAGAGATTGTTTGTGTCTGACCCTTATTCCTGGCTTTGAGAAGTCGTGACGTTAGAAAGACTTAGGTAAGGTGATGAGACATACTTAGTGATTCTTATACCTAGTTCCTTGACAAAGTAAGTATAATCGATTGGTGGATTCTTTGTGTTAGGAATGAGTTGCCTATGTGATTAAAGTTATAGAACTTGGCTTTGTTGTTTATGTTTGGGATTTGAAAGCTTAGTAGGTTGAGCATCGTCACCTTAGGAGTAAACATGAGATAAGTTTAGAATATTAATTTGGAAGAAAACCCATTTTTAGATGTCAACAATCCCGTATAGATTGGGGATGTGATTTGATATTAGTTGTTTCTTGAGAACTTTGTTGAGAAGTCTTTGTCAATTGATTCTTTGGTTTTTAAAACATTGAGGTTGTGTCGAGTGCTTGAGATAAAGAGATGCTTTTATACTTGAGTGGTAGATTTGCTTTAGGGAAATCCTAATATGTGATAAGATAGGTGGAAGAAGTATCTAACCGATTTATCACCCCTTAAGCGAGCGTTTATTTTACCTTGACCCTTGTTTGGGATTTGGTCGTTTTGTCATGAAGGTATAATACCCTAATAGGCGTGACCTTGTTAGAGAGAACCTTAAGTTTTAGGAAGCGTATGGTTTAAGCCTTAAAATCCTCTTTCATACCTTTAATCGTTTTCCTCCCTTTCGTTCATACCTTGGTTGGATTTGATTCTTAAGTATAAAAGTTTACTCGTTATTTCCTTGTCTTGAATACCTTCCTAATTCTAATATCTCTTACTGGTTGGTAACTAGTTATCTTTATGATTCGACTCTTTTAGTCTCACATCTTGACATGTTCATATATTCCTTTTTAAATTTCTTATCATTTCCTGACCTGGTTATTACCCTTTGTTTCCTTAGTGGAGTGATGACATTGTTGTATGAGATTTGAGTATCTGGCGTTTCCTTGTTGTCTAATTTTCCTTTCTCCTTGATCATAAGCGTTACCGTTCATACCTCATTTCCTCGCTTCATCTTGCTCCTCCTTTAAGTTTGACATTCGTATCTTGTGAAACTCTATCTTTGACATCCTTGTAATTTTGATTTCAATTTCTACCCTATGAAATTCTTTATAGCTCTCTTGTTGCTTAAGTTTGAGCTCTCTTAACATACTTTGTTTCTATGCTATCTAAGTTACTTTCCTTTATGCTCTCTTAACTTCTAAACTTTCAAGCTACCAGTTTCGTTTCATTCTTAAAAGGTTATGTCACTTCTGCAAACCTAACCTATTTTTAAAGATCTGAAAATGAGAATTTGATTTAGTTCCCTATTCCTTCCTTGAATATAAACTCATTTATCGTAATTTTAATTACTAGACCCGAGATTTCGTTAATTTTTATCCAATTTCTGTTAACTTTGATCTATTTATGACTTCTTTGTCAAAGTTTAATGTTACACTTTCAGGGATTTGACCCCCAATCGGGTTTAAAAGTGAAACCTTTATTTCTATTTTGGCTTTTTGCAAAAGAAAATTTGAGTAGATTACCTTTTCTTTTGATTTTAACGTTGATCGGATGTTAGAACTCGTTATTAGAAACGTTTAATAACTTGTTCTACTCTTGTCGACGAGTGATTTTCGGTTTTAAATTTGTCTTTGACTTGGAAGGTTAGCGTTCTTGTGTGCACGACAAGAGCAATTTCGTTCCATGAATGAGACTTATACTTTTGAAAACTCTTCATTAATGTTTTTGAAAGTATTTTGATTTTTGATTTATACAAATGATTTGCCTTTGACCTTTTCTTGGATTTGGAATGTGATGTTCTTGAATGCGCAACGAGAACACTTCCGTTCCTTTGATGAGAATCTGGTTTTGTCGGAAAATTTTATTTGAAACTTTGGAAAGAATTTTGATTCTTACGATAAGTGACCTTTTAAATGTTTTGGTTACCGATTCCAATTTCAGTTTTATTTTTATAACCTTTCATTTATACTTTCAAGTTTCGAGGACGAAACTTTTTAAAAGATGGGGTGATTGTAACACCCCGTATTTTATTAAGTTGGATAAAATTCTTTTAATTGCTATTTTGAATTTAATTACATCATTTAACGATTTATATATATATGCTTAGCTAATTAATTAATTTCATCATAATTCGATACGTTAATTTTAATAATCATTAATAAGTTTATTTAAAGTTAGTTCGAGTTTATTGAAGTTAGTTCGAGTTTATTTATTTAATAATTTCCGTTTCTTTACGAGTCCTTATGAAAATTGTTTTAAGTGAACCCGACATGGATTTTGGGAACAAAACCGTCCAATTATCTATTTTGAGCTTATTTCACTAAATTAGCAATTTTTATTAGTATCCGTTAGTTTTGTAAAAATCGCTAATAATTCCGATTCAAGCTGATATTGTATTATTTACGTTAACTAGCTGAGTTTATTTTATTTTCACTCATTAAATTTATTTATTATTGATTCCGTTTTATTACTGAAACTTTTACTTAAATCGGTTAAATTTAACTCGAAACGGTTTTAATAACTATCGAAGTTTCTTAACGACGAAGAAACGTACGTATAATAAATAGCAGGCTGGCAGGCTGCTGCCTCATTTTCATTTTCTCACGTCTTCTTCTTTTCTTCTACTTCCTTCTTTGTTCTTCTTTTTCACGTTTCATTTTTTTTTTTTCTGTCAATCGCAAAATCGATTTTCGGTCGTCCGTTTCTCATCCGTTTTCGACGATTTTCGTTCCATAGCATTCCTCTCGTCGTTTCCGTCAATCCGTTGTAAGTAAAATTCATTTTCGTCATGTATTTTTATAAACCCATTTATATTTTCAGCTTTATTTATTATAAGACGGTTGTAGGTGCTGAGATAGACGGTCTGGTAGAAGATTTGTTAGTCATAAATGATTAGTTCAATCGAAAAAAGGTAACAATGATAGGTTACTCGATATTACTTGTAAAATATGTTTATTTCGAATGCTGGTTAGTCTGTTTTATAATTGAGACGGTGTATAATTATATATAGGGATCCTTATGGATGTTAATTAGTCAGTTGTATAGTTGAGACGGTGTATACTGATATGTGGAGATGATTGAGACGGTGTATACTGACCTCTAGGGATCATTTGGGATGCTAGCTAGTAAGTGGTATATTTAAGACGGTGTATGCTGACTTAGTTGGCTCAGCTAGGACTGTTGTTAGGCGCGAGAATGGAGTCTTAAGGGGACGATTGGTACTCTGTTTTGGGCAGGGACGAGAGCTGTCATCGTGGGTTTTCACTTTGCATTTGAGGACTGGAGTTGGGGTCGAACTTAGGCATCTTTTGGGTTCTGTTTTGGACTGATTTTTGGGTCAGGTTATGAAGTAGGGTGAAGGGTGGCTATGGGTAGTCGGGTGGTGGTCGTGTCGGACTCCCTGTGGCCTAGCTGTGGCCTGGCCGTGACCTAGCAAAGTCACGATTTTGAGGCCATGTGTAGTTGGTGGTTAGGCCGAGTTTGAGGCCATGTGTAGTCGGGTGGTGGTCGTGTCGGACTCCCTGTGGCCTAGCTGTGGCCTGGCTGTGGCCTAGCTAAGTCACGAGTTTGAGGCCATATGTAGTTGGTGGTTAGGCCGAGTTTGAGGTAGTCATAGTAACTTTTGAGCCGTGTCTATATATTGTTTTGACGCTAGTTTGGTTTATTTAAAATATAATTAAATTAATTTCCGTCTCATATTTTATATAAAGATAATTCGTTAATATCGTCCTTTCATATAATTATTTTAGGTGGCTCATATGTGGTTGAAGATGAAGAGTAATTTTGGGTTTTAGAAGCTTTCTCAAGTTATTACTTGTCTCTTTGCTAGCGTAAGGTAACTATTCCGAGTTACTCGACGAATTAATGTCACATTAGTAGTTGATGTTGTGCTTGTTGTTTGTTAAGTGTTTAGGTGATTGATAATGTGTTACTTTCGTTTTTCACATGATAGAAATTAGAAATAGCATGAGAATTATATTGTGATAAATTTTATGATTTGGGCTAAAGTAGGCAAAGACTTTGAGCTGGGCCAGATTGACCGAACGAGTTTGGTCAAACTAGGTTTAAACCGGTCAGCCTCGATTTGACCGATGACCCGTCGCGGGACTCGGGACGAGGGTTTGTCTTTGAGGTGAGATTGGAGGTTTTACGTTGATGCCTTAATATTTGTGACTATCATTTCACATGTTGGTTGTTGGATGAATTGGTTGCCTTATACTTCAGTCTTCTTGTCTTGTTGCCATTTTAGCTTGTTCGCATGAATTATGAGATTAACGGTTAGCTGGAATTTGGATTATTATTGATATTGGAGATATTGTTGGATTGTCAGCTGAATTGGGTATCCTACTTGTCTTGTGTGGTGTGGGCTAAAATATTCAAGCTGGGACTAGGTCCTAGGTGAGTATTTCGGCCTTCATCATAGATAGGCCATTATAGTCTTTGGCGAGTATATGTTCACTTGATAGCCTCTGTGTTTCTGACTTGGTGGGATTATATCCAAGTTGGGGCATGACCTCGTTACTTATTTTGATAGTAAGTGGTCAGCTTAGGTACTAGCCAACCCTTTGGTGGACTCCTTAGGGTACTCACTTTGTTTTAGAAAAATTGTGGGTCTTGGGTGCGGTGGTGTGTATCCGCATGTCTAGGTCTGCGCAGATTTTAGGCTAGGGTTGTGTTGTGTCTTGGCCATGTTTTGATAGAACCTCTGAGCCAAGATACCGGTTCGATTACCTTCCCTACCTCGTGGTATAGACTCGATTCTGAGTGACTATTGACCGTACTAAGAACTTATGCCTGTCTTTGATATATTGCCCTTTCTTGTTTGATGATTCTATGAATCATAGAAGGTGAGATGCAAGCCGGCTATGATTGATGGAGTTTGGATTCCTGGATGTTATGTGATTCACATGATAGTGTAGTATGAGTCGGTCTAGTATTCACATGCTAGGACTATGTGTTGTTATATTGTGGTTCACATGATAAGCACGATTGTCTAGCATCTATATGCTAAGGCTATGTGTTATTCATATTCATATTCTTATGTTTACATGTTATATTAATTATGACATTTCGTGGCTGGGAGAACTCGGAGTTACTCCCCACTGACTGTGGCTTTCGTATTTGTATAAAATGCGAATGACAGGTAGGTGATGCATATATGGGGTACATGGACGAGCTAGCGAGCAAAGTAACCTTGGAACCTAGATTGGCTTTATTTTATTGTGACCCTTAAACACTTTTTATGTCACATATATTTTAGGGACATATGTCTCCCTCTTTACATTTGGTTGTATATTTTGCTATTCGCGACTTTAGCGATGGTTATGTTATTACACTTCTAGTTAGACTGTATGTTTGACACCTTCCAATTTGGATATCTTTATAACAGGTTCAGGTTTTAAAATTTCAGGTTTTTACCCAATTGAACCTATTACAAACATATCCATGCAGGTTTTATTCTAGAATTACGTGTTTATTTTTCCGCAATAAATAAGGGTGTCACAGAGCAGTACCCAGCTATTGTTAGCTCTAAGCTTAATGATGACCAGCTGTCTGCTTTGATGTGTGTGCTTAAGAAAAACAGGAAGGCTTTGGGTTACTCTTTGGATGACATTAAGGGCATCAGCCCTGATGTTTGTATGCACGGATAGAGTTGGAAGAAGGCCACAAGCCTTACGAGACGGGGGTCAAACGCAAGTTGAACCCAAAGATGCGGGAAGTTGTTATGGTGAGGTGATGAAACTACTCGATGCGGTATTATTTATACGATTGGCAACTCCAAGTGGGTTAGCCCGATTCGGGTAGTCCCGAAGAAAGGAGGGACTACCGTGGTTAAAAATGATAAAAATGAATTAATACCAACTCGAGTAGTGACAGGGTGGCGGATGTGCATTGATTATAGATAGTTGAATGCCGCCACCAAGAAAGATCACTTCCCCCTCCCTTTTGTTGACCAAATGACTGAAAGACTTGCTTCTAACAAATTTTTCTGTTTTCTAGACGGATATTCAGGGTTCTTTCAGATCCCTATTCATCCGGATGATCAGAGTAAGACCACTTTTACCTGTCCACAGGGTGTTTTTGCATATCGTAGAATGCCTTTCGGATTGTGTAACGCCCACTGCTACCTTTCGAGGGTGCATGATGGGGATTTTTTCTGATTATATAGAGAATATTATGGAAGTATTCATGGATGATTTCTCAGTTTATGGTAGTGACTTTGATCGTTGTTTAGCTAACCTTGATAAAGTCATGCAGCGTTGTATAGATGTTAATCTTGTTTTAAACTGGGAAAAGTGTCAGTTTATGGTCAATGAGGGAGTTGTGTTAGGGGATCTGATTTCTGATAAAGGTATACATGTGCATAAGGCAAAGGTGCAGGTGATTGAGCAATTACATCCTCCCGTGAATGTTAAAGGAGTGAGGAGTTTCCTTGGTCACGCTGGTTTTTACCGGCGTTTCATTAAGGATTTTTCAAAAATTGCTAAGCCACTTACACATTTGCTCCTTAAGGATGCTGTCTTTGAATTTACTGATGAGTGCCTTACCGCTTTTAACAGGTTAAAGGAGGCCCTAGTTTCTGCGCCAATCATTCACCGCTTTGATTGTGACCTCCCATTTGAGATCATGTGTGATGCCAGCGATTATGCGGTCGGTGCAGTTTTGGGACAGCAGAAGAATAAAGCTCTGAATGCCATATATTATGCGAGCCGAACTCTGGATGAGGCTCAAATTAATTATTTTACCACTGAAAAAGAGTTTCTAGCTGTAGTTTTTGCCTTAGACAAATTTCGGTCTTACCTGTTAGGTTCTAAGGTTATTGTTTATACTGACCATGCAGCGTTGAAGACTCTCTTTATTAAGAAAGTTGCGAAGCCGAGGCTTTTGAGGTGGATACTCCTTTTGCAGGAGTTTGATTTGGAGATCAAAGATAAGAAAGGAGCTGAGAATGTGGTGGCTGACCACCTATCTCGTCTGCAGCTGACAGAAAGGGAGGATTCGTTGCCTATTAATGATTCTTTTCCTGACGAGAGTCTGTTAGCTATTACTACTTCAGGGTCTTATCCGCCTCCGTGGTTTGCTGATTTTGCTAACTTTCTTTTGTGAGTAGGATACCACCCGAGCTTTCATGGCGTGAGAAGAAGCGGTTTGCTTATGATGCTAGACAATATTTTTGGATGATCCTTATGTTTTCACGGAATGCGCGAGACGGTCTCATCCGGAGATGCGTACCTCAATGGGAGGTGAAGGATATCCTAGAGGCTTGCCACTCTTACGCTTATGGTGGTCATCACGGTCCGTCCGGGACGGTAGCTAAGGTACTCAATCTGGTTTCTATTGGCCAACTTTGCATGCAGTTATCGCAATTTTGTTCTTTGAGTGCGATGCTTGTCAAAGATCGGGAATATTTCAAGAGACATGAGATGCCACGGTAGGCATTCTTGAGGTTGAGATTTTCGATGTCCGGGAATTGACTATCAAGGACCTTTTCCGAGCAGTCAAGGTAATAAATATATCCTCGTAGCTGTAGATTATGTATCCAAATGGGTGGAAGCTATTGCTACTCCCCATTGCGATGCAAAGGCCGAGATTAAACTGTTTAAAAAGATTATTTTCCCTCGTTTTGGTGTCCCTCGGGTTGTCATTAGCGATGGGGGAATGCATTTTAAAGAGAAACAACTTAGTGCTTTATTGACTAAATTCGATGTCCAACATCGTAGAGGTTTGGGGTATCATCCCCAAACTAGTGGTCAGGTTGAGGTTTCCAACAGAGAATTGAAAGAAGTCTTAGCTAAAGTTGTTTCTAAATCACGGAAAGATTGGAGTCTTAAGTTAGATGATGTCTTATGGGCTTATAGAACTGTGTTTAAAACGCCAATCGGGATGTCACCATACCGATTGATTTATGGTAAGACATGTCATTTACCTGTTGAGTTAGAGCGTAAGTCTTGGTGGGCTATTTGTGATTTGAATTTGGATCCTAACATCTCTCGTGAGAAACGCATGACACAGCTGAATGAGCTAGAGGAATTTAGGCTGCTGGCCTATGACAATGCAAGGATCTACAAGGAGAAAACAAAGCGCTGGCACGACAAGAGAATCATCAAGCGCGAGTTCCATATTGGCGATAAGGTACTCCTTTTTAATGCTCGTATCCGTTTATTTCCTGGTAAGCTGAAATCCAGGTGGACTGGCCCTTACACGGTCACAGCAATCACAAAGTTCGGATCAGTTGAATTGGAGACCTCTGCTGGAGCAAGGTTCAAAGTTAATAGCCAATATGTGAAGCATTATCATGGATCAGATGCATATGTTGGGAAAGTCGAGGTATTGTACTTCGACCCGTTATCGGATGATGCAAAGTGAGGTAAAAAGGTCGTGCGAGACCTCCTAAACCAGCGCTAACTGGGAGGCAACCCAGGTTGTAATTAATTGTAATTTAGGAATTTTATTTCGTTATTTCTTTTAATTTGCATTTTGAGTTTTTGTATTCTTTAATTTCTTTTAATTTGCAATTTCTTGGTTTGGGAATGTGCGCACCTTTGATAATTTTTGCAGGCATTTATTTTATGCGAAGTGCGTAGGTGGAATGCTGGATTTTTGTGAGAGGAAGACAGGAAGTTATGATGGCAAAATGAATTTTTGACGAATTAAAGTCCGATTACCCGACTCTAGCGATCGATCGACTAAGTGGTTCATCGATCGATCGAAGCGGAGAAAGCGAGCTCTTGTCAGACAGGGAAAATTGGTCGATCGACTGGGTCAATGAGTCGATCGACCAATACACGAGACTCCAGAAGCTGTTAAATGACAGACCGGTCGATCGACCGAGAAGAGTGGTCGATCGACCACTCCGCGGGAGCAGATTACAACTAAAAGGGAAGTTTCACTCTTTCACTCCTTCACTTTCACAAACACATAAACTCTTAAGCAAACCCTAAGTTTCCTCCCCCTTCTCGCGATTTTCACCTAAAATCCCGTCTTGCACTTGTTTCTCTTACTTTAATCTTCAAAGTTTATTCAAGGTATGTCTCTAATCTCATTTCCATGCTCTATTTTCGATTTTATTGTGGTTTTTATGCGAAATTTTCGAGTTATATGCATTTGAGATGGAAAAATCGATTTGGGGAAATCGATTTTTGGGATTGATTTCTTGTCTTTTCTATGCTTTAATCGCTTATTCTACCCTTTCCCCCTTGATTTTCAAAGCAAATAAGCAGCTAGGATGTGTTTAAAGCCGTTTCCCCCAATTTTTTCGAAACCCTAATTTGCATTTCAGTTTTGATTGTGATTCAGGTTTTCTTCAATTCACATTGTTAGGGGATTCTTGTTGCTAACGAGTTGTTTGCAGGTAACACCGATGACAAAAGGGAAAGAGCACATGCAAGAGGGACAATCGAGCCAAGGCCCTCCCAAGCGGCCACGCGGACCGCCACTAATAATACAGGCTACTACGGATAGTCTACCTGACTATCCGCAGGTTATCTTTGCTACTTCTACGCAACGTGCTATGTTTTCTCTTTTTGTTTCGAAAATGAAAGTTACAGCTACTCGATTTCTCCATAAAGATACTTTGGAGAAATTAGGCTGTTATGAGTCGGTTGTGTCCCTGCTAAATGGGACGGGTATGACAGGTTTAGTGGACATGGCTGAGTTCACGTATTATGTTTTGACCCTTGATTTATTTTCGTCTTTTGCTTTTGTATCGAAAGCTTTCGTGGCTGATAAGACCAAACATTGGATTTCCTTTCGACTTTTCAATGTCAACTACTCTCTGACATTGGCTGATTTTGCTGGTTTTCTGGGTCTTTATTTCGAGGGCAGAACCTCGGACACCTCTGATATTCATCGAGTCATGTGGTCTTGTATCAGTGACTTTTACGGGTCTAAAAGGACGGGCACTTCCGTCCACTTGCCCCCTCTTCGCTATTTTCTACGGCTAATGGGTAATACCATTTTTGGCCGTAAAGAGTCTAATAATGTGAATAATATTGAGCTTTTGATCTTGGCGGGCTATCTGAACGTTGAAAGTCGGACCGCCCGTATCTATAACATTGCCTACTTGATCGCTCATTTTCGGGTAAGTGAGGGCACCTTGACCACCATTGCTTGTGGTGGGTTGGTGACACGTATCGCCAACCGCCTTATTTTACTTTTCCCTCGACAGGAGGACCCCATCGACCACGACCTCGTTTCATGGACCTTCCTTACGCGAGGGTCATCTCTTTGGGTTGATAGACGATGCGGTGGAAGATAGATTCTTTCATCGTGACCGCATCCACATCATGGCTACCCTCTGTCCTACCCCTTACCATTTGTTGAGGGGCGGCTTGGCCGCCCTTGCCTAGTTATAGGCTTCCTGCAGTGGCGGCCACTTTCTAGTGCTAGCACCTCGAGGAGAGCTCGTGCCTCCACCGGGACGGGCACCCTCTTCCTCCACTCCGCTCCTCCAACCGCTACCCGACCACTTTTCGACCACCTACTCCTTTGGTTATCCCTCCGGTCATGGACCGAGGGGCAATGTCACGTGTCTGGGTGATTTGTGCGGGAGCTTTGACCAAGACAGGCTAAACACGGCTCTAGCCCTCTACCCGGTTTACGAGAGTTAGCCCGGGAGGATGCTCCCACGGGGTGACTGGACTCACCCTTCCTACTTTGTCCCTCCCGTGGCGGCTACCCTCGGCTGCCCGGAGACCCCTCCCACTACTCTGCTGGGTGCCTCCACTTCCCGGAGAGCCACTGCTGCTTCTTTGAGGCGGACGGGGAGCGACTCGGGGTCCGGAGAGGACAGTGATTCTGATTACGATGGTGGAGATTAGATGCTGGTGACCTCCCCGTTTTTGGCTGGTTTGGGGAGGTCGTATTTTGTGAGTTTCTTCCTTTCTTTATTCGCTTCCTTTTATTTTATTATGCTTTTATTCTCCCATTTTTTCTGCTGGTGATTTGTTGCTGAGCACAATGAGGGCATTGGGCGTTTTGGTTTGGGGAGGGTATTTGCATATGCCTTTTGTTTTGCATCTGCATTTGTTTTTATTGCATTTCAGTCACATGTTTAGTACACTTCTGTTTGCATTTGTTTTTTTCATTCATTCAAAAAAAAATCAAAAAAAAAATAAAAATCAAAAATATCACGTTTACTTTTGCATATAGTTGAGTCGGATTGGAGTTATCAGTGATGATTTTGCACTATTAGTCAAATATGCCATTCCTTGCCTTTTCACAGCTGTTTAGCGAGAATTATAAGTGATTTCTCAAATTTTGTTATGGAATTCATTTCGGGTAATTAGACTTGACTCATTACTTTTGGCAAACTACTCATACTTTCTGAGATATAGAGCCTATAACTGGTGACATTCATGACCGGTTAAATTAGGATTGAGAGTAGTACTCCCTTCATTTCATGTTTTGCACGTGTATGAATTTTAATTGCTTATTGCCTATACGCATTGGTTGTGGTCGGTATTGCATGTTTTGAGAACTTTTGCAACCTCCCCTTTCTCATTTTACCCCATTAACTCCACTATAAGCCATAACTGCCAGTTGTCCTCAACTACATCCCCATACTTAGCCTACCATTGTGCCAAGCTAGGAAGTAGTAGAGGAATTTTTGTCGGATTAGAAGCAGTTTTGGTTCGTTTGTACTGATGGAGTGAGTATTGATGAGAAGTGAAGGGGCTGTGTCTTTTTGAAATGAAAGAAAGAAATTTAGAAGAAATGAAAAAAAAAAGGACTTACCTAGGCAGAGAGCTCTGGTTGTGTAAGGGTGGTCGATCGACTGCCATCACTGGTCGATCGACCACCAGTTCAGAGGATGAAAAAAAAATGAAAATGAAAGAAAAGAAAAAGAAACAGACAGAAAGAAAAAAAAAAGAGTTTTGAAAATAATAAGGTTTTGGTTGAATAAGAACGCGCCTCATATGCTTATTTCATGAATTGGAGGCGTTTGTCTTGGGATTTTGTGATGCCTAGTCTTTTAAAGGCATGGTTTATATGTTGAGTTGGAGGAAGGGATACGGTTTCTGTTGGTTGGATAGGTACTAGCTTGGCTCTTACCTTCACTTTTTTCCATAATTGTTTTGCCCTTCTTTTCCCACTTAACCTCACATATCCAAATTTTGCAATGGTTCGGCATGTAATAGTCTTTGACGGTGGTTATGCGTATGAACGGTAGCTAGAATCATTATTCATGCTAGTCAAGCATACATGTTTTGTCGGTCGCAGTTTAGGTGAGAGACTGTATTTTCTTTCTTCTCTTTTACATATTTTCTTACCATTTGCTTTGCTGAGGGAAGAGTGACCCGGGAGAGTCCGAATGTATATGTCTTGCAAGGTCGAACGACCGATTTAATTCCATGATATGCATAAATTTGTTCACTTGATTTAAGCTTTGCAGTAGTTGACTATGTGCATTAAACGGTTTGGCATTGATTTGTAGCTAGCTCTGAGATGTACTCCTTTCCATTTAGTTTTCATACGGGTCATAGTGCTTGCTTGGGGACAAGCAAGGTTTGGTTTGGGGAGATTTGATACGTGCATATTCTATACACTTTATCTGTGGTTTTGGCACGTATTTCCATGCATAGTTGTTAGCTTAAGGCTACTATTTCTCCCGAAACGGTTTACTTTGCATTTTCTATGATTTATTGTAGGAATGAATGGAAGTAAGCTAAATCAAGCCTAATTCGTCCTCCGGAGGCAACTTCAAGGAAGCCCAGAAGAAAGAAGTTCGTACTCACTCACCTCGGGATGCGTGCATTGGAGTGAGGAGCTGTTTTTGAAGAAAAGAGGTGTTTCTGCACAGTACCATCAGTCGATCGACCATGCTGTAAAGTCGATCGACCACTGAAGTATCAAAGAAGCTACTGGACTGGCTACAACCAGTCGATCGACCACGCTGACCGGTCGATCGACCAGTTTTCGAGCTGATACTTATTTCTTCGTGTTAGACTTTTAAAAGCCCAACTTGTAATTAACTTTCGGTATCTTTTTATCAGTAGAACGCAGCAACCTTTAGGTTATGCTTTTGATTATTGCAAAAACTCAGTTTTTAGATGTAGCTTGGCAGACGGAAACCTTGGATTTCGATACTTTTGTTCTTGAATTCAGTTAGTAAGTTTTTATGCAATTCCCCTCTTCTTTTAATTCTTGTTGTTTCAATTCTTGTTTCATCAATTTAATTCCAGAAATTCATCTCTTGTTCTTTGTCTTTTATTTGAATTCAATCATGTCAATCTTGTTCTTTGTTATCAATTTAGCAATTGTTTCAGTTTTAGTCATGTGTAGCTAATTGTTTTGATTGGGAATGAGGTGAACCATGGCATGAATTAGGATTGTTTGTTAGCCTGAATTCTTCCATTTCGGTTTTGTCGTCTGTGGATATGTCTTTTTGCTAGATTGAAATATTAGTAATTAGAACCATCATTAGATTGGAAATTTCTCTTGAGTAAAAGCTTTGAGAAATTTCGGGGAATTAGAAGACCGTAAGGTTAATTTGAGCATCGATCGAAAGGCTTGCTTACCTGAGACCGTATTATAGGATTTCTGTTACCTTATTGTCCTGACCATTGCCGTGGTGAACCGAATTTCCCGATCCCTTATTTATCTTGTTGAGAAATTTCATTTAGCATTTAGTCAATTTAGTCAACCAATTTCAAAACCCCTCAATTAATTGTTACTTTTATAGACTGGAAAATAGCAAACAAAATCAACCTTGTCTCTCTGTGGTTCGACCCTTACTATCACTAGCTATAGTTTTAGTTTGGAATTATAAATTTAATTTTGATACAAAACGACGGTATCAACTGCCATCATGATGGCTGCTGCAGATTCATCAGGTTTATCATTATCTTTTGGTTCATCATCACCATCTCCTGAACTACTGCCATCACGTTAGTGATTTTAGGAGTACTTGGGCTCCCAAAGCTGGAAAAATCAATGTTCTTAATGATTGATGAAAACGGGGTTCCTGGTTGGAATCTAGAGCCTTCCCCTTGGGTTTTTTTCAATTTTTGCTTGGTGACTCGATTCTTTCGATTCGGGATTTACCTTGATTTGGGTCACTTTTTCTTTCAGGCTTTCCAATTCAGTGACTTTTTGGAGAGCTATATTCAATTGTTCTTCAACGGTGGGTTGGGCCATTTTTGTAGGTTTTTGAGTTTTTTGTAAGTTAAGAAAAAAGGATTTAGAGAGCTAGATGCCCCACGGTGGACGCCAATTGTTTTGTGTGGATTTTGCACAGGGCGAAGTCAGGTCAGGGTGATATTGTGCAGGGTTAACTAGCTCTAATTAGATTGTTGGTCAGGTCGTCAGGGTACGATGTTCAGCTATAAATAAAATAACAACAATGACAAGACAAACAATTTTGTACGTGGAAAACCCTTGAATGGGAAAAAACCACAGGCACCAAGCCAGGAGAAGATTTCACTATATGATTTGGGAGAATAATGATATGATAATAACAATGCTTGTATTTCTCTAAGTAATGTGTATATTTCTTCTTGTGTACGAATGATGTCTCCAATATCTTCAAAGTCTCTTATATAGCTTTCCCATCTTGAGCAGGGTCAGATGATCAAGCATTGAAGGCTGAATATTCTCCATAATTGCTGGTAATAATTGTTGAATATCTCCCTCTTAATTACCGTATTTACTGCATGATCTTTATACTTAATGCTGCGTATTTATTTTCATTAATATACGCGGATATGATCAAATATCATCCTGATATTTTGACCGTTGTCCTCTCCATGGCCTCGCCTATCTTCATGTGCCTTGAGAGCCAGGCACCCTGAGAGCCTGGTGATGGAAATGTAGATTCATATACATACTAACATACTCATATATGTCGAAATTAATTTGTCATAAAATTAAATGTGGATTTTATGCATGCAAACAATATAATAAAATAGAGAAGAAATCACCCTTACATTGTAATTTCGGTTCTTATGGGCACAAGAGAGATCACCTTTCTCTCTTGTTCTTGAGCTCTCCAAATGGAAGAACAAGGATTCAAGTATAGAATCCCTCCCAAAAGCATATACCCAAGGAATCTCTTAATAACCAATATTATTTAGATCTAGTAATAATAATGGTTTTACAATAAAATTGATACAATATAAATTGTATTTTTACTCTTGAAATTTCGGTCAAGAGGTGGTAATATTTGTGAGTTTTATTTCTCTAGATTTCACAATATGTAGAGGGTTTTTGATTAATTTTCTCACACTAGAAAATTGGATGGGAAGAATGAATGAATGATCAAAGAGAAAAGCTCACTTCTCTTTTCTTGTGGAGTGGCCGAAAAATGCATTGGGTAGAATGCCCAATGCATTTCATTTTTTGCTCTTCTCTAAAAGGTAGGTGTGCAAGGCTACTAATTAGACTTTAATAATTATGTTTTCTCTTATTAAAATAATCAACATAATTATTCCACACACTCCTTCTAATTTTAAATACATACAAGATAAAATAGAAGGTCCATTTTATTTTGTCATTTGTCAATTGTGACATATGTGATATGTTACTTGACATGTGAATTTGTAATGTATTTTTAACATATTAAAAATCAACATACTCATAAAATATGTCATTTACAAAATCGACTAGTAATTAGTAATTACTTGTACCAAAAATGTTTCCAAATTATAAACTACAACATTCTGTATTTATAATAATTTATTCATTCCGATTCAATTGTTTCGTAAACAATAATTTCATCCAAGTAATAAAATAATTCGATTACTTAGACCGTGTCTTATTTAATCACATTTACAATAAGATACGTAAATTATACTCACAAAATCATCCGTCAATTTTAAGCAATTTAATTAACTTATATCGGTATACGATTAATTAAATAATCAATTAAGAGTATTTCCCTATAGGTATGACCTAAGGGGATCAACTGATCACCACCGTCGCACGACAGTAATGTCAAACTCTAGTCAGCCAATCATTACCGATATATGTTGACCAGTTGATAGTAAAATATTACATCCCACATGTATTCTTAAAATGAGATTTTAATAATGATATTTAAATCATGTGATCGCACTATTGTTGAGGACACATTTCCCAACAATCTCCCACTTGTCCTCGACAAGTGTGCGTCACCAATTCTCTTGTCCTATTACTATCTCCCACTCAATGCAAGGTGTCTTTCGGGTTGTACTTGCAAGTGATCATATCGAGAGTGGTTTCCTCGATCGGAGAATAAGCGATTGACCGGATTTATCCACTCGGATACCTTCCGAGCGTGTACACGCATTTCCGATTCATTACTCCTCGAGTGGCCCGAGATATTGTTTTAACCACGACAAGGGGATGGACAATTCTATCGCACTCATTCCCTTTGACTAGCCACAGACCATCATAACCCAAAATATGCCCATTTGACCCCATTTACGAAGGTCGTAGTAACACAAATCAAAGTTAATGCAAATCTGTGCCATCTTAGGCGAATAGTCTTTAGTCAAAAGAATCGACTCATTAGAATACTATAGTAGCTCTCGCCACGACCAGGCTATATAAATTGCCAGAACTCTATAAGCGGTCATAAGGCCCGACAAAATGTTCCTAACAGTCTGCCTATGTGATCGACTAGTCATCTCACATGACTCTATGGCACTTGAACTTGCCATCAATCGCCTCACACTCTAGTCACTTCGAGACGTCACCTCATGCAAGTGACTATGGGCAAATACTATGTTAATCCGTGTTCACTTTAACGGGGTTCAATTGTCTCTACAACCCGTTTGGATATAACAAAGTATAATAAAAGAGTTTTAAAGTAAAACTCGAACGACAAATGCGATTATCACACATGAATAGTCAATGCCTGATTACTATTTCATGTTCTATAATCTAATTTGATCTTGTACGTAGTTGTTCATTTCAATTCAATTGAAATGACATGACTCATCATGTTTAGCCTTTGAGAAAGCTTTGGTTAGTAGGTTTTATCAATTTCTTGTACCTTACTCAACCTCACTACATATTCGTTTTCCTTTGTAATGTATACATTTGCATTACAAAACTTTACGAAATACGTGTCGAGATCCAATCAAGACATAGGCCCTCAAGTCTAAGAATAGCTCCCACTTGTTTTCACGGTGTGCGGGGACTCATCCTTCTTGCACATCTCATGATCGCAAGTGTACTCAATTTCCGTTATAAATATCTCTCATTGTTCTTTATTGCCTAGAACGATTCTAGAAAATCTACTTCTTAATAAACATTGCCACAATGGTATCTTAACCATCTTAATGTGTTTTGATTATGGTTTTGTCGGAAACCATGCGCAATCTCAATTGTCAATTGTCACTTGTGTAACACCCTTACACAATATTGCATCATAAACACTTTGCTTTACTTCCTCAATGCTTCTGCAAGCACTTAAGGGTAATCTTTATAGCTCACTTGGTAAAGATTACTTAAATTCGATTTTGAAAACAATTCATCATACTCAAAGCATATGAAGTGTTATACATCATTTCCTTTTAATTGATTCGGCAGCGGAAGCAAGTGAAATCAATCAAATATGTTCAATTTATTTGAACTAGTCATGAATCTTATCAACATAAGACTTCTTACTGACTCTAATATCATGTGGATTTATCTTCACAAATCCGGATATTCAAGATGTATTATAATACTCCAAAAGTCTTAAATCATTCTCAATGATCAATATGTCATCCACATATCGGACTAATTAAAATTTCCGTAACTCCCACTAAACTCCATGTATAAACACAACTTCTCGACTTATCGAGAAATGTTTTATCACATGATCAAAATGTTGATTCCAACTCATTGATGTCCTACTTAAGATCCTCTCTTAAGTTTCTCATTATCTTAGGATTGCAAGAATCTATAAAACTCAAGACATGTATTGAATACATTCCTTCTATTGAAGAAGTGGGTTTTAGATTCACTCGCTATGTATCTCATAATAATGAAACACAATCCCTAAGAAGATCCTAATAGACTTAAGCATTTCAACTAGTGCAAAACCCTTTGCAACCAATCTTACTTTGAAATATCTCTTTATTAGTGCAAAACCCTTTGTCACTAATCAAGCCTTTTATTTTGGATTCTCATGGCTCTAAGCCTTGTATTGAGTTGTGACTTAAACACTCTTATGTAAGTCATATGTTCATTACTTTCTAGAAGTAATCAACTTGAATCAAACAATTTCTTTTGTAAGTTATAAGCTCTTTACTTTCTTAAAAGTAGCATGAATTCATCATTTTTAACAAGTGACGAATTTAACCTCCTAGGTTTTGAAGAAACAACGTCTTACACAAAACGTCTCATGTAGCCAAGAAAGACCGGTTTCTTGCGACATAACATTCTTTGTGGCTCATAACATTCTTTGTGGCTCTTGAATAATTTCTCCCACTCTGTCTTCTAGAAATAAACCCGTATTTTAGAAAGACGACTTCATGAGCCGAAACCCGTCGTGCTCGTGATAATTGCAAGGGAAAAATGAGCATTTGTTTCTTGTGAAAAACTTACAACCATGGTACCCTTACCATTTCATATCTCATATGATTCGATTTAGTGGAAAAATAATTTAGACAAAAATGATAAAATCCCCAAAAGGATCAAGTAACTCAAAGTAACTCGATCGAAGTCCAAACCATATCGAATAGCGTTTGATTTCTTATGCATCCACACATTATTTTATAATGCGTGCTAAGAGAGATTAACTTGTGATACTATATCACATTTCCTTTGGCTTACATCAAAGTCTTCACTTTGATAATCCCATCACGACTAAATCGTGATTCCTTGAACTCTTGAACTTCTTCAAAGATTTCTCTATTTACCTTATTAAGTGAACATACTAGCGTCAACTTAAATCTTTGGTAAAAGAAAATGATCAACCTATTTTGGATCGATGATTTACAACCTCGATCTCCTTTTCAACCAAAAGGCACGAGACATCTTGCTTTGAATACAAGATACGCATATACCATTAACAATCTAATGGTTTCAAGAGTACTCGATAACTCTTTGCGTTCATCATTCCAAAATTTAAGGTTTAATCTTGGGTTACCAATTTGAGTCTTGTATCATCTTCATGATATATCATTCTAGTTTGGTCTAGAATATAATCACCTTGATAATGGGCTAGCCATACATCAAATCGTGGTGTATAGGGTCACAAGAAGTGAAAACCTCTTTTGTATCTTAACAAGTTTATATCCTTATTTAGAGTTTATGCACTTAATAGTCATAATTAAGTACAACTTTAAATCCAAAAACTAGATTGAGTACACAATTACTCTATCTCTCGACATTATTGTTGCTAGTCGTCATATTCTAATCATCCTATGTATCAAGTACAATGATGAAAACCTCCACTGGTTTCTAATATTGACGAAGTGGTACTAGCAAAATTTTATGTTTAATCAAATAAACATTTAAAGAAGAAGGTCCCATTAGATGTCCCACAACTAACTTGTTGATTCTTCAATAATTTGGGGTAGTTTCCTTTCTTGTGTCCAACATTTAAGACAATGGAAACTTTATTGGTCGGGATTGATAGGTTTAGTATCGTCATTCCTCAATGACTTTACCTATAACATTACCTTGTATCAATTCCATTATTATCTTTACTTCTTGAACCTCGTCCTCATCTTAACGGTTTAGGAGAATACTCCCACTCATTTCAATGAGTCTTTGCTTTTGAGAAGCAAAATTGAATTCATGAAGATTACTCTTCATTTGTTCGTTTAGTCTTAAAACTTTCATTGAAGTGGTTGTGTTATTTTGGTCAATTACAATTCTCAAAATCTAATCACCAAAACAATTTGTCGCTTCAAGGTACTTAATTCAATTAAGTATATGAAAAACAATCCATTGTAAGTAGATGTGTTAGTCAAGAATCAAAAACCTGTTTGATAATGAATAACTTTAATCTATACTCTTTGCAAGAGATCCTTAGCAATGGTTCATATGAGGTTTTAGAAGCAAATTCATATTTGTCTTTAGTTACGATGTTTTAATGGAGATTTGTATCAAAATCGAAATGATATCGTATATGAATTGTGGTAAAGAAATAGAACAATATAAAAACGGAATAGTGGAAAACAAAACATTTATCGTTATAATAATACTTGTAAACAAGTATAGCATTTACATAGTGACCTCTACCCAACTATGATAAATGATTCCAAGATCCAAATTCATATTAACTTGGGCACGGGGTAGCCGATGAAACCCTTATCAATATAACTCGGTGGATTAACTCTTTAATCGATTCTACTTTTAGAACTCTCGGTCGATAAAATTACTTTAATATTTATCTATAGCCCAAAACACATCAACAAGGGCACGGGGTAGCCGATGAAACCCTTATCAATTACTTTTGTTGAGTTCAATCCAAATTTCGAATAAATGTGTCCATTATCCAAACCCATATTAACTTGGGCACGGGGTAGCCGATGAAACCCTCGTCAACATGAATTCGGTGGATAGACATTTATCACCCACTTCCCCTACGTAACAAGGTTTGTACCCCGGGGTAGCCGAGTGCACTCCCTCGCGAAATAGGTTTTCATGGTTTCTACTATTTGGTAAGGCTATGTCTCAATTAATTGTTTTAGCGAGAGGTCATGTCAATTTATTATCTATCACGTTTTAAGTGAACTAAAGCGGTGAACTACGATAATTTGAATTGACACGGTCGATAAACTCGATAGAATAACAATGCATGTTTAGTTATGGCGATTTAGCGATGCATGTGACATAAAATAAAATGCAAGCATAAAAATAAGTAAATCCTAGTATGGCCTTCCTAAAATAGAAAACTATTTATCTATTACATATTCGGAAACCAACTCCATTGGTCCCTTGAACTTCGGTTGTGGCACGCATCTCGAGGTAACACCGTCTTTATGTATCGCCATTCTTGAAGAAATCCGTCTTTTGGAACTCCGGAATGAATAAAATTACATAGCAAATTACATAATTTCCTATTATACATTTGTAACTAAAATAAAATAAATCTATTAAATTACAAAACGGTGATACGAGATCACAATAAAAAATTACAACCGAATCGGTATTCCCATACATTTCGGGAAATACCAATTAAAATCTAAGGCCATACTAAGTAAAATTACATAATTCAAAATTACATAAATTAAAATTATGACAATCATAAAGAAAATGCAGCATTATAATATGTATGAACATGCTTAATTTTTATGCTAAATCGCCTTTAATTTGCCAATATCGTATATTACTCGGTTTTTACGGATTTGCGTGATTTCAACATTTTACAATCACAAAAATACATAAACTCATATTTATGCATAAGTTAATTACCCTAACCTCTTAGGACTCAAAATATAGTCTTCACTAATAATTTGACCATAATTAACCTTTATTTACTAAATTGTTCATAAATGGACCAAAAATATAAAAATAAGCCATTAAACTTCAAATAAATCAAAAATTTCAAATAAATTCAAAATTTGAAATTTAAATCCATGAACATTCTGGAAAAAATCCATGACACTCATAATGTTCAAAACCTTAGGTTAAAAATTTCGAAAATTTACCGGAAAAACAATGTTGCGGTTTATCGATTTATAATAAAATAATCATAAAAATATGGAAAAATTATTTTCACTAAATTTTCAATTTTAGATCTGAAAAAGATAATAAAATGCAACATTAGACGTTTTTCCTAAGTCATAGATTATATTTTATTAATTTTCACTTAATAATGTCACTATTTATGCCATTTTTCTTCAAAAAAATTCATAAATCATGCTAAAAGACTTCTTTATAGCCAATTATTTTACACATATCTTGTAAAATTGCATGTGACAACATATAAATTTTCTATGACCAGATTCGAAATTTAACTCATATTAACCTATTTTTCTCTTAAATCCGAATTTAATAATGAAAAATTCATTTTTCGAGCATAACAAGTCCAAAAATTATGAAAATTTACAGTTTATCTCAAAATAATATATGTAACAAGTATAGCTAATTTTCATCCAAAAATGACATTTTTACTCATAAAATCACATTTAAATGTCATTATAAAGAAATATGAACAATAAAAATCCGTAAAATTAACCAAAAAATCCTAAAACATTTTAGGACCAGAAATATTAACATGCATGTATTTATTTCGTGATATCTCATAATAACACAAATTTTACAAGTTTTATTTGTTATTCATATAACTCGGAAAAACTTTTAACCAATTTGCATGCAAACAACCGTGGCTCATGATACCGATTGATGGAAATGTACATTCATATACATACTAACATACTCATATATGTCGAAATTAATTTGTCATAAAATTAAATGTGGATTTTATGCATGCAAACAATATAATAAAATAGAGAAGAAATCACCCTTACATTGTAATTTCGGTTCTTATGGGCACAAGAGAGATCACCTTTCTCTCTTGTTCTTGAGCTCTCCAAATGGAAGAACAAGGATTCAAGTATAGAATCCCTCCCAAAAGCATATACCCAAGGAATCTCTTAATAACCAATATTATTTAGATCTAGTAATAATAATGGTTTTACAATAAAATTGATACAATATAAATTGTATTTTTACTCTTGAAATTTCGGTCAAGAGGTGGTAATATTTGTGAGTTTTATTTCTCTAGATTTCACAATATGTAGAGGGTTTTTGATTAATTTTCTCACACTAGAAAATTGGATGGGAAGAATGAATGAATGATCAAAGAGAAAAGCTCACTTCTCTTTTCTTGTGGAGTGGCCGAAAAATGCATTGGGTAGAATGCCCAATGCATTTCATTTTTTGCTCTTCTCTAAAAGGTAGGTGTGCAAGGCTACTAATTAGACTTTAATAATTATGTTTTCTCTTATTAAAATAATCAACATAATTATTCCACACACACTCCTTCTAATTTTCGGTACATACAAGATAAAATGGAAGGTCCATTTTATTTTGTCATTTGTCAATTGTGACATATGTGATATGTTACTTGACATGTGAATTTGTAATGTATTTTTAACATATTAAAAATCAACATACTCATAAAATATGTCATTTACAAAATCGACTAGTAATTCGTAATTACTTGTACCAAAAATGTTTCCAAATTATAAACTACAACATTCTGTATTTATAATAATTTATTCATTCCGATTCAATTGTTTCTGTAAACAATAATTTCATCCAAGTAATAAAATAATTCGATTACTTAGACCGTGTCTTATTTAATCACATTTACAATAAGATACGTAAATTATACTCACAAAATCATCCGTCAATTTTAAGCAATTTAATTAACTCATATCGGTATACGATTAATTAAATAATCAATTAAGAGTATTTCCCTATAGGTATGACCTAAGGGGATCAACTGATCACCACCGTCGCACGACAGTAATGTCAAACTCTAGTCAGCCAATCATTACCGATATATGTTGACCAGTTGATAGTAAAATATTACATCCCACATGTATTCTTAAAATGAGATTTTAATAATGATATTTAAATCATGTGATCGCACTATTGTTGAGGACACATTTCCCAACACCTGGCAGTCAGGTTTAGATGAAATGTTGTTCAGGGCGGTCTGCGGATTTCCAGGCCTAACAATAGGCATAATTCTCTCTTAACCTTGTTTAATTATTGTTAATTACTTTCATTTATTCATCATGTTTTGCCTTGTTAGTATGATTTACAAGCTTATTAGCATGCTAAGCATGATCATGAGTGAGTAGTTTCCTTAGCTAGGGTTAATGGGGAATTAGGGGAAAACAACATGGGGATTGATCTATACTTAATCTAATAAGTTTTCATAATTAAATTGCATGCTTGTTGTGATTCCAACTTATGCACATGTTATGTTTGATGAAATGCGAGCCTATGAATCCTTGAATTTTTTACCCATCACCTATCTTTTCAATGAGGCTTGTAAGCTTGTACACCAACTCGAGCCTCATTAGACCATGCATATAGTTGAATAGGAAGGATTAAGTCGACTTGTAGATGTTGTACAATCTAATCGATTCGGCTCCGGGACCTAAACCTTCTTAGGGATTGTAAGCTTATACACCAACTCGATCCCATCACAATAATAAGTTCTTGCTATATAATTGAGAACATGTTTGTATGATCAACTCCCACGAATCCCCTATGAACCCATGACAGCCTAGTGCCTTTAATCAATTTTTTACAATCCCTCTATTTGCTTTACTTTGTTTTTATTCATCTTGTTGATTAGTTTAGTTTATCTCCTACATCAACCCAAATTGTGACACCCTAAGACACAACCATTTGCAATTGAGAATCCTACATCAATACCCATCCCTTGGGATCCGACCTTTACTTGCCTCTTTGCTAAAGAGTAGTTTTTGAAGTTCTAAATATTGTTTTGGTTGGTAGCTTTTGACGACGAGTTTAAACCGGACCAAAAATGGCGTCGTTGCCGGGGACGATGTTAAATTGATTTGATTTTCGTTAATTGTTTTTAGTTGGGTCTTACTTTACCTTGGGGAAGTCAATCTCTTTAAGGTTGTTTTAATTGTTTTCGAGTTGTTTGATATTTTGCATGACTAGGAGATCACAAGGTAATCCATTACCTATTGATCTTGAAATTGAAAGAACCTTAACCAACAATAGAAGAGTTGCAAGAGGTACTTCAAGAGTTGTAGGTATTGGAGAGGTTGTGGACATTCAACCAAATAACATTGAGTTTACCAATCCTTTTGCAAGAGAAAGAGAGGACAACCCAATACAAAATCCACCACAAAATCAACCCACAATGCCTAAATTTTCATCACATTCCGTACCAACCGAGGAGAACCTACCAAATGGTACTCCTACACCACCACATTTAACCGGTAATTTCATTGCCAAATCCGCATTCATACCACTAGTTGAGAGAAATCAATTTGGAGGGATGCCTAGTGAAGACCCTCATTCACATATTAAGACTTTTTGTGACTATTGTGATGCGATTTCTCAAACCGGAGTTTCTCAAGATCAAACCCGATGGGTATTATTTCCTTTTTCTTTGATTGGTACCGCAAAGCAATGGTTGAAGAGTCTAGACAAGGGTACCGTTGGTATTGACTCATGGAAGAAGTTGGCACTTGCCTTCTACAAGAAATTCTATCCTCCTGAGAAGACCAATATGTTGAGATCCCAAATCACCGGGCTCAAACAAAGGGATGAGGAATCATTGTATGAAGCATGGGAGAGATTTAAGGACACTTGTCGATCTTGTCCACACCATGGACTTAGCGAGTGGTTCCTTGTGCAACAATTTTGGAATGGTCTATATGAAGACTCCCGCAACATTCTCAATATGGGATCCAATGGTATGTTTACCGAAGTTTATGACAATCAAACATGGGCCAAAATTGAAGAGATGGCGGTTCATAATTACCAATATAGTAGGCCTCGAAAGGCCACTAGAGGAGGAAAGCATGAGGTAGATTCCATCACACAATTGGGTACTCAACTAAGTGCTCATATTGACACCATCAATTTGAAGTTTGAGAAGGCCATGGCTAAGCTTGATGAAGCTTCCAAATCACCCAAACAACATGTTAATGCTATAGTGGAACTTTGGGACATGACCAAAGTGAATGTAGGGGAATAAGTGAATGCTTTCCAAGCATACAAGAGTGGCACCCCTTATTCCAACTATTACAATGAGAATACCAAATTCCATCCAAACCTTTCATATAAGATCCAAAATGTTCAAAACCCTCAACCAACATACACCCCACCTCCAACGAGAAATCAAGCTCAAAGACCCTTTTATAACCAAAGCCAAGGTTATCAAAATCAACTCTCTTACAATCAATCCAATGACCAAGGCTTTGATGTTCAAAAAGCGGTCCTCCAAATGTAAAATAATCAACAAGAATTTTTCACCCAAATGAAAAAAGCTAGCCAAGCCAAAGACATCACCATCAACAACATACTAGCCCACACCAAGATGCTAGAAACTCAAATGACTCAATTAGCATATTCTAGCTCTCAAAGACAAAAGGGGCAATTACCACCTCAAAGTAATCCCCCAAGACATGAGTCGGTTATTGCCATCCATTTGAGGAGTGGTACAAGGTATGAAGGGCCAAAGGGCCGAAGAAGCCAATTGATGACGACATTGTGGATGCTAGTGACAAGTAAAGAGTTGTGGAGAACTCTAAAGAAGAAGAACCCACCACCAAAGAGGTTTCAAAGAAGAAGAACGAAGAGAAGGCTAAGGAAAAAGAGCCTATTGTGATTAGACTTCCATTCCCAAGTCATCAAGCTAAGCCTAAGTTTGATGAACAACTTGGGAAGTTCATGGAGATTGTGAAGAACTTAGAAGTCTCAATCCCATTCACGGAATTGATCAATCATGTTCCGGCCTATGCAAAGTGCATGCAAGATATTCTTACCAACCGGAAGCTAGAGACTATTGCCTTTACCAAAGTGAGTAGTGTTATTCTTCAAGGAAGTTCACCTCCAAAACTCAAAGATCCGGGAAGCTAAGCCTCTCTATTCCATGCACCATTGGCGACACTACAATCAACAAAGCATTATGTGACCTTGGAGCAAGTATACGTGTCATGCCATACTCGGTATGCAAGAGGCTAGGAATGGGAGAGCTCAAGTGCAATAACATTACTCTTCAAATGGCGGATCGATCAACAAAGATACCTTTAGGGGTATGGGAGGATGTGCCCGTGAGAATTGGCAAATTCTTCATCCCGGTAGAGTTTGTTATTATAGACATGGAGGAGGATTCCAATATTCCTATCATCCTAGGAAGACCTTTCTTTCACACCGCGGGAGCGGTAATTGATGTGAAACATGGAGAACTTACACTTAAAGTGAGAGATGAGACAATCACTTTCAACCTTGACAAAACAATGACAGCTCCCCGACTACATGAGCCATGTTTCATGGTCGATCATTATAGCCGAGAAAGTGATAGGAAGAAGTTGGGATCTCAATGCAAAGATCAAGCCATGGGTAAAGAATCACCACCCATATGGAAGAAGAAAGTGGATAATCCACAAGATGCTCTATCCGAAGAGAAAGGAAATTTCAACAACAATGGGAGCTTGAATAGCTCACCACCAATCATGACAAGTGAGGAATAAGGCCTCATTGGCCATGACAACAAGAAAGATGAGTTTCATTCATCAACTCATGACATCATTGGGGAGCAAGATAATGAAGTGTGTGGTCTGTGGGATGACGAATTTGAAGGATTAGTCAATCCCTACATTGGCAATGCTATGACCTTAGACCAAGGCTTTGGTGACCATCTTGACTCGAGTCATCATCAAGAAGAACATAATGTGGAAAGGTCTATGCAAGATCTTTACAATGAAAATGAACAAGCCTTCGACTACTTCTACAAGGTGTTGAGCAACATCAAAAACGCCATGGCTATGCCTCCTTGACATCTCATTCAAGAGTGAGAGTTTGGTGGAGTCCTCCCTAAACAACCATTTGTATATATTCTAACCCTTTACCTAGCATTTTATTTCATTTATTGCATTCTTGTCACTTTTGGTTTTGCAATTTCATACTTTCATCAAGATTTTCATTACGAGAGAAAGTGAGTGAGGTATTTTAATGTGTTTTGATGTGTAGTGTTTGATTTAGTGTTGGGATAGCAATCTCCTAGGCAAACCGAGCCTTCATAATGCACCCACAATGTTGACCAAAGGAATGAAGAAAGAATGATACGGGAAATGAAGATCCCCACGGGTGGAACTGAACTCGTAGGTGCAGGAGAAGATCTAAGCGTCCCAGGAGGGAATCCACTCGTGCTGTCTGTGATCCGAGCATCCTGGCTCTAGGACGTGGGTCTTGGGAGTGCTGAAATTGAAAAAATTGGGTATGTTGCAAAATCTGGGCAAGGATCTGCGCGTCCTGGCCTGTGCAAAAACTGAAATTTCACACTGTCTATGAATCCGAGCGTCCCCAAGTGAAGACGAGCGTCCCCTACATAAATCCGCTCGTCTCCAGCAGAATCCGTGCGTCCCAGCACGGTGTAGGATTCATTATTTTCTTATTAGACACTTCTAATAACTATGTGTTTATTAGTTAAGTAATAAACTAAAAGAAACTTATGCATGCATAACAAAATACAAATTAAGAAGAAAAATCGATTACTCTTACATAGAGGGCCGAGATGGTTTATACTAATTGGTCTCCTACCTAATTAGTCTTCTTAAGGAAAAATCCAAATGCCCAAGAAAAACCCTAGATCCAATGATTGGATCTACTCCTTAAGGATAGTACCAAGGTAATCACCCTTAATCAAAGTACTAATTTTGTTACTAGAAATTAGTATTTGTATCCTTAAAAATTACTAATATTATTAGTATACTACTTCTAGTAATAAGAGAATAATATTAGAGATAATGTGAGATTTTCTAGAGTGTTCACAACAAAACTAGAGGGATAAGTTCTTTTTCTAATAAGTAAGTATCTTATGTAAAAACGAATTGTTAAAAATAAGAAGAGAAAACTTCTCCTCTTATCCTAGGGTGGCCAGGTAGGTTGAAGGGGGAAGAGTGCCCAATGTCTTTTCTTGTTTCTCTTCTCAAGAGTTTTAGGCATGCAACCCTATGATTAGTAGGTAATCATAGTGCCTTCCACTAATTAAAACAACAAAACACAATTAAACCCTATAATCCCATTTACACGGCTCACCCATTTAAAATGGGTCCATTTTAAGTTTGTCAAATATTGATTTGTATAGTGTGACATATTGGTCATGTTACTAGACATGTAATTTAAATAATGCATTTTTAACTTATTAAAAATCATTATATAAATGAAATAAATCACATACAAAATTAACTTAGCAATTCACAATTACAATTACTTAAAATGAGTCATAGAATTATAAATCACAACTACTTGTATTTATAATAAACAATGAATTATTTATTTTAATTGTTTCAAAAACAATAAATAAACTTTAACAATAAAACAATTTAATTACTTAGTACGAATCTTATTTAATCGAATTACAATAAGATACGTATTATTACTCACAAAATCATTTGTTCAATTTTAAGGAATTAATTAACTTGTATCGTTACACAATTAATTAATTAATCAATTATGAGTGTTACCCTAGAGGTATGACCTTAAGGGATCAACTGATCACCGCTGTCATACGACAGTAATATCAAACTCTAGTCAGCCAATCATTACCAATTAATGTGGATCAGTTGAAAATAAAATATTACATTCCCTTTAGCATTCTTAATATGAGATTTAAACATGTGATCGCATTATTGTCGAGGCCACATACTCCAACAATCTCCTACTTGTCCGCGACAAGTGTGCGTCACCAATTCTCTTGTCCTATTACTATCTTCCACTCAATGCAAGGTGACTTGCAGGTCGTACTTGAATTTGATCATATCAAGAGTGGTTTCCTCGATCTGGAGAATAACTATCTGACCGAAAATATCTACCATAGATACCTTCCGAGCGTGGCCACACATTTCTAGTTCATTGTTCCTCGAGTGGCCTTGAGATATAAGATAACCCTGACGAGGATGGACAATTCCTATTGCACTCTTCCCTTTGAATAGCCATAGCTCATCATGACCCAAAACATGCTCATTAGACCCTAATTAAGAAGGTTGCAGAACATAAATCAAAGTCACTCTGAAACTGTGCCATCTTAGGCGAACAGTCATTAGTCAAAGAATCGACTCATAAGAATACCATAGTAGCTCTCACCACGACCAGGCTATAAAAATTTCCAGAACATTATAAGCGGTCATATGCCCGACAGAGTGTCCCTTACAGTATGCCTATGTGATCGACTAGTCATCTCTCATGACTCTATGGCACTTGAACTTGCCATCAATCGCATCACACTCCAGTTACTTCGAGATGTCACCTCATATAAGCAACTAGGGGCGAGTACTATGTTAATCCAGTTCACTTTAATGGGGTTCAATATTGTCTCAACAACCCATTTGGATGTAACAAAGTACAAAATGAGTTAACGATAACTCTAACAATAAATGTGATTATCACACACAAGTAGTCAATACCATATTGCTACTCAATGTCTTATAATCATAAGTGCACTTATGCACTTGCCTAACGCAATAAAAGTTTAGCTTGTGAATACCATGTGTCCAAGTGTTCAAACTTTGTGAATTTTGATTTCCTTCAATTTCATGTTATCCCTTATAGCATGAATTTTACTAAGTACATGTCTAGACTTCATACTAGACTTGGGTTCTATAGCTTGGAAGAAGCTCTTACTGTTATCATATAACTTGTGACGTGGGTTTCGGTGGACAACACTACTTGTAGTTTTAAAGCACACCGCCTAATCACAATTACTTAGGTTCATTTCGTAGAATCTTGCAATGGATGACAATAAAATACATTTTTCTAGTCTCTTACTCTTTATGTCAATAAACCGCCTAGGATTTTCACAAATCCAAATGAGTTTGGAAACTTGAGTTTGTGTAACCTCTTAACACACAACTTGTTATTCTTCCAAGCTCTAGAACAAACCATTAGTTCTCCTTGAGAATTCATGACGGTTCCCACAGGCTTACCAATGACTCTCATATGAGTTAGGTTGTTATCGACTTATCATGCTCCAAGCATGTAATTCATCTAGAACATGTGCATTATGGCATACATGATTATACTAATGGCGGAAACATTAGTTATCAAATTCATGTAGACAACAGTTCTTAGGTTCAGTAAATAACCATGACTCTATCATGGTAATTCTATATTCATCGACATGAATAACCTACTTAACTGGTTGATTTCATTAAGATAAACGATCATTATCAACATAAGATTCCTATCTAAGTGCCAATCCAACATCCCATGTTTTAATAGATTTGCATAATGTCTAATTTCATCAAGAATTGAAAACCTATTTGCACGTCATTTCCAATGAGTAATAAGTTATGCAATTCTTAAAGTATGATAGCTCCCACTGAACTTCATGTCTTAACATGACAGTCATTTGCTCCCACTCAAGTTCACATGTTTCATTTTTGACAACTCATTCGAAACATTACATGATTTGGAATAATCATTGCTTCTTTAAGTATTAGTTAAAACAATATATGTCATTCAAATATCCCTTTTAAAATGCCCATTTGGAAAGTGGTTTTAATACCTTACTTATTTTCATAATGAGGTATAGCAATTATTTGAATCGTTAGCTTAGCTTTCGTAGACATCGACATGCCTCTCTATGCAACTCTTAATCATAAATTTCTATTTACTTTGGATTGGTCTCAACAATCTAAAATAAATCTATTTACTTGCATAGATACCATAATTTAGTTTTATGAGGCTCTTAAGTAAAATATGTTGGGAAATGTGTCCTCAACAATAGTGCGATCACATGATTTAAATATCATTATTAAATCTCATGCCAAGAATACGGAAGGGATGATACATTACATATATAGTCAACTGGTCCACACATATCGGTAATGATTGGCTGGCTAGAGTTTGACATTACTGTCGTGCGACGGTGGTGATCAGTCGATCCCTTGAGGTCACACCTAAAGGACGATTCCCTTAATTGAAAAGGTTAATTAATTGTATACCGATACAGATTAATTAATTCCTTAAAATTGAACAATTCGATTTGTGAGAGAGAGAATATTGATATCTTATTGTAATGGGATTAAATAAGATTATTTTAGTAATAAAATGCTTTGTTGCTAAAATTATCTATTGTTTGAGAAACAATAAAGATAAGAATGAATGGTTAATTATAATTACAAGAAGTTGTGAATTATAACTATATGACCCATTTTATTTATGTGATCAAGTATCACTAGTAAATTTGTTGTATGTAATTTAATTAATTCAAGAAATGATATTTATGTGATAAATATGCATTAAAATTAATTAATAACATGTAGCATACTACATGTGACATATTGTGTGACAAATGACAAATTGACAAAATAAAATGGTAGTCCATTTTATGTATATGGACCGAAAATGGAGGGTGTGTTAGTGGGTTTTGGTTGTTTTATTTTATTTGATAAAATAAACATAATGATGCCTACCTACAACTAGTCTTACAGATCTTACACACCTACTATTTTTGAGAAGAGTAAAAGAAAAAGAAATGATGCCAATTTAGGCTCTTCCAACCGTGACACTCCCTCTTAATTAAGTAGAGTTGGTTCTTTTCTTTTTCTTACACTACCATTCAATTAACATAAAAAATGTTCATGAATATTCTCTCTTCTCTCTCCTAAATCTTCATCAAAAAGATGAGTATTTGATTCAAATTGTTCATATGAATTACTAAGATTACTAGAAGTAGTATATGAGTATTAGTAATAGATTTTAAGGTAAACTACATTACAAACATCTAGTACATGTTTATTTGTGGGTTTAAGGGATTGTCTTGGGTGCAACTAATTGGAGGACTTCTAATTTGAAGTCAAGAATGTTCATCCATTAATGGAAAGCTCAAGAACTAACAAGAAGGAGATCTTCTTAGTGCCCAATATGACCGAAATTATTATGGTGAGAAAATGATTTCTTCTCTTACCTTTTTAGTTTGCATGCATAAGATCCGTCTTTAATTTTATGACAAATTAATTTTATGACATATATGAGTATGTTAGTATATATAGATCTACTTTTCCTTCAATTGGCATCAGAGCCATGGTTGTTTGCATGCAAATCGGTTAAAAGTTTTTCCGAGTTATAAAGATTAACATATAAAACTTGTAAAATTTGTGTTATTATGATATATCACGAAATAAATTCATGCATGTTAATATTTCTGGTCCTAAAATGTTTTAGGATATTTTGCTTAATTTTACGGATTTTTATTGTTCATATTATACAATAATGACATTTAAATATGATTTTATGAGTAAAAATGTCATTTTCGGTCTAAAATTAGCTATACTTCGAATTTTCCAGTGATTTTTGGATATGTTGTCACATATATTATTTTGAGATAACCTGTAAATTTTCATAATTTTTGGACTTGTTATGCTCGAAAAATGGATTTTTCATTATTAAATTCGGATTTAGGTGAAAAATAGGTTAATATGAGTTAAATTTCGAATCTGGTCATAGAAATTTAATATGTTGTCACATGCAATTTTAAAAGATGTGTGTAAAATAATTGGCTTTAAAGAAGTCTTTTTGCATGATTTATGGATTTTTGAAGAAAAATAGCATAAATAGTGACATTATTAGTGAAAAAAATTAATAAAACATAATCTATGACTAAGGAAAAACGTCAAATGTTGCATTTTATTATCTTTTTCAGATCTAAAATTGAAAAGTTAATGAATATATTTTTTCCATGTTTTTATGATTATTTTAGGTAAAACCGATAAACCGCAACATTGTTTTTCCGGGAAAATTTCGAAATTTTTAACCTAAGTTTTTGAATATTATGAGTGTCATGGTATGTTTTCAGAATATTCATGAGTTTAAATTTCAAATTTTGAATTTATTTGAAATTTTGTGATTTATTTTGAAGTTTATAGCTTATTTTTGTAATTTTTTAGTCCATTAATGAACAATTTTATAAAAATGAGTTAATTATGGTCAAATTATTAGTGAAGACTAAATTTTGAGTCCTAAGAGGTTAGGGTAATTAACTTATGCATAAATATGAATTTATGTAATTTTTGTGATTGTAAAATGTTGAAATCACGCAAATCCGTAAAAACCGAGTAATATACGATATTGGCTAATTAAAGGCGATTTAGCATAAAATGGAGCATGTTCATACATATTATAATGCTTCATTTTTCTTTATGATTGTCATAATTTTTAATTTATGTAATTTTGAATTATGTAATTTTACTTAGTATGGCCTTAGATTTTAATTGGTATTTCCCGAAATGTATGGGAATATCAATTCGGTTGTAATTTTATTGTGATCTCGTATCACCGTTTTGTAATTTAATAGATTTATTTTATTTTAGTTACAAATGTATAATAGGAAATTATGTAATTTATTATGTAATTTTATTCATTCCGGAGTTCCCAAAGACGGATTTCTTCAAGAATGGCGATACATAAAGACGGTGTTACCTCGAGATGCGTGCCACAACCGAAGTTCAAGGGACCAGTGGAGTTGGTTTCCGAATATGTAATAGTTAAATAGTTTTTCTATTTTAGGAAAGGCCATACTAGGATTTATTTATTTTTATGCTTGCATTTTATTTTTATGTCACATGCATCGCTAAATCGCCATAACTAAAACATGCATCCTTATTTTATCGAGTTTATCGACCGTGTCAATTAAAATTATCATAGTTCACCGCTTTAGTTCACTTAAAACGTGATAGATAATAAATTGACATGACCTCTCGCTAAAATAAACAATTGAGACTTAGCCTTACCAAATAGTAGAAACCATGAAAACCTATTTCGTGAGGGAGTGCACTCGGCCACACAGGGGTACAAACCTTGTTACGTAGGGGAAGTGGGTGATAAATGTCTATCCACCGAATTCATGTTGATGAGGGTTTTATCGGCCACACCGTGCCCAAGTTAATGTGGGTTTGGATCATGGACACATTTATTCGAAATTTGGATTGAACTCAACAAAAGTTTTTCGATAAGGGTTTCATCGGCCACACCGTCCCCTTGTTGAATGTGTTTTGGGCTAAAGATAAATGTTAATGTAATATTATCGACCAAGAGTTCTAAAAGTAGAATCGATTAAAGCGTTAATCCACCGAGTTATATTGATAAGGGTTTTATCGGCCACACCGTGCCCAAGTTAATATGAATTTGGGTCTTGGAATCATTTATCATAGTTGGGTAGAGGTCACTATGTAAATGCTTTACTTGTTATTTACAAGTATTAATAAAAACGATAAATGTTATGTTTTCCACTATTCCGTTATCATATTGTTCTATTTCTTTACCACAATTCATATACGATATTATTTCGATTTTTGATTCAAATCTCCATTAAAACATCGTAACTAAAGACAAAATTTGAATTTTCTTCTAAAACCTCAAATGAACCATTGTTAAGGATCTCTTGTAAAGAGTATAGATTAAAAGTTATTCATTATCAAACAGGTTTTTGATTCTTGACTAACACATCTACTTACAATGAATTGTTTCTAGTTTTGGTAACTAGATTTGTTGGAAATCAAAATTGACCAAAATAACGCAACCACTTCAATGAAAGTTTTAAGACTAAAACGAACAAATGAAGAGTAATCTTCATGAATTCAATTTTGCTTCTCAAAGCAAAGACTCATTGAAATAAGTGGGAGCATTCTCTTAAACCGTTAAGATGAAGACGAGGTTCAAGAAATAAAGATAATAATGGAATTGATATAAGGTAATGTTAAAGGTAAAGTTGTTGAGAATGACGATACTAAACCTATCAATTCCGACCGATAAAGTTTCCATTGTCTTAAATGTTGGACACTAGAAAGGAAACTACCCCAAATTATTGAAGAATCAACAAATTAGTTGTTGGACATCTAATAGGATCTTCTTCTTTAAATGTTTATATGATTGGCATAAATTTTGCTAGTACCACTTCGTCAATATTAGAAACCGGTGGTGGTTTACATCGTTGTACTTGATACATAGAATGATTAGAATATGACGACTAGCATCAATGATGTCGAGAGATAGAGTCATTGTGTACTCAATCTAGTTTTCGGGTTTGGAGTTGTACTTAATTGTGACTATTAAGTACATAAACTCTAAATAAGAATACATACTTGTTAAGATACAAAAGAGGTTTCACTTTTGTGACCCTTTACACCACGATTTGATATATGGCTAGCCCATTATCAAAGTGATAATATTCTAAACCAAACTAGGACGATATATCATGAAGATGATGCAAGACTCAAATTGGTAACCCAAGATTAAACCTTAAATTTTGGAATGATGAACGCAAAGAGTTATCGAGTACTCTTGAAACCATTAGATTGTTAATAGTATATGCGTATCTTGTATTCAAAGCAAGATGTCTCGTGCCTTTTGGTTGAAAAGGAGATCGAGGTTGTAAATCATTGATCCAAAATAGGTTGATCATTTTCTTTTACCAACAATTTAAGTTGACGCTAATGTGTTCACTTAATAAGGTAAATAGAAAAATCTTTGAAGAAGTTTAAAGAGTTCAAGGAATCACGATTTAGTCGTGATGGGATTATCAAAGTGAAGACTTTGATATAAGCCATAGGAAATGTGATATAGTATCACAAGTTAATCTCTCTTAGCACGCATTATGGAATAATGTGTGATTAGATAAGAAATCAAAAGCTATTCGATATGGTTTGAACTTCAATCAAGTTACTTTGAGTTACTTGATCCTTTTGGGGATTTTATCATTTTGTCTAAATTATTTTTCCACTAAATCAAATCATATGAGATATGAAATGGTAAGGGTACCATGTTTGTAAGTTTTCACAAGAAACAGATGCTCATTTTTCCCTTTCAATTATCATGACAACGACGGGTTTGCGGCTCGTGAAGCTGTCTTTATAAAATACAAGTTTATTTCTAGAAGACAGAGTGGGAGAAATTATTCAAGAGCCACAAAGAATGCCACAATGATTTTATGTCGCAAGAAACTGGTCTTTCTTGGCTACATGAGACGTTTTGTGTAAGACATTGTTTCTTCAAAACCTAGGAGGTTAAATTCGTCACTTGTTAAAAATGATGAATTCATGCTACTTTTAAGAAAGTAAAGAGCTTATAACTTACAAAAGAAATTGTTTGATTCAAGTTGATTACTTCTAGAAAGTAATGAACATATGACTTACATAAGAGTGTTTAAGTCACAACTCAATACAAGGCTTAGAGCCATGAGAATCCGAAATAAAAGGCTTGATTAGTGACAAAGGGTGTTGCACTAATATTTCAAAGCAAGATTGGTTGCAAAGGGTTTTGCACTAATTGAAATGCTTAAGTCTATTTGGATCTTCTTAGGGATTGTGTTTCATAATGAGGTTATGAAATACATGGCGAGTGAATCTAAAACCCACTTCTTCATTAGAAGGAATGTATTCAATACATGTCATGAGTTTATTAGATTCTTGCAATCCTAAGATAATGTGAAACTTAAGAGAGGGTCTTAAGTAGGACATCAATGAATAAGAATCAATATTTTGATCATGTGATAAAACGTTTCTCGATAAGTCGAGAAGTTGTGTTTATACATGAAATTTAGTGGGAGTTACGGAAATTTTAATTAGTCCGATATGTGGATGACATATTTATCATTAAGAATGATTTAAGACTTTTGGAGTAAATATAATACATCTTTAATATCTAGATTTATGTAGATAAATCCACGTGATATTAGCGTCATATAAGAAGTCTTGTGTTGATAAGATTCATGACTAAGTTCAATTAAGTTGAACATATTTGATTGATTTCATTTGCTTCCGCTGCCAAATCAATTAAATAGAAAATGATGTATAACACTTCATATACTTTGAGTATGATGAATTGTTTTCAAAATCGAATTTTAGTAATCTTTGCCATGTAAGCCATAAAGATTACCCTTAAGTACTTGCAAAATCATTAAGGAAGTAAAGCAAAGTGTTTATGATGCAATTTTGTGTAAGGGTGTTACACAAGTGACAATTGACAATTGAGATTGCGCATGGTTTCCGACAAAACCATAATCAAAACACATCAGGATGTTTAAGATACCATTGTGGCAATGTTAATTAAGAAGTAGATTTTCTAGAATCGTTCTAGGCACTAAAGAACAATATGAAATGTTTACAATGGAAATTGAGTACACTTGCAATCATGAGATGTGCAAGAGGATGAATCTCGCACACTGTGAAAACAGTGGGAGCTATTATTAGGCTAGAGGACCTATGTCTTGATTGAATCTCGACACGTACTCAGAAAGTTTTGTGATGCAAATGTATACATTACAAAGGAAAACAAGTATGTAGTAAGGTTGAGTAAGGTACAAGAAGTTGATAAAACCTACTGACCAAAGCCTTCTCATAGGCTAAACATGATAAGTCATGTCATTTCAATTAAATTGTAATGAACAACTACACACAAGATCAAATTAGATTATAGAATATGAAGTAGTAATCAAGCATTTACTATTCATATGTGATAATCGCATTTGTCGTTTGAGTTTTACTCTAAAACTCTTCTTCTTCTTTTATACTTTGTTACATCCAAACGGGTTGTAGAGACAACATTGAACCCCATTAAAGTGAACACGGATTAGCATTGTATTCGCCCATAGTCACTTGTATGAGGTGACGTCTCGAAGTGACTAGAGTGTGATGCGATTGATGGCAAGTTCAAGTACCATAGAGTCATGTGAGATGACTAGTCGATCACATAGGCAGACTGTTAGGAACACTTTGTCGGGCAGTGACCGCTTATAGAGTTCTGGCAAATTTATAAAGCCTGGTCGTGGCAAGAGCTACTATAGTATTCTAATGAGTCGATTATTTTGACTAAAGACTATTCGCCTAAGATGGCACAGTTTCAGATTAACTTTGATTTGTGTTACTACGACCTTCGTAAATGGGGTCAAATGGGCATATTTTGGGTTATGATGGCTGTGGCTAGTCGAAGGGAATAAGTGCGATAGGAATTGTCCACCCCCTTGTCAGGGTTAAAACAATATCTCAGGGCCACTCGAGGAGTAATGAACTGAAATGCGTGGCCACGCTCGGAATGTATCCATGGTGGATAAATTCCGGTCAATCAGTTATTCTCCAGATCGAGGAAACCACTCTCGATATGATCACTTGCAAGTACGACCCGAAAGACACCTTGCATTGAGTGGGAGATAGTAATAGGACAAGAGAATTGGTGAAGCACACTTGTCGAGGACAAGTGGGAGATTGTTGGGAAATGTGTCCTCAACAATAGTGCGATCACATGATTTAAATATCATTATTAAATCTCATGCCAAGAATACGGAAGGGATGATACATTACATATATAGTCAACTGGTCCACACATATCGGTAATGATTGGCTGGCTAGAGTTTGACATTACTGTCGTGCGACGATGGTGATCAGTTGATCCCTTGAGGTCACACCTAAAGGACGATTCCCTTAATTGAAAAGGTTAATTAGTTGTATACCGATACAGATTAATTAATTCCTTAAAATTGAACAATTCGATTTGTGAGAGAGAGAGAATATTGATATCTTATTGTAATGGGATTAAATAAGATTATTTTAGTAATAAAATGCTTTGTTGCTAAAATTATCTATTGTTTGAGAAACAATAAAGATAAGAATGAATGGTTAATTATAATTACAAGAAGTTGTGAATTATAACTATATGACCCATTTTATTTATGTGATCAAGTATCACTAGTAAATTTGTTGTATGTAATTTAATTAATTAAAGAAATGATATTTATGTGATAAATATGCATTAAAATTAATTAATAACATGTAGCATACTACATGTGACATATTGTGTGACAAATGACAAATTGACAAAATAAAATGGTAGTCCATTTTATGTATATGGACCGAAAATGGAGGGTGTGTTAGTGGGTTTTGGTTGTTTTATTTTATTTGATAAAATAAACATAATGATGCCTACCTACAACTAGTCTTACACATCTTAAACACCTACTATTTTTGAGAAGAGTAAAAGAAAAAGAAATGATGCCAATTTAGGCTCTTCCAACCGTGACACTCCCTCTTAATTAAGTAGAGTTGGTTCTTTTCTTTTTCTTACACTACCATTCAATTAACATAAAAAAATGTTCATGAATATTCTCTCTTCTCTCTCCTAAATCTTCATCAAAAAGATGAGTATTTGATTCAAATTGTTCATATGAATTACTAAGATTACTAGAAGTAGTATATGAGTATTAGTAATAGATTTTAAGGTAAACTACATTACAAACATCTAGTACATGTTTATTTGTGGGTTTAAGGGATTGTCTTGGGTGCAACTAATTGGAGGGCTTCTAATTTGAAGTCAAGAATGTTCATCCATTAATGGAAAGCTCAAGAACTAACAAGAAGGAGATCTTGTTAGTGCCCAATATGACCGAAATTATTATGGTGAGAAAATGATTTCTTCTCTTACCTTTTTAGTTTGCATGCATAAGATCCATCTTTAATTTTATGACAAATTAATTTTATGATATATATATGAGTATGTTAGTATATATAGATCTACTTTTCCTTCAAAATATCGAATTTTAAAATCTCCAGTTATATCCCTCCATAGACCAAAATCTTATATTCCTAGAACATCTTCTTTTGGTCTCCTCACGTAGTTCCCTTAAGAACATCTTCTTTTAGTCTCCTCACGTAGTTTCCTTAAGAACATCTTCTTTTGGTCTCCTCACGTAGTTTCCTTAAGAATATCTTCTTTTGGTCTCTTCACGTAGATCCCATCTAGTCAAGGTTTGTGGCTAGATTCACTCCCACTCTATCTTTAGGAGAAATGCCCTTTTTCTCCAAAGATAGCTTTTGAGCCACAAATAATGATGGTGAAGGAGGAAAACGTATCACATATCAAGTTTATTGCGATTTAATCGAGACATGTTAAAAGGATAATATAGACTAGACGATTTATCTTTGGTAGGTGTATCAAATAAGGTTGGCAACGTTCCCTTATGTGAGTTCAACAACTCAATTATAATTTCATAATTGATCTCATACAAGTAAGTTGTGACTTTAGTCACAATGGCATAAGGAGAATCGAATTCATAGCTTATGAACATATAATGACACAATCATTATAATTGTCTATTTGATCAATTTAAGTCGATAATCTTATGTTTCTTGATACAAGTAGTGTATGATGACAAATTTTAGAACAAACGATACGATAAAGTAAGTGACTTGGGTTGCAAACCAAGTCACCAATATCCATAATACAACCATTGTTTAAGGAAACAACCAAATTCCCAAGTCTAACGAGGAAATCAAAATAGTTCTAAAATTTCAAAATACAACATGAAAATAAAGACAAAGCAAAAATAAAGCCAAGCTTCCATCGACTAGCACCATGGGCGGCTACATCTAGCTTCCCACAAGATCTTCTAGGCTTGCTTTTCTTTTCCCTTGTCCTTGCTTGGATGCCCTAATTACAATAAAAAGGGGTAATCATCACAACTTGTATCAAAATACCAAAGTTGAGATCGAAACATAAAAGATAGGGATAGCTATTTACCTACTGGAATAACCTTTCCAGCCTTTATATCGCCAAGGTACTTTGGACAATTCCTCTTCCAATGCCCAACACCATTACAATAGCGGCATTTGTCCCCTGACGGGGCACCCTTCTTGGGCTTAGAGGAGTTAGCTTCACAAGCTTTTCCTTTGTTCTTTTAGGGAGTTTCCTTCTTCCCCTTATTACCACCTTTCTTGAAATTCCCCTTGCTCTATTGATTAATGTTGAACACATGCTTGGTGGTGCTAGCATTTAGCCCCATGTCCCTCTCGGCTTGCACAAGCATTTTGTGCAATTAATCGAGGGATAAATTCAAGTTTTGCATATTAAAAATCACCCTGAATTGAACATATGCCTTAACATTGTTGAAGGAATGAAGAATTCGATCAATGATGAGTTCATCGGGAATATCTACCTTTTGCAGTTTTAGGGTCTCAACATGCTCCATCAACTTGAGCACATGAGGGCTAACTTTTTGGCCCTCCTTGATGTTGAGATCAAAGAATGCGGATGCTGCTTCATATTGAATGATCCTCGGAGCTTGTGAAAACATGGTCACAAGCTTCGTATAAATCTCATAGGCGGTGCTAACTTTTATAGCACTCCTTTGGAGTTCGGCCTCCATAGAGAAGATCAAAACATTTTTGATCGCGGCCTACCCCTTTTGGTAAGTCTCATAGGCTTGCCTAGCGGTGGGGGGAGATCTAGCGGTAGGTGCGGCGGGAGACGCCTCGGTAAGGTAACGAAGCTTGTCGTCACCCTCCGCGGCCAAGCGAAGTTGTGCGTCCCAATCGGCGAAATTGGACCCATTCTTTTCTAATTTAAAATGATCCATTAAGGATCGGAGCCATGAAACGTTGGTTAGAGTGTTTAAGCTAGTGGTCGCGGATGAAATTGGAGTTGCCATTTCAATTGAGAAAACAATTTCGACTACAAAATAAGAAGTTAAGGAATTAATAAACATCTATCGTTTTAATAATACTTGTAAACATTTTATGTAAGTTTTAAACATTTATATAGTGACCTCTACCCAACTATTATAAATGATCCCGAGATCCAAATTCATATTAACTCGGGCACGGTGAGCCGATTCATCCCTTATCAATATAACTCGAAGGATTAACTCTTTAATCTATTCTACTTCTAGAACTCTCGGTCGATAAAATTACTTTAATATTTATCTTTAGCCTGGAACACATGCGACTACGGTCATGAATACTTCCGTTGAGCTCAATCCAAATTTCGATGTAATAACATTTTACTACCCACTTACCCAACGTAACAAGTTTAGCACCCCGGTGAGCCGAGCCTACTTCCCTATGAAATTGGGACTTATGGTTCTACTGTTTGGTAAGGCTAATTCTCAATTTTATTTAGTGAGAGGTGAAATAAAGTATTATGCATGTGTAGTTATAATTGACACGGTCGATGACTCGATTATAATTGACACGGTCGATGACTCGATAAAGTATTATGATAATTATAATTGAACTAAAGCGGTGAAGTATGATAATTATAATTGACACGGTCGATGACTCGATAAAGTATTATGCATGTGTAGTTATGGCGATTTGGCTATGCATGCAAACATATAAATCAAATGCAAAGCAAAAAGATAAAATCCTAGTATGGCCTTCCTAAAATAGTAAATCAAATAAACTATTTACAAATTCGGAAACCAACTCCTTTGGTCCCTTGAACTTCATTTGACACGCACTCCAAGGCAATACCATCTTTGTCGGAACGCCTTCTTGAACGACACCGTCTTCAAGGAACTCCGGGATAAATAAATTACATAGCTTTTCTACTTTATACATTATAAAAATAAAAAACTAAAATAAAAAATAAAAGTGATACAAGATCACATTAATTACAACCGAATCGATATCCCCATTCATTTCGGGAAATATCAATTACAAAACTAAGGTCATACTAAGTACAAATTACATAATTCAAAATTATATAAAATAAAATATGACAATCATACTAATAATGCAGCATTAAAATATGTATGAAACATGCCATGTGATGTGCCAAATCGCCCTATTTAAGTTAATATCGTATATTAGGCCCGGTTTTATGAATTATTGTGACTATTAACTTATTAAAATCACATAATATTACATAAATCAAATCTATGTCCAAGGTAATTACCCCAACCTTCTCAGGACTCAAAAATTTAGTCTTCACTAAATATTTGATAATAATTTAACTTGATATTTTATTATTGCTCTTTAAACACTATTATTCATAATAATAAGGAAATAATTCCCAAAAAGTCATAAAAATTCGAAAATTTCCAAATCATAATTTTGTATATTCTGGACAATTCCCAAAATTTCAAAATTTTAATAAAAATTTGCCTTTATATTATTATAATTTAGTTCACAAATAAATCGTATAGAACATAATTTTAACCCTTTAATTCCAAATTAAATATAAAATTATGCAATAAATCAAAATTAAAATTTTTAGTATTCTAAATATGTTTCTAGAACCTGAAAATGACACATTTTTAAGTCCAAAAATCGAATTTCAAAATAAGTTGCTTTTTATTAATTTATATCCCATAAAAATTAATAACCATCCAAATCATACGAAATTTAACATGAAACTTTAGATCTGATGTTCATATCATATATCCAACATTGAAAAAAAATTTCATGCCATAAAATTCATTTTAGCTATTTTTTGCTAAAATAGTCACAATTTATGTGATTTTTACATCTAAAAATCATAAATTATGCAAAATGAAACCATTTCATCTCAAAATTTACATACAGTGTGTAAATATTGCATGTGATAACATACTAAAATTTCATGGGCATTAATGAAGTCTAACCATTTTTAACCAAAATACCTCCATTTAATCAATTTTTACCATGTAAAAATCATAAAATATGCAATATAAAACCATTTTATACGAAATTTTACATACAATGTGTAAAATATGCGTGTGAGGTCGTGTAAATATTTCATGGTCAGAATCATAGTCTAACTAATTTTAGTGTTTTAAGTGACATTTTATTCAGTAAAATGTAATAAAAATACTAAAAATCATATTAAAGAGCAATAAAATACCATAAATCATCAAAATGACCTAAAATCAATTTAGGACTAGAATGTTAATCATGCAAAAAATTCCGTGGCCTTTATCACCATAAATCACAAAATACAAGTTTTATTTGTTAACATTTTAACTCGAAAAAACTAAACCGATTATGCATGCAACAACTCTTGCTCTGATACCAATTGTAGAATTTATTAATCTTTTATTAGACACTTCTAATAACTATGTTGTTTTGTGTGGATTTTGCGCAAGACGAAATGAGGTCAGGGTAGATTTGAGTAGGGTTTACTAGCTCTATATGATCCGTTATTCAGGTCGTCAGGGTCAAATTAGGGCTATAAATATAATAAAAATAACAACAATAAGGCAAATAGTTTTATACGCGGAAAACCCTTGAATGGGAAAAAACCACGGGCACCAAGCCAGGAGAGGATTTTACTATGTAATTGGGAGAGTAAAAGTATGATAATGACAATATTTGTAGTATTTCTCTAAGTGTTGTATGCGTAGAAGTATGCTTTGTCTTGTGATGATGATCTCTAAAATGTTTCCCAAATGTTCCTTATATAAGCTCTAGCTGAACGGCTGCCTGATGCTGGAATTAATGCGGATTATTCTCCTTTATTGCCCGTAATAATTGACAATATTATTCCCTTAATTGCTGCATTTACTGCGAGATCTTCCCATTCAATGCTGCGTGTATATTCCTTTTATAGCGTGAGTTCCTGATCTTATATCGTCCTAATATTTTCACCATTGTCCTCTCCATGGCCTGACGCCTATCTTCATGTGTGCTGATAGCCTGACGTCCTGACAGCCTGATAGTCAGGTTGAGATGAGATACTGATCAGGGAGGTCTGCGGATTTCCAAGCCAAACAATTGCCCCTTATCTCCTTATTTTCAGTGTGGCAGGACGAAAATGAGGAGATAACCTTAATCCCAGAAAAATTACCCAACGGTTAAGCTATGCCTAGTCAGTTCCTGTAACGGCTACTTACTGCAGTTTATGACGCGTGTGGCTTTTACTGCAACTTCCTTAATGATTATCCATTTTCTTGCGGTTGAAACCCTAATTTACTCCACTATAAATACCTGTTTGCTTTATTAAGTTGAACTCCACCAAAATATTCTTTCTTATTTCTCTCTTAATAATATTTCTCTCTAATTTCCTTAATTCCCAGTTCGTCAATCTTCAATTAATTTTCATAATCTTTCAATAATGGCCGCAAAAAAGAAGTCTACCAGGGCAGCGACTCCTGCAACCCCTCCTTCTCAGAATCCTGAGGAAACTTCTTCTGAGAATTTGCCTATTTCTTCTGCTGCTTAACCTTCCACGATCAATAAGCCGAGTGATTCTCCATTGGAGATGATCTCAATTTTCCATGGGGATTTCCAGTTCACGCCTACAAAGGCTTTGAAGGATGATCAGTCTCTTGCAAATTGTTTGAAGCCTGAGTTTGAGAATGTGTTGAAGGATAAGGGGATCATCCTGCCGATCTTCAAGTCCGGATCCCGAGAATTCTCATATCGGTGGCCGACGGCTTGTCCTGGTTGGTTCTGCATTCATGACTGGGCTTTCAGGGCAGGTTGTAAGCTTCCTTTTTCTCCTCTTATGGTTGAAGTTATTAAGGAGATTGGTGTTCCATCTTATCAGCTGATGCCTATGGTGTGGAAGGTTGCGTGCTCTGATGTGTGTCAATTATATGATGTTTTACACCCTATTTTACACGCATTTCAGAGCTCATTTATGTGGTTTAAGGCTACAATTTGCCCCATTTCGTCTACTTTCGTATTTTATTGTAATATTGCAGATTTATGCGGAAATGAGTAGATATTGAGCTAAATCCGTCCCCGAGTACCTTGCACTGCATTTGACGTAAAGTATTTACTCAAGTAATGAGCTTGGTGCGCATTTTGAGGTCCGAAAGACAAATCCACGAGAATTTAGAAGTCAAGTATCAGCTAAAGCAGTCGATCGACCGCTACCTATGGTCGATCGACCATACCACGACTTCCAGGAGCCACTGTTCAGAGCTTACCAGTCGATCGACCGGCCTCAGTGGTCGATCGACCAAGCCGCTAATCTGCGTGAATTAATAGAATGAGGAATAGGAAGCCCATAGTAGTTAGGTTTTGGCAATAAGAACTACGTTGTATTCTATATAACGTATGCTAGGTTTTGAGAACATTGATCTAGTTTTTATCAAGCTTTTAATCTAGTTTTATAATCGGAAATTCTTTAGGGTTCTTTAGTTTATAATCTTTTCCTTTCAATAAAAGTTACTTTGACATTCGGGTTCTCGGATCTTTATTCTCCGCAATTCTGTCCGGTACTTTTCTGTTCTTGTATTTAGTTTCATTTTTTTATTATCGTTCGTAGAATAGAATTGCTAGTAAGTATCCCAAAAGACAATTATCGTTTATTGTTATTTGTTATTTTACTATTTCAAGCATGAATCCAGTAGTTTTATTCATTAATATTGTTGTTGTTTTTATCAACACCATGAGTAGCTAAATTCATCGTGCTAGAATGTAGGGAATCTGTAGGTTAGGCGGCATTAAAATTGGTACGACCTAAATCGCACGCCGGTCGATCGACTGGGTTCCCTAGTCGATCGACTGGCCACGTGAGCTGTGTTTCGTTTTAATTGTTTTAATTTTTACATTTGACGAATCGAATGCATGCGACTAGTTGAATGCTTAAGTATATGACCGACCCATTAGATCGAGAGATAGGGAAAGTTGTTAGACTTCCAAATTAAAATGACTAAACTATGCTAAGATCGAAAGATAGGTAAAGTTTAGATTTTAGTCACTTTTCAGGACGAGAGTCAGTGCCAGTGATATTAGGGACCCGTAGCGAGATCGAAAGATGCTACTTGTTAGGAGTGGACCGAGAGGACCTCTTATTTTCCCGACTCACGTGATTTGTTTTAGACCTACCTAGCCGCTGCCACCGAAACTATAGTGAACCGACCATCTTAGTACCCCTTTTTATTATTTCATTTAATCTATTTCTTTTATTAGCTCGTTTATTTGTCATTAGTTATAGACCAATTCAACTCAAACCCCCCACACAATTGTTACCTTAAGACTGAAATTAGACAACTAATAATTACATTTGCCTCTCTGTGGTTCGACCCTGCTACCGCTATCTATAGTTGTAGTTAGGAATTATAAATTTATTTTTGGTACTCACAACGACGGGTATCAAATTTTGGCGCCGTTGCCGGGGAGGCAATTGTTCTAATTTTTAGTTGTTTTATTTTAGTCTGCTTCTTAGTTTAAGGGACATTCGTTCCTTAAGCTATTCTCATATTCTTTTTGTAGTTTCCTCATATGCGCAGGTCACAGGGTGGTGATTTAGTACCGTTCAATCCTGAGATTGAGAAGACTTTGCGCGAGTTGAGACGATCATCTAGGATATTGCCGACAGAGGAAGAGCCGAGTACTCTGTCTAGTTACTACGAGAACGAGCTGTTCAAGGAGGATCCACCTTCATCACCCATTTCCACTTCATTAGCTGAGATCGTCACATCTCCAGATTTTCTAGAAATGGCTGAAGAAGCGACTATAGCAAGTCACTCTGAGCCGACAGCTAAAAATATGTACAAGGGGTTCGAATTTACGGGAGATGGTAGGAAATTCGAACCGAAGCCTTCTTATATCAACTTGGTTGAGAGAACCCAATTCGGGGGAGCTGCAAATGAAGATGCAACCACGCATATGGAGATATTTATCGATTATTGCTGCTCTATACCCCCGCCGACCGGTGTGACCCAGGACCAGGTGAAGGAGACAATGTTTATATTCTCACCCCGCGATGTTGCAAGGGAGTGGTACAGAGACATGGACCGAGCTGCTAATGGGATCACCGACTGGAATTCTTTGGCCTTGGCATTCTACAAGAAATATTTCTCTGCCTCGAAGACGAATGCTATTAGAGCTCAGATCACGAGCTTTAAACAGGGTCCTGATGAGAACTTTCATGAGGCATGGGTCCGTTTTAAGAAGCTGGTGCGAACCATTCCACATCATGGGTTTGAGAAATGGAGCTTATGCAATCAGTTCTACAATGGGCTCTATGACGATCAGAGAGCTATCTTGTATACGGCGGTTAGTGGCAGATTCCAGGAGAATATGGGAGAGACTAAGGGGTGGAAAATCATTGATGACTTGGCCACCCATAAAGCTGAGTATGGAAATTCCAGGGGAAATCAAAGGAGAGCTGTTGAATCTCCTTCTGTAGCTGCATTAGAGGCTCTCACGGCGAGATTTGATAAGTACAAGTTGGGGGGAGCTTCAAAAGGAGGGATTTACCATGTAAACGCTGTTTCAAATGGTCCTTTCGTCTGCAAAAGATGTGGAGCTGAGGGACATGTTTCAGACAACTGTCCTAATCTCTTTGAGTCCTGTGCTGCCTTTCAACATTATAGGCAGATAAACACTTACTATGAGCCGAATGTCCATCCGAATCTGAGGTGGAGCAGCCAAAATGTCTTAAATCTGACTCAACCTCCACAGCAGCAGCAGCAGCAGCAACAGAATTATGTGCCCCCTCATAAGCAACAAAAGTTCCAAAAGCCTCCATATGTCCCTCAGCAGCAACAGCAATCCCAAAATTCTGAGTTTTCCGAACTGAAGAACTTGTTGCTGAAGGAGTCGCAAGCTAGAGAGGCCGGGATGAAGATGCTAGAAAGCCAAATTGCCCAATTGGCTAGCAAGAATACAACTCGAGCTCCGGGACATTTACTGACTCAAACTGATCAAAAGGAGACCTTAAATGCAATTACCTTGAGGAGTGGGTCTACCCTTGATGGGCCCATTATGGTTGAGGACGTCACTGAAAAGGATGAGGCGGAACCAAGCAAGGAGAAGGCTGTGACGAACAAAAACAAGAAAAAAAACGATCAGCAGGTATGTCGGTCGATCGATCGACATACCCGATCGATCGATCGTCCGCGACAACCCGGCTATTTTATCGTAGAAGTCGGTCGATCGATCGACCAACCTGGTCGATCGATCGACAGTATTGCGATAGTGATTCTTTTCGTCCTCCGATGCCCGATAACTTGAGGGACCACTTGTTTCGGGGTGCGACCGCCCCGAAAATATTGAGGCCAGACCCGAATGTTGTTGGGTCCGTTCCGGTTCCGAAGTACGACCCTTTGTCGATTAATGGTTCACATTTGAGACGGTCTGAAGAAGGGTCAAGCTACAACAAGGAGAAGGTTGTGGACTTTCAGCCTAAGTCCACCGATGCCGGCATGAGAGATTTAGAGGAGAGGGCTAAGTTGCTACTTACAGCCCCTTATCCAGAGAGATTAGTGCCGACGAAGGAATAGGTATCATTTAATAAGTTTGAAAATGTTATCCGAAGCTTAAATGTACAAGTTCCTTTTCTTGAGTTAGTCAATCAAGTGCCTGCTTACATGAAATTTATGAAGCAATTACTGTCTAAAAAGAAGTCACTTGAAACTGTGCATACTGTCGTACTCACTGAGGAGTCATGCTCTTATTTGACCCATACTGCACCCCTTAAGCTAGAAGACCCAGGTAGTTTTTCAGTCCCATGTAATATTGGCACCTTTCCTATTGAGAAAGCCTTATGTGACCTAGGAGCCAGTATTAGTGTAATGCCTTTGAGTCTTGCTAGGAAGTTAAAGTTGAATAGGTTTGCAGTCATAAACATGACAGTACAGATGGCTGACCGTTCTGCGGTCCAGCCAATAGGAGTCTTAGAGGACATTCCCGTGCAAATAAGAATGTTTTTCTTCCCTGTTGAGTCGTGGTATTAGATATGCCCAAAGATGCCCACATTCCTATTATTCTAGGTAGACCATTCCTGCACACTGCTGGTGCAGTTATTGATGTTGGTTCGGGTACGTTGACCTTTAAGGTAGGCAAACTTTCCATTGTCTTTGCCCAGACGGCGGAAGAAAGACCCCATATGGCCCGTCACTTGCAATACGGTTTCTGAAAAGAAATCTTATTTTATACTTCCTGATATGCCTATCTCTACCCCTACTCCTGTTGTGACACCTCCGCCCCAGACTGGGAGCAAAGTGGAGGACGATTCTTCTGTTTTAGATATTGCAGGAGCTGGTTTGGGGAAGGAAGAGCCATATGTTGCTCCAGCTGTGAAGGAGCCAATAGTTCAAAGAGGCGGTCTAGGATGCCTTAGCTAAGGCACGGATGAGGAGCCCGAAGATGAGCCAGTCAAAGCAACGGAGTCTGATCTGGATTCCGACGAGTCTGAAGAGGTCATTGAATGGGAAGATGTCCGACATGTTGATCCGTTGAGTTCTGCGGATGCTCGAGCTGAGAAGAGTGCAGCTGAGAAGATGAGCACTATTAAGGCTACCTCTTGTAGCCAGAAGCCGACCAAGTGGGCCATTCCGTGGCCATTCTTGATCAACTATTAAGTTGATTAAGACTTTTTCAAAAACTATACAATTTATTTCTTTCGTTGAACTTTTTATTATTTTGTGTGCGCGAGACTTCGCATTTTGAGTTTGCTTAGGATTTTTAGTACTTTATACCGTTACTTTGGGTTTTGCGCAATTTTTGGCGCTGTATTATGTGCGTTTGCAGGTTTATAGACCATATTAGCTCAAATTCTCGAGCTAATTCGAAGATATCAGAAAATTACAGCAGTATTTCCAGTCGATCGACCGCCTACATTGGTCGATCGACTGAGGTGCGACTTCCAGGAGCTTATGTTCCTGTTCATTCCAGTCGATCGACTGCCTGCTATGGTCGATCGACCGTTGTCGCTGCTGTACCTATTCACGACCTTTCCCCTGCTGTGTTTGGTCATTTTGCGGAATTGAGGGAGTCTTTCCTCCTCTTTATTTTCCGACATAATTTTGTTTTCTTCAATTTCTTCATCTTATGCACGTAATTACCGCTCCCACATTGCTTTCTCGGTTTTATGCGTGGTATTGTTGTCTTTTTAGGTACCTATTAGTAGCACTGCTAGCTACTGAAACCTCCTAGCTCACGCTGGTTTGGGGAGGTTTTCTTTTGCTGCGCTTAAAGTCTTGTGAGTCTCCATATCTTCACTTCATGTCTTGTTTACTTAATTTTCTCGCAAATTCCCGTTTTCCTTTTCTTCATTACATGATTTTGCACAATGGGGACATTGTGCGATTTGGTTTGGGGAAAGCTTTTGCGTTGCATTTCATATGTTTTTGCATTCACGTTTACATTTTGTCTTGCATTGTTGTTTAATTTCTCCATATTTACAGAAAATTCAAAAAAATTAAAAATCTCAACAAAATTAAAAAAATGCACGTTTATTTTTAGCATATAGGTTGAGTCGGAACGGTAGTATTTCAATGATGACATTGCATTTGCATCTGTTTTATCGCCTAAGCCTTGCTTATTGACATGTTATTAGTAGAATCAATTGCATAGTCTATGAGTTTTCGTTAATTTATTTACTGGACTTGAAACTTGACTTTGATTTTTGGCAAACTACATCATTTTCTGAGTTGTTAGAGCCTATAACTGGTGTCATCTATGACCAGTTTATCTAGGATGTGAGTAGTTACTCATTATGAGACATGTTACATAAATATGCATAAATATGAACTTAATCTGCTTAATACCAGTGTGTATTCGGTTTGTGGTTTGTTGACACATGTGGTAGAGGTCCCCTTTTTCTCATCTTACCCATAAGCTCCACACTGCCAAAAATAGCCTTTTTGTCCCGTTTACTACATCCTACATTTAGCCTGCCCTGGTCAAGCTAGTAGTTTAGTTTTTGGGATTGTTACTACATTTTTGGTGGCATATGCTCATTTTGAGATGAAGTTGGGAAGTGGGAAAATGGAAGAGGAAAGAAAGGAACAAAAAAAAAAGAAAAATGAAAAATGATTCGAAAAAGAAAAAGAGAGTGTTGTACTGTTTAATGCAGTCGATCGACTGCTCTATGTGGACAAGGCCCTCGGGAACTGCGTCCGCGGGATCCACACTAGGCATAATCGACTCGAGGTTCTTTCGAATCGAATTAAGACAAATTAGAGTCGCCACCAAGTTTTACGGGAACTTGGAACCGTTCAAGTCAACTTTACACCTTTCATCGAAAAGCATAAAGCCAATCGACTACGAGTGATTAAAGATAAAGACTTGTACCCTATATCACTCGATTTGAATGACTCTCATAATCCAATGGTATTTAGACGGATCCACAAACCATAGATCTTGAGTAAGGGGTGAGGGTACGTGTTAGGAAGCCCATAAGGACACCTAACCCCGCCTGTCGATAACGGCCTCTACTAAGTCAAGTATCGGATTTCAAACAAGGTCATAGCTACTACGATATATGATATGCAAACATCGTTTTCAAAACCCTAACATGTGACCACAATTTCTATGTCGTTTTAGATGCAACTAAACTAACTTTGTCAAAGTTGTAATTTAGCATGTGGGTTGATTGATCTAACAACACATAAAACGAAACAAACAAGGCTTTAGGGGAATGGGGGAGCCGTTGGGATCTATCCTATTACAACCCAGGCATTTCATGCCGACACAACGATAAATTAAAGATACAACTCGATCTAAAATACAACGCTATACACAAAACCGTACATGACGCATTACACGGCCAATTCGGCCTAGGGAAACGTGCACAAAGGGGTGGCCAACGGCTCACATGACTCACGGCCTTGGGTCACTCCTCGTAATGCGTGCTTTCACTTAATCATATCGAATTAGACATTGGGTCACACACCAAAGCATGCATTAGCATAAATCGGGCCATGTTGCTTTAAACAACATGCGATTTACTACGCCCTTACATGCATTAGGGCACAACCACCTAACCAAACAAGACTAAGGTTTTTGAAAGAGGTTTTGACTCGATAAGAGAAAACTAACTTGAAAATTACAAACAAACTAACAAACATGACTCGATAAACAAAGTAGTTACAAGATACGAAATAACGAGATAAAGATGAGAAAACAATGAGAAAAGGGACTACAAGGACACGGCCAAACACGGCCTACACGATCTAGCATACCCTAATCCTTAGGTTAGATTCATTAGGTTAGATAGATGATTGCGAAACGGGATAGGAAACAAGTTAGGAAACGAGTTAGAAACAACGTTGATCGATTGGAAGGATGTCGCGCAAAGGTGTATTCTACACGGCCTAAGGGGTCAAATTAGGTCAAGTTCGCTAATTAAATTAACTCATCGAGTGTTAATAAGAAGGTGCGAACCACGCACTCTTATACTAGCGAGAAATTATGTGAAAGAGAGTGATGTATTCAATTAAGTTACAGAATTGTTAATTGATTTTAAAAGCTATGTTGATGTACCCTAAAGTGTCTAATTAGGTTATTAAACTGATCTAATATCATCTAAACGAGTTATATGTTAACAATCAAAGGTCATATTAACATGTAAATGGTCCAGGGGTAGGTCGAATCACACGAGAGAAGAGAGGGGTCAAAAGCGAAGAACGAAGTCAGAAATCGTTTTATTAATGCCCTACCTTGAACACGAGGATATGTAAATGAGACGGGGGTGTACGACCGACTGATGTAGCGGTTTCTTTAGCATCTTAAGTCAACGCGGGTGTTCATGGTGGTACTTTAACTCATACTCGGACTAAACTAGTTTCATAGTTAATAATAACAATCGATAAACAAGAACGATAAACAAACAAAAACGAACTACAAAAAACAAACATAAAAAAACGAAATAAAAGGGAGAAAGAGGAGGATTTGATGCACCCTCAACCTACATGTATCTTTGACACCGTCTTGGGTCGTAATCGATCGTAGATTTTATCTCGAGAGGCCGTCGTCGACGACGAAACAAAGCAAACAACACGTTTTTTGCAAATCTGGACAGCAACTTTCAAACAGCGATTTCTCTCTCGTTTCAGGGTGAAAATTCGATTTAAAAGATGTTTTGAAAACTAGAAAGAGAGGAGAACAGAGATCTTAAAAGAATCCCTGCTCGTTTTGAATTATTGGGCACGAAAAATGAGCACAAACAGAACTGGACAGACAGGGAAAAGCCGCGAAAACAGAGTGTATAACACTCTGTTTTTTGAGGGAATTCGTGTACTCTCAAAGGCAATTTGGCTCTTAAATCTTTGTCTAATGTGTAGATGGATGTTGTATGGTTAATTTGGAACAAGAAACTCGAATTTTGATGGAGGTTTGAAGGGAGAACGAAGGGTTTCAAAGAGGACACACAAACTGATTCTCTGTTGGTATGTCGGTTTTGTCTAGGGTTTTTGGGAGGCAATTAGGGTTTGTTTCTGGGGTTTAAAGCTTGTAAGTGAAGGTAGTATGTATGGAGAACTTATAGGAATGAATGTATGGTGAAGGGAGGGTATTTATAAGGAGTTAAAGTAGGGTAAAAGGGGGGAGAGGCAGACGGGCTCGGTTTGCACATAGCTGATGTCCAGCAGCTTTTGTGAGGGTTTGACAGGCTTTATGACGGGTTTTCTTGGTGGTTAAGGTAAGGTAATATGGGTAGGATACTAGGGTATAGTTTAGGGTTAATGGGCACGGGTTTTGGTGGTGTTTGGAGCGGGTTTTGGACTCGGGTTTTGGCACGCATAACAGGGGGGCTGCTCGTGTTTTATGCGAGCTGTTGGGGAGTGTTTGGGACGGGATTTGGGCCGTGGTTATGGGGTTCGAACTGGGGTTGGATGGGTAGAGGCTTAGGTTGGTTAGTGTACTTGAGATTCGTGCCAATTCGTAAAGAAAACGGGCTCAAAAACCGAGCTATAATCGAGCTCCAAAACACGTGTTTAAAACAAGTTTTTTTCGATTTTTAAATCGATTTTTCAAATCGATTAACACATTAAAATAAATGGCTTTTCAAATCAAATATACTCATAAAATGATTTTTCAAATCAATTATTTATTTTATTTTCAATAAAATAAACTTGAGAAAATAAATTCTAAAAAAGCTTTAATTTAAATATCATTTAAATTAATAAAATACTCCGTCGACAACGCTCATTCTACATCGTAAAACGAACCCAAATAATGACAATGACAACTAATAGAATAAATGTGTCCTATCATCATCGGGTGTTTGTCGGGTTCTCTATAAATTCCAATATCGACGGATACGGGTATCTACAGAGCCCCCACTTTGACTGAGGCTTGGACAAGGCGAAAGTCAAAGTATACCCCAGGTCCCTCTCGACCTGAGTATTCTTCGGGTCGTTTATAGTCCATTAGACTTTCGTATATAAGCTCGCCAGCCATAAGAAGAGATCATACCTGAAACTTCGTTGGGGATTGACTCTTGCTTCTGTTGTGTCAAATTATCATCATTGGTCGTCGACCCACAAATTGCATATATGGTGGATTGAGCCTTATCCTTAGGCGCCTACGTATCCGTTTCTGACGGAATCAAACCCGCGTCGTAGTTCGGCCTCAACTGACACATGCCCAAAGTTTATCATCTGCTGGCATTTGTCCAAAATTCATCATCTGTTGACATTTGCCCAAAATTTATCATCTGCTGGCGCTTGTCCGAATGGGACGGGGCTTTCCAAGGAGGTTGCCGCCGCTTTCATCATTTGCTTTCAGCTACGGAATTCTTCCATTTCATACTCTTGTATTGCATTGAATTCTTGGTGGATATCATCCTTTACATCCTGATAATGGTCTCTGAAGCCAACGGCTTCAGAGCCCCCAGTTTGCAATGGCTCTAAAGTCGAAGACTTTAGAGCCCCCAGTTGAAGCATATCCTGCTATATTTGAAACACAAAAACGTACTAGCAATAATCATCACATAAGCACATTTGGATCATCGATCTTAAAATTGGATTATATGAAAGATTGGGTCATCGACCTGAAAATTGAATTTGAAAATTTTGAATTATTGGGCCATCGACCCGAATTTTGAATTTGACATCACTTGGAATGTTGGGTCATCAACCCGAAATTTGAGTTTGAAAGACTGGGTCATCGTGAAGGAAAAGTAGACCTATATACTTACATATTCATATATGTTTTATGTTAATTTAATCATAAAATTAAATGGTGGATCTTATGCATGCAAACATTAAAACAAAGTAAGGAAGAAAGATTATTCTTACATTGTGATTTTCGGATTTATGGGCACAAGTGAGTTCACCTACTCACTTGCTCTTGAACTCTCCTAATGGAAGAACAAGGATTCAAGTATAGAATCCCTCCCAAAAGCTTGTACCCAAGGAAAACTCTTAATAACTAATATTATTTAGATCTAGTAATAATATTAGTTTTACTATAAAATTGACACAAAATAAATTGCATTTTACTCTTGAAAATCTCGGTCAAGAGGGAGTATATGTGAGTTTATTTCTCTAGAATTATCATAAATTGTAGAGAGTTTTATTGCATTTTCTTACTCTAGAAAAATTAGATGGGAAGAATGAATAATAATATCAAAGAGAAAAGCTCTTCTCTCTTTCTTGTGGGTGGCCGAAAAAGGAGCATTGGGTAGTATGCCCAATGCCTTTTGTTTTTGGTCTTCTCAAAAGCTTAGGCTTGCAAGGCTAGTAGGTAGTCTTTAATAATTATGTTTTCCACTAATATGAAAACACAATATTAACCCAACACTCCCTCTAATTTCGGCACTTTCATAATAAAATGGATGGTCCATTTTATTTTGTCATTTGTCAATTTTGTCACATGTAACATGTTACATGACATGTCACAATGTAATGTATTTTTAACATATTAAAAATCAACATACTCATAAAATATGTCATTTACAAAATTGACTAGTAATTCGTAATTACTTGTACCAAAAGTGTTTCCAAATTATAAATTACAACATTCTGTATTTATAATAATTTATTCATTCCGTTTCAATTGTTTTTAAAACAATGATTTCATCTAAGTAATAAAACAATTCGATTACTCAGACCGTGTCTCATTTAATCATATTTACAATAAGATACGTAAATTATACTCACAAAATCATCCGTCAATTTTAAGCAATTTAATTAACTCGTATCGGTATACGATTAATTAAATAATCAATTAAGAGTATTTCCCTATAGGTATGACCTAAGGGGATCAACTGATCACCACCGTCGCACGACAGTAATGTCAAACTCTAGTCAGCCAATCATTACCGATATGTGTGGACCAGTTGACTGTAAAATATTACATCCCACATGTATTCTTAAAATGAGATTTAATAATGATATTTAAATCATGCGATCGCACTATTATTGAGGACACATTTCCCAACAATCTCCCACTTGTCCTCGACAAGTGTGCGTCACCAATTCTCTTGTCCTATTACTATCTCCCACTCAATGCAAGGTGTCTTTCAGGTCGTACTTGCAAGTGATCATATCGAGAGTGGTTTCCTCGATCCGAGAATAACGATTGACCGGATTTATCTATCATAGATACCTTCCGAGCGTGGCCACGCATTTCAAGTTCATTACTCCTCGAGTGGCCCCGAGATATTGTTTTAACTCGACACAAGGGAAGGACAATTCCTATTGCACTCATTCCCTTCGACTAGCCACAGCCATCATAACCCAAAATATGCCCATTTGACCCCATTTACGAAGGTCGTAGTAACACAAATCAAAGTTAATCTGAAACTGTGCCATCTTAGGTGAATAGTCTTTAGTCAAAAGAATCGACTCATTAGAATACTATAGCAGCTCTCGCCACGACCAGGCTATATAAATTTGCCAGAACTCTATAAGCGGTCATTAGGCCCGACAAAATGTTCCTATCAGTCTGCCTATGTGATCGACTAGTCATCTCACATGACTCTATGGCACTTGAACTTGCCATCAATCGCATCACACTCTAGTCACTTCGAGACGTCACCTCATACAAGTGACTATGGGCGAATACAATGCTAATCCGTGTTCACTTTAACGGGGTTCAATTGTCACTACAACCCGTTTGGATGTAACAAAGTATAATAAAAGAGTTTTATAGTAAAACTCGAACGACAAATGCGATTATCACACATGAATAGTCAATGCCTGATTACTATTTCATGTTCTATAATCTAACTTACGTAGTTGTTCATTTCAATTCAATTGAAATGACATGACTCATCATGTTTAGCCTTTGAGAAGGCTTTGGTTAGTAGGTTTTATCAATTTCTTGTACCTTACTCAACCTCACTACATAGTCGTTTTCCTTTGTAATGTATACATTTGCATTACAAAACTTTCTGAGTACGTGTCGAGATCCAATCAAGACATAGGTCCTCTAGCCTAAGAATAGCTCCCACTGTTTTCACAGTGTGCGGGACTCATCCTCTTTGCACATCTCATGATTGGAAATGTACTCAATTTCCGTTATAAATATCTCTCATTGTTCTTTATTGCCTAGAACGATTCTAGAAAATCTACTTCTTAATTAACATAGCCACAATGGTATCTTAACCATCTTAATGTGTTTTGATTATGGTTTTGTCGGAAACCATGCGCAATCTCAATTGTCAGTTGTCACTTGTGTAACACCCTTACACAAAATTGCATCATAAACACTTTGCTTTGCTTCCTGAATGCTTCTGCAAGCACTTAAGGGTAATCTTTATAGCTTACTTGGTAAAGATTACTTAAATTCGATTTTGAAAACAATTCATCATACTCAAAGCATATGAAGTGTTATACATCATTTCCTTTTAATTGATTCGGCAATGAAGCAAATGAAATCAATCAAATATATTCAATTTAATTGAACTAGTCATGAATCTTATCAACATAAGACTTCTTACTGACGCTAATATCATGTGGATTTATCTTCATAAATCCGGATATTCAAGATGTATTATAATACTCCAAAAGTCTTAAATCATTCTCAATGATCAATATGTCATCCACATATCGGACAAATTAAAAATTCCGTAACTCCCACTAAACTCCATGTATAAACACAACTTCTCGACTTATCGAGAAATGTTTTATCACATGATCAAAATGTTGATTCCAACTCATTGATGTCCTACTTAAGACCCTCTCTTAAGTTTCACATTATCTTAGGATTGCAAGAATCTACAAAACTCATGACATGTATTGAATACATTCCTTCTTTTGAAGAAGTGGGTTTTTGATTCACTTGCTACGTATTTCATAACCTCATAATGAAACACAATCCCTAAGAAGATCCAAATAGACTTAAGGATTTCAATTAGTGCAAAACCCTTTGCAACCAATCTTGCTTTGAAATATCTCTTTATTAGTGCAAAACCCTTTGTCACTAATCAAGCCTTTTATTTTAGATTCTCATGGCTCTAAGCCTTGTATTGAGTTGTGACTTAAACACTCTTATGTAAGTCATTCGTTCATTACTTTCTAGAAGTAATTAACTTGAATCAAGCAATTTCTTTTGTAAGTTATAAGCTCTGTACTTTCTTAAAAGTAGCATGAATTCATCATTTTTAACAAGTGACGAATTTAACCTCCTAGGTTTTGAAGAAACAATGTATAATGTCTTACACAAAACGTCTCATGTAGCCAAGAAAGACCAGTTTCTTGCGACATAACATTCTCTGTGGCATTCTTTGTGACTCTTGAATAATTTTCCCACTCTGTCTTCTAAAAATAAACTTGTATTTTAGAAAGACAGCTTCACGAGCCGCAAACCCGTCGTACTCGTGATAATTGAAGAGGGAAAAATGAGCATTTTTTTCTTGTGAAAACTTACAGCCATGGTACCCTTACCATTTCATATCTCATATGATTCGATTTAGTGGAAAAATAATTTAGACAAAAATGATAAAATCCCCAAAAGGATCAAGTAACTCAAAGTAACTTGATTGAAGTCCAAACCATATCGAATAGCGTTTGATTTCTTATCCATCCACACATTATTTCATAATGCGTGCTAGGAGAGATTAACTTGTGATACTATATCACATTTCCTTTGGCTTATATCAAAGTCTTCACTTTGATAATCCCATCACAACTAAATCGTGATTCCTTGAACTTCTTCAAAGATTTCTCTATTTACCTTATTAAGTGAAAACACTAGTGTCAACTTAAATCGTTGGTAAAAGATGATGATCAACCTATTTTGGATCGATGATTTATAACCTCGATCTCCTTTTCAACCAAAAAGCACGAGACATCTTGCTTTGAATACAAGATACGCATATACCATTAACAATATAATGGTTTCAAGAGTACTCGATAACTCTTTGCGTTCATCATTCCAAAATTTTAAGGTTTAATCTTGGGTTACCAATTTGAGTGTTGCACCATCTTCATGATATATCATTCTAGTTTGGTTTAGAATATAATCACCTTGATGATGGGCTAGCCATTCATCAAATCATGGTGTATAGGGTCACAAAAGTGAAACCTCTTTTGTATCTTTAACAAATTATATTCTTATTTAGAGTTTATGCACTTAATAGTCATAATTAAGTACAACTTTAAATCCAAAAACTAGATTGAGTACACAATTACTCTATCTCTCGACTTCATTGTTTCTAGTCGTCATATTCTAATCATCCTATGTATCAAACATAATGATGAAAACCACCACCGGTTTCTAATATTGACGAAGTAGTACTAGCAAAATTTATGTTTAATCAAATAAACATTTAAAGAAGAAGGTCCCATTAGATGTCCCACAACTAACTTGTTGATTCTTCAATAATTTGGGGTAGTTTCCTTTCTCGTGTCTAACATTTAAGACAATGGAAACTTTATCGGTCGGGATTGATAGGTTTAGTATCGTCATTCTCAACAACTTTACTTTTAACATTACCTTATATCAATTCCATTATAATCTTTACTTCTTGAACCTCGTCCTCATCTTAACGGTTTAAGAGAATGCTCCCACTCAATTCAATGAATCTTTGCTTTGAGAAGCAAAATTGAATTCATGAAGATTACTCTTCATTTGTTCGTTTTAGTCTTAAAACTTTCATTGAAGTGGTCGCGATATTTTGGTCAATTACGAATTCTTGACAAAACTAATTACCAAAACAATTTATCGCTTCAATGTACTTAATTCATTTAAGTACATGAAAAACCATCCATTGTAAGTAGATATGTTAGTCTAGAATCAAAAACCTGTTTGATAATGAATAACTTTAATCTATACTCTTTACAAGAGATCCTTAGCAATGGTTCGTTTGAGGTTTTAGAAGCAAATTCAAATTTTGTCTTTAGTTACGATGTTTTACTGGAGATTCGTATCAAAATCGAAATGATATCGTATATGAATTGTGGTAAAGAAATAGAACAATATGAAAAACAGAATAGTGGAAAACTTAACATTTATCGTTTTATTAATACTTGAAAAACAAGTATAGCATTTACATAGTGACCTCTACCCAACTATGATAAATGATTCCAAGACCCAAATTCATATTGACTTAGGCACGGTGGGGCAGATACATCCTTTATCAATATAACTCGGTGGATTAACGTTTAATCGATTCTACTTTTAGAACTCTTGGTCGATAATATTACATTAACTATTATCTTTAGCCCAAAACACATTCGACAAGGGCACGGTGGGGCCGATACATCCCTTATCAAAAACTTTTGTTGAGTTCAATCCAAATTTCGAATAAATGTGTCCATGATCCAAACCCACATTAACTTGGGCACGGTGTGGCCGATACATCCCTTATCAACATGAATTCGGTGGATAGACATTTATCACCCACTTCCCCTACGTAACAAGGTTTGTGCCCCGGTGGGGCCGAGCGCACTCCCTCGCAAAATAGGTTTTCATGGTTTCTACTATTTGGTAAGGCTATGTCTCAATTAATTGTTTTAGCGAGAGGTCATGTCAATTTATTATCTATCACGTTATAAGTGAACTAAAGCGGTGCACTACGATAATTCTAATTGACACGGTCGATAAACTCGATAAAAGGATGATGCATGTTTTAGTTATGGCGATTTAGTGATGCATGCGACATAAAATAAAATGCAAGCATAAAAATAAATAAATCCTAGTATGGCCTTTCCTAAAATAGAAAAACTATTTAACTATTACATATTCGGAAACCAACTCCATAGGTCCCTTGAACTTCGGTTGTGACACGCATCTCGAGGTAACACTGTCTTTATGTAACGTCATTCTTGAAGAAATCCGTCTTTGGGAACTCCGAAATGAATTAAATTACATAATAAATTACATAATTCCCTATTATACATTTGTAACTAAAATAAAATAAATCTATTAAATTACAAAACGGTGATACGAGATCACAATAAAATTACAACCGAATCGACATTCCCATACATTTCGGGAAATACCAATTAAAATCTAAGGCCATACTAAGTAAAATTACATAATTCAAAAATTACATAAATTAAAATTATGACAATCATAAAGAAAATGCAGCATTATAATATGTATGAACATGCTCAATTTTATGCTAAATCGCCTTTAATTAGCCAATATCGTATATTACTTGGTTTGTACGGATTTGCGTGATTTCAACATTTTATAATCACAAAAATACATAAATTCATATTTATGCATAAGTTAATTACCCTAACCTCTTAGGACTCAAAATTTAGTCTTCACTAATTATTTGACCATAATTAACTCATATTTCTAAAATTGTTCATTAATGGACTAAAAATTTCAAAATAAGCTATAAACTTCAAATATATCACAAAATTTCAAATAAATTCAAAATTTGAAATTTAAACTCATGAACATTCTGGAAAAATACCATGACACTCATAATGTTCAAAAACTTAGGTCAAAAATTTCGAAATTTTTCCGGAAAAACAATGTTGCGGTTTATCGGTTTTTAATGAAATAATCATAAAAACAAGGGAAAATATTTTATTCATTAACTTTTCAATTTTAGATCTGAAAAAGATAATAAAATGCAACATTGGACGTTTTTCCTTAGTCATAGATTATGTTTTATTAATTTTTCACTAATAATGTCACTATTTATGCTATTTTTCTTCAAAAATCCATAAATCATGCAAAAAGACTTCACTATAGCCCATTATTTTACACACATCTTGTAAAATTACATGTGACAACATATTAAATTTCTATGACCAGATTCGAAATATATCTCATATTAACCTATTTTTCACCTAAATCCGAATTTAATAATGAAAAATCCATTTTTCGAGCATAACAAGTCCAAAAATTATGAAAATTTACAGGTTATCTCAAAATAATATATGTGACAACATATCAAAAAATCACTGAAAAATTCGAAGTATAGCCAATTTTAGTCCAAAAATGACATTTTTACTCATAAAATCATATTTAAATGTCATTATTGTATAATATGAACAATAAAAATCCGTAAAATTAACCAAAATATCCTAAAACATTTTAGGACCAGAAACATTAACATGCATGGATTAATTTCGTGATATATCATAATAACACAAAATATACAAGTTTTATATGTTATTCTTTATAACTCGGAAAAACTTTTAACCGATTTGCATGCAAACAACCTGGCTCTGATACCGATTGAAGGAAAAGTAGATCTATATACTTACATATTCATATATGTTTTATGTTAATTTAATCATAAAATTAAATGGTGGATCTTATGCATGCAAACATTAAAACAAAGTAAGGAAGAAACATTATTCTTACATTGTGATTTTCGGATTTATGGGCACAAGTGAGTTCACCTACTCACTTTTTCTTGAGCTCTCCAAATGGAAGAACAAGGATTCAAGTATAGAATCCATCCCAAAAGCTTGTACCCAAGGAAAACTCTTAATAACTAATATTAATTAGATCTAGTAATAATATTAGTTTTACTATAAAATTGACACAAAATAAATTGCATTTTACTCTTGAAAATCTCGGTCAAGAGGGAGTATATGTGAGTTTATTTCTCTAGAATTATCATAAATTGTAGAGAATTTTATTGCATTTTCTTACTCTAGAAAAATTAGATGGGAAGAATGAATAATAATATCAAAGAGAAAAGCTCTTCTCTCTTTCTTGTGGGTGGCCGAAAAAGGAGCATTGGGTAGTATGCCCAATGCCTTTTGTTTTTGTTCTTCTCAAAAGCTTAGGCTTGCAAGGCTAGTAGGTAGTCTTTAATAATTATGTTTTCCACTAATATGAAAACACAATATTAACCCAATACTCCCTCTAATTTCTAAGATTTCATAATAAAATGGATGGTCCATTTTATTTTGTCATTTGTCAATTTTGTCACATGTAACATGTTACATGACATGTCACAATGTAATGTATTTTTAACATATTAAAAATCAACATACTCATAAAATATGTCATTTACAAAATTGACTAGTAATTCGTAATTACTTGTACCAAACGTGTTTCCAAATTATAAATTACAACATTCTGTATTTATAATAATTTATTCATTCCGTTTCAATTGTTTCTGTAAACAATGATTTCATCTAAGTAATAAAACAATTCGATTACTCAGACTGTGTCTCATTTAATCATATTTACAATAAGATACGTAAATTATACTCACAAAATCATCCGTCAATTTTAAGCAATTTAATTAACTCGTATCAGTATACGATTAATTAAATAATCAATTAAGAGTATTTCCCTATAGGAAAGACCTAAGGGGATCAACTAATCACCACCGTCGCACGACAGTAATGTCAAACTCTAGTCAGCCAATCATTACCGATATGTGTGGACCAGTTGACTGTAAAATATTACATCCCACATGTATTCTTAAAATGAGATTTAATAATGATATTTAAATCATGTGATCGCACTATTGTTGAGGACACATTTCCCAACACATCGACCCGAAATTTGAACATGTTGAAAAAAGTTTTTGAAATTTTGAAATTTTGAAATTTTTGAAATCGAATCTTGACGGGTGAGCATGAAATACGACTCAGACACTGCGTATGAGTCGTAAACAACGTGGGCGTAGCCCGCTACCGTAAAACAAAAAAGGAAAATAAAACCCTAAGTGTGCACGGGTTTTAATTCAAATATTGACTTGTTGGGGGTAAAAATGTAAATTGGCCGTTCCGGCGCCAAAAGATGGCAAATGGGAATCACAAAGTCGTCGAACTTGGGACGGAGATATCGTATGTCATGGGCGTGCTCCCGAGGGCACATGGGAATCAAGATCACTTGCCATTGACAAGGTGGATTAAACTCATGGAGCAACAACGTTGGCTTCGCCCAGACACTAAACACGGACTCATTTTATGAGAACACTTAGACATCACACATCACTCTTGTTGGGAACATTCTGTCACTCTTCTCCTCGCCTCCTTTCTTTTCAGCAAGTTTTCATCATTTCTTGCCACCGCCTTCTTTCTTTTCAGCGGGCTTTTACTATTTATGCTACGCCTTCTTTCTTTTCAGCGGGTTTTTCATATTTTCTGTTCCCAACACAAACCCACATCTATCTGACTCAGCATCTTTGCCTACACCGTTAGATAAAGCTCATTCCGAGACTTGGAATTACTCACCTGAACCTATATCCTTATCCTAGCTTACATCGAGTACTAAGACCAACTCAAACAAAGGTGGCTTCATCTGGACTTGGTTAAGACCCGTAAGAAACCGACAAGAAGACAACTTGGATGATGGGTGGATTGAATCCTTTATTCTGAAGGGCTGCCTACGTATTCGCGTGGAGCAAAATCAAATCCGACGTAGTTCGATCATGGTGCATAAACATGGCATTTTGATTATGTGTACACACTCGAAGGTTTCACCTAAGGTATCATGTCATATCCCATTCTAGCCTGTAAAGTACCGTTAAATCCCGTGTCTAGGGTTGGTACAAAAGGTTGTGGTTCTTTGGGATGTGGAGCTTGGTAATAACAAGTTGGAATGGTTAACCATCATTCTGAAGGTTTGTTTTGTGGTGCTAAGGCCAAGGGCTATGGTCACGATGTGGTTGGAATGGGTATCTCGGGTTTGATGAACCACGAGTGCAAATGGGTTGAAAAATGATGTGGGTTCAAATTTCCATGTCTGGACCCTAAAGGTTGGGTGTAACAGCACAAGCGGAATAATTCTCAAAATTCCCGACTATCCCTTTGTAACTGTCTCAGGAAGGGCTTAGAGGGTAAAGAAGTTACTACTTAAGCTTTTGGGCTTCGCCCATTGAACTTCAACTATGGGTACTTGACTTGAATTCTGGCTTCCGTAATTCCAACATCTTTTTTCCTTTTTTCTTTTTCTTTCATCTTTTTTCATTTTTCTTTTTTTTTTTCATTTTTTTTCATTTTTCCAATTTTTCTCTTTTTCTCATTTTTCATTCTTTTTCATCTTTTTTCTCTCTTTGAAAATGATCTTCTATTCATTCTCTTAGTCATAAATGGATACACCTTGAAAACTGGGCTTCGCCAACTAATTTGGGTAGGAACTAACAATTCCTTGTTAGAACGGGTTGATATCTTCTCTCTTTGAGATGGGATGATTTTGTTGGGGAAAAGGCTTGCCTTCCATCGTCGATAGGGGAAACAAGGAGCTAGTCCGGGTTTGTCATAGAATCATCTAAAAGCTTGTCACAAACATTGGTTTTGATGGAGGTTTTCTACCACCAGACATGGAATAGGTAAAGGAATCAAACACGGGATCCTAGTGTACCTTACATTTTGAAACAGGACATATTTCTACCCTAGGGATTCCTTTCAGTGTGTTGTGCGTTTTATCATGTTTCGGAATGATTGAGGATTGGAAACAACACATATTTGGAAACGAAACTGCAACTTTTATTGGAATGGCAAAAGCTTAACAGACTCGAAAGAACGATTCCTAGGACACACCCTAGGTCATCGCGGAACAAACGACTCAACTTCAAGAAAATAAAGTCCTAGACTCGACTCGACTAAGATAAGAAAACAGATCCCGACTCATAATTTTCAAATCTAGTCTTGAGCTTTCTCTTGTTCAGCTGTCAGCTTAGATGCTCGGCTCTTGTCCTTGATCCCTTTGATGGTCGGCCTCCATCCCGAGGTAGTCCTCTGAGGATCTACGCCAGTGATGAAGGTTGGTGAATCGAATTGTCTTTTATTAACGTCGTTAATAAGAGGAGTACATTCTGGAGCAAGACTCCCGACTTGAATTTCATTTTTCGGGTTTGGCAAGAATTCAAAGCAATCCGCAAATATCTTCCCGATAAACACCCCTTTCAAGTGACATGGGCGGATAAGATGGGAATAATCGACATTGTCTTCGACAGAAACAAAGTTGGCGTGATCGCCAAATGGATTGGTGATGTTATTGGGTTTTATGGCTGGGATTGGGAGCGTTCCATTCTCAATCATGTCTTGAATTTCCTGCTTCAGTCGATAACACTTTTCAGTATCATGGCCTTCCCCTTGATGAAAGGCACAGTAGGCATTTGGTTTATACCATTTACCTTGTTGATCAGCAGGAGGGTCCGGAGTTGGACCAATAGGCTTCAGCTTTCCTTGGGCTATGAGCCTTTGGAGAGCGTATGTATAAGTGCATCCGATATCGGTGAATGCCCTTGGAGCTTGGCGCTGCGGTTTTTTCGATTGCCCTTCTAAGAGATTGATGGCTTCATCAATATGGGTGGTTGCTGGGGCCTTGGCCTTAGACGATGAGGCCCCTTGGTACCCTTTCGGCTTTTCAGCCTCTTCCATTCTGACATCATCTTCTACCTTTATCCCGATTCTTATCAATTCTTTGAAAGAGACAAAATTCTGGTATTTCAGAGCATTGCGGTAAATAGGTCGTAGATTCTTTACGAACTTATCTACCATTTCAACTTCATCAGGCTTCTTGGCTAACTTCACGCTTTCAGCGCGCCATCTTGCAAGGAATTCAGTAAAGCCTTCTTTATCTTTCTGGGTCATAACCTCTAGCGTTCTTATATTGGTTCGAATCTCGACATTGTCAGCATAGTGCTTACAAAACTCCATCGTGATATCTTCGAAAGTAGGGAAGTTCTTAAGGTCCAGATTGTAGAACCACGCCTTCAGGTGTTCATCCAGAGATTGAGCGGAAATTTCAGAGAGCATGTCAGCAGGCACTCCCTTCAGTGCTAAGTACCCCTTATAGGCCTTAATATGGTGGACTGGATCTTCTGTGCCCTTAAACTTTGGGATATCAGTGAGTACCATGTTCGTGGGCAACTTATCCTTAATTGGGGCATAGGCCCTAGCATTTTCGTAATGGATGTTCTTCCCCTGGGAGAGTTTCAGACGGTCTTCAATGAACTTGGACTGTTTCTCCAGATCAGTCAGAGGTGGGATAGATATAGGGGAATCTTCACCCAGCTTAGATTCGATTGCATCCATTCGGGTCATCATGAGGTTCACGGCCTCAGTGAGCTTGTTGACAGCATCTTCCATTGCTTGACGTCGGGTTTTGGGCGGCCTTTCTACAAGAAAACCCCGAACCGAGTCAATATTTAAAGTAAGAGCCCCTGCACACTTAAGGACACGACACCAACTTGACTCAAACAAAGACTCGACTTGAGACGGATTAACCAAAGGTTCGACTCACGGTTGGATTTAGACCTCGATTCATTTTAGACTCGACAAAACGACATGACTCGAGCTGTCATAGCTCGATTCTAAACTGGACTCGGTGTGACTAAACCCGTGATTGGACCAACATAGTCCTTAGGTTCGAGTGAAACGTCCTAAAGGGCCTAGCTTGGACGTTTTTCGTGGACTATCCTAGACCAAAAGGTCGACCAACATGACTCAAAGCCCAAGAGGTGAGCTTGGGTGACCCAACAGGTCGTGTTCTAGACTCTTGAACGAAAAAAGCGCCTGGCCTAACACGGCCATGATCCGGACACGACTCGACGCATTTCATGCTTGGTTAAGGTTCGAGAAATATTTTGGATTTGAATTTGAAAAAAACGAAGGATCGATTTGAAAATGAGATTTGAAATGGGCGACATCATGCCGCTATAAAAGCTTATTTTGGCCGAAAATTCTAGTCCTATTTGGGCGATTCCGCGTTTTGAAAATCACGTTATTTGAAAGTAAGTTGTTCAAAAGTTCGGTTTTGAAATTGACATGGAAATTTTGAAAAGACTCGGGAAAAAACACCTTGCACATTGTCATTCTCATGTTATAAGTGTTGGAATATGTGTCCTCCGACAATAATGCGATCACGGCTGTTGATAATAATGATCACATGTTTAAATCTCATTATAAAGAGTACAATTGGGAAGTAATTTTGTTCTCACAACCGGTCAACATATATCGGTAATGATTGGGTGACTAGAGTTTGACATTCTTGTCTTGCGACGGTGGTGATCGATTGACCCCTAGGTCATACCTATAGGGCAACACTCTTAATTGATTATTTAATTAATCGTATAATGTTACGAGTTAATTAAATTACTTGAAAATTGAGGACGATTTTGGAAGTAAAATTTACGTATCAAATTGAAATGTGATTAAATGAGATACGGCCTGAGTAATTGAATTGTATCATTACTCGGATGAAATAAATGTTTAAAGAAACAATCGAAATTGAATGAATTATTATAAATACAATCTGTTGTGATTTATAAATGGTAAAATATTTTGGCACAAGTAATTATGAAATTACTAAGTCGATTTTTGTATGTGACGTATTTTTATTAATACGTTGATTTTTAATATGTTAAAAATACATAACAAATTTATGTCACATATGACATGTGACATATTGACAATTGACAAAAATAATATGGAATCCATATTATCAAATGGGCCGAAAATTAGAGGGTTTTTAAGCTAATTATATGTTGATTGTAATTAGTGGAGGGCATGATGATTACCCTAGTCACTAGCCATGCAACCCTATTGTTTATTGTAAAGAACAATTTTTCCATGCATTGGCTCCCCCAAATCCCTCCTCTTACACGGTTTTGAGAAGACAAAACCCATCATGATTTTTTCTATAATTTTTACCTAATAACACTAAAATGTTTTAGTGTATTTCATTCATTCCATCATCCAAAAATACAATTTTAGAGAGAATAAAAATCCTCTCTTCTTCTCTCATCAAAACCGAAATATTTAAGTGTTTTATAAATATTTTGGTTCAATTTTCTACTAGATTAATATTATACTAGTACTTATAATATTAATTTGAATTAAGAGAAAGCCTTGGGTATTAAGCTTAGGGAGAGATCCTATACTTGGATCTTGTTCTTCCATCTTAGGGAAAGCTAAAGAACAAAAGAAAAGGAGATTTCTTTTGTGCCCAATAAAACCGAAATCCCAATGTAAGAACATGATTTCTCCTCTATTTTATCATATTGTTTGCATGCATAAAATCCGTATTTAATTTTATGACAAATTAATTTCGACATATATGAGTATGTTAGTATGTATATAGATCTACATTTCCTTCAATCGGTATCAAGAGCCACGGTTGTTTGCATGCAAATCGGTTAAAAGTTTTTCCGAGTTATAAGAATAACATATAAAACTTGAAAAATTTGTGTTATTATGAGATATCACAAAATTAATCCATGCATGTTAATATTTCTGGTCCTAAAATGTTTTAGGATATTTTGGTTAATTTTTCGGATTTTTATTGTTCATATTTTATAATAATGGCATTTAAATATGATTTTATGAGTAAAAATGTCATTTTTTGTCTAAAATTAGCTATACTTCGAATTTTAAGTTGATTTTTGGATATGTTGTCACATATATTATTTTGAGATAACCTGTAAATTTTCATAAATTTTGGACTTGTTATGCTCGAAAAATGAATTTTTCATTATTAAATTCGGATTTAAGTGAAAAATAGGTTAATATGAGTTAAATTTCGAATCTGGTCATAGAAAATTAATATGTTGTCACATGCAATTTTACAAGATGTGTGTAAAATAATTGGCTATAAATAAGTCTTTTTGCATGATTTATGAATTTTTGAAGAAAAATAGCATAAATAGTGACATTATTAGTGGAAAATTAATAAAACATAATCTATGACTTAGGAAAAACGTCTAATGTTGCATTTTATTATATTTTTTCAGATCTAAAATTGAAAATTTAGTGAATATAATTTTTCCATGTTTTTATGATTATTTTATTAAAAATCGATAAACCTCAACATTGTTTTTCCGGAAAAATTTCGAAATTTTTAACCTAAGATTTTGAACATTATGAGTGTCATGGTATTTTTCCAGAATGTTCATGAATTTAAATTTTGAATTTTGAATTTATTTGAAATTTTGTGATTTATTTGAAGTTTATGGCTTATTTTTGTAATTTTTGGTCCATTTATGAACAAATTTTATAAAATATGGGTTAATTATGGTCAAATTATTAGTGAAGACTAAATTTTGAGTCCTAAGAGGTTAGGGTAATTAACTTATGCATAAATATGAGTTTATGTATTTTTGTGATTATAAAATGTTGAAATCACGCAAATCCGTAAAAACCGAGTATTATACGATATTGGCTAATTAAAGGCGATTTAGCATAAAATTGAGCATGTTCATACATATTATAATGCTGCATTTTTCTTTATGATTGTCATAATTTTAATTTATGTAATTTTTTGAATTATGTAATTTTACTTAGTATGGCCTTAGATTTTAATTGGTATTTCCCGAAATGTATGAGAATATCGATTCGGTTGTAATTTTATTGTGATCTCGTATCACCGTTTTGTAATTTAATAGATTTATTTTATTTTAGTTACAAATGTATAATAGGAAATTATGTAATTTATTATGTAATTTTATTCATTCCGGAGTTCCCAGAGACGGATTTCTTCAAGAATGGTGATACATAAAGACGGTGTTACCTCGAGACGCGTGCCTCAACCGAAGTTCAAGGGACCAATGGAGTTGGTTTCCGAATATGTAATAGTTAAATAGTTTTTCTATTTTAGGAAATGCCATACTAGGATTTATTTATCTTTATGCTTGCATTTTATTTTATGTCACATGCATCGCTAAATCGCCATAACTAAACATGCATTGTTATTTTATCGAGTTTATCGACCGTGTCAATTAAAATTATCGTAGTTCACCGCTTTAGTTCACTTAAAACGTGATAGATAATAAATAGACATGACCTCTCGCTAAAACAAACAATTGAGACATAGCCTTACCAAATAGTAGAAACCATGAAAACCTATTTCGCGAGGGAGTGCGCTCGGCCCCACCGGGGTACAAACCTTGTTACGTAGGGGAAGTGGGTGATGAATGTTAATCCACCGAATTCATGTTGATAAGGGATGTATCGGCCACACCGTGCCCAAGTTGATGTGGGTTTGGATAATGGACAAATTTATTCGAAATTTGGATTGAACTCAACAAAAGTTATTGATAAGGGTTGCATCGGCTACCCCGTGCCCTTGTTGATGTGTTTTGGGCTATAGATAAACATTAGAGTAATTTTATCGACCAAGAGTTCTAAAAGTAGAATCGATTAAAAGGTTAATCCATCGAGTTATATTGATAAAGGTTGCATCGGCTACCCCGTGCCTAAGTTGATATGAATTTGGGTCTTGGAATCATTTATCTAGTTGGGTAGAGGTCACTAGAAAAATGCATAAAACTTGTTTAAATCATACATTTTTACGAGTATTATTAAAACGACATTTGTTTTACTCCTTCTATTTTGCTTTGTAGACCACTTCTTTTTCATAACAAATGGCAACACCAACACCAACTCCTAATGCCACACCTCTCGCTAGTTCGTCTTGGCTCCGATCCTTTATGGATCGATGTAAACTTGAAAAGAATGGGTCAAATTTCTCCGAATGGGATGCCCAACTCAAATTAGCGGCCGAAGGTGACGACAAGCTTCGTTACCTTACCGAGGCCTCTCCACCCGAACCCTCCACTAGGTCCACCGCGGCCACTAGGGAAGTATATGAGGCTTACCAAAAGGAGTCCGCCACAATGAAAAATGTCTTGATATTTGCGATGGAGGCGGACCTCCAAAGGAGAGCCTTTAAAATGGGCAATGCTAATGAGATTTACTCCAAACTTGTGACCATGTTTTCACAAACTCCGCGGATCGTCCAATATGAGGTGGCCGCGGCATTCTTTGATCTCGACTTCAAAGAGGGCCAAAAGGTTAGCCCTCATGTGCTCAAACTCATGGAGCTTGTCGAGACCTTGAAAATTCAAAAGGTTGAAATCCCCAAAGAACTCATCGTAGATAGGATTCTACACTCCTTGTCCAAAGTCAAGGCCTATGTGCAATTCCGGGTGAATTTCAACATGCAAGACAAGGATGTGTCTCTTGAGGAGTTGCACAAGTTACTTGTGCAAGCCGAGAGGGACATGGGGTTAAATGTGAACCCTCCCAAGGATGTGCTTAACATAAGCACTAAAAGTAAGGGGAAGTTCAAGAAGAATGGGAGAAAGGGCAAGAAGCAAGCTCCCACATTCACCAAAGCTAAGTCTTGTGAAGCTAGCACCTCAAAAGTCAAGAAGGGTCCTCTTGATAAATGCCATTATTGTAATGGCATGGGACATTGGAAAAGAAATTGTTCCAAATACCTTGGTGATATCAAACCTGGAAAGATCACTCCAGTAGGTAAATGACTATCCTTCTTTTATGTTTCTAATTCAACTATGGTATTATGATGCAAAGTTGTGATAATGTATCTCCCTTTTTATTGTAAATAGGGCCTCCACCAAGCAAAGACAAAGGAAAGGAAAAGCAAGCATGAAAAACCATGGAGAAGCTATGGATAGCTTTTATGGAGTTTTGCTTTTCATTGTCTTACTTTAATTTATGTTTTGAATCTTTAGAACTTTAAGTTTCCGTGTTCGACATGGAAAAGTATTTTGGATAATGGTTTGTATTTTGGATGATGGTGACTTGGTTTGCAACCCAAGTCACCCGTTTTATCATTTATCCTTTATGTTCTAAATTTTCATCTTTAAATGCTTGCTCTTAGGAACATAAGATTATTCACTTAAAGTGATCTAATAGACAAATATAATGACGGGTTTCATTATATGTCCACATGCTTAAAGCTTGTGTATGATCATTTATAAAGAGATTTTGAGTCTATGAACTCTCTTAAAGGAATGTCGACCACCAAGTACACATTTGAAATCAAGAACTATTAGTCTATCTATGAGATAGTTCTCCTTATACTTCAACATCATTAATTTGTGTCTCATATGCTATCTTTGAATGTTTAGTGTATTTATTCTAAAGATAGAGTGGGAGAAAAATGAGGACACAACACACAAGGCAAGATAAAATTGTGTACTTGTGTAAATGAAGATCTACGCAAGAGAGAATGATTTGAATGAAGGTATAACTATTTACATAGTATGCCGAATAGATGAGATCTATAGTCTCATGTTAGCTCAATATGACTAAAGAGACCAAGTGAAGTAATCATAAGAGTATATTCTCAAGATAACTACACGAGGAGACCAAAAGAAGGTTTTGGAAGAAAATGACTAATGTAAAGTCTCAACAAGTTTTGACTAAGTTTATGAAATATTTGACCAATAGTTTCAACCTTGAGATTTACTTAAGAGCCTAAATGAATCATAGTAACATACTAGTTATGATCGAGTTGCAAAGATTGATATACCGATATCTTCAATGGCCAAGTTTTAACCACGCAAATGTCATTACTTAACCTCACTATGAAATGGTTAAACCTCCTTCCAAAAGGGTATTTGCGAAGGACGTATTCTAGTAATTGTTTATACTTGAATAATGACATTGCTACACATCATTATGACATGAGTGTGTTGGAGATTTAAAATCTCTTTCCGTAAGGTTAAGAAGAGACCACTTCAAAATAGGTATTTTGAAAGGATATGATGGGAACATATATGGTTTTATCCTAATAACTTGGCAATGCAATTTATATTTCAATTCTGAATAAATTTCGATTGAGAAGTCAATTTCGAAATGTGTAGAATTGAGTGGGAGTTAGGAAATTCTCATGTGAAGACATGGAGTTTAGTGGGAGCTATCATCCTTGAATGTATAAAACTCATTACTCATTAAAGAATGACGAGCTAATACCTTCTTTCATAAAGAAGCTTTTGAGTTTTCAATTCTGGATGAAAATGGACAATGATGAATCCAATTACATCAAGGGATGTTAGATTAGTATTAAGAGATACACATCTTATCAACATTCACATAGGTTATTCATGTAGATGAAAATGGAATTGCCATTAGCAGTCATGGTCGTTCATTGAACCTATGAACGGTTGATCTCATGATTATTAGTAACTAATGTTTCCGCCATTAGAATAATCATGTACATGTCCAATTATGAATCATATGCATAAAAGCATGATGATTGATTGGTGAGCCATAATAGAAACGTCATGCATTCTCAAGTAGAATCCGATGAGCGATTTCAGTGTTTGACGGAATGCTCTATTGTGTGTGTGAAGAGGTTGCACATATTATAGAAAATCCGAGCACATATGAGGATTTATGAGAATTCCAATTCTTTCATGCCTAGAAAGAGAAATGAGAAGTTTTTGGAAAGATGCTTGGTTGAATAAGAGGTTATTCAAAAAATCAATCTTTCCTAGTTAAGCTAGGACTTGTGAGAAGTGCTAAGCTAAATAATCTTGTCAATTGTTACAAGATTCTACAAAACATATACCTAGTGCATTGTGTGTGGATGGAATACTTGATCAGTACAAGTTATATCATTCATCACAAATTCGTTCGTTATGTGATAGTCGATAAGAAAGTTCTTTCAAGTTAAAGAACCAAAACCAAGGTCGGGAACCTTGATGTGTACTTGGTAAGATTCATGCTATGAGAGAGAACATGAATGTAAAGGAAATTGCAAGTGTAAGAAGTTTGAACACATGGACACATGGGATGTTAAACTTCTATTGCAATCAATAAGTGTTTACACTTATGATATACATCACAAGGTTGTAATATGATATTAACTACCCGAGTGTGATGTCGACATTTGTCGTTTGAGTTATTATTAACTCACCTTGCACATTGTTATATCCAAACGGGTTGTAGAGACAATTGAACCCCGTTAAAGTGAACATGGATTAACATTGTATTTGCCCATAGTTACTTGTATGAGGTGACGTCTCGAAGTGACTAGAGTGTGATGCAATTGATGGCAAGTTCAAGTGCCATAGAGTCATGTGAGATGACTAGTCGATCACATAAGCAGACCGTTAGGAACATTTTGTCGGGCCTAATGACCGTTTATAGAGTTCTGGCAAATTTATATAGCCTGGTCGTGGCGAGAGCTACTGTAGTATTCAAATGAGTCGATTCTTTTGACTAAAGACTATTCGCCTAAGATGGCACAGTTTCAGACTAACTTTGATTTGTGTTACTACGACCTTCGTAAATGGGGTCAATTGGGCATATTTTGGGTTATGATGGCTGTGGCTAGTCGAAGGGATTGAGTGCGATAGGAATTGTCCACCCCTAGTCAGGGTTATAACAATATCTCAGGGCCACTCGAGGAGTAATGAACTGGAAATGCGTGGCCACGCTCGGAAAGTATCTATGATAGATAAGTCCGGTCAATCAGTTATTCTCCAGATCGAGGAAACCACTCTCGATATGATCACTTGCAAGTACGACCTGAAAGACACCTTGCATTGAGTGGGAGATAGTAACAGGATAAGAGAATTGGTGACGCACACTTGTCGAGGACAAGTGGGAGATTGTTGGAATATGTGTCCTCCGACAATAATGCGATCACGACTGTTTGATAATAATGATCACATGTTTAAATCTCATTATAAAGAGTACAATTGGGAAGTAATTTTGTTACTGTCAACTGGTCAACATATATCGGTAATGATTGGCTGACTAGAGTTTGACATTCTTGTCGTGCGACGGTGGTGATCGATTGACCCCTAGGTCATACCTATAGGGCAACACTCTTAATTGATTATTTAATTAATCGTATAATGTTACGAGTTAATTAAATTACTTGAAAATTGACGGACGATTTTTGGAAGTAAAATTTACGTATCAAATTGAAATGTGATTAAATGAGATACGGTCTGAGTAATTGAATTGTATCATTACTCGGATGAAATAAATGTTTAAAGAAACAATCGAAATTGAATGAATTATTATAAATACAATCTGTTGTGATTTATAAATGGTAAAATATTTTGGCACAAGTAATTATGAAATTACTAAGTCGATTTTTGTATGTGACGTATTTTTATTAATACGTTGATTTTTAATATGTTAAAAATACATAATAAATTTATGTCACATATGACATGTGACATATTGACAATTGACAAAAATAATATGGAATCCATATTATCAAATGGGCCGAAAATTAGAGGGTTTTTAAGCTAATTATATGTTGATTGTAATTAGTGGAGGGCATGATGATTACCCTAGTCACTAGCCATGCAACCCTATTGTTTATTGTAAAGAACAATTTTTCCATGCATTGGCTCCCCCAAATCCCTCCTCTTACACGGTTTTGAGAAGACAAAACCCATCATGATTTTTTCTATAATTTTTACCTAATAACACTAAAATGTTTTAGTGTATTTCATTCATTCCATCATCCAAAAATACAATTTTAGAGAAAATAAAAATCCTCTCTTCTTCTCTCATCAAAACCGAAATATTTAAGTGTTTTATAAATATTTTGGTTCAATTTTCTACTAGATTAATATTATACTAGTACTTATAATATTAATTTGAATTAAGAGAAAGCCTTGGGTATTAAGCTTAGGGAGAGATCCTATACTTGGATCTTGTTCTTCCATCTTAGGGAAAGCTCAAGAACAAAAGAAAAGGAGATTTCTTTTGTGCCCAATAAAACCGAAATCCCAATGTAAGAACATGATTTCTCCTCTATTTTATCATATTGTTTGCATGCATAAAATCCGTATTTAATTTTATGACAAATTAATTTCGACATATATGAGTATGTTAGTATGTATATAGATCTACATTTCCTTCAATAAGGATGTATGCTCCTAGACATCTCTGAGTCTCGGCAAGTCTTCTACAAGAAGGTCTATGCCCTCCATCCTTTTGCGGTCTTATAGAGCAAGGGCCTTTAGGTAGAGTACCTAGAAGAGCATCCCCACCATCAAGAACCACGCGAGGCGGAGCGGAAGCAAGCAATGTGCGAGTTCCTGGCATAGTGGGACGTCGCCCCCCACGCATCCGAAAGAAACGCTGGGACGGCCCGGGAAAATCCTTAAGGGTTTATGCATGAATCGTAGCACTATGAGTAATGTTTTACTTTCCAATACTTTCTTTTCAAGTTTCACCTCGGAGGAAAAGACCCTAGAAACAAAGTGTAACTAGTCCTCTTTTCCCCAGCGGAGTCGCCAAACTGTGGACAAGGCCCTCGGGAACTGCGTCCGCGGGATCCACACTAGGCATAATCGACTCGAGGTTCTTTCAAATCGAATTAAGACAAATTAGAGTCGCCACCAAGTTTTATGGGAACTTGGAACCGTTCAAGTCAACTTTACACCTTTCATCAAAAAGCATAAAGCCAATCGACTACGAGTGATTAAAGATAAAGACATGTACCCTATATCACTCGATTTGAATGACTCTCGTAATCCAATGGTATTTAGACGGATCCACAAACCATAGATCTTGAGTAAGGGGTGAGGGTACGTGTTAGGAATCCCATAAGGAAACCTAACCCCGCCCGTCGATAACGGCCTCTACTAAGTCAAGTATCGGATTTCAAACAAGGTCATAGCTACTACGATATATGATATGCAAACATCGTTTTCAAAACCCTAACATGTGACCACAATTTCTATGTCGTTTTAGATGCAACTAAACTAACTTTGTCAAAGTTGTAATTTAGCATGTGGGTTGATTGATCTAACAACACATAAAACGAAACAAACAAGGCTTTAGGGGAATGGGGGAGCCGTTGGGATCTATCCTATTACAACCCAGGCATTTCATGCCGACACAACGATAAATTAAAGATACAACTCGATCTAAAATACAACGCTATACACAAAACCGTACATGACGCATTACACGGCCAATTCGGCCTAGGGAAACATGCACAAAGGGGTGGCTCACGGCTCACATGACTCACGGCCTTGGGTCACTCCTCGTAATGCGTGCTTTCACTTAATCTTATCGAATTAGACATTGGGTCACACACCAAAGCATGCATTAGCATAAATCGGGCCATGTTGCTTTAAACAACATGCGATTTACTACGCCCTTACATGCATTAGGGCACAACCACCTAACCAAACAAGACTAAGGTTTTTGAAAGAGGTTTTGACTCGATAAGAGAAAACTAACTTGAAAATTACAAACAAACTAACAAACATGACTCGATAAACAAAGTAGTTACAAGATACGAAATAACGAGATAAAGATGAGAAAACAAAGAGAAAAGGGACTACAAGGACACGGCCAAACACGGCCTACACGATCTAGCATACCCTAATCCTTAGGTTAGATTCGTTAGGTTAGATAGATGATTGCGAAACGGGATAGGAAACAAGCTAGAAAACGAGTTAGAAACAACGTTGATCGATTGGAAGGATGTCGCGCAAAGGTGTATTCTACACGGCCTAAGGGGTCAAATTAGGTCACGTTCGCTAATTAAATTAACTCATCGAGTGTTAATAATAAGGTGCTAACCACGCACTCTTATACTAGCGAGAAATTATGTGAAAGAGAGAGATGTATTCAATTAAGTTACAGAATTGTTAATTGGTTTTAAAAGCTATGTCGATGTACCCTTAAGTGTCTAATTAGGTTATTAAACTGATCTAATATCATCTAAACGAGTTATATGTTAACAATCAGAGGTCATATTAACATGTAAATGGTCCAGGGGTAGGTCGAATCACACGAGACAAGAGAGGGGTCAAAAGCGAAGAACGAAGTCAGAAATCGTTTTATTAATGCCCTACCTTGAACACGAGGATATGTAAATGAGACGGGGGTGTACGACCGACTGATGTAGTGGTTTCTTTCCCATCTCAAGTCAACGCGGGTGTTCATGGTGGTACTTTAACTCATACTCGGACTAAACTAGTTTCATAGTTAATAATAACAATCGATAAACAAGAACGATAAACAAACAAAAACGAACTACAAAAAACAAACATAAAAAAACGAAATAAAAGGGAGAAAGAGGAGGATTTGATGCACCCTCAACCTACATGTATCGTTGACACCGTCTTGGGTCGTAATCGATCGTAGATTTTATCTCGAGAGGCCGTCGTCGACGAAGAAACAACGCAAACAACACGTTTTTTGCAAATCTGGACAGCAACTTTCAAACAGCGATTTCTCTCTCGTTTGACGGTGAAAATTCGATTTAAAAGATGTTTTGAAAACTAGAAAGAGAGCAGAACAGAGATCTTAAAACAATCCCTGCTCGTTTTGAATTATTGGGCACGAAAAACGAGCACAAACAGAACTGGACAGACAGGGAAAAGCCGCGAAAACAGAGTGTATAACACTCTGTTTTTCGAGGGAATTCGTGTACTCTCAAGGGCAATTTGGCTCGTAAATCTTTGTCTAATGTGTAGATGGATGTTGTATGGTTAATTTGGAACAAGAAACTCGAATTTTGATGGAGGTTTGAAGGGAGAACGAAGGGTTTCAAAGAGGACACACAAACTGATTCTCTGTTTGTATGTCGGTTTTGTCTAGGGTTTTTGGGAGGCAATTAGGGTTTGTTTCTGGGGTTTAAAGCTTGTAAGTGAAGGTATTATGTATGGAGAACTTAGAGGAATGAATGTATGGTGAAGGGAGGGTATTTATAAGGAGTGAAAGTAGGGTAAAAGGGGGGAGAGGCAGACGGGCTCGGTTTGCACATAGCTGCTGTCCAGCAGCTTTTGTGAGGGTTTGAGAGGCTTTGTGACGGGTTTTCTTGGTGGTTAAGGTAAGGTAATATGGGTAGGATACTAGGGTATGGGTTAGGGTTAATGGGCACGGGTTTTGGTGGTGTTTGGAGCGGGTTTTGGCACGCTAAACAGGGGGGGCTGCTCGTGTTTTATGCGGGCTGTTGGGGAGTGTTTGGGACGGGATTTGGGCCGTGGTTATGGGGTTCGAACTGGGGTTGGATGGGTAGAGGCTTAGGTTGGTTAGTGTACTCGAGATTCGTGCCAATTCGTAAAGAAAACGGGCTCAAAAACCGAGCTATAATCGAGCTCCAAAACACGTGTTTAAAACAAGTTTTTTTCGATTTTTAAATCGATTTTTCAAATCGATTAACATATTAAAATAAATGACTTTTCAAATCAAATATACTCATAAAATGATTTTTCAAATCAATTATTTATTTTATTTTCAATAAAATAAACTTGAGAAAATAAATTCTAAAAAAGCTTTAATTTAAATATCATTTAAATTAATAAAATACTCCGTCGACAACGCTCATTCTACATCGTAAAATGAACCCAAATAATGACAATGACAACTAATAGAATACATGTGTCCTATCATCATCGGGTGTTTGTCGGGTTCTCTATAAATTCCAATATCGACGGATACGGGTATCTACACTCTACTTGGTCGATCGACCGATGCCCGAGAAGAAAAGAAATCAATTCGCATGATTCAAGTCTTTATTCAAATGGCGATTTTTGCTCCCATGTTTCATTTGTATCTTATGGGGAGTTGATTATTTCGGAGATTGTGAGTTTTGTGCTTGCTATAGCACCGTGTAGATTGAAGTTTGAGCAAGAAGTGGATATTGTCATATGGTTTTGTTACGGTACTAGCTTGATCACCTGTACCCCCATATTCCCATAAATGTTTTGCCTTTCCTGCCCATTACCTCACATATCCCTTATTTACCTCGGCATGTGTCATGGTCATTTGTTCGGTTGGAATGCATATGTACGGTTGTAGAGATTACTTTCATATTATATTGCAGGCATGTTCTTATAGGTCGTAGTTAGGTGAGTGTCACTAACAAAATGAATTCTTTCTATCTTTCACATATATTCACCTGTATTTATTAAGTGATTGGAGCGACCCGTGAGAGTCCAATTTGTTAAGTCTCTATAGTTGACGGTTCAGCAGTTTTTGATGACTACATAACTCGTTTGCATGATTCACATTTCTAACTGATTGTTGGTTGTTGCATTAATTCGGTTTAGGCTGTACTTGTGCATTTCACTCTGAGATTGAACTCGTTCCATTAGGTTTTAGGATCGAGGCTAGTTCTTGCTTGGGGACACGCAAGGGTTTGGTTTGGGGAAGTTTGATGCGTGTCAATTATATGATGTTTTACAACCTATTTTACACGCATTTAAGAGCTCATTTATGTGGTTTAAGGCTACTATTTGCCCCATTTCGTCTACTTTCGTATTTTATTGTAATATTGCAGATTTATGTGGAAATGAGTAGATATTGAGCTAAATCCGTCCTTGAGTACCTTGCACTGCATTTGACGTAAAGTATTTACTCAAGGAACGAGCTTGGTGCGCATTTCGAGGTCCGAAAGACAAATCCACGAGAATTTAGAAGTCAAGTATGAGCTAAAGAAGTCGATCGACCGCTACCTATGGTTGATCGACCATACCACGAATTCCAGGAGCCACTATTCAGAGCTTACCAGTCGATTGACCGGCCTCAGTGGTCGATCGACCAAGCCGCTAATCTGCGTGAATTAATAGAACGAGGAATAGGAAGCCCATAGTAGTTAGGTTTTGGCAATAAGAACTACGTTGTATTCTATATAACGTATGCTAGGTTTTGAGAACATTGATCTAGTTTTTATCAAGCTTTTAATTTAGTTTTATTATCAGAAATTCTTTAGGGTTCTTTGGTTTATAATCTTTTCCTTTCAATAAAAGTTACTTTGACATTCGGGTTCTCGGATCATTATTCTCTGCAATTCTGTCCGGTACTTTTCTGTTCTTGTATTTAGTTTCATTGTTTTATTATCGTTCGTAGGATAGAATTGCTAGTTAGTATCCCAAAAGCCAATTATCGTTTATTGTTATTTGTTATTTAACTATTTCAAGCATGAATCCAGTAGTTTTATTCATTAATATTGTTGTTGTTTTTATCAACACCATGAGTAGCTAAATTCATCGTGCTAGGATGTAGGGAATCTGTAGGTTAGGCGGCATTAAAATTGGTACGACCTAAATCGCACGCCGGTCGATCGACTGGGTTCCCTAGTCGATCGACTGGCCACGTGAGTTGTGTTTTGTTTTAATTGTTTTAATTGTTACATTTGACGAATCGAATGCATGCGACTAGTTGAATGCTTAAGTATATGACCGACCCATTAGATCGAAAGATAGGGAAAGTTGTTAGAGTACCAAATTAAAATGACTAAACTATGCTAAGATCGAAAGATAGGTAAAGTTTAGATTTTAGTCACTTTTCAGGACGAGAGTCAGTGCCAGTGATGTTAGGGACCCGTAGCGAGATCGAAAGATGCTACTTGTTAGGAGTGGACCGAGAGGACCTCTTATTTTCCCGACTCACGTGATTTGTTTTAGACCTACCTAGCCGCTGCCGCCGAAACGACAGTGAACCGACCATCTTAGTACCCCTTTTTATTATTTGATTTAATCTATTTCTTTTATTAGCTCGTTTATTTGCCATTAGTTATAGACCAATTCAACTCAAACCCCCCACACAATTGTTACCTTAAGACTGAAATTAGACAACTAATAATTACATCTGCCTCTCTGTGGTTCGACCCTGCTACCGCTATCTATAGTTGTAGTTAGGAATTATAAATTCATTTTTGGTACTCACAACGACGGGTATCATGTTCCGTTGAGTATCTCTGTAAAAAGCACAATATCTCGTTTTCCCTTGATGATCTGAAGGCTTGTTATGCTGTCAAAACCAATAGTCCTGGCCGTATAAGTTTCAAGGTCAGGGCTTCTACTACTCCCCTTTTGAGCAATCTGGATAGCGGCCATGATAAAGGCTGGGCTGCTGGGTACATGTTTGTCAGGACTAATTTTGTGGGTCCTGACCTGGCTTATTTAAATTACGAAGCTTGCGTTGCTGGTGAGTTTCTTAGTTTTTCTTTTGTCCTGCACGTTTTACTTGTTAGTAAAAAATAAAATGAAATTCATATTAAATTATAACTTTTATGCGTGCAGTTGATGAATGGGTTACTGAAACTGAGTATCCTACGGCCAATATTTCTGCTTTCCTTGCTATTCCTCCATTGGAGAGGTCTTGGCCTCTCTGTTGTGGGGTTGGCCATCTCCCTCGCTGTTTGAAGGCTGATGGCGCCGCGAGGGTGGCTAAGCCTTCTGGGGCTGTTAGTGCCACTACCTCAGGCAGTAAGTCTATCTTAATTTCTTTTTTCTTCTTACTTTGGCTTCCTGGTGATGTTTAGTATATATTGTTAATATAGTGTTTCGTGTTGTAGCCACCAGGTCATCTACTCGCCTTGCTAGGTTTGGTATGGCTGACCTCTCAGCCAGGTTGGCTAAGATTGAAGAGGAGGGCTCTCAGGGAAGTGGACATGCTGAGCCAGTCATCGATTTGACTGAACAACCTGATGCTCTTAAGGTTACTGTTGTACCTGCTGCCCCTGCTGAAACAAGTTCAGCAGCCCAAAAAAGGAAAATTGAAGATGTTGACATTTCTGCCTCGGTCAGGGAAGTGAAGGCCAGGGTGGACAATATGGAGGCTGCTAGGGTGAAAATTAGGGATTATGCTGCTTCTAAGTCAGACGTTATGCTCACCCTTGACCCTGTTGAGACTACTACTCAGGCGGTTGCTTCAGTGGATCAGTCAGTCATCCTTTTGGCGGGTGCTCTGGCTGCTGTAAGGGGGGTAGGCTGGAACAATTTTTATGTGTATTTTGTTTAGGTAGTTTTTATTATTGGGGTATATTACTCATATTCTTCTTCCTATTTTTGGTCAGGGTGTTGTGACATGTCTCCATAACGCCTATCAGGCTACTTCTTTGGTTGCCAGGATTGATTTGATGAGATCAGATTATGATAGGCTGAAGTCTGAGATGGATTTTGCATGGGCTGACCTGGCTGCTAAATCTGCTGACTTGGTGAGGGCGCAGGCTGAGAGGGATGCTGCTAAGGCTGAGGCAGATTCAAGTAAGCGGCTCTTGCAGGAAGCTTTGGAAAGGAATTAGAAGCTCGCCCCGGAGAGGGATGACCTGGAGTTCAAGCTAGATGATGATTCCATCTATTTCTATATTAAGGGGAGGGTTACTGCTATGTCAGAGCCTGCCGAGGCCAGGGCGAAGTGGAACCCTGAAGCCGAGATGACTTTTGCTGTTTCAAAGTATCCTGACCTGAATAACATGGGAAATGAATAGGAGGTTAATTCTCCAGGGGAGCATGACGTTGATGCTGATCTGGCTAAGAGTGGGAGTGCTGGTGCTATTTCTAAGGAGAACCAGTAATTTGATTTCTTTAGTTGATATTTGGCCCATCCAGGGGGGATGTCCCTGGACGAACAATTTTTATTTTCTTTTTCTGTCTCTGTCCAGGTCAGGGAGACTATCCCTGGCCTTTATGAATATTTTTGTGCCTTTGCCCCAGGGGGTAAGGGCTTTATTAATATAGGCATGGTGGCCCTTTTTGGCTGATTTAGCTTTTTTGCTTGAGCCTGTGAGTTTTATTTTTCCCATCCTGTTGGACTTGTCAACATTTTGTTTGATTAACCTGCAAAGCATTTTTGTTTTATCCTGTTATTCATGAGTAATTCAACCAAGTATAGTTTTTTGCCACAATGGTTGAAAGGGTGGGAAAACCGGCCTGTCAGGAGAGCTTATGTCCACTGCCTAGCTGGAGGGCTTGGTATTCGGCCTGTCAGGAGGGCATTTAGACTAAGTAGTTGGGAGAGAATACCCTTGCACCTGTCTTGTTGCGTCCAGCCGGTTGTAATCCGTGGTAGTAAACCTAGTCAGGTCAGGCAATTATTTCATGCCTGATTGGTCCTGACATTTACTGTTTCTGGTGGCGGTTACCAACTCGTCAGGCACAGTTAAGTTTTTGCAACATCAAGGTACAGCCTGAATAATGTACGGTTGGGTGAATCTGTCAATCTTGCATCAGGTCTCTATTTGCCTCAACATTATTCAGGCTGTACCTTGATGTTGGTACTCGTACTTCTGCAAGAATGACAGATTCACAGCCGTACACCAGAGAGTAGGGTGTTTGGCCTGTTGATGTCTTTGGAATTGTTCTGTCTGCCCATAGTACTAATGGAAGTTCTTCAGCCCATCTGCCCCGTCTTCTTTTTAGCTTCTTTTCTAGGCAGCTTATGACTACCTTATTGCTTGATTCAGCCTGACCATTAGCTTTTGGACATCCAGGGGTTGATGTTACCAGGTTGATATTCCATTCCTGGCAAAATGCTTGGGTCTTTTTCCGCACAAATTGGGTTCAATTATCACATACTATTTCTGATGGGACTCCATATCTGCAAATGATGTTTGTTCTGAAGAACGATATTACTTTTTTTTCAGTTACTTGCCTGAAAGAGTCAGCCTCGATCCATTTGGAGAAGGAATCAGTCATAGCCAACATGAATACTTTTTGTCCAGGAGCTACAGGTAGTTTTCCCACAATATCTATGCCCCACTTTATGAATGGCCAGGGTGCAGAAATTGAGTGAAGGAGTTCAGATGGCTGATGTATGATTGGTGCATGAATTTAGCAGGCTTCGCATTTTGAAGAGTATTCCGTGCGATCGGCCTCGGTGTAGGCCAATGTAGCCTGTCCTGAGAACTTTGCTTGCTAGGCTCTTTCCTCCTTTGTGGTTGCCACAGTGTCCATCGTGTATTTCTTGAAGTACTAGTTTGGCTTCGTCAGGCTCCAAGCATCTCTGGTAGGGTCCAGCCTGCGATCTCTTGAATAAAGTGTTATTGATGATAGTATAAGTTGAAGCTCTAATTTTAAAAGCCCTTGCCTCATGTCTGCCCTGAGGCAGTATTCCTCGGAGAAACCAATCATAATAGGGTTTAGTCCAAGAGTTATTATCCTGATAGATAGGATTGACTTGTTCAGGCTTGCTGATGGCTGGCTCTAATAAATGAACAATTGGTATTTTGTCGAACACTTTAGGGGTAAAATTTGAACCTAGGTTGGCCAAAGCATCAGCCTGGGTGTTCAGGTCTCTTGATATTTGATCTATGTCAAATAAAGCAAATTTAGCGGTAATGTTTTTTGCATATTCTAAATACGAAATCATTTTTGCATCCTTAGCCGTATAAATTCCCTTTATTTGATTAGCAATTAGGAGGGAATCAGTTTTTACCTTTAGGTTTTGAACACCGAGGTCGAGACATACCTTTAAGCCTGCTATCAAAGCTTCATATTCGGCTTCGTTGTTTGTAGCTTTGAACTCACAGCTTATGGCCTGCGCTATCATATCTCCCTGTGGTGATTTAAGCACTAATCCTAACCCTGTCCCCCTGGCGTTGGATGCCCCATCTATGAACAGGGTCCATTCTTGGTCTGGGGTTCTATTTTCTAGTTGGTTGACCTCTTTTTTCAGGTCAAGTTCCAGGTTAGGGCTAAAGTCAGCCACAAAGTCTGCTAGGGCCTGCGATTTGATTGCTGCCCTGGGTTCAAAGGAGATATCGTATCTGCTGATTTGCACTGACCATTTGGCCATCCTGCCTGATAGTTCAGGCTTACGTAGGACAGATTTTATAGGTAAATTAGTCCTGACTATAATGGGGTGGCTTTCAAAATAAGGTCGCAATTTAGTACATGACATAATCAAAGTTAAAACATATTTTCAAGTAGTCCATACCTCATCTCAGCATCCAGTAGGCTTTTACTTACGTAATAAACAGGGTGTTGTTGTCCATCCTGTTCTTTTACTAGGACTGCACTAACTGCTATGTCAGTAACGGATAAGTATACTAACTGGGGTTCTCCCTTTTCTGGTTTAGCCAGTAAGGGTGGAGATGATAGATAAGATTTCAAGTCTTGAAAGGCTGTCTCATGTTCATCCGTCCATTGAAACTGTTTATTCTTTCTGAGGAGGTTGTAAAATTTTTTGCATCTTTCAGAGGATCTTAAAATGAAACGGTTCAGGGCAGCTACCCGGCCTGTCAATTTTTGGATATCCTTGACATATTTGGGTGACTACAGTTCCAGGATAGCTTTTATCTGTTCAGGGCTGGCTTCTATGCCTCTCTTTGTGACCATATATCCAAGAAATTTGCCTGCAGAGACTCCAAAGTGGCATTTTACGGGGTTGAGGTTCATGTTGTATTTTTCCAATATTTCAAACGCTATTTCCAAATGTTTCACATGATCTTTTGCATTTTTGGATTTCACCACTATGTCGTCTATGTACACATCCATGATATCACCTATTTGGTCTTTAAACATCATGTTGACCAGGCACTGGTACGTTGCCCCTGCATTCTTCAGGCCGAAAGGCATTGCAGAGTAACAGTATATGTCTCGGTCTGTAATGAATGCAGTACTCTCCTGGTCAGCAGGGTGCATCTTTATTTGATTAAATCCACTAGAAGCGTCTATGAATGTCAGCATTTCATGGCCTGTTGTGGTGTCTACCATGGTATCAATATGTGGCAAAGGAAATGGATATTTAGGACAAGCCTTGTTCAGGTCAGTGTAGTCTACACACACTCTTCACTTTCCATCCTTTTTCTGCACAACAACCATGTTAGCCAACCACTCAGGGTACATTACTTCCCTGATCATTCCCATATCCAAGAGTTTCTTTACTTCCTCGTTAATTATGGTATTTCTTTCAGCTGCAAATTTCCGCTTTTTCTGTTGTACAGGCTTAAAAGATGGGTCAACATTGAGTTTATGTGTAATTATATCAGCGCTAATTCCAGTCATATCAAAATGTGACCAAGCAAACCAAGATGATTTATTTTTAAAGAACTTTACCAGTTCGAGCCTCACAATATCTGGGGCGTCAGATCCCACTAAAACATACCTGTCAGGGTCCAGGAACTTTACCAGTTCAGACCTGACAATATTTTGGGAGGTGCTACATGAGTGCTCCTGACATGGTACGTAAATTGCTATGCAAGGGACTTACCTTCCTTGGAAGGCTTCAAGGCTATTGTGTAGCATTCCTGGGCTGTCTTGTGCTCCCCTTTGACTGTGGCTATGCCCCATTCTATTGGTATCTTGATACACTGGTGATAGGTTGATGGTACGGCTTTGACATTATGAATCCAGGGTCTACCCAAGATCGCGTTGTAAGATGACAAGCAATCAAGGACCCCAAATTTCTCATAAGATGAGACTCCGTCAACGTAAGTTGGGAGGTGGATTTCTCGTAGAGTGCTCCTGGTTTCGCCACTGAATCCTACTAGGACACTGGATTTTTTAATGATTTGGTCCTCGTTGATCTTCATGGCTTTCAGTACGTCAAGCATGATCAAGTTTACTGAGATGCCTCCGTCTACCAGGATCCTTCTCACTGTGGCGGTTCCAATCTGCATAGAAATTAACAGGCCATCATGATGGAACATCAGGAATACCTACCAGGTCACAATCATTGAAAGTGATTGTTGGGATATGGTCTGGTTTGCAGGGTGAGTTAGTCCTTGGCGTCCTGGCTATCTTTTTTGCTGCTGAACTGGTCATGCCGCAGAATTCTGATCCACCAGATATGAATTTTACTTCATAGATTGGAGGTGGCGGAGGGAGACTACGATCCTGCTTATGCTCCTGATTCTCTTTAACCTGGTTTGCATTATTGCCTTTCGTCTTGATCAGGTCTTTTAAGTATCCAGATTTCAGTAGGTAAGCTACTTCTTTCCTCAGGGTGAAACAATCATCCGTCGTGTGTCCAATGTCCATGTGGAATTCGCACCATTTGGAATTGTCCCTTCTGGGGTTGGGATTTTTCGACTTTCTGGGCCATCTGACTGCTGATCCCATGTTGTCAAGTCTCTGGATTAATCCAGCAATATCAACACTGAAGTTATGTTCGAAAATAGGTGGATAAACTTTAACCTTACCTTAATACTCATGAGCCAGGTTAACTTCTGATTGATCTGGCAGGAATATGGAGTAGGCCTATAGTTGTTTCCTTTATTGCTCTTCCTACTGCTCCTTTCGTAATCCTTTGGTCCACTGGGTAATCCAAGTTTATGGCTTTTATCTTCTTCTAGCCTGATAAAAGCAAGAGTCTTGGCTTGGACGTCCTCGAAGGTATGGCAGGGATATTTAGTGAGCGCGTTGTACAAGTCACTATAAGGTAGTAACCCATGCCTGAATGCCTCCACTGATGTTCCAACGTCACATCTGGGAATGGATACCTTCTCCTTGTTGAATCTTGCAAGGAATGTCCTAAGAGTTTCATCAGGCTTCTGTGTGATTCGGTAAAGGTCACTGGATCGTTTCTCCAACTCCCTGCTACTCGCAAACTGCTGGTTAAAGCTGTTGATCAGGTTGGCGAAGGAATGGATTCTCCCAGTTGGCAGATTGATGTACCATTGCAGAGCAGGGCCAGTCAGGGTCGGTCCAAATCCCTTACACATGCAAACTTGTCTAAATTCGCTAGGGATAGATGCAGCCAGCATTTTTTGTTTATAGAGAGCCACGTGATTTTGCGGATCCGTGGTTCCATCATAGACCCTCATGGATGGGACCACAAACTTCTTTGGTAAATCTATTTTTTCTATTTCGTCTATGAAAGGCGAATCAACATAACTGTCAGGAGCAGCTTCTTCCATGCTGGCAGGTACTCCAGGTATCTTATCAAATTTTTCATTGAATTTCTTGATCTCTTGAACCACTGCCATCATGATGGCTGCCGCAGATTCATCAGGTTTTTTATTGTCATTCTTTGGTTCACCCTCATCATCAACATTAATGAATTTAGAACCACTTGGGCTCCCAAAACTGGAGAAATCGATGTTTTTGATGATTGATGCAAATGGAGTTCCAGGCTGGAATCTAGAGCCTGCTCCTTGGGTTTTCTCTAATTTTTATTTCAGAGCTGATTCAGATTCTCTTAGTTGCAGGATTTCTGCTTCAGTTTGGGCTACTTTTTCTTTCAAGATTTCCAACTCAGCTATTTGCTGGAGAGCTGCATTCAATTGTTCCTCAATGGTAAGCTGGGCCATTTTTGTAGGATTTTTGAGTTTTTGGAAGATGAGAAAAAAGGATTTAAAGAGCTAGATGCCCCACGGTGGGCGCCAATTGTTTTGTGTGGATTTTGCGCAAGGCGAAATCAGGTCAGGGTAGATTTGAGTAGGGTTAACTAGCTTTATATGGTCCGTTAGTCAGGTCATCAGGGTCAAATATAGGGCTATAAATATAATAAAAATAACAACAATAAGGCAAAGAGTTTTATACGCGGAAAACCCTTGAATGGGAAAAAACCATAGGCACCAAGTCAGGAGAGGATTTTACTATGTAATTGAGAGAGTAAAAGTATGATAATGACAATATTTGTAGTATTTCTCTAAGTGTTGTATGCGTAGAAGTATGCTTTGTCTTGTGATGATGATCTCTAAAATATTTCCCAAATGTTCCTTATATAAGCTCTAGCTGAACGGCTGCCTGATGCTGGAATTATTGCGGATTATTCTCCTTTATTGCCCATAATAATTGACAATATTATTCCCTTAATTGCTGCATTTACTGCGAGATCTTCCCATTCAATGCTGCGTGTATATTCCTTTTATAACGTGAGTTCCTGGTCTTATATCGTCCTGATATTTTCACCGTTGTCCTCTCCATAGCCTGGCGCCTATCTTCATGTGTGCTGATAGCATGACGTCCTGACAACTTGATAGTCAGGTTGAGATGAGATACTGATCAGGGAGGTTTGCGGATTTCCAGGCCTAACATATGTGTTTATTAGTTAGGTCATAAACTAAAAGGAACTTATACATGCATAACAAAATACAAAGTAAGAAGAAAAATCGATTATTCTTACATAGAGGGCCGAGATGGTTTATACTAATTGGTCTCCTACCTAATTAGTCTTCATAAGGAAAAATCCAAATGCCCAAGAAAAACACTAGATCCAATGATGGGATCTACTCCTTAAGGATTGTACCAAGGTAATCACCCTTAATCAAAGTACTAATTTTATTACTAGAAATTAGTATTTGTATCCATAAAAATTACTATTATTATTAGTATACTACTTCTAGTAATAAGAGAATAATATTAGAGATAATGTGATATTTTCTAGAGTGTTCACAACAAAACTAGAGAGATAAGTTCTTCTCTAAGTAAGTATCTTATGGAAAAATGAATTGATAAAAATAAGAAGAGAAAACTTCTCCTCTTATCCTAGGGTGGCCAGGTAGGTTGAAGGGGGAAGAGTGCCCAATGCCTTTTCTTGTTTCTCTTCTCAAGAGTTTTAGGCATGCAACCCTATTATTAGTAGGTAATCACAATTCCTTCTATAATTAAAACAACAAAACATAATTAAACCCTATTATCTCATTTACACGGCTCACCCATTTAAAATGGGTCTATTTTAAGTTTGTCAAATGTTGATTTGTATAGTGTGACATATTGGTCATGTTACTAGACATGTAATTTAAATAATGCATTTTTAACTTATTAAAAATCATTTTATAAATGAAATAAATCACATACAAAATTAACTTAGTAATTCACAATTACAATTACTTAAAATGAGTCATAGAATTATAAATCACAACTACTTGTATTTATAATGAACAATCATTCTTTATTTTAATTGTTTCATAAAAAATAAATAAACTTTAAGTAATAAAACAATTTAATTACTTAGTACGAATGTTATTTAATCGAATTACAATAAGATAAGTATTATTACTCACAAAATCATTTGTTCAATTTTAAGAAATTAATTAACTTGTATCGTCATACAATTAATTAATTAATCAATTAAGAGCGTTACCCTAGAGGTATGACCTTAAGGGATCAACTGATCACCACCGTCATACGACATTAATGTCAAACTCTAGTCAGCCAATCATTACCTATTAATGTGGATCAGTTGACAATAAAATATTACATTCCCTTTAGCATTCTTAATATGAGATTTAAACATGTGATCGCATTATTGTCGAGGACACATACTCTAACACACGGGTTAGAAATTCTTGAGCTGACTAACTGAGGATCCGAGCGTCCCCAGTCCAAGAGGCTCGTCTCCTGCTGCTAATTGTCTATAACATGGGATTCAAATCCTTCTTTCCCAATTCATTTATTTCTTATACAAACACAAACACACACCCTTCTCCCTCAAAACCTTCAATCCCCTCATCAACAAAACACAAATTCCTTAACCAAATTCACCCAAATCAAAACAAAACTTCCTCAAATCACAATTAAACTACTCCTTTATCAACAAGAAGCCATCCAAACAACAAATTCCTCACACATTGAGTCGATTTTCTAGGGTTTCAAGACAAATTCGAAAATCCTAAATCGATTGAGAATTGATTGAAGCTTGAGGAAACAAGGAGCATTCAAGCTTAATATTAGTTTGTTGATACAATTTTGACAAGGAGAACACATGGCAAGAACAAAAGGTGGAAACAAGGCACCCACAACCTCAAATCTTTCCAAAAGGCAACAAGCTCTTCTAGATTCAAAGTCTATGTTAGTGGATCAACCAAGGGTGGAGATTCAAGAAGTTGCTACTCTTATGGTGGAAGCTACACCTACTCTGGTCATTGAACAATTGCAAGATTATCCGGAGGTAACTTTCATAAACGGTTCTCTTAGGAAAGCATTTGTATCCCTTACTAAGAAGACTATTTTGCCTACCAAATTCATATGCCAAGATGCCTTAGACAAATTGGGTGTGCTTGAAAGAACTAGGAATTTCTTCCAGTCCATGAAATTGCTTACCCTCTTTGAAATGCAAGAATTAACCTACCCTTCCCTTACCATGGAGTTTGTAAGCTCCTTGAAGGTGACTAAGGTAGAGGGTCACAAATTTGTTGAATTCTGTCTAGAAAACAAGAGTAAAAAGATGACTTTGGATGAGTATGGCAAGGTGTTTGGTCTTAAAGACCATTCTCCTTATGTGAAGAAGCCTTTGAAATATGATGCCGCACCCCTATGGAAAGCAATAATCGGGCGAAAATTTGAGTCTTTCCAAGAGTGTCATGTTCTTTATGTCCACCATCCGGGTATAAGGGTATGGAACAAGTTTGTAGGCAACACTTTAATTGCAAGAAAGGGCGCCAATCACTTTACCGAGCTCGACTTTGTCTACCTTGAATCCACCATGAATATCAACAAAAAGTTCACCAAGGGATACAACATACTTCAACTCTTACTTGATCGGTGGCTTACAATTGACCATGGTAAAGATGGAGCGGCTTTTATTATGAATGGAGGATTAGTAACATGGTTAGCCAAATACTTTAACCTGAATTTCAACAAACACAAGACATATAAACCGGGTAAAGGAGGCAACCTTCTTGATTTGGCCACTATGATCAACAAGTTTCATTGGTTCAAGAATGATAATCTTGACAACAAGTATGAGTGGCTCACAAAAGAAGCTAAGTCCTTCATCTTGCCTAACAAGATATGCCGCATCAATGTCCGAAGTCCAAGCTACCTTCTGCCCGTCTTTGATGAAGCCGAAATGATTTTGAAGCAACATAGGGAATCGCATGCCAAGCCCTCCTCCTCCTCTATTGTGACTCCACCATATCCATTTTTCTACCGTAAATTCACACCAATTGGCACTAATGTTGTGGTAGGCAACGACTATTTTAATAAATTAATGCAACATATGCATAAGGAAGCTCATGAGGATCAGGTCAATGCTTACCGAGCTCAATATCCGCCCCTCCTTCACTTAGCTAGGCAAGGATTACTTGATCCTTCATGTCCTTTGCCTAGTTGGGCGGATGGGAAAGTATTCTTTCCGAGTGCTCATAGAGATGCCACCGTGGATAGTCAAGTTACTAAGGGGAAGGAGATTTTTGTTGACAGGGGGGAAGGTAGTGACTCTTGCCATGAGGAAGAAGAGGAAGAAGTGCAAGGTTCAAATGATGATGAAAATGGTGAAGCCTCCGGGTCCATGGAGGTAGATGATGATGATGATAATGAGGAAGATGATGATAGTAATGATAGTGATGAGGATGTCGCCATGAGCGACAATTAAGGATTGACAAGCTTTTTGGAGGATGCCACATATCCCACTGTGAGTTTCCTACACCTCCTCTAGCTTTATTTATTTCTCTTGTTTTCAAAATTTTTTATCTTGATCAATTATTTTGAGTCCTAGCAACACTTAGAGGACTCCCACCTCAGTCTCATTGAGGTGTCTCATATTGTTCCCACTTTTGAAAATCCAAAATGACAATTAGTTTCATGCATTGCATACTTGTGCATGAACTTTTCTTTTTTTGACATTAAAAAGTGTCTTACTTGGTTTAGGGAAGTTCAAGCACAAGCATTGGGAGTTAATCAAAATTAGCTCTCCAATCAATAAAATCATGCATCATATAGTGTAGTATAGATTGCATCACTTGCATATATGTCACGTAGCTTGCATAGTAGTGCAAAAATCATACATTCTCATTTAGATTGCATAATTTCCTATCGTATTTGCCATTGAGGACAATGCCCATACTAGTGTGGGGATGAGAAATTCTAACTTGACTTTTAAAACCAAAAATGATAAAAATTGAAATTTTTTGAAAAACCCAAAAACATGTTCATTCCTTTATAGTGTAGAATTGTATATATTTTGTATACTCTTGCTTGTGTTTGTTTGTCCTTCTATCACGTTGATCTACTACGCCACTTCCGAGACATGAGGATTATGAAGACCGCATGGTATGATCTTTCCAATCTCCTTTTTCCTCTCTATGTTAATGACTATGTGGCTTTATTTTGATTAATGCGGTACAAACCAATGTGATTCTAGGAGTTGCATTTAGTTTATATGGCATACTAGTTGGTAGAAGCATATGCATTAGATTGTATAAATGTTAGTTGCATCATGGCATGTAGTTGCATTTTAGAAATTTTTTGTGAAAACATCTATTTGGGAAGCTTGACAAGTGTATAAAAGGCCCTTGTAGATACTTTTTATTCTTAAGACTTTGCTCATTAGAATGCTTGTAAAACACCCTAGGATGTGTCATGCTAGTATCCTTTGACCCATGGATTAAGGCCTAGTCAAGAGTACCTTGTGGTGTGATAACTCCTTGGCTACCTTTTATTCCAAGGTGACCCTTGAAACCATGCAACCATCTTCCACATTCTACCACATTTTTTCAACAAAAAGGGAATGGGCACAAAAATTATCAAAATTTTAGTTCAAGCATTGAAATGAAAAACAAGAAGTTTGCAATTTGTATCAAAGAAAAGAGGAGTACAAAAATAAGAACTCTTATGCTTCAAATATAAGCACTCTCACTACAAATGGGGTGACTTTGAAAATGTCCAAAAGAAAATGCAAAAAGTTGAAAGTTGTCAAGTATTGAAATGTCAAACATCAAAGAAATGGAAAAAATAAAGTGTTCTCAAATGTCAAATGCCACAAGAAATTGGGGGGAATAACTACATCAAAAGCAAACTCCCACATGAAACTCAAAACCTATTGATCCCTTTTTCCATCGAATCCACTTTTGTGCATGGTAGAGAGGGGACGACCCTTCTTCTTGTTTAGGCAAGAAGGAAAATTCCGCGTTCCTCCAGTGTTTCTAACACCATAGGAAGTCTACTCTTGACGAAAGCATTTAATGATTGAGGGCAAAGGTACCCTAGCTTGACACGATTTGGAGGTGATTTATTGGTATTCTTCTAGGCTTAGTAGTTTGAAGAAACCATATCTATGACGGAGTGTGTACCCTTAGATTGCTCCCCTTATAGATAATTTCCGCCACTTAGATGAGGAAAGTGGCTATTCATTTTTTGCAGATGCATCCATTACTTGCTTTTGTGTGCTTAATGCTTGGATGTGTCGCCATTTTGGCAAGCCCCACCTTGCCTTGCAAGAAGGCATCGTACCTCATGGTTGTCTTGTTGTGAGTTGAAGGGCGGAGTGATACCCGCTAATTGTCTCATATCGGCTATATTAGCAGGTTAGTTTAAATAAAGGTCCTAGTTTTAGGCAGCTCTTTACTCGGGACGGGCAAAGGTTCAGTTTGGGGATGTTTGATGTGACTCATATTTGAGCACATGTAGTCCCCGAATTAACCTGGTTCCCATGCTTTATAGCACATAATTGGGTCATTTACTATCTTTAGTTTCCCATTTTGCGACATTTTGGTAGGAAAGGATTGTTATCCATGCATTTATGAGGCGAAATGGAGCTAAATGGATCGCACCTAATGACCAAGCATCAAAGAGAGAACGACATTAGAGGCCTAAGTAGATAATAAAGTGAAGTAGGTAATGATGAAAAGATCCTTGCATCCTCGACATGATCCTTTAGGATTGTTAAGGAGCAAAACAAGAAAAGTAGTCTGTCCAAGAATCCGAGCGGATTGAGCACGATCCGGGCGTCTCTGAACACCACGATCCGGGCGTCGTGTCCAGGACGAGCAGCTTACAGCAGCTGGATCCGAGCGTCTTCCCCAGGATCCGAGCGGATCACAAGTCAGAACAACCCGTGCCTCGGCACGGGACGAGCAGATCAACACGGGACGAGCTAGAGGATCCGCTTATTTCCTTCGGGAATAGCATTTCCTCAACTTTTCTTCGGGTCTTAACAGTCATTTAAGCCCGTAGTAACCCTAATCCTTGTACCTAATCTTTAGTATAAATACCACTTTGTACTACCTAGATTAGCATGCTCTCTTAATCCATCCTTAATCTAGTTGTAATCATCTCTAAATATTCTCAAATTAGTCTTAATTTAGTTGTAATACAATTCTCAATATTAATCATATCTTAATCTTTCCTTAATTTCTGTATTGTTCTTCCTTCATTTTGGGTAATTGGAAGATTATTTGGGTTTATTTGGAGGATTGACAACCTTCCATCAATCATCAAGTACTATTATTCTTTGCTTTATTATTTGGAATCATCTTTATAGGTATAATTCTCTCTTAACCTTGTTTAATTATTGTTAATCATTTTTATTTATTCATCATGTTTTGCCTTGTTAGTATGATTGACAACCTTATTAGCATGCTAAACGTGATCATGAGTGACTAGTTTTTTTAGCTAGGGTTACTGGGGAATTAGGGAAAAACAACATGGGGATTGATCTATACTTAATCTAATATGTTTTCATAATTAAATTGCTTGCTTGTTGTAATTCCAACTTATGCACATGTTATGTTTGATGAAATGCGAGCCTATGAATCCTTGCATTTTTTACCCATCACCTATCTTTTCAATGAGGCTTGTAACCTTATACACCAACTCTAGCCTCATTAGACCATGCATATAGTTGAATAGGAAGGATTAAGTCGACTTGTAGGTGTTGTACAATCTAATCGATTCGGCTCCGGGACCCAAACCTTCTTAGCGATTGTAAGCTTATACACCAACTCGATCCTATCACAACAATAAGTGCTTGCTATATAATTGAGAACATGTTTATATGATCAACTCCCATGAATCCTCTATGAACCCATGACACCCTAGTGCCTTTAATCAATTGTTTACAACCCCTCTATTTGCTTTACTTTGTTTTTATTCATCTTGTTGATTAGTTTAGTTTATCTCCTACATCAACCCAAATTGTGACACCCTATGACACAACCATTTGCAATTGAGAATCCTACATCAATACCCGTCCCTTGGGATCCGACCTTTACTTGCCTCTTTGTAAAAAGAGTAGTTTGTGAAGTTATAAATATTGTTTTGGTTGGTAGCTTTTGACGACGAGTTTAAACCAGACAACTCCTCTCCTGAAGAATTGGTGGCACATATGACAAGATATGTCCCCGACCTGAGCAACCCGGTCATCTTCTCTTACGAAGATATCCCTCAATTCGGAGCCAACCCTAACCTGGCCCTATACATCACTGTACAATGCCTCAAAAAGAATGTGCCTATGGTTCTAGTGAATGACGGATATGCAGTTAATGTCATTCCCCTCAAGACAGCTCACAAACTGGGTATCAAAGAAGCTGATTTGGTCCCAACTAACCAAGGAGTATGCGCCTATGACGGCACTCGTCGCAAGGTTGCGGGGCTTATCACCTTGACCATTGCAACTGGACGCTTGGAAAGACAAGTGAGTTTTCAGGGAGTCGACATCGACGCCTCTTTCAACATGATTTTGGGACGGCCCAGGATTCACGCTATCAAGGCCGTCACCTCAACCCTCCATCAGAAAATCAGGGTCCCTTTCAACAGGATGACAATCACAATTCTTGCTTCCCCGATCAAGGCCATCATGAAGAAGGGAATAACCTCTTAAGTCATTGAGGAGGACGATAGCGAAATGTGGGGATTCCAATCTGGGAATGCCCTAACCGATGAATCATCACTCATTGATTGTAACCCGTTCTCCAACCTCACAGTCAACCACATTTTGACGCGCTAGGGTTATTTCCCAGGTCCGCCCCTCAATCTGATAAGGAGCACCTTGCCTCCCTTGAAACAAGCTAAGGTCCTTAATACCCCCTTCGGGCTAGGCTATGAGCCTACCGATGAAGATATCCAGGAGATGAATCTCCTAATACGAAAGCGCAAAAAGCACGAAGTCATCCTCCGTCCATACCATTTGACTCTCAATGGATACTTCGTCCCCAAGGGAGAATCCGAGCTCTACAACGGCTTTCCTAAGCTGATCTATAACTCTGTAGCTAAGGTCAAACACCCGGGCGTAGAGGTCTTTCAAGACTGCTACTTCATCCGCGACAACACCAAAGCTGCGTCGACCAAATCTGAGTCGACCCTATGCCTCGATGGACAATCCGTCAGTCTCCTCTTCGGAGAGGACAACATCAAGGACCTCGGCTATGAGGACATCATAAACATTGCTCTAATAGATAACTTGTTCGATCCTACCGCCTTAATCTCTGATACTGACCCGGAGAAAGCTACACAAGGCTGGAGGAAAACTGTCAAGTGGACCGATCGCCAAGGCCGCATCCTCAAGGTCACAACTGGAGAAGGCCCTATGTTCAAAGAATAAAGTGAAGAAGAGTCTGACTCTGAGTCAGAGTTAGAGTCTGTCCTAGCTCCTAGCACTCTTGATTTCCCAGTAAAGGTCCCATTTTCACTGTTTTATCACAAACTTGTGGCATCTTCAGCGGCCGAGTCAACAAAGGTTATCCCCACTCCCATGGAAGGTAGCAACATAGAGCTTGTTCCTGGGGCCACCTCCTCTGCTGTGTCGCCTCTGACTGCCCATGAGATATCTGTCCTATCCGAGATTTTCGCTCAAGTCGACTTAATGAACGCTAAGTTTGCTTATGACTCGTCTCAATTTAACTACAATGCAATTATGAATGAACATGAGGAATTTGACTTGAGTGACTATCCACCTCACCTAGCCAAAGAACTTGACAAATGAGAAGATAGGACCCCCCATCATTGAGGAGACTGAACCTATTAACGTATGAACCGACAATACACCTCAAGAACTTAGGATAGGGACCACCCTTGACCCCTCGGAAAGACAATAGTTCATCAACCTCCTTCACGAATACAAGGATATATTCGCTTGGTCCTACAAAGACATGCCTGGGATCGACAGAGATTGCAGAACACAGGATACCCATTAATCCCGGAGCTATACCCGTGAAACAAAACTTGCGCCGAATGCGCCCATAATGGGCCATGAAAATCAAAGAAGAGGTAGACACGCAGTTCAAAGCTGGATTCATCAAAGTATCCGAATACTCTGACTGGGTGGCCAACATTGTTCCTGTGCCCAAGAAAGACGGGAGAATACAGGTTTGCGTCGACTTTAGGGATCTAAATAAAGCAAATCCAAAAGACGACTTCCCTCTGCCACATGTTGACATCTTGGTGGACAACACCGCCGAGCATGCCTTGTTATCATTCATGGAAAGGTATGCTGGGTACAAGCAGATCAAAATGGCTGAGGAAGACATGCACAAGACTGCATTCACTACACAATGGGGTACATACCGCTACACTATCATGCCCTTCGGTCTAATCAATGTCGGAGCAACTTATCAAAGAACTCCACCACACTCCTACATGACATGATGCACAAGGAGGTGGAGGTATATATCGATGACATGATCATCAAATCAAAAGAGCGGGATGGCCACATCAGCGCCCTTCGGAAATTCTTCGCTCGTCTTCGGAAATACAACATGAGACTAAACCCTCAGAAGTGTGCATTCGAAGTCACGTCCGGAAGACTCTTGGGACACGTCGTCAGCAAAAGAGTCATCGAGATTGATCATACCAAAATCAAGGCTCTTCAAAAAATGCATCGGCCTAAAAATGAGAAGGAGACTCGGGGATTTCTCGGTCAAGTCCAATAAATTAGCCGCTTTATAGCCAAGCTCACTATGATTTATGAACCAATCTTTAAGAAGCTTCACGCCTCCGATCACACCGATTGGTCTGACGACTCTTAAAAGGCCTTTGACAGGATAGAGGAAATCATATCCAAACCTCCTATCCTCATGCCACCTCAACAAGGAATTCCCTTATCCCTATACCTGACTGTCACCGACACAGCCATGGGAGCAATGCTAGCACAAAAAATAGACGGCGAAGAACGAGCCATCTACTACATCAGCAAAAAGTTCATCGAGTATGAGACAAGGTACACCCAACTGGAAAAGACATGCCTTGGCCTGGTCTGGTCAACAAAGAAATTACGACACTACATGCTCAGCTACACGGTTCACATCTATTCTAAGATGAACCCGGTCAAATCATCTTCGAAAAACCCGTACTAAACGGAAGGCTGTCTAGATGGACACTCATGCTATCTGAATTTGATCTCAAATTTGTACCCCTCAAGGTTGTCAAGGGAAGGGCAGTCACCGATTTACTAGCAGAAAACCCTGTCAATGAGGATCAAACGACCGACACATGGCCACTTCCTGACGAAGACATCCTTTGTGTCGACACCGACACTTGGGACCTATACTTCGACGGTGCATCAAATATGAGAGGCTTCGGAGTAGGAATCCTTCTAATATCACCAGAGGGAGAACATGTTCCGATCTCAGTCAAGCTAGACTTCGTCATCACCAATAATGCCGCCGAATACGAAGCATGCCTCATCGGCCTAAAGGCAGCCATAACACTTGGCATCAAGAGACTGAGGGTCCACGGCGATTCCTCACTCATCATCAATCAGGTGACCGGATCATGGAAAGTCCGAAGTGACAACTTAGCACCCTACTAAGCAAAAATCAATCAGGAGGCTGAATTCTTCGACCAAGTCGACTACTTCCCCTAGTCACGAGAGGAAAATCAATTTGTTGACGCCCTGGCAAAACTTGTCGCGCTCATCAACATACCTGACGACATGACATCGATGCCCTTATATGTCGAAAGGAGAAGCGAGCCAGCTCACATTTTCGCCATCAATAACGACGAGGAGAACCATGTCGAACCTTGGTACCAAGCCATCCTCAACTACAAAACCAAAAACGAATTCCCTTCCAACGCTGATACCAGAGGAAAAAGAGCCATCAGTTTACTTGCATCACAATTCATGATAAACCAAGAACAATTATACAAAAGAACACCCTAAGGGATCCTCCTCCTTTGCATTGACCACCACAAAGCCAAAAACGTCATGGGACAGGTCCACGACGGAGAATGCGGCCCTCACATGAGCGCAATGATGTTGACTCGAAAAATCATGCGGTTAGGCTACTACTGGACCACCATGGAAGCCGATTGCAGAAACTATGTCAAACATTTCCACAATTGCCAAATCTTCGCCAACATACAACTCATACCACCATCCCTTTTATACACCATGACATCACCCTGGCCTTTCTCGACCTGGGGCATCGACATCATCGGGAAGGTAAACCCGATAGGCACCAAAGGACACTGCTTTGTCCTCGTCGCCATCGACTACTTCACCAAATGGGTGGAAGCACAGTCCTATGCAGTCTTGACCGCCAAACAACATCATCTGCAGATATGGGGTACCCCATAAAATCATCAGCGACCAAGGCTCCCACTTCCGGGCGGAAACACAAGCCTTGCTGGACAAATACATAATCAAGCGACATCGATCATCCCCTTATCGTCCCCAAACCAACGGAGCGGTAGAGGCATCAAACAAAACTCTTGTCACCATCATCAAAAAGATGCAAGATAATTACCGCGATTGGCCGATCAAACTCCCATTCGCACGCTGGGGATACCGAACCTCCATTCGAACACCAAAAAGAGCCACACCCTTCTACCTAGCATACGGCATGGAGGCAGTTCAAGCAGAAGAGTTGAAGGTCCCATCTCTCCGTATCCTGCTGGAGAGTCAAGTTCCCGAGGCGGAATGGACCCGTTAAAGGTTCGAACAACTCATGCTTGTAGACGAGCGGCGACTCAATGCGTTGCACAACGTCCAGCTATACCAACGACATGTACAATGGGCATTCAACAAAAAGGCCAGACCCAGGAATATCAAGGAAAGCGACTTGGTCCTCAAGTTAGTCCGAGCACCACTACCCGTCGATCCGAGGGGGAAATTCAAACCCAATTGGGCCGGGCCATACCTGCTCAAGAAAATACGTTCGGGGGGCACAATGAGACTGAGTGACCTAGACGGGGAGGATTTCACAAACCCGACCAACCTAGACCAACTCAAGAAATACTACCCTTGAAACCTAACAACTAACAAACCTTGGCCTAGTTTTACAACTAGCAACCACAATATCCCTTTCAAGTCAAGTTCCTCAACGCGTTCTGATTTAAAATTGCATGTTTTATCGAGTCTAAGTTACGGCACCTTGCCACGTTTCAAACGTCCTTTGATCTGTCAAAGGCAACATCCATTTGCACTCAAACAAAACACCTGAACTAAGAGCATGGTTTGATTTCACCTTTTCACGTGGATAAGTCCTTTCTTACACAAGAAGGATACAACCACAAAACCCAAATAAAACCTTACAAAATATTTCGAACTACGAGAATGGTTTGATTTCACTTTTTCAGGTGGATACGTAAGCAGTTCTTTCTTACACAAGAAGGATACAAAACACAAAACCCAAATAAAACCTTACAAAATATTTTAAACTACGAGCATGGTTTGATTTCACCTTTTCAGGTGGATACGTAGGCAATCCTTTCTTATACAAGAAGGATAAAACCATCCCTACATACAAAAAAAATCACCCATATCAACTTCAAAAAAAAGAAGAAAGGGAAAAAACATTCCCTTTCCACAAAAAGCAAAAAAAAGAAGCCTTTCTCCCTTCTCAAAAAATCCCATTTCCCAAGTGCAATGTTTAGGATAATTCAAACCGAATTGCCTTTACAAAATGGATGGAATAAACAAGCGTTCACAATTTCTTTTGACACAAGCAATCTTCTTATTAAATTAATAATGGGAAGGATTACAAATTTGACAACAAATAAAGCTAAGCAAGTCTACAACTTGTCAAAGCTAGAATGTCGCCTAAGACATCTCACATAGTAAAACTAGTACAAAATACACAATACATAGCTAGTACAACATAATAAAAACTCACAACACTAATACAACATAATAATAAAACGGGTAATGGAGGTCTTCATTCTTCCATTATATCCTTGCCTTTTCCCTCGGGGTACATTTTCCCCTTGTTCTTCTTGTTGGCCTGCCTAGCATGGACTTCCTCTTCGGAACGGATCCTCAACGGATCTATAATGGCGACAGCCTCTGGTCTCTTGCAAGACCCCATACTCGGTCCAAGACGTGCCCATTCACGGCCCACTGCCTCTTTGGGACTCGAGCTTCTCCTCTTTGGTGGCCTCATTACATTCGGGTTGGCTCCATCAACAAAGTCATCAAAGAAGGCACGGTTGGCCTTGCCAACCACTCTATACTTCAAGTCGACGACCTCGTCCTTACGAGATTTAAAACTTTCCTCCAAGGTTTGAGCTCTTGACCACTTGACATAAGCGGGAGTCACCCATGTCGTGGCAACGGGGTTTGGTACCTCCCAAATCAGCCGAGTGGCCCACCACCTTTCGAAGACCTCCACAAGCTCGGAGTTTCGAAAAACACTCTCTTGGACGAGAGTATCTTGAGCGGGCACCTTTTGTTGACGCCCCATTTGCCTCCTAAGCCTTTCGGGATAGATAAAGGAAGCAACCTTCAAACTCACCACCATCAAAGAACAAGAACTAGCGGCCAAAGCGGGCAACCCCGTGAAGGACCTCAAATGCTACCATGGCACCGCCCAACGGTTTCCATGGCGCGCCTAACATGGACTTCCTCAAATAACCCCGTTCCCGACGCTGGTGGGCCTCAAAATCTGTTAGTCTCTGATCCAAGCGGGTCACTATTGCACCACAAGTAAGGTAATGGTTCTTTGAACGTGTCATAAGAGCCAAGTTGGAGCATACCACCCCAGGAGCGTTGTAGTAAAAGCGCTTCCCCCGACGAGGATTAAGATAGGACACTAAAAGCATCACCTCGTGGGTGTTCAACTTACTCACATCATCCCTACCGAATAGTATGAAAGATCATAGATCCATATTAGACTCTCTAATAAAAAAAAAATTATCTCATAATATGTTATTATGGTGATCTATGTAACATGCATGCAAATATAAAAGCATAAAAATGAAAGTTAATGACAAACAATTTCCTTACATAGATTTTTATGGTAATATGGGCACAATCAAGATCTCCTACCTTGATTGTTCTTGAGCTTATAACAAAAGGATGATCCTCCTAACAAATATTCAAAGAGAAGATCTCCTAACAATGTGCACCCAAGAACTCAACCTAATTAATCTAACAAGTATTTACTAGTAACTAGTTAGAATAATTTCCTTGATAATATGTAAATATTACTAACACTCTTAGTAATTATTCATTTTAGTTTACTAACAACTTAGTAAAAGATGATATTTATTTTAGAGAGATAAGCCAACTCAATTTCCTCACATGCAAAAATGAACTCAAGTAAGTGGAAAAGTTGAGCAAAGGTTGGCATAAAAGGAGGGAGTTGGACGGGTAGAAGAGGGTGGAGTGAGGGAGTGACTTTGCTCAAATTTTTGTCCAATCTTTTATGACAAAAGATAACTTATGGAAGAAAAATAAAGTAAGGTGAAATGATTATGTTTTTAATCATCCACAATATTCTATGTTACACGGTCCAATTGCCCATTTACGGGTCCATTTTGGTTCTCATATTTGTCGCACAAATACGTGTAAATTTTATTTAAACATCGTTTCATGTTTAAATGCTTCCAATTAATTTCGTCCAAATCACTCCGTAAATATACGTGTACCGCTACACATATTATTTTACGTACTAATATTAATTACATTAATCAATTAGTACAATTTTAGTGAATTAACAATTAATTAACTAAAACCTGTCTCCCATAATTTATTATTCAATTATCACATAATTAAATAATAACTGTCATGCCTCGAGTTCGCAACTCGAAATCTCTCTAAAATAATCGACTAACCTTTTAGTCTATAAATCAAGGGACTAAATAAATTGTATCTCATACAATTAATTAGTTGTCTATTGGGGTTCGTTCCTTTAGGTGTGACCGAAAGGGGTCAGTTGATCACCACCGTCTCACGACAATAACGTCAAACTCTAGTCAGCCAACCGTTATCGATTTACGTTAATCAACTGACGAGGATCAAATAATTAAATATCTGATAATATTCCTTTAATGAGATTTATTATGTAAACGCACTATTGTGGAGGACACTAACTCCAACAATCTCCAACTTGTCCGACACAGGTGTGCGCTACCAATTCTCTTGTCCGTTTTAATCTCCCACTCAATGCAAGGTGTCTTTCAGGTCGTACTTGCAGATGAGCATATCGCGAGTGGTTTTCTCGATCGGGAGTGTGACTACTTGACCGGAAAAATCTTTCACAGATTACTTCCGAGCGTGGCCACGCATTTGTAGTTATTAACTCCTCGAGTGGCCTTGAGATATAGTTACCCAACGTGGGTGGACAATTCCTGTCTGCCCTATCTATCCTATTGCACAATACAGATCACCATGACCTAGTAAATGCCCTTTGGCCTCCATTCACGGCACGACCTACGACAAAAACCAAAGTCACTCGAAAACTGCACTTGCTCAGATAATAGTCTCCAGTCAAAAAAAATCGACTCATAGGAACATCTTAGAGATCCATGTCACGAGCAGGCGTCTATAATAGAACTTAGGGACTCTCTAAATGGTCACTGTCCGGCAAAGTGTCACACACTCTGCCTATATAATCGACTAGTCATCAAGTATGACCTTATGGTGTTGAACAACCATCAATCGACTTACAGTCTAGTCACTCCGAGACGTCACCACATTAAGTGACTAGGGACAAAATACAATGTTCATCTTGTTTACTTGAATAGTGTTCAACATTGTCTCCACAACTTATTCAGATAAACAAGGTATTCAATGTTTTTAGTCAAACTGAATAATTGAGTTCTTAAAGAAACTCTAACAATGAATGCGATCATCACTTATGTAAATATCAATACTCTATCCAATATTTACATAACGATCTTTAGCAATTAAGGTATACTCCTCAATTCACATTGAGATGACATAACCATCATGTCTACGGCTTTGGTTAGAGGATAAGCAACAGTTGCATCACTCTAATATCCATTGCTATTTTCTTTTGTTCTATGCAATCTTTTCATCACTGTTTTGTGTGGATTTTGCGCAAGGCGAAATAAGGTCAGGGTAGAGTTGTGTAAGGTTAACTAGCTCTAGGTAGTCTGTTGGTCAGGTCGTCAGGGTTGAATAATAAGCTATAAATGAAATAACAACAATAACAATAAGACAAGCAATTTTGTACGTGGAAAACCCTTGAATGGGAAAAAACCACGGGCACTAAGCCAGGAGAGGATTTCACTATGTTATCTGGGAGAATAATTATATGATTATAACAATCTTTGTATTTCTCTAAGTATTGTGTATGCTCCTTCTTGCGTATGAATGATATCTCTTCTAGTATCTTCAAAGTGTTCCATATATAGTCTTCTTCCCTGAACGGCTGCTTGATCCGGTAATAAAGGCAGAATATTCTCCATAATTGCCAGTAATAATTGCTAATTATTCCTCCCTTAATTACTGCATTTACTGCGTAATCTTCACAATTAATGATGCGTATATAATTCCTTTATTATACGCGTGTTTATTTACTGCAACTTCCTTAATGATTATCCACTTCCTTTGCGGCTGAAACCCTAATCCTCTCCATTATAAATACCTGCGTGCTTCATTAAGTTGAACTCACCAACGCAATCTCTTCTCATCTTCTCTCTTTAACAATCTTCTTCTTCAGTTTTCTTAATTTCCAACTTCTTCAATCCTTAGTTTATTCTTTATAATCTTTCAAATAATGGCTGCGAAGAAAAAATCTACCAGGGCAGCGGTTCCTACAACTCCTCCTCCTCAGAATCCTGAGGAAACTTCTTCTGAAAATTTGCCTACTTCTTCTGCTGCTCCATCTCCCACAGTAAATAAGCCGAGTGATCCTCCATTGGAGATGATCTCAATATCTCATGGTGATTTCAAATTCAAGCCTACGAAGGCTTTAAATGAGGATCAGTCTCCTGCAAACCATTTGAAGCCTGAGTTTGAGAAGATTTTGAAGGATAAGGGGATCATCCTTGCTGATGCTGAAGTCTGGATCCCTGAGGATTTGGTCGGACACAAACTATATCTTTTCGGCAACTTGTCGTTAGGAGCACCTCGACCAAAACACAATTTATAGCTTCACAAACAACTCTACAATTAGTAAAGAGGCAAGTAAAGGTCGGATCCGAAGGGACGGGAATTGAGATGACATTTCTATTGAAACTAGTGGTGTCTTAGGGGTGTCATAATTTGGGTTGATGTAGAAGGTCACTAAACTAAATGGCAATGAAAGTAAACTAGCAAGATGAATTAAAAGGGTTGTAACCGATTGATAAAAAGCACTAGGGTGTCATGGGGTCATAGGGGATTCATGGGAATTGATCATACAAACATGTTCTCAAATTATAAGCAAGCAATTATTGTTATGATGGATTAAGTTGGGATATATCTTACAATCCTAGGAAAGTTTGAGTCCCGGACCCGAATCGATTAGATTGTACAACACCTACAAGTCGACTTAGTCTTTCCTACTCAACAACATGCATGGTCTAATGAGACTCGAGTTGGTTTATGTCTTACAAGTCTCATTGAAAAGATAGGTGATGGGTAAAAAAAATGCAATGATTCATAGGCTCGCATTTCATCAAACATAATATGTGCATGAGTTGAGATCAAAACAAGCAAGCAAATAAACCATGAAAGCATATTAATTTAAGCATGAATCATTCCCCATGTTGGTTTCCCCTAATTACCCATTAACCCTAGCTAGGTGACTACTCACTCATTATCATGTTGATCATGCTAGCAAGGTTGTCAATCACACCAACAAAGTAAAACATGATGAATAAATGAAAGTAATTAACAATAATTAAAAAGGGATTAAGAGAATTATACCTACTAATGGTTCCAATAATAAAGCAAAGAATAAAAGAAGTACTTGATGCTTGATTGAGAGAATGTCAATCTCCAAATAATAACCCAAATAATCTTCAATTACCCAAAATAAAGGATGAACAAAAGAGAGATTAAGGAAATAAAACTTGTATTAAAACTTGATTAATTGTTGATTACAAAACTAAAGAGAGATTTGATTGGTATTAACTACTCTAAGAATTGATAAGAAGAACATGCTCTTCCAATTAGACTAATGGGGTATTTATAGTGGGGATTAGGTGTAGGAATTAGGGTTAACTAAGGGCTTAAATGACGATTAAGTCCCTACTAAGGGAAACACCGGTATTTTCTGAAGGATGGGCATCTTTCTTGAAGTTTGAAGAAACGAATTTGCGCTGTCTTGGAATCCGTGCGTCTTAGGCTCGGGACGGCCGCATTCCTGTGTCTCTGCCCGGGCGTCTTCTGGTGTTGCTGCTCGGGCGTCTTGTAAGTAAGACGCACGGATTGTGAAGGTGGAGGACGAGCGTCTTCTAGGGAAGACGCACGGGTTGTCATTCAGCGTGCTTTCTTCTTCTTTTCTTCCCTTTTCTTCATAAAATCCTTGGGGATTTCCTCGGGGATGCAAGGATCTTTTCTCATCATTGCCCATCTACTATAATATGTACAAAGGCCTTCTAATCTTGTCTCTCCTTGATGGTTGGTCATTGAATTCAATCAATTTAGCCTCATTTTGCCATGAAAATGCAAGGTTTGCACCCCTTTCCTACCAAGGACACAAAACCTCAAAGAATATGCAAAACAAAGCACTAAAGACAATAAATGACCCAAATATGCACTAAAAAACATGGGAACAAGGCTAATTCGGGGACTAAATATGCTCTAATTATTGTCACATCAAATATCCCCAAACCGAACCTTTGCTCTTCCCGAGTAAAGAGTTGACAAAGACTAGGACCATTATTTAAACTAACCTAATAACATAGCCGATATGAGACAATTAGCGGGTCTCACTCCGCCCCTTCAACTCACAACAAGACAACCATGAGGTAGGATGCCTTCTTGCAAGGCAAGGTGGGTCTTGCCAAAATGGCGACACATCCAAACATTAAGCTCACAAAACAAATAATGGATGTATCTACAAAAGAATAGCCACTTTCCTCATCTAAGTGGCGGAAATTATCCACAAGGGAAGCAATTCAAGGGTACACACTCCTTCATAGATGCAATTTGTTCAAACTACTAAGCCTAGAAGGATACCAATAAATCACCTCCAAATTGTGTCAAGCTAGGGTACCTTTGTCCTCAATCGTTAAATGCTTTTGTCAAGAGTAGACTCCCTATGGTGTTAGAAACACTAGAGGATCGCGGAATTCCCCTTCTCGCCTAGACAAGAAGAAGGGTCGTCCCCTCTCTACCATGCACAAAAATGGATACGATGGATAAAGGGATCGATAAGACATTTGAGTTTCACTTTGGGAGTTTGCTTTTGTTGTTTTTCCCCCAATTTCTTGTGGCATATAACATTTGAGAACACTTTCTTGCCATTTCTTTTTGATTTTTGGCATTTCAACACTTGACAACTTTCAACTTTTCTTTGCATTTCTCTTTGAACATTTTCAAAGTCACCCTATATGTAGTGAGGGTGGCTTATATTTGAAGCTTTAGGAGTTCTATTTTTGCTCCTCTTTTCATTTGATGCATTTCTTTGCAAACTTTCTTTCACTTTTCATTTCATTGACCTCAAATTGTTTTCTTTTTGTGCCCATTCCCTTTGATGACAAAAAATGTGGTAGAACATGTATGATGGATGGATTCATGGTTTCAAGGGTCACCTTGGAATAAACGGTAGCCAAGGAGTTATCACACTGCAAGGTACTCTTGACTAGGCCTTAATCCATGGGTCAAAGGATACTAGAATGACACATCCTAGGGTGTTTTACAAGTATTCTAAAAAGCAAAGTCTTAAGAACAAAAAGCATCTACTAGGGCCTATATACACTTGTCAAGCTTCCCAAGTAGATGGTTTCGCAAAATTTTTCTAACCATGCAAACTACATGCCATGATGCAACTACTATATAAACAACCTAATGCAAATGATTCTACCAACTAATATGACATATAAACTAAATGCAAGTCCTAAGTTCACATTGTTTATACCGCATCAATCAAAATAAAGCCACATAGTCATTAACATAAACAGGAAAAAGGAGATTGGAAAGATCATACCATGCGGTCTTCATGATCCTTATGTCTCGGATGTGGCGTAGTCGATCAATGTGAACAAGGATAAAACAAACACAATATATACAATATATACATGACTACGCTACAAAGGAAATGAACTTGTTTTTGGTTTTTCAATTTTTCAAAATTTTATGGTTTTTTCGAAATTTTTCAATTTTTTTGGATTTTTGAATGAAAGTTAAGTTAGAATTCCCCATCCCCACACTAATATGGGCATTGTCCTCAATGGCCAAAATAATGGGAAATCATGCAAGCATGATGCATGAATTCTACACTAAATGCAAGCTACATTAATCTACACTACATGATGCATGGGTTTTTGTTTATGACGGAGAAGATAATTTAGATTACCTCCCGTTGTGTATGCATGTACTTCCCCAAACCGAGTTAGACATTATTGCTAATGTCCTAAGGTTGGGTGTAGCTCATGCACACACGATGCAATGCATGAAACTAAATTTGTCATTTTGGATTTTCAAAAGGTGGGAACAATAAAATGAGAACATCTCAATGGGGCCGAGGTGTTAGTCCTCTATGTTGCTAGGACTACCAATCATGATCAAGATAAATAAAACAAAGAAAGAAGTAAGCAAACCTCAAGAGGGTAGGAGCCTCCAAAGATTGCTAATCTATCATCATCTTCCTCAATAGAAGTGGACTCCTCACCACTTCCCTCTACACTTTGTTGTTCACTTTGTTCATCATCCTCTTCTTCTTCTTCTTCACTAGCCTCTTCATCATCATTCTCATCAACCGCATCACCAACAACCTCATTGTCACCCGGAATCTCAACCCTAGATGCACTCGGAAAGAAGACTTCCCTATCCGCCCAACTAGGCAAAGGACATGAAGGATCAAGTAGTCCTTGCCTAGATAAGTCAAGGAGGGGTGGATATTGGGCTAAGTAAGCATCTTTCCGATCCTTGAAGGCTTGCTTGTGCATCTCTTGCATAAGAAGAGTCATATAATCATTTCTTGCTTCAACACCTTCCGGTTTGAACTCTTGGTACTCGAAAGGATAGGGTGGTGTGACAATGGAAGAGCAGGGCATTTCAATTTCACCCTTTTGTTGTCGGATAATGTATTCGGCCTCTTTTGAAAGGGGAAGGAGATAGTTGGTCTGGTGGACACTTAAACGACAAATCTTCGAAGGCAAAGTAAAAGATCTAGCCTCACTAGTGAGCCACCCATACTTGGTGTCAAGAGGGTTATGAGAGACCCACTTATACTTGTTTATCATAGTTTCAATATCAATGAGATGACCACCCTTCTTCGCCACATACTTGCTATCCTTGTTGAAGTTCGGATCAAAGTATTTCGCCAAAAGAGTGATTAGACCTCCATTCACAATAACGGTAGTGCCTTGCTTCCCACAATCAACATTTAGCCATCTATCCACGAAAAGCCTTAGAGAGTTGAAAGGCTTGGTGAATTCCCTTCCAATGTTCAAGGCCGACTCAAGAAGAACAAAGTCGAGTTTGGTAAAGTGGTTGGTGTCTTTTCTTGCAATGATGGTGTTTCCTATGACCTTGTGCCACACTCTAATGCCCGGATGGTGGACTAATAGAGCGCGACTAGCATGATAGTTCTCAAATTTCCTTCCGGAAATCACCTCCCAGAGAGGGTCGAGGTCATACTTGCCAACATTCTTGAAATAACTCGGTGAATCATTAAGACCCAATGCTTTACCCATTTCCTCAAAGGAGATGCGCCTACTAACATTAGCTAGGCGGAACTCGATGCTTTCCTAGTCTGTACCTTATTAACTTTCAAAGAACTCAAGAATTCTAAGGTAAGGGAGGGGTATGTCAATTATTTTGTTTGTAAACAATTTCTCCAACCCCATGGCTTTAAAGAAGGCTCTAGTTTGCTCAAGGACACCCAACTTATCTAAGGCATCTTCACAAATAAACTTGGTGGATAGAAATGATTTTCTAGCAAACTTGGCAAAAGTGTCCCTATGGGATTTGGAAATGAAAATTACCTCCGGATAGTTCGAAAGTTGAGCAATTTCCGGAGTAGTGGATGTTGTTGCTTCCATGGAGGTTGTTCTTGTTGCACTTCCAAGTTTGAGCTAGCCACCACCATAGCCAATGAGGCTTTCTTTGCTTGAAGACTCTTTTGTCTTGTTGAGAGTGCCTTTGTCTTTGTTGTCTTTGTTGCTCCTTTTGTCCTTGCCATTGATGCTTGAACCAAGAAAAGAGTGAAAATCTTCAATTTTCAAGTGTACCCAAATCGATTTAAAGATGAAAGACTTTGCCTTTATAAATTCAAAAATCGACTCAAAGGTTGAAGATTTTGTGCTTGGTTTTGATTTTTGTTGAAAGAGGAGTGATTAATTTTTGTTTAAAGGATGTTTTGATTTGATTTTGATGAATGTGTTTGAGGAAATCTTGTTTTTGTGATGGAGAGGATGAGGGTTTTGAGTTTTTGGGGTTTATGGGTAGTGTTATGAATGAAGGAATGAAGAAATGAATGTGGGAGGGGGTTTATAATGAACCCGAAATATTTGAAATGCAGGGGGAAGACGGGCGGCTTTCCTTCGGGACGCCCAGATTCTGTCTGGATGGGCTTCTGGAATTCTCGCCTAAAGACGGGTGGATTGCAGCAAAGACGGACGGATTTGAAAATGCGGGACGGGCGTCTTTCAGAGAAGACGGGCGAATTCCTTTCCAGGGATTTTTCTTGTTTTTCTCAACCAAAAAGACGGGCGTCTTTTTTAGGACGGGTGGATTGTATGCAGGACGCCCGGATTTGCTAACAGTCCCAAAATTTCAAAAATTCAGCTCATGAAGGACGGGCGGATTCAGACCAATACGCTCGGGTTGCCTGAAGACGGGCGTATTCCCTCGAAAACGCTCGGATTCTTTCCCTTTTACCCGGATTCAGTTCCATCCGTGTACCTTGCATATCCCTTGTCATTTTTTTCATCCTTCAAAATCTCGTGTTCTTCATTGTGGGGGCACTACTAAGGCATGAATAGCCTAGGCAATTGCTATCCCCACACTAAGCTAAAGCACTACACATCAATTGAATCATTAGTCCCTCCCTCACTTCTCTCAAAAATGATAATTATCTTGATCAAGGCACAAAAATCCAAAAATGACAAAAATGCAAATTAAGAATTAAAATGCGAGTTAGGGAGTTAGAAATATTTATAAATGGTGGTTTAGGGAGGACTCCACCAAACTCTCATTCTTGATGAGATGTCAAGGGGGAATGTCCAAGGTGTTGTTGATGTTGCTCAACACCTTGAAAAAGTAATCAAAAGCTTGTTCATTATCGTGATAAAGGTCTTCGATAGACCTTTGCCCTTGTTGTCGGTCTTGATCGATGGCATTATCAATGTAGGGATTGAAAATCCCTTCAAATTCGTCGTCCCAAAGACCACAAACTTCATTAAGTTGATTATTAAAAATCTCTTGGTTTGATGGAGACAACTCTCCCATTTTCTTCTCTTGGCCAATGAGGCCATCTTCTCCATTGCTTGACTTTGGTGAGCTTTGCAAGCTCTCTTTGTTACAATTCACTTGCTCTTTGAATGGAGCATCTTCAATTTTCTTCTTCCATTAAAGTTCCGACTTCTTCCTATCATCCTTCTGGCTATAATGATCAATCATAAAACATGGTTCATGTAAACGGGGAGCTCTCATAGTCTTGTCAAGATTGAAAGTTATGCTCTCATCTCCCACTTCTAGAGTGAGCTCTCCATGTTTTACATCAATCACCGCACCCGCGGTATGTAAGAAAGGTCTTCCTAGAATGATTGGAATGTTGGAATCTTCTTCCATATCAACAATGACAAAGTCCACCAGGATGAAAAATTTCCCAATTCGTACGGGAACATCTTCCCATATCCCTAATAGTGTCTTCGTCGATCTATCGGCCATTTGGATTGTAATATTGGTGCATTTAAGCTCTCCCATCCCCAACCTTTTACTCACCGAGTACGGCATAACACTCACACTAGCCCCTAGATCACATAAGGCTTTGTTAATCGTGGTGTCGCCAATGGTACACGGTATTGAGAAGCTTCCCGGATCCTTGAGTTTTGGAGGTGAACTCCCTTGAAGTATTGCACTACTCACCTTAGTGAAGGCGATAGTCTCAAGCTTCGGGATCGACTTCTTCTTTGTGAGGATGTCTTTCATGTATTTTGCATAGGCCGGTACGTGATTGATTAATTCCGTGAAAGGAATTGAGACTTCCAAATTCTTCACAATTTCCATAAATTTTCCAAATTGGTCATCAAATTTGGGCTTGGCTTGACGACTTGGAAAAGGAAGTCTAATCACAATGGGCTCCTTCTCCTTGACCTTATCTTCATTTTTCTTTGAAATTTCTTCTTTTGATGATTCTCCATCCTTGGAGTTTTGCACAATTTCTTCCTTATCACTAGCTTCCACAACCTCATCCTCAACTTGCTTCTTCGGTGCTTCATACCTTGTACCACTTCTCAAGTGAAGGGCACTAACCATTTCATGTCTTGGGGGATTACTTTGAGGTGGTAATTGCCCCTTTTGTCTTTGTGAGCTTGAAGATGCTAGTTGAGTCAATTGGGTTTCCAACATTTTGGTGTGAGCTAGAATGTTATTGATGGTGGTTTCCTTTGCTTGACTATATTTTTGCATTTGAGTGAAAAATTCTTGTTGATTCTTTTGCATTTGAAGGACCGCTTTTTGAACATCAAAACCTTGGTCATTTTGTTGATTGTATGGAGATTGATTTTGGTAACCTTGGTTTTGGTTGTAAAAGGGTCTTTGATTTTGGTTTCTCATGGGAGGTGGGGTGTATGTTGTTTGAGGGTTTTGAACATTTTGGCTTTTGTATGAGAGATTTGGATGGAATTTGGTGTTTTCATTGTAATAGTTGGAATAAGGGGTACCACTCTTGTATGCTTGGAATGCATTCACTTGTTCATTTGTTCCCCTACATTCACTTTGGTCATGCCCCAAAGTTCCACAATTCTCACATATCCCACTTGGGATTGATGAAGATGCCGTCATGGCATTAACATGAGGCTTTGGTGATTTTGAGGCTTCTTCAAGTCTAGCCATAGATTTTTCAAACTTCAAATTGATGGTATCAATGTGAGCGCTAAGTTGAGCACCCAATTGAGTAACGGAGTCCACTTCATGCTTTCCTCCTCTAGTAGCCTTGCGAGGTCTACTATATTGTGAGTTATGGACCGCCATTTCCTCAATTTTGTTCCAAGTTTGATTGTCATCAACTTCGGTGAACATTCCATTTGATCCCATGTTGAGAATGTTCCTTGAATCTTCATATAGACCGTTCCAAAATTGTTGTACCAAGAACCACTCGCTATGTCCATGATGAGGACATGAGCGACAAATTCCTTTGAACCGCTCCCAAGCTTCATACAAAGATTCTTCATCCCTTTGCTTAAAACCCGTAATTTGAGCTCTTAGCATGTTAGTCTTTTCCGGTGGGTAGAATTTTTTGTAGAAATCTAGAGCCAACTTCTTCCAAGAATCAATTCCGAGAGTGGCCTTATCAAGGCCCTTCAACCATTGTTTCGCGGTGCCAATTAGAGAAAAAGGAAATAAGACCCATCGAATTTGGTCTTGAGTTACACCGGTTTGAGATATCGCATCACAATAGTCACAAAAGATCTCCATATGAGAATGAGGGTCTTCACTAGGCATCCCCCCAAATTGGCTTCTTTCGACTAATTGGATAAATGCGGATTTAGCAATAAAATTTCCGGTCAAATGTTGTGGTGTGGGAGTACCGTTGGGTAGGTTCTCCTCGGTGGGTACGGAATGTGATGAAAACTTAGGCATTGTGGGTTGATTTTGTGTTGTATTTTGTGTTGGGTTCTCCTCACCTTCTCTTGCAAAAGGGTTGATGAACTCAATAGTTGGTTGAATATCTACAACCTCACTAATACCTCTCAAATTTCTCCTAGTAAGTCTTCTATTGGTTGTCAAAGTTCTTTCAATTTCACGATCAAAAGGTAACAAATCACCTTGTGACCTTCTAGACATGCAAAATATCAAACAACTCGAAAACAATTAGAACAAACCTTGAGGAGTTTTACTTCCTCAAGGCAAAGAAAGACACAACTAATAACAATATAAGAAAATCTAAATCAAGTTAACACCGTCCCCGGCAACGGCGCCATTTTTGGTCGGACACAAACTATATCTTTTCGGTAACTTGTCGTTAGGAGCACCTAGACCAAAACACAATTTATAGCTTCACAAACAACTCTACAATTAGTAAAGAGGCAAGTAAAGGTCGGATCCGAAGGGACGGGAATTGAGATGACATTTCTATTGAAACAAGTGGTGTCTTAGGGGTGTCATAATTTGGGTTGATGTAGAAGGTCACTAAACTAAATGGCAATGAAAGTAAACTAGCAAGATGAATTAAAAGGGTTGTAACCGATTGATAAAAAGCACTAGGGTGTCATGGGGTCATAGGGGATTCATGGGAATTGATCATACAAACATGTTCTCAAATTATAAGCAAGCAATTATTGTTGTGATGGATTGAGTTGGGTTATATCTTACAATCCTAGGAAAGTTTGGGTCCCGGAGCCGAATCGATTAGATTGTACAACACCTACAAGTTGACTTAGTCTTTCCTTTACTCAACAACATGCATGGTCTAATGAGACTCGAGTTGGTTTATGTCTTACAAGTCTCATTGAAAAGATAGGTGATGGGTAAAAAAAATGCAAGGATTCATAGGCTCGCATTTCATCAAACATAATATGTGCATGAATTGAGATCAAAACAAGCAAGCAAATAAACCATGAAAGCATATTAATTTAAGCATGAATCATTCCCCATGTTGGTTTCCCCTAATTACCCATTAACCCTAGCTAGGTGACTACTCACTCATTATCATGTTGATCATGCTAGCAAGGTTGTCAATCACACCAACAAAGTAAAACATGATGAATAAATGAAAGTAATTAACAATAATTAAAAAGGGATTAAGAGAATTATACCTACTAATGGTTCCAATAATAAAGCAAAGAATAAAAGAAGTACTTGATGCTTGATTGAGAGGTTGTCAATCTTCCAATAATAACCCAAATAATCTTCAATTATCCAAAATAAAGGATGAACAAAATAGAGATTAAGGAAATAAAACTTGTATTAAAACTTGATTAATTGTTGATTACAAAACTAAAGAGAGATTTGATTGGTATTAACTACTCTAAGAATTGATAAGAAGAACATGCTCTTCCAATTAGACTAATGGGGTATTCATAGTGGGGATTAGGTGTAGGAATTAGGGTTAACTAAGGCTTAAATGACGATTAAGTTCCTACTTAGGGAAACGCCGGTATTTTCTGAAGGATGGGCATCTTTCTTGAAGTTTGAAGAAACGAATTTGCGTTGTCTTGGAATCCGTGCGTCTTAGGTTCGGGACGGCTGGATTCCTGTGTCTCTGCCCGGGCGTCTTTGGGCGAAGACGGGCGTCTTCTGGTGTTGCTGCCCGGGAGTCTTGTAAGGAAGACGCACGAATTGTGAAGGTGGAGGACGGGCGTCTTCTAGGGAAGACGCACGGGTTGTCATGCAGCGTGCTTTCTTCTTCTTTTCTTCCCTTTTCTTCATAAAATCCTTGGGGATTTCCTCGGGGATGCAAGGATCTTTTCTCATCATTGCCCATCTACTATAATATGTACAAAGGCCTTCTAATCTTGTCTCTCCTTGATGCTTGGTCATTGAATTCAATCAATTTAGCCTCATTCTGCCATGAAAATGCAAGGTTTGCACTCCTTTCCTACCAAGGACACAAAACCTCAAAGAATATGCAAAACAAAGCACTAAAGACAATAAATGACCCAAATATGCACTAAAAAGCATGGGAACAAGGCTAATTCGGGGACTAAATATGCTCTAATTATGGTCACATCAGATTCTCCTATCCGGGCCGACCGGGCTTGTCCTGGTTGGTTCTTGCATCCATGACTGGGCTTTCAGGGCAGGTTGTAAGCTTCCTTTTTCTCCTCTTATGGTTGAGGTTATTAAGGAGATCGGTGTTCCATCTTATCAGTTAATGCCAATGGTGTGGAAGGTTGTATGTTCCATTAAGAATCTCTGTAAAAAACAAAATATTTCTTTTTCTCTTGACGATTTGAAGACCTGTTATGCTGTTAAAACAAACTGTCCTGGCCGTATAAGTTTTAAGGTCAGGGCGTCTACTACTCCTCTTCTGAGTAACTTGGATAGTGGCCATGATAAAGACTGGGCTGCTGGGTACATGTTTGTCAGGACCAATTCTGTGGGTCCTGACTTGGCGTATTTGAATCATGAGGCATGCGTTGCTAGTGAGTCTTTTTGGTTTCCTTTTTTGTCCTGCATGTTTTACTTGTTAGTGAAGAATAAAATGAAAATTGTAATAAGTCATACCTCTTATGTGTGCAGTTGATGACTGGGTTACTGAAACTGAGTATCCCATTCCCAATGTTTCTGCTTTCCTTGCTATTCCTCCTTTGGAGAGGTCCTGGCCTCTCTGTTGTGGGGTTGGTCACCGTCCACGTTGTTTAAAGGCTGGCGGTGCTCCCATGGCGGCTAAAGCTTCAGGGGCTGCTAGTGCCACTACCTCAGGCAGTAAGTCTATCTTAATTTTCCCTTTCTCTTTGCTTTTAGTTTCCTGACAATGTTTGGTTTATATTGCTTGATCTGATTTCGTGTTGCGACCACCAGGTCGTCTATTCGCCTTGCCAGGTTTGGTATGGTTGACCTCTCGGCCAGTGGCCAAGATTAAGGAGGAAGGTCCCCGGGGAAGTGGGGATGTTTGTGCTCATTATTGACTTGATGAATGGGTCGATGCTTGCCAAGGTCACTTTGTCGACCACCGCCCTGCTGAAATAAGTTCAAGACCCAAAAAAGGAGAATTGAAGATGTTGATGTTTCGCCTCCGGCCGGAGGTGAGAGCCAGGTTGGATAAAATGGAGGTCGCTAGGGTGAAGATCGGGATTATCTTGCTTCTAAATCGATGTCATGCTCACCCTTGACCACTGTTGAGACCGCTACTCGGCGATCCGCTTCATCGATCATTCATCGGCCTCTTGGGCGGCACCTTGGTCTTTGTGAGGGAGGTAGGTTGGCACAATTTCTATATGTGTTTTGTTTTGGTAGTTTTCTATTGTTGGTATAAATTACTCATATTTTTCTTTGTTTTTGATCAGGGTGCTGCAACCTGTCTCCATAATGCCTATCAGGCTACTTCTTTGGTAGCCAGAATTGACTTGATGAGATCAGATTATGATAGGTTAAAGTCTGAGCTGGATTTTGCACGAGCTGACATGGCTGCTAAAGCTGCTGACTTGATAAGGGTGCAGGCTGAGAGGGATGCTGCTAAGACTGAGGCAGTTTCGAGCAAGCGGCTGTTGCAGGAGGCCTTGGACAGAAATGAGGAGCTCACCTAAGAGAGAGATGACTTGGAGTTTAAGCTAGATGATGCTTCCCTCTACTTCTATATCAAAGTAAGGGCGGCTGTTATGTCGGAGCCTGTCGAGGCCAGGGCCAAATGGGACCCTGCAGCTGAGATGGCTTTTGCTGCTTCAAAGTATCCTGGCCTCCACAATTTGGAGAATGAACAGGAGGTCGACTCCCCAGGGGAGCAGGATGTTGAGGCTGATCCAGCTAAGAGTGGGGAGCAGTTTGTTGATGTTGATGTTGCTTCTAAGAAGAAGCAGTAATAAATTTTTTCAGTTGGTATTTTGGCCCATCCAGGGGGGATGTCTCTGGACAAACATTATTTTTATTTTCCTGTTTTGGGTCAGGGAGACTCTTCCTGGCCTTTATGAATATTTTGGCGCCTTTGCCCCAGGGGGTAAAGGTTTTTTATTGATATAGACATGGTGGCCTTCTTTTGGCTGATTTGACTTTTGATTTTGCTTGATTTGTGAGTTTCATCCTGTTGGGCCTATCAAATATTTCGTTTGAATGACCTGCACATTATTTTCGTTTTATATTGTTATTCATGAGTAATTCAACCAAGTATAGTTATTTTGCTATAATGGTTGAAGGGGTGGGAAAACCGGCCTGTCAGGAGGGCTTATGTCCCCTGCCTAGCTGGAGGGCTTGGTATTCGGCCTGTCAAGAGGGCATTTTAGACTAAGTGTTTGGGAGAGAACACCCTTAAACCTATCTTCTTTGCGTCCAGGCCCAAATGTAATCCGTGGCGAAAAACCTAGTCGCCGGCAATTATTTCATGCCTGATTGGTCCTGACTTTTTACTGTATCTGGTGGCGGTTACCAACACGTCTGGCACAGTTAAGTGCAAAATTTTTGTTTCACGAATGTATAGTAGAGTAGCCCTCAATCCTGAAGATTTATACATATAATCTTTTATCATGTGTAATTGTTCAGGATTCAAAAAGTAAATAGATAGGTTAGTTTGAACAGATATAAAATACAGACAGGGCATGTAAAACATGTTGTTCATCACATAGCATGTTAGGTTGAGTAGTGATTGAATTTTAAATGAGTTACATTCCAGGATCTTGGGATCATTTCCCCTTCTAGCGTTTGGAGCCTGTATGCTCCTTGTCCAACAATTGAATCAATTAAGTAACGGCCTTCCCATGTGGGAGCCAGTTTGCCTGCTGATTTTTCTTTTTTATTTGGAAATACTTTGGGTAAGACAAGGTCTCCTTCTTTAAAGACCCTGACCCTAACGTTTTTATTGTAAGTCCTGGCGACTGCTTGTTGATATGATGCCATCCTGATTTTGGCAGCGTCTCTTAATTCTTCTGTCAGGACCAAGTTGTCTTGCATCAGGTCTTTGTATGCTTCAACGTTGTTCAGGCTGCATCTGGATGTTGGTACTCGTACTTCCGCAGGGATGACAGCTTCACAGCCATATACCAGGGAGTAAGGTGTTTGGCCTGTTGCAGTTTTTGGAGTTGTCATGTCTGCCCATAGTACTAATGGAAGTTCTTCAGCCCATCTGCCTTGTCTTCTTTTCAGCTTCTTTTTTAGGCAGCTTATGACTACCTTGTTGCTTGACTCCGCCTGACCATTAGCTTTTAGATATCCAGGGGTCGATGTTACTAGGTTGATATTCCATTCTTGGCAAAATGCTTGGGTCCTTTTCCCCACGAACTGAGTTCCGTTGTCACATACTATTTCTGATGGGACTCCATATCTGCAAATAATGTTCGTCCTGATAAAAGATATTACTTCTTTTTTGGTTACTTGCCTGAAAGAGTCAGCCTCAATCCATTTGGAGAAGTAATCAGTCATAGCTAACATGAAGACTTTTTATCCTGGAGCTACAGGCAGTTTTCGCACAATGTCCATGCCCCACTTTATGAATGGCCAGGGTGCGGAAATTGAAAGAAGGAGTTCAGATGGCTGATGTATAGTTGGTGCATGAATTTGGCAGGCTTCGCATTTTAAAGAGTATTCCAGGCAGTCAGCCCTTAGTGTAGGCCAGTAGTAGCCTGTCCTGAGAACTTTGCTTGCCAAGCTCTTTCCTCCTTTGTGGTTGCCACAGTGTCCATCATGTATTTCTTGAAGTACTAGTTTGGCTTCGTCAGGCTCCAAGCATCTCAGGTAGGGTCCAGCCTGCGATCTCTTGAACAGGGTGTTATTGATGATAGCATAAGTTGAAGCTCTAATTTTAAAAGCCCTTGCCTCATGTCTTCCCTGAGGCAGTATTCCTCGGAGAAACCAATCATAATAGGGTTTAGTCTAAGAGTTACTGCCCCGATTGACAGGATTGGCCTGTTCAGGTTTGCTGATGGTTGGCTCTAATAAGTGCACAATTGGTATTTTGTCGAAAACAGTGGGGGTGAAATTTGAACCTAGGCTGGCCAGAGCATTAGCCTGGGTATTCAGGTCTCTTGATATTTGATCTATGTCAAATAAAGCAAATTTAGCGGTAATGTTTTTTGCATATTCTAAATTCGAAATCATTTTTGCATCTTTAGCCATATAAATTCCCTTTATTTTATTGGCAATTAAGAGTGAATCAGTTTTTACCTTTAGGTTTTGAACACCGATGTATAGATATACCTTTAAGCCTGCTATCAGGGCTTCATATTCTGCTTCATTGTTGGTAGCTTTGAACTCACAGCTTACAGCCTGAGCTATTACGTCTCCCTGTGGTGATTTAAGTACTAGTCCTAACCCTGTCCCCTTGGCGTTGGATGCCCCATCTATAAATAGGGTCCATTCTTGGTCTAGGGTTTTATTTTCTAGTTAGTTGACCTCTTTTATTAGGTCTGGTTCAAGGTTAGGGCTAAAATCAGCCACAAAGTCTGCTAGGGCCTGCGATTTGATCGATGCCCTGGGTTTAAAAGAGATGTCATATGTGCTAATCTGTACCGACAATTTGGCCATCCTGCCTGAAAGTTCAGGTTTACGCAGGACAGATTTTATGGGTAGATTGGTCCTGACTATAATGGGGTGACTTTCAAAAAAGGGTCTCAACTTGGTACATGACCTAATTAAAGCTAGAACGTATTTTTGAAGTAGTCAATACCTCAACTCAGCATCTAGCAGGCTTTTACTGTAACACCCCCATACTCCAAGTGCCTTACCAGGACCACTCAGGTATGAAGATATTACCATCTCGGTTACCCGAGGCAATGATAATCAAATAAACAATGAAGAAACAACGTTTAAATATAAATACTTAGTGAAGAGTTACAATTCTCAAAACCAAAACAAAAAGTATAATACATGTTCTCAAACCGATCACTCGTTCTAACGAAATGTAAAGAAACTACTAAGCTACAAAGCGAAGACTTCTATCATCATATCGTGGCAATCCCAGCTATCCCAGTACTCATCTCATACCTGCTCAATATCTGCTCACCATCCCCGAATGGATCACCGCAGGTTTACAAAACAACAACCGGGGTCAGTACTAATCACACAACTCAATATATATCAACAATAAGATAAACAGACAGCTTAATTGTCACACACACACAGTCACGCCAATTCCAATCATCTCAATCACTGACTGTCCACTGGACCAGCTCTGCCAGTGGGGGACCGCAGCCGTACCCCCCAAATCCCCGCTCCACATAGTGAGCGATAACCCTGTGTATTAATGTGCACATCCCTTCTGTGGCGGGTTCCACAGAAGGCGAAACTAGGGCGTGAAGCCACTCCCGCAAGTGACCCCACTCAGCCGAGGACACGCCTCGAGAACCATAGACAATAATCACAATCACAATCACAACCGTCACAATACAACTACTATATCAAACAATCAATCTCAACACATCAACAATCATCCCATTATGGGACTAATACTGAGTAGGAAATCCTACCTGGAAAGCACACAATCAGACGGTTTCTACTGCTGTATCAAAAAGCTTCCTCTATGAAACCTCCTCCTATCATACAACATACAAATGCTACCAAATCACATACTACTCAAAAACCCCCAAATCCTTATGTTAGGGTTTAACCAAATCAAAGGAAAAACAACAAAAAGGGTACATAGATCTTACCCTCGACGCAAGGATCTCAACGGTATAACCGACGATGAGAACCGACCTTCCAAACTCCGGGAATTGCTAACAATACGATTAGGATTAAGAACGTACTTGCTTTCTCTCTTAAACAGTAAATTAGGTTTTGCAAAAGTGTTTAGAATAATGACGACGAAGGTTATATATCTTAATCGCATAATTAACAAAACCCGAGAAAACTCCCCAGAAACCGGCTTACTCGATCGAGTACCCAAGGTACTCGATCGAGTACCCCCTTACTCGATCGAGTACCCTAGTTACTCGATCGAGTACCCAACAGGTCAGAAACTTTTCTAAAACGCAACTTACCCTTACTCGACAGAGTAAGGCGTACTCGATAGAGTACCCAAAGACTCATAAATACGGAGTATTACAGTCTTCCCTCCTTAAAAAGAACATCGTCCCCGAAGTTCAAACCACTACTAAACAAAGGTACTCCCATAACACTCCCGACTCAACAACAAAACAAAATTCAACATAAAACATGTTACTAACCCAACTCATCCCGACAAACATGCCGACACAACATACAAAAAGGGTATAAAACTCTTAAAAAAAACTGTTCGCGATCATCTCCTTCCCCCCCTAAAAGAAACAAGGTTACGTCCCCGTAACCACACATACCTGATCAAAAAGAAAAGGGTAACGCTCTTTCATTGCTTCCTCTGGCTCCCATGTAGCTTCCTCAGTTTCGTGGTTAGACCAAAGGATCTTAAGCAAAACTGTCTCACCACTCCTAGTCTTCCTAACCTTTCGGTCAAGAATTTGCTTAGGCACCTCAAGATATGATAAGGACTCATCTAGCTCTAAGCTCTCTGCCTCTACCACATGTGACGGGTCACTCACATACTTCCGCAGCTGCGATACATGAAACACATTATGCACTCTCTCTAACGCAGCTGGTAAAGCCAGACGATATGCAACTTCCCCAACTCGCTCAAAGATCTCATAAGGCCCTATAAACTTCTAACTTAGCTTGCCTTTCTTCCCAAATCTCATAACCCCACGCATAGGAGACACTTTCAAAAGAACCATGTCCCCAACTTGAAACTCTATGTCCCTGCGATGTAGATCTGCATAACTCTTTTGCCTATCCTGAGCTGCTCTCATCCGTTCCCTGATCATCTTAATCTGTTCCACCATCTCATGCACCATCTCTGGTCCTAAAACCACTGCCTCAGTATTATCGTCCCAACAGATTGAACTCCTACATCTCCTCCCATACAAAGCCTCAAACGGTGCCATACCAATACTAGTGTGATAGCTGTTATTGTAAGAAAATTCTATCAAGTCCAACCTCTGCTCCCAGCTACCACCGAAATCCATCACACAGGCTCGCAACATATCCTCAAGAGTCTTGATTGTTCTCTCAGTCTGTCCGTCTGTCACCGGATAAAATGCTGTACTCATCTTCAAAGTTGTTCCCAACGATTCCTGCAACTCTTTCCAAAACCTTGATATAAACCTCGCATCTCTGTCAGACAATATGTCCTTAGGGACTCCATGTAACTTAAGCACGTTCTTTCGATAGGCCATAGCCAATTGTGCCTTAGTCCATGTATCTTTCACTGGAACAAAGTGAGCTGACTTGGTCAGTCGATCCACTATTACCCAAATCATGTTGTTACCTTGTTGACTTTTTGGCAAACCTACGATAAAATCCATGGAAATGGATTCCCACTTCCACACCTCTAAAGACTGAATCTTACCTTGTGGTCGTCGCTGTTCCCCTTTAACTCTTTGGCATGTCAAACAACGGGACACAAACTCAGCTGTCTCTTTCTTCATCCCAGGCCACCAGAACGTTTTCTTCAAATCCTTCTATAGCTTGTCACCACCTGGATGTACTGAGTATGGTGTACAATGTGCCTCTGTCATGATAGTCTTTTTCAACTCCTCATCATTAGGGACACACCACCTACCATCGAACCTCAAACTACCATCTGTATGAATAGAAAATCGGGACACTGTCCCTTTCTCTACTCCAGCTCTCCACTCAACTATCTTAGGATCCAACGCCTGCTTACCTCGAATGTCATCATAAAACTCAAGTTGTACTGTCATATCACCTGTGGCATCTCCTTTCTGCATCATATGTATCCCAAACCTCGCAACCTCATCTCTCAGCCTCATCAAAGATAGAGCTGTACACAGAGAATGTACACGCTTCCTACTCAAAGCATCAGCAACTACATTGGCCTTCCCTTCATGGTAGATGATTTCCATGTCATAATCGCCAATTAACTCCATCCACCTCCTACGTCTCATGTTCAACTCCTTTTGAGTGAAGATGTACTTGAGACTCTTGTGATCAGAAAATACCTTAAAGATTGCTCCATAAAGGTAATGTCTCCAAATCTTGAGAGCAAACACCACCGCACCCAACTCCAGATCATGAGTAGGGTAGTTCTCCTCATAAGGCTTCAATTGCCTAGAAGCATAGGCAATCACTTTACCATTTTGCATCGGCACACATCCCAACCCATTCTTTGAGGCATCTGTATAAACCTCAAAGTTCTCGCTCCCTTCAGGCAATGCTAAGACAGGAGCTGTGGTCAAACGCTCCTTTAATGTTTGGAACGCCGTCTCACAACTCTCATCCCAACGAAACCTGTTCTCTTTCCTCATCAACGCTGTCATAGGTCTAGCTATCTTGGAGAAATCTTTCACGAACCATCTGTAGTATCCAGCTAAACCCAAGAAACTCCTAACCTCAAAGAACATTCTTTGGTGCTTCCCACTTTGTCACCGCCTCAATCTTCGCCGGATCCACACCACTCCTCCTTAGAGATCACATGCCCCAGAAAAGCAACTTTCTCTAACCAGAACTCACACTTGGACAGCTTAGCATACAACTCATGCTCCCTCAAAGTTTGCAACACGATCCTCAGATGCTCCTCATGCTCCTCCTTAGTCTTAGAATAGACTAAGATGTCATCGATAAATACCACCACAAACTGGTCCAAGAACTGTCTGAAGATTCTGTTCATCAAATCCATAAACACGGCCGGTGCATTAGACAACCCAAACGGCATCACCACATACTCATAATGGCCATACCTCGACGTGAAAGCTGTCTTTGGTATGTCCACCTCTCTAATCTTCACCTGATGGTACCCCGACCTCAAATCAATCTTAGAAAAGACTTATGCACCACTCAACTGATCAAACAGGTCATCTATCCTTGGCAAAGGATACTTGTTCTTCACCGTCACTCGGTTCAGCTCTCTATAGTCTATGCACAACCTGAGACTCCCATCCTTCTTCTTTACAAAAAGAACTGGTGCTCCCCACGGCGATACACTAGGTCTAATGTATCCCTTCTCTATCAAATTATCCAACTGCTTCCTAAGCTCCTCCATCTCCTTAGGACCCATACGATACGGTGCCTTAGAGATTGGCCCCGTCCCTGGTTTCAACTCAACGGTGAAATCTATCTCCCTCTTCGGTGGCAACCCCGGAATCTGCTCTGGAAAAACATCTACAAACTCTCCCACCACTGGTATCTGATCAACTGTCGGACTCTCTATCTGGTCATCTCTCACATGGCACAAGATCAAAGGACATCCCTTCCTCAGATAAGACTTCAAGGTGACAGCTGCAATCAACTTAACTTTGGGTTTGACTAGAAACCCACGATAAGACACACTAACGTCCTTAGGACCTCTTAAAGACACTTTCTTTTGATGACAGTCTATCTTAGCTTTATACTTTCCTAACCAATCCATCCTGACTATCATCTCAAAACCGTCAAAAGGAAACTCTAGCAAGTCTACAGGTAGATCAACTTGCCCAACTATCATAGATACATCTCTAAACAACCTCCCACATGATACAGACTCACCCGAAGGTATAAAAACTTGCTCACTAACAGACTAATACACCCTCAAACCCAACCGTTTAACATGACTTGAAGATACAAACGACAGAGAAGCCCCCGAATCAAACAAAACAAAGGTATGAATACCATTAACAAGGAAAGTATCGGTGATAACGTGTACATCCTCCTCAGCTGCTTTCTTCTCCATCATGAATAACTTTCCACTGGTCTTCTGTCCACCTCCCTAGACAGTACTGGCTGATGTGGTCGGCTTAGCACCCGACCCTTGATTGTTGTTGTTGTTCGTTGGTGGTTTCTGATAAGAATTACCGCCGTTGCGGTTGCCTCCACTGCAACTCGACTTCCCGGTTTGGCCATGACCCACCTGGTCTATTGCTCGCATAGCTCTGCGCAGTCTCCGGAAAGATCCTGCACTTGTGCACTCATGTCTCTTGTGGCCTACACCACCACAAACTATAGCAGTCACTCCCCAACTACCACTAACACTCCCACGGCCACGCCCAAAGGAAGCCCCAAAGATCAACCCCGATCCGAAGAAAACCCCTTAGACGAATGTGGTTGCCTTTCTTGTGATTAGACCGCCACCACCCTCGCTCTCGGACTTCCTTTTCTCACCACCGACCTCTCCCGAGCCATCTCCACCAACCTCTCACTCTCCTAGCCCTCTCATAAGCTTCCTTAACATCGCAAGGATTCCCACGGGTAACTTATCCATAATCTTAGGGGTCAACCCCTCTCAAACCTCAACGCCGATTCTCCTCATTCAAACCCATATCCTCAAAGATACCTAGACTTCTCATTGTACTTGCTTGTAGTACTCGGCCACGAACATCTCGGCGGTCATCTTAAAACTCACAAACTCTTCTCTCAACTTACTCCTCACATGCTCCTAAGTACGAACTCCTTTCTCACAACCCTACGAAACTCCTCCCAAGGTATAGCAGGTAAACCTTGGTTTGTATATATCTCCTTAGCACTCACCTTCATCGTATCCCACCACTTGCCACCGCCTCCCTCGGATAGAACGCACTGTTCCACTCTCATCTCATCGGACGGTGAACCAAATCTAATATGTTCTCCATCTCTCTAAGCCAACTATCAAGAAGGTTAGGCTCCCCAACTCCCTTATACTCTTTCGGGTTAAACCTCGCTATATATAGGCTGATTTTAGAATGATCAACCTCTTTTTCCTTATCCTTATCCTTATCCTTCCCCACAGTCTTTAAAGCCTCAGTGAGAGCATCCTGATGCTCCAACATCTTAACGATGTCATTTATGTTCATAAGCTCAGCTCTCGCATACAAAGCAGTCTTCTTGGGCGGCATCTTGAAACTATATCAGAAAAAGGGGTGGATATAAACATACGCGCCAAAACCTCAAAACAAGAAAACACGCTGCCCAGAACCTACTCGATCGAGTGCCCAAACATACTCGATCGAGTAACGGGCTACTCGATCGAGTGCCCACCATACTCGATCGAGTGCCCCAACATCAGACCCCAAACAGACCTTCTGATCTCTAACATACTCGACTGAGTAGCAAGGCTACTCGATCGAGTGACCCCCTACTCGATCGAGTGCCCGAGATACTCGATCGAGTGCCCAAAAACACGATTCTGGACTCAAAATCGTCAAAAACCCACCCGTTCAAGTCAGTCCCACTCGATCGAGTCATGCTAACTCAGAAACGCTACCCGCATGCTATATCATATGCTAACATGCTAAAACTTTATAAAACCAACATTGTATCATAGCTAAGCATGTAATGCTACGCATCTTTTCATACGATTCACGAAATCATTATATCATGTTATTAAACGCCACATTGTAAACATCCAACATGTTTTCATTCCAACAACAAGTCTACATATATCATTAACCTTTCTTTCACATTCTCAACTTTCTACTTCAAACATCCAACAATTACACACACTTCATCACATTCTTACACAAGCTAACCAAACAACACATACGACCTTGACATACACCCCCCATGTGACCGGATCAAAATTGTAGGGCAAGTTCGCGACTTTAGGACGTCTCCCAAGCCTTTGCATTAGCTCCTACAACTTTTACCCCGGGTTCATTTTAATTGACTCCCTATGTTCATTAGGTTCATTGGTTACAGGTTTCAGGATCGTCGCTCTGATACCATTTGTAACACCCCCATACTCCAAGTGCCTTACCAGGACCACTCAGGTATGAAGATATTACCATCTCGGTTACCCGAGGCAATGATAATCAAATAAACAATGAAGAAACAACGTTTAAATATAAATACTTAGTGAAGGGTTACAATTCTCAAAACCAAAACCAAAAGTATAATACATGTTCTCAAACTAATCATTTCGTTTCTAACCGAAATGTAAAGAAACTACTAAGCTACAAATGAAGACTTCTATCATCATATCGTGGCGCGATCCTAGCTATCCCGACTCATCTCATACCTTCTCAATATCTGCTCACCATCCCCGAATAGATCACCGCAGTTTACAAAACAACAACCGGGTCGCACTAATCACACAACTCAATATATATCAACAATAAGATAAACAGATAAACTTAATCACACACACACACAATACGCTAATTCCAATCATCTCAATCACCGATCGTCCACTGGACCCATACCGCCGCGTGGGGGACCGCAGCCGTACCCACCAAATCCCCGCTCCACATAGTGAGCGATAACCCTGTCCATTAATGTGCACATCCCTTCTGTGGCGGGTTCCACAAAAGGCGAAACTAGGGCGTGAAGCCACTCCCGCAAGTGACCCCACTCAGCCGAGGACACGCCTCGAGAACCATAGACAATAATCACAATCACAATCACAACCGTCATAATACAACTACTATATCAAACAATCAATCTCAACACATCTACAATCATCCCATTATGGGACTAATACTGAGTAGGAAATCCTACCTGGAAAGCACACAATCAGACGGTCTCTACTGCTGTATCAAAAAGCTTCCTCTATGAAACCTCCTCCTATCATACAACATACAAATGCTACCAAATCACATACTACTCAAAAACCCCCAAATCCCTATGTTAGGGTTTAACCAAATCCAAGGAAAGACAACAAAAAGGGTACATAGATCTTACCCTCGACGTAAGGATCTCAACGGTATAACCGACGATGAGAACCGACCTTCCAAACTCCGGGAATTGCTAACAATGCGATTAGGATTAAGAACGTACTTGCTTTCTCTCTTAAACAGTAAATTAGGTTTTGCAAAAGTGTTTAGAATAATGACGACGAAGGTTATATATCTTAATCGCATAATTAACAAAACCCGAGAAAACTCCCCGTAAAACCGGCTACTCGATCGAGTACCCAAGGTACTCGATCGAGTACCCCCTTATCCGATCGAGTACCCTAGTTACTCGATCGAGTACCCAACAGGTCAGAAACTTTTCTAAAACGCAACTTACCCTTACTCGACAGAGTAAGGCCTACTCGATAGAGTACCCAAAGACTCATAAATACGGAGTATTACATTTACTTACATAGTAGACTGGATGTTGCTGCCCGTCCTGTTCTTTCACCAGGACTGCGCTGACTGGTGTGTCAGTGACAGATAGGTATACTAACAGAGGTTCTCCCTTTTCTGGTTTAGCCAGTAAGGGTGGAGATGACAAATAGGATTTTAGATCCTGAAAAGCTGCCTCATGCTCATCCGTCCACCGGAATTGTTTATTTTTCCCGAGGAGGTTATAGAATCTTTTGCATCTCTCGGAGGATCTTGATATAAAGCGGTTCAGTAGCGGCTACCCGGCTGTCAAATTTTTGGATATCCTTGACAGACTTGGGTGACTGTAGTTCTAGGATAGCCTTTATCTGTTCAGGGCTAGCTTCTATGCCTCTCTTTGTGACCATATTTCCAAGAAATTTGCCTGCAGAGACTCCAAAGTGGCACTTTGCAGGGTTTAGCTTCATGTTATATTTTTCTAATATCTCAAATGCTATTTCTAGATGCTTCACATGATCTTCTGCATTCTTGGATTTCACCACCATGTCGTCTATGTATAATTCCATGATGTCACCTATCTGGTCTTTAAACATCATGTTGACCAGGCGCTGGTACGTTGCCCCTGCATTCTTCAGGCCGAAATGCATGTCAGTGTAGCAGTATATGCCTCGATCTGTAATGAATGCAGTACTCTCCTGGTCAGCAGGGTGCATCTTTATCTGATTGAATCCACTGGAAGCATCCATGAATGTTAGCATTTCGTGGCCTGCTGTTGCTTCTACCATGGCATCAATATGAGTCAGGGGGAATGGATCTTTAGAACAGGCTTTGTTCAGGTCATTGTAGTCTACACAGACTCTCCACTTTCCATTCTTTTTCTTCACAACAACTACGTTAGCTAGCCATTCAGGGTACATTACTTCCCTAATCATCCCCATGTCCAAGAGTTTTTCTACTTCCTCATTTATTATGGTGTTTCTTTCGGCTGCAAATTTGCGCCGTTTCTGCTGTACAGGCTTAAAAATGGGTCAACATTGAGCTTATGAGTAATTATATCAGCGTTAATTCCAGTCATATCAAAATGTGACCAAGCAAACCAAGATGATTTATTTTTAAGGAATTTTACCAGTTCAGGCCTGACACTATCTGGTACGTCAGATCTTATCAAAACATACCTGTCAGGGTACTCCAGGTTTAGGTTTACCTGACCTGTTTCCATTCTGGGAGGTGTCACATAAGTGCTCCTGACAGGGTACTGTAATTACTATGCCAGGGACTTACCTGCCTTGGAAGGCTTCAAGGCTTCTGTGTAGCATTCCTGGGCTGTCTTGTGATCCCCTTTGATTGTGGCTATGCCCCAGTCAGTTGGTATCTTGATACACTGGTGATAGGTTGATGGTACGGCCTTGACATTGTGAATCCAGGGTCTGCCCAGGATAGCATTGTAGGATGACAGGCAGTCAAGGACTCCAAATTTCTCATAGGATGAGACTCCTTCCACGTAGGTTGGGAGGTGGATTTCTCCTAAGGTGCTCCTGGTTTCACCGCTGAATCCTACTAGGACGCTGGATTTCTTGATGATTTGATCCTCGTTTATCTTCATGGCTTTCAATACGTCAAGCATGATCAGGTTCACTGAGCTGCCTCTATCTACCAGGATCCTTCTTACTGTGGTTGTTCCAATCTGCATAGAAATGACCAGGCCATCATTATGAACATCAGGGATGCCCACCAGGTCACAATCATTGAAAGTGATTGTTGGGACAATATCCGACTTGTAGGGTGACACAGTCCTTGGTGTCCTGGCTATCTTCTTTGCTGTTGAACTTGTCAGGCCTCAAATATCCGAACCGCCAGATATGAATTTTACTTCATAGATTGGTGGTGGTGGAGGGAGACCACGATCCTGCTTGTGCTCCTGATTTTCCTTATCCTGGTTTGCGTTCCTGCCCTTCGTCTTGATCAATTCTTTTAAGTACCCTGATTTTAACAGGTAGGCTACCTCTTTCCTCAGGGTGAAACAATCATCTGTGGTGTGTCCAATATCCATGTAAAATTCGCACCATTTTGAATTGTCACTTCTGGGATTTGGATTTTCTGACTTCCTAGGCCATCTAACAGCTGATCCCATGTTGTCGAGTCTCTGGATTAACCCTGCAATATCAACACTGAAGTTATGTTCGGAGATAGGTGGATAAACTTTAACCTTACCTTGATACTCATGGGCCAGGTTAACTTCTGACTGATCTGGCCTGGAATATGGGGTAGGCCTATAATTGTTCCCTTTGTTGTCTTTCCTATTGCTTCTTTCATGATCCTTTGGTCTACTGGGTGATCCAAGTTTGTAGCATTTATCTTCTTCCAGCCTGATGAAAGCAAGAGTCTTGGCCTGAACATCTTCGAAGGTGTGGCAGGGATACTTAGTGAGTTCGCTGTATAAGTCACTGTATGGTAGTAACCCCTGTCTGAATGCCTCCACTCTTGTTCCAACGTCACACCGGGGTATAGACACTTTCTCTTTGTTGAATCTTGCAAGAAATGTCCCGAGAGTTTCATCAAAGCTTACGTGTAACTCGGTAAAGGTCACTGGATCGTTTCTCCAACTCCCTGCTACTTGCAAACTACTGGTTGAAACTATTGATCAGGTTGGCAAAGGAATGGATGCTGCCAGTTGGCAAGTTGATGTACCATTGCAGGGTAGGGCCGGTCAGGGTCATTCCAAATCCCTTGCACATGCAAACTTGTCTGAACACGCTGGGAATAGATGCAGCCAGCATTTTCTGCTTGTAAAGAGCCACGTGATTTTGTGGATCCGTGGTTCCATCATAGACTCTCATGGATGGAATTGTGAACTTTTTTGGTAGGTCTACTTTTGCTATTTCGTCTATGAAAGGCTAATCAGCATAGCTATCAGGGGCAGCTTCTTCCATGTTGGCAGGTACTCCTGGTATCTTATCGAATTTCTCGTTGAGTTTCTTGATCTCCTGAACTACTGCCATCATGATGGCTGCTGCAGATTCATCAGGTTTCTCTTTATCATCATCTTTTGGTTCATCATCACCATCTACGTTAATGGCTTTAGGAATACTTGGGCTCCCAAAACTGGAAAAATCAATGTTCTTAATGATTGATGAAAACGGGGTCCCTGGTTGGAATCTAGAGCCTGCCCCTTGGGTTTTTTCCAATTTTTGCTTCAGGGTCGACTCAGATTCTTTTAATTGCAGAATTTCTGCTTCAGTTTGGGCCACTTTTTCTTTCAGGCTTTCCAACTCAGCGACTTTTTGGAGAGTTGCATTCAATTGTTCTTCAACGGTGGGTTGGGCCATTTTTGTAGGTTTTTGAGTTTTTGTAAGATAAGAAAAAAGGATTTAAAGAGCTAGATGCCCCACGGTGGACGCCAATTATTTTGTGTGCATTTTGCGCAAGGCGAAATCAGGTCAGGGTAGAGTTGTGTAAGGTTAACTAGCTCTAGGTAGTCTGTTGGTCAGGTCGTCAGGGTACAATAATAAGCTATAAATGAAATAACAACAATACCAATAAGACAAGTAATTTTGTACGTGGAAAACCCTTGAATGGGAAAAACCACGGGCACCAAGCCAGGAGAGGATTTCACTATGTTATCTGGGAGAATAATTATATGATTATAACAATCTTTGTATTTCTCTAAGTATTGTGTATGCTCCTTCTTGCGTATGAATGATATCTCTTCTAGTATCTTCAAAGTGTTCCTTATATAGTCTTCTTCCTTGAACGGATGCTTGATCCGGTAATAAAGGCAGAATATTCTCCATAATTGCCAGTAATAATTGCTAATTATTCCTCCCTTAATTACTGCATTTACTGCGTAATCTTCACACTTAATGCTGCGTATATAATTCCTTTATTATACGCGTATATGGTCTAATATCGTCCTGATATTTTGACCGTTGTCCTCTCCATGGCCTGGCGCCTATCTTCATGTGCCCTGATAGCCTGACACCCTGACAACTTGTTAGTCAGGTTCAGGTGAGATACTGATCAGGAAGGTCTGCGGATTTCTAGGCCTAACAATCACATAGAGCATTTCTAAGTACACGTCTAAACAAGTTTTTAGACTCTGGTTCTAAAGCAAGTGAAACACTCCCACTGTTTTCAGAGTCTCTTGGGATACGATATTCGGCTAACAGAACTACTCTAGTCCCATTAAATTCCGGTTATCAACTATCTCTCTTATAACATCGGATGTTGTAATGTACTTAGCTTTCGTTCATGATTTGTACGTATAACACTTATACATACACATCCTTCATATGACATCTTTTATGTATGACTCCTCATACATATTTGCTTTATGCATGTATAACTTCTTATACATATATGTATAAATTCTTATACATATTATTCTTTATGTATATAGCACTCTTACATGCTAGCTAACCATTCCTTAACGAGGCCCATAACATCTTATAAGCATAGGAATGATTCCTCCAAACAACAAGAGTAATTTCTCAGTGCTTCTCAAGTACTCAAGGTTGCTCTTGATAATTATCTAGTGACACTCACTAGGAAATGATTGGTAATGACTTCTCATATTCTCAATATGATAAGTCCCGACGAGAGCAGCTTTTAACATATTTAATAGATCCTGCAGCGGAAGCAAGAAGATCATATTGATTGTTCAACAACTTGAACGAGTCAAGAATCTTATCACATAAGTCTCTTGACTAAGATGCTAATATCCATGGAGATCTATCTCATTAGATCCGGATATTTAAGATGCGCCATGATACTCTCAAGTATTCACACGAGAATATTTCTAGTCACTAATATGTCAAACACATATTTTAGACTAAGAAATATCACCTTAGCTACATTTCTAGTCAATAATATGTCAAGCACATATTTTAGACTAAGAAATATCACCTTAGCTACATTTCTAGTCATTAATATGTCAAGCACATATTTTAGACTAAGAAACTCACTTTAACTCCCACTAAACTCCATGTATCATCATGTTATCTCGACACTCGAGTAATACCGTTTGATAGACTACATGATTGAACCCAAAGTTCCAACTCTTTGACGTATATAGATCACAAAAGGGATCTTTCAAGCATGCTAGGCTTAACATTGACAAGATCAACAAGACTTCTCCCAATGAGAATGTTTCGTTATTCTTTTGCCGAATCTCATCCTCATGAGAAGCTATATTGCTAAGAATATACGAATTGATAAAGGCATTTGGGTTGTCACGAACTCTCCATAACCAACCCAAATTTTAAACATCATATGTAACCTTTACGACAAGATCAAGGTAACCTACCAAAGTATTCACCTTAAATCAAGTCTCGAAAACATCTCATGTTTCCTTCCTTATCGCATGTTCTGTAAGGAGACCAATTCGAATTGCATGGTGACACGCCATCACATAGAGTTCATACTATAGAAAAGCCTTTGATAGGAGTTTAAGATTCATCACTTTTGGAAAGTAACGCAATATTATCGCAAAATTATCTCCTTATACAATAAAGAACGTCTTCTTGCATTGTATTCACCACTGAGCCTTAATAAAGAACGTCTTCTTGCATTGTACTCAGTTTTTGGGTCTTGGACTTCCATAAGTTCAAAATTTCTCTCACTCTATCTTCCAAAAAATGAAAATCTTTCTGGAAAGACAGTATTATGAGCCACAAACTCTTTGTTCTCGTTTTGGAGGAGTAAAAACCAAGTGGTTCAATTTTGGATAACCCTCACAAATACACAAATTGGTTCTGAACATAAACATTTATGATTCCAAATGTATAAAAAGACAAGTTAGGGACTCTCCCTATCCATATCTGATATGGAGTCATTTAGGCTATTATAGTCTGGTTTTAAACTTTTCTGAGAAAATAGCTTACAAAAATTGCGAAAAACCTCAAACTATATCTCATAATGTTCGGTTTATATACTTGACTACACCATACTCTATGGTGTCCCAAGGAGAAGGTATTATGTGAACTGGTTCACAATCTTCTTAGTGATTATCAAGGTCATTACTTGATATTTTACCCATTTGATCTTCAAAGTCATTACTTTGAAACTTCCGATCAACATCTTGATCTTGACGTGCTTTTGGTTTACTACTTCATTTTGAAAATATTCCACATTTCAAAAATCACTTTTATGTCTTATTAAATAGATATGAGGGTTTCATATCTACTTAACATTATAGTAAAAGTAACGAAGTATATATTTATAACCAACTATCGGCCTTAAGCATCCGTATGTATATGGTCAATCACCTCACTATTGTGCTTCTTTTCTGCAAAAGAAAAACATAATACATGCACACATACCATAAGACTCATAACCAAATGGTTGTTCAATGTGCTTTTCGTTTACTCGTTTGAAACGATTTTACTAGAGATTTGATCAATTGGGTTCACCAGATTAGAGACTTTAAAATCTACAAGATAGTATAACATTTAGTTTTCGTGAAGAATGTAAAATTCCTCTAACTTAAGTGGTCTAAACCAACCACCAAGTTATCATAGGAGTAGGTACAACATTTTGTTTTAAATCACATGATTGATGCCTTCTATGTATAAACATAGATAATTACATTCTTTAAAACAAAATTTAGGTACATTTGTCCTTATCGAAATCGTTGCTACTCTAGCACCACTTCGATACCAAAATGTCCTATGCTAGACGTCTTACGTTTTATCAATTCACGTAAACTTCTTTACAAAGAAATGACCCGTACTTGGTATCTCATACCAAGATAGTGGAACTAGCCTATCCATTGAGCAGATGTCTCTTTCAACTTTGTTTTATCGCATACATCTAGAGTTGATACTTCTTAACTCCCACTCACTTTCACATTCCTCTTTGCTTCAATCAAGCAAAAATGAATCTCATGAAGACCTCTCTTCATGTCATTCGTGATATTTTATACACTTAGTAAGAGTGAATTACTATAAAGTGAGTGTAACATGTGGCAAAATCTCAACTTCTTGCGAAATTGGACTACCTAACCGTTCAATTGTTTTCATATGCCTAAACGCTTTAGCGCATAAACAATCGATTTGGCCTTTCTCGAAGTGAGCCATTTGACGGTATCATATTGGAGTATTATAAGTGTTTTTGAAAATTTCGCAAACTTTTGAATTACACTTGAGTAATTAAGACTAATATGTCATCATCATGACAGAGGTGTCACTTCCGAAATCAAGACTCTCTTGATAAAATGTGACTTCCTTTTAAACTCGTAATATGAGTTTGCAATATGAAACCCTTTTTTAATATGTATGGACGTTAATTAAGTTGTATAATAACCGCAAAAATCGTTGTAAGCTTATGTAGGTGAATTGGTAAATCATGTTACCAATCATTAATTCCTTCAAAGAAACCGCTTTCTATGAAAGAATGAAACATGTATAACAATAAATAGAGAAAGGAGGATGAAGTGCTCGATGTCATACATTTATGAGAATGAACGAAAAATAAGAAAAATTAACATTCAATGTTTTAATTTTACTTGTGACACATCTTTAACAAGTTTTAACATTTATATAATGATCTCCCACTAAATTATATAAATGATTCCAAGACCCAAATATTAAACAAAAATGAGCATCGCTTGGGCGAAACATCCCATAATTGTGTAAATTCGGTAAGTCACGTTGACTAATTCTACCTCTAGAACTCTTGGTCGACGAATTTCCTTAAATCCATCTCCTAGCCCCGGAACACAAGACCGTCTTATATCCCGTTGAGTCCAACCAATTTTGGCGTGTGATAACCGCTTACCACCCTACTTACTCAAGGTAAAAAGAGAACACCCCGCTTGGGCGAGCGTGGCTCTAACGAACAAGAGATTCATAGGTGTTACTAATTGGTAAGGCCAATCTCAATTTTAGTTATGTGAGAGATCTTGTCAATTTAATCATAAATTCCCTATAAGTGAACTAAGTCGGTGAATGTAAATGACGTGATTGACAATCGCGACGATAAAATGCATGTGAATGGCGATTTTGGCATGCACGAAAATAAAAACAAGCAAACAAGTAAGCATATGAATAAATCCTAGTATGGCCACCTAGTTAATAAAAACTAGACTATTACATATCGGAAACCAACTCCTTGGTCCCTTGCCTCTTCATTCCAAAAGTGGCTCCTTCTTGTGGGATTTGGAACATCTTCCAAAAATAGACTCTGTCTCGATGTAATCCGTCTTTTGGAAACGCCGGTAAGAATAACTATTACAATTGAATTACATAGCTATTCCTATTATACATTAATTAATAAAATAAATAAAACTATTAATTAATTACAAACCGACGATATGAGATCGTATTTAATTACAAACAAATCGATATTCCCATTCATTTCGGGTAATAACGATTAAAATTAAACTAGGCCATACTAGGTACAACAAGATAAATACATTAAATAAATGATAATCATTCATTCAACTTAAATAAATATGCTTAAAATTCTGTAAAAAGATGCCAAAATTGCCCTATCAATCAATCGTTGGTATCCATCTCGGTTTTTGTGGATTTAATCGATTTTTAACTTGTAAAAATCAATAATCAACTCTTAAATCTCATTTAAGTCCAAACTGATTGTCCAAACTGTTTTGTACCTCAAAATTAATCCTCACTAATTTTATGATGAATAATTAGTTTGATTTGGTAATATTTTACTAATTTAATCGGTAAAATCATAATTTTTAAGTAAAAATCCAAAATAAGTGAAAAATTACCCAAACAATTGAAACAAAAATTTTGAGTATTCTGGAACACTTCCAAGAACACTAAAATGACAGGAAAATTACTCCAAAAATCCGGATAGAATTTATGAAGAAAAAGATCGATATTTATCGGTTTTAAACCACTAAAACCAATAAACATCAAAACAAGGTGAAAACACATTTTAAATTTCACTTTTAACATTAAAATAATATTTTCGAATGTACATAAATTTATCATGGGCAGGAACAAATAGTTCAAAATTATGATTAATTTATTTCACTTTTATCGACTTTTATCTCATAAAATCAATAAACATGCAAAAATTCAAACCAACCTTCAAACTTTTGCATACAATCAGTAGAAAACATGCATGAAACACCATAAAAATTACATGGCCCGAATCATTTTTTAACTATTTTTAGTCAATTTATAACTAAAATACGGCATTTTGACTCGGTTTTCTATCAAAAATCATTAAAAATAGCAAAATAACTTCATAAATCACCAAACTTTACCACAAATATTTTGAGATAAGTAGGTGTGCATGCCCCAAAAATTTCGTGCTAAAACCTCTTCTAACACAATTTTTGAGTTTTTATAAATTATCTCATAATTTATTAATATGCTTAAAATCAACATGCAAATTACAAGCCTAAGCTCTGATACCATTTGAAAGATCATAGATCCATATTAGACTCTCTATTAAAAAACATTATCTCATAATATGTTATTATGGTGATCTATGTAACATGCATGCAAATATAAAAGCATAAAAATGAAAGTTAAAGAAAAACAATTTCCTTACATAGATTTTTATAGTAATATGGGCGCAATCAAGATCTCCTACCTTGATTGTTCTTGAGCTTATAACAAAAGGATGATCCTCCTAACAAATCTTCAAAGAGAAGATCTCCTAACAATGTGCACCTAAGAACTCAACCCAATAATCTAACAAGTATTTACTAGTAACTAGTTAGAATAATTCCCTTGATAATATGTACATATTACTAACTCTCTTAGTAATTATTCATTTTAGTTTACTAACAACTTAGTAAAAGATGATATTTAGTTTAGAGAGATAAGCCAACTCAATTTTCTCACATGCAAAAATGAACTTAAGTAAGTGAAAAAGTTGAGCAAAGGTTGGCATAAAAGGAGGGAGTTGGACGGGTAGAAGAGGTTGGAGTGAGGGAGTGACTTTGCTCAAATTTTTGTCCAATCTTTTATGACAAAAGATAACTTATGGAAGAAAAATAAAGGTGAAATGATTATGTTTTTAATCATCCACAACACTCTATGTTACACGGTCCAATTGCCCATTTATGGGTCCATTTTGGTTCTCATATTTGTCGCACAAATACGTGTAAATTTTATTTAAACATTGTTTCATGTTTAAACGCTTCCAATTAATTTCGTCGAAATCACTCCGTAAATATACGTGTACCGCTACACATATTATTTTACGTACTAATATTAATCACATTAATAAATTAGTACAATTTTAGTGAATTAACAATTAATTAACTAAAACCCGTCTCCCATAATTTATTATTCAATTATCGTATAATTAAATAATAACTGTCGTGCCTCGAGTTCGCAACTCGAAATCTCTCTAAAATAATCTACTAACCTTTTAGTCTATAAATCAAGGGACTAAATAAATTGTATCTCATACAATTAATTAGTTGTCTATTGGGATTCATTCCTTTAGGTGTGACCGAAAGGGGTCAGTTGATCACCGCCGTCTCACGACAATAACGTCAAACTCTAATCAGCCAACCGTTATCGATTTACGTTAATCAACTGAAGAGGATCAAATAATTAAATATCTGATTATATTCCTTTAATGATATTTATTATGTAAACGCACTATTGTGGAGGACACTAACTCCAACACAGTAAACAGGTCATCATTCTCAAAAACATGCGAAGGGACACATGTTGAACATCGTTAATCAACATGGCACTCGAGCTCAGGACAGGTCTACCTGTAAGATAGGGTAGATAGTGGGGTGCCTCACTGTTGGTCGCAACATCACTCAAGTATCCCTCCTTCTCACTCTTTAACCCAAGGTGGTCAGCAAACTGATCAAGAGTCAGTTTATGGTCGGCGTTCATAAGGCGGAAACTAACGGTTTTCGCACCCACGTCATAGTCAAGAGAGCTCAAAAACTCCAAAGTGAGGAACGGGTAAGACTTCTTTCGAATGTGATACAAACCCTTCATACCCAAGTTCTCAAATATATGGGTTATATCCGACTCCACCCCCAATGTTGTCAAGATTTCGGGATCTACACAACGACTCGGCTGATGCGTGCCCATTTCTTACAAATATTATGTTAATTTGCACGCATTTCTAAGCTATTTTAAGTAGCGTAATCTACTATCCTCCTAGGAATTGGCTACTTTATGTTGTTTTACATTCGCTGCATATTTGAACCAAGAGGAGCATAAAAGAGCCAAAACCCGTCCCTGAAGTCGCATTATGGATACTAGTGAAGCTGAGCTCGGGAGAATCACGTTGGAATGCGTGAAGACATGAGGAAGCATGCTAAAGTGAGGAATAGATGCTGATGTTCCCCCAGAAAAGTCGATCGACAACTGCAGATGGTCGAACGACTGGATATGTTTGAAGAAAATGTCGATCGACAGCCTATAATGGTCGATCGACAGGTTTGCTCAGAGGATTAGTCGATCGACAACTTTGCTTAGTCGATCGACTATTTTGCGTATCAGGCCGTGTTGATTTAATTAGTTAATTCGGCCCATTAGTCGTTTAATTAATAATGAGTTATTCTATATGGTAACCTCATGTTTTTTCAAATTCTACATGGTAACCCTACTTTTCAAACAATATGTATGGTAACCCTAAACTCTACTAATACTTGTTAGCGTGACCCTTAACTTTTTTTCCGTCACTTTTTCCGTTAAGTATGTGAAGTGGCTAATTGCATTATGATATTTTCTACATGATAACTCTATATTTTTAAAAATCCTACAAGGTAACCCAATTTTATTTTTTTTATAAGACAACACTCTTAAAAACACTCCCTTAGCCCCTTAATTAATCATTCTTAGCACGTTTTTCACTTGATTATTCCAAAAAATGTAATTTTATGATACTCCGTATATGTTAAATTGCAACATCGCCAACATGCACCTAAGTTGAGTAACTAAAGATCGATCAAAATGAGCACACTGTATGTTAAATCTACAAATATAAGTGGATTATTTGTTAAATTTTCATGTAAAATTGCTTCTTTTATACATAATCATGTAAATTGACAAATATTATTAAGTCACCACGTAGAATTCACTTCATGGGAATTTCAGATTGTAAAGAGATAAGACAATTACCTCACAATTCCATTAACAATTCACCATTTTAATAAAAATAAAATAAATAAATAAATAGCTATCAAACAACCTTCTTCATTTGTGTTATATAATTCTTCAAACTAAAATTTCAATAATGTTTATCGATAGATAACTTAAAAACCACTACAACTATAAGTGAAAAATAATGATTCAAATGGATTTCAAATTGAAATTTCTTTTCTCATATCACTTTCACAAATTTTGGTACATAGCGATCATAGACAAAAATCAAGTGTATTTAGGAGTGTTTGTTTTGTAAAAAAACACAAAAACTAGGGTTATATTGTAAGATTTAAGGAAACAGGGGGTTACCATGTACAAAATCTCAGAATGCAATTAGTCACGTCACATACTTAATGGAAACAGTTGACGGAAAAATAGTTATGGGTCACGCTAAGAAGTATTAGTAGAGTTGGGGGTTACCATAAGTGTTGTTTAAAAAATAGGGTTTCTATGTAGAATTTGAAAAAACACAGGATTACCATATGGAAAATCCTATTAATAATTCTCAGCTATTTCTATATAAAGACAAACTAAGAATAATTTTAGGTTATCTTTCACATCGCAAAACACTGTTACACGTTGCTTGTTTTCGAGAATTTCAGATCTGAACTTTGTAACTTTCTCTTTTCATTCGGTAATTCAATTAACCTTTGTTCTTCGTTTATTTATTTCTCCCGTATCTTTTACTTTTCCTTGTTCTTCTTTTGTTTTATGATTAATTGTCATTCTTATACTTTTATCATGGTTAATTTGATTACCATTATTATTGTTGAGTTTATTGTTACAGTTATGCGTAGCTAAATTTCTTATGCTGAGATTTAGGGAATCCATAGTTGTGAGACGGTTTTAATCGGGATAGCAGATCTGGAATAATTATTTGTCTGAATTGTTAATCGTAGTAACTAATCTTATTTAATTAGTTGAATGCATGCGACTAGTTACTTAACCTGGTAAACTCCGACCTAGATTGAGAGATTGGAGTGAGTGAGACCTGCTACGAACAATAAAATACCTTAAATAGAGCGAGAGCATATTAGAAGGTTTCTTGGGAGATTAGTGGACCGAGAGGACCTTATCACTACCCTTCAGACCATAATTTGACCAAACTTTGACCCTACCTTTGACCGTTGTTAGACCATGGTGAACCGACTATCCTAGCTATTTTCCCTTATATTTTTAGACTCATTCACTACTCTTTATTTCTCTACTTTTTGCTACATTAGTTTAGTAAACAAACCAATCAAAACCCCCAGATTTGTTACTTAGAAGGACTCATAATTAGCACATAGAACATGTTTGTCTCCCTATGGATACGATCCTGACTTCCTCTACTGCATTAGTTTAGGCTAGTTTGATATTTTTGATTAGGTGTGCGATTTAGCCTGCCTAAATTTTGGCGTCGTTGCCGGGGAGGCAACAATTTTCTGTTTGCTTATTTTAGTTTGTCTCGTCTCAGGCAACATTAGTTCCTTGAGACGGTTCTCATTCCTTTCTTTAGTGTTTTGTTTATGCCCAGGTCTCACAGGTCCGAGCTCGTACCATTCGACTCTGAACCAGAAAAGACTTTTTGAGCTAGACGAAATTTTTGGAAGGAAGTCCGTCAAGCAGAAGTTTTGAGTACGATTGACGCTGCATACGCCAGTTTTATTGCAGAAAATTAGTCTTTAGAAAAAGACACTTCAGTTTCTGCCACTACTACAATCAAGCCTACTTTAGCAAGTCACTCAGAACCCACCCTTGAGTCCATTCCTAAAGTATTCAAACTCCCTACAACAGATAATGGAACTTTCGAGATAAGGCCTGAAAGTCTCAATAAACCATTTTATTAGACTCTTAAATAATAAAACTAATTTACTTGTCAACGAGTGATGGATCTAGTGCATGCATAACAAAATAAAGAGATTAAGAAAAAAACAATTTTCCTTACATTGTAGTAAGGTTCGAAAATGGGCACAAGTAAGGTCTCCTACCTTCACTTGTTCTTGAGCTAAAAATAGTGGATGATCCTCCAACCTCAAGTATAGAGATACTCCTTAAAAATTGCACCCAAGACTTTTTCCCTTAAATCTAATTTATATATTAACTAGATAATAAATTAGATACCTTAAATAATATTTCTAATCTAATTTTACTACTACTATTAGTAGTATATTTTGTTATTTGAAAATATAAGAACAATAATTTAGAGCTTCTAAAACTCTTTTTAGAGTGGGAAAGAATAAAAATTACACAAGACAATTTTGTGAATTGGTTGAATGGAAAAATAAGAGCCAAGCTCTTATTTTAGATGGGGGGTGACCGGTTTGGAGGGCCAAGAGAAGGCCAATGCATGGCCATCACTTTTCATATTGTTCTTCACAATAAAACTAGGTGTGAAGGCTAATTAGTAATAGGTAATCATTGTGTTTTATTTAACAATTAAATAAAAATACCCACTAACCCATAAAACCCTCCATTTTTAGGTCATCCATTTAAAATGGAGTCCATTTAATTTTGTCAACTTTGTCAATTGTATTATTGTGTGATATGTGAGATATCATGAGTCATATATCATTTTAATGCATACTTAAATTATTAAATATAATTATTTATAAAAATAAATCACATACAATAAATCAACTAATAATTCATAATTACTTGGAAATAAAATGTGTTATGTTAATATAATCTACAATATTTTGTAATTACACTTTACCAAGTAACACACAACTTAACCTCTTTAAGTTTACTAACTTGAGGGTCGGAGTGAGTACGCTCGGTACCAAGCCGAGCCCTCAGTTTGTTCATCTTTACAGGAGAGACATAAAGGAAGAGTCAAGCGAAGACGTCATTCACCAAGCTTACGTGGTAAACAAATCCTGCTCCGGAATTACACCCGGAACAGTATGTTTTGTAGGAAAGAAGATAATTAGGCAGAAATTTTCGTCTTTCGTGCATATTTGGAAGCTATTTGACAATATTTGATGGACTAGTATAAAGAGGAAGCGAGAACTAAAGACCAATCCTACAAGAATAAGAAGAAAGTGAATAAAAAGGATTCTGACACAGAATCCGAGCGTCCAAAGGAACAAGACGGCCGTCCAGGATGACAATCCGAGCATCCAAGCCCCGAAGCCGCTCGGATTCCCCTGCTACAATCCGAGCGGATTTGCAGAAAGACGCCCGTCCACCCCTTCATGAATCTGCTCGTCTTCCCCTCCTGGACGGACGGATTGCGGAGTTTTCAGCCGAGATGCTCATCTTTCCAAAAAGACTAGCATTTCCCTGCTTAAAACTCAAAAATGTAATTACTAATTTAGCCTTAGTTAACCTAATGAAGCTCAACTATATATACCCCACTTGTAAATAATCATAGCATGAAGTTTTTAGAGTAGAGATCCTCCACATTAGAAATTCCTTTTAGATTAGATTAGGAATAGATTAGAATAGATTACTCTTTAATCTTTCCACAAAAATTCACATTAATCTCTCCTTAATTATTGTTCAAGTTTGTTACTTTTGGGTAATTGAAGATTATTGGGTTATTATTGGAGGATTGACAACCCTTCATCAATCAATCAAGTTTCTTCTATTATTCTTTGCATTATTATTTTGGAATCTCCATAGGTATAATTCTCTTAATCCTTGTTTTAATTATTTTTAATCTTTCTTACTTGTTCATCATGTTTTACCTTGTTAATATGATTGACAACCTAGTTAGCATGTTAAACTTGATAATGAGTGAGTAATCTCTTAGCTAGGATTAGTGGGTAATTAGGGAAATCATGGGATTGATTCATGCTTAATCTAATGTGTTCACATGATTAAATTGCTTGCTTGTTGTGATGACAACCTATGCACATGTTATGTTTGATGAAATGCTAAGCCTATGAATCCTTGCATTTATAACCATCTCTTATCTACTCAACTTGAATTGTAAGATATAAACCAACTTGAGTCTTGTTAGACCATGCATAGAAGTTGAATAGGAGGAAAGTAAGTCGACTTGTAGGTGTTGTACAATCTAATCGATTCGGCTCCGGGACCCAACTCTTCCTATGAACCGTAAGACATAAACCAACTCGGTTCCTCCACAACATTAATTGCTTACAACTTTGTAAACATGTTTGTATGATCAACTCCCATGAATCCCCTATGACCCCATGACATCCTAGTGCTTTTAGTCATTTGTTTACATCTCTTAGTTCATTGTTTGCTTTACTTTATTGCTTGCATTAGTCTAGAATACAACTACAAACCCAAACAAATTGTGACACTAGCATAAATTGAGATAGATAGACTTAGAACCCAAAGCACACCGTCCCATGGATCGACCTCGACTTACCGCTAACTAGTTGTATGTTGAGTATTATAAATGTGTTTGATTGGATGTGTGACGACCAACTATTGTCCCAATCAAAATGGCGCCGTTGCCGGGGATGGTGCTATGTGATTAAGTTCTTACTTGTTTGTCTATTTTTATTTTGCTTTCACCTTGAGGAACTTGTTCCTCAAGGATTTTTCTTACCGTTTTTGTGTAGTTTCCATGCTTGTAGTTGTTTCCTTGTCTTAGCTATTATGGCTCAAGACTTGACATATGGAGTATGTGGTGAATCTTTTGAGTATAACTATGGTTATGGAGAGTTTGAGAAGCAAGTCAACACAAACCTACCTTATTATTTGTACAATGAAAATCCTAACCACTACCCCAAATTTTCCCACCAAAATCACCACATCCAACATCCACAACTACCACCCACTCAATACCCACTTCATAATGAGCTTCAATTGCCACAATACAACCACTTTCACACCTACCCACAACAATAAGATGAAACCATTCAAAATATGATTCTCCAAATGATGGGAGATCAACAAAACTTCTTCAAACAAATGATAGAGGAAAGCCAAAAGAGAGACAATGTTCTTCAAGGCATTGTTGCCCAAGGTGAGGAATTGGAGATTCCAATTACCCAATTGAAAGAATCCCAATCAATCACTCACCACCGTTCTTTGGACATTGATCATGAATGTGAATTTGAAGTAGTAACCTTTGATATGGAAAATGAAAAATGGGAAGAGCCAATCTCCTTGAACTCTTGTGAGTATGAAAGTGTTGTGTTTGATGAGGAAGATTTGAGGTTGAGTAAGCCAAATACTCTTAGCCTTTATGAGTATGAGGGTGTGTCCTTTGAAGTGAATGTTGAGACATTGGAGAAAGAGTTGAATGAAGCCCCCATTCATGATTCATATGAAGATAGCAACGATGATGACGAGCCTAAGGGATGGACTTGTAATATCACCTTGCTTGAGAAGCCTATCCTTGAGACATTTGAGATATCCTATCATGAAGATGAATGTCCTTTCCCTATTTCCCATGAAGACTAATTGACACCTACCATGGAGCCAATGATTGTTGAAGAAGATATGGTGGACCTTCTCCAAAAGGTCAAAGCATCATACAAAAGCTACTTGGTGGAAAAGCTCAAAGAGAAACTTCCTCGCGAAGCTACTTGTGGAAATTTGGCACCCACAATGACAACTTCTAAGGAACTCGGTCATCAATACCATGAGAATTCTCCTTCTACTCTTGAAGGATTGACAAATTCAAATGCTATCATCATTACCAAAATTGAAGAAGAAATTGGTGAGTGGAAGTCTCCGGATAAATATGAACCATACTTCATATCTAGTGTTGACAAGAATCATGGGCTTATTGGTTTAAAGCATTAGGCAAGCTCTAGTGCCGAGGACAAGATGAAACAAAGAATATATGACAAACTTCCTTGGCCAAACTTCGTGATCAAATGGAGCAACCCATACTTGTGTTTATTTGGAGTTTGTTCACAAGCTTTTGATCTCCTATTAAGAGCCTTGAGCTCTATGGATAAAAATTTCTACAATTTGAACTAGTTTGGTGGAGTCCTATCTTAAACCACCATCTGTAAGACATTTCTTGGATTCCTTACTTTGTATAATATTGTACATTTTTGCATTTGTATTTGATTTCTTGCATGAGAGTAGTGAAAGAGAGTTCTCTTATATTATTATTGAGCAAAATTTCAGAAAAAGATAAGGAGGAATAACAAATCGGTGAAAGGGTATGATTATGCAAGGAAAAGAAAGAAAAAGGGAATAAAAGCAGCCAAAGACAGTCGTCCCGAGGGCTGGACGCGCGTCCAGGGCCCTCATCGCATCACTGTCTAACACTGTCTCAGAATCCGAGCGGATTCGGCACAAGACGCTTGTCTTCAAAGAAGACGCTCGTATTCTCCACAGGACGCTCGTCCTAAATGACGTCTGAAGCAAAGTTTTGAAACTGCCAGGAAATCCGAACGGATTTTTAAGAAGACGCCCGTAAAAGGTTAGACGCCCGTCCAAAACAGAAGACGCTCGTCTTCTACCTGCTCCAGAAATTGCTGAGGTTCTGTCTCAAAATCCGCGCGGATTTTAAGAAAGACGCTCGGATTCTAGAGACCAAAGACGTCCGTCCCGCATGAAAGACGCTCGGACTGGGGTCTTTTTCTCGAACCATCCAGCCATGCCCCACCCTTATCCGCTCGGCATCCCCTTTTCTTCTATAAATCACCCCCTTTCTCCCTCATTTCTTCACCTTATCTAACCCTAAAACACTCATCTTCATCCCCACAAACACTCCCCTCACATCAAAAGCAAAAAAAAACCTCATTTCCTCAACTTCAAGATGATGAACCTAAAGGGCAAGGCTAAGAAATTTGTTGAATCCGCTGGAAGGAAACGCAAGGGGTAATCCTCTTCAACCCCGCGAGAGGTAGTACCACCAAGGAACTTCCGTTCCATCATAAGAGGAGGAATAGAGCAACTTTAGTACTTCCAAGAGGTACTTTTCGAATCTGATGCCCACCGCAAGAAGTTTGTCGAATTGCTAGGTAAGAACTATGAACCCACTCAATTCATAGATACTAAAGTGTTGGAACTCCTTGGGATAAGGTACCACACCGAGATGTTCTTTGATGGCTTAGGGCTTGGAAAACTTTTCCATGCCCATGAGGAGACGTACCTTAGTCTCACCCTGGAATTTTTGAGTAGCCTTCGTATTGTCACGAATACTCGAACCAATGTGGGCATGGAGTTTAGGTTGTGCAACCTAGACCATGGCCTTACACTTGATCAATTTGCCCACATTTTCGGTCTTGTTGTGCCAACCAACTATACCGAAAAACCTGCTGATTTCGATGTGGACCTACTTTGGAAGGCTATTTCTGGGAGGGATTTTACCCATTTAAAGCAATGCTATACCTTCGCCAGCTAACATCCGGTGATTCGGATCACCGAACGCTTTGTGGCCGGTACCATCAATGGGAGGTACGAACAAGATAGGAGTACTCTCATTGATTTAACATTTCTTGAGTCCTATTTAAATGTTCGGGGGGACGAGGCGCTATAACTTCAACACCCCCCTTGAGATACTTACAAGGTTTCATGATTTTTCTCAAGGGACAACCCAACTCAAGACCTTCGTAATGGGAGGTCTAGTTACTATTTTGGCCAATTACCTTTGCCCCGGGTTCAACTCCCGTGGGATTTATGCTCCTCTTGAGGGGAGTACTTTGATTGATGAACATGTCGTCTTCACCCACCATCGGTGGTGTAACTACACTCAATAAGGGAGTGTAGAATGGCTCACAAAAGGGTGCACCTCAATCATCCTTTCGGGTTGGAATATACCGGGCACCGACCCAAGATTGAGCCCATATTCGCCTACGCCAAGCTACCTCCTTGATAGCCAAATCATCGGCAATCCCCCTCAAAGGGAAGAGGCACCCTGCCAACAACAAGTACCTCGTGGGATACCGGTAAGGTCTACTCACCCACTTTCCTATGTGCCTATCCCACCATACCCTACTCCTTATACCCAATTCCGACCGGAAATCCCCAATACCCCGGGTATTAATGATTTGATGAAACTCATGAATAGAGTGGACCTCGGGGTACATGAAGGGAGGGTCGATAACTACTTGGCCCTTTATCCCCAATATTATAACATGGCTCAACAAGGGTATATTGACCCCAATGGTCCTAAGCCCTCTTGGGCCAACCACAACATTTGTTCCCTAACCAAGGGGACCAAGCTTGGAATCTCGGTGGTGGAGGGTATGACCAAGGCGGGAGTTCTCACCGGTATGGCTACCCCCAAGATGAGGATGATGACGAGTGAAAGAGGCCTACCTCATCACCTCCATTTGTATGATAGTCCTCTCTCCCTCTCTCTTTTGTATATACATTGCATTTAGTGTAGCTTTAGCTTGAATTTGTATTATATTTCATATCGCATTTACATTAGATAGTTCATATAGTATAGTTTGCATTGTAATATATCTCACATGATTCATGTAGATAGGTGCATATAGATTAGAATTCATGCATAGTCACTAATGGCCAAACCTATTCATTTCTACACTAGAAATAGTGTTTAAATCGGTTTGGGGAGGTTTGATCATAGGTGACCATAGTTTACTAGAAATTATGCATCATATAATATAGTTTAGATTGCATTCATTTAGTTAGAGCATGCATTCATTCATATCATATCATTGCATTTGTACTTCAATTTCCATAAAATCAAAAATCCAAAAACATGTCTTTCTTTTTCATTCCTACTCCTACATGTACATTGAGGACAATGTCCAAAATAAAGTGGGGGATGGGAATTTATATTCCAAAAATGCATAAAAATTGAAAATTTTCGAAAAAATCACAAAAATATGTCTTTTGATTTCATAAAAAAGAAATCCATAAAAATTTAAAAATTTGAAAAACCAAAAACATGTTCTTTAATTTAGTAGTGTAGAATTGTATATACTTGTGTTTTTTTTTTTCTCTTGTCACATAGATACAACACTACATTTGAGGCATTAACAAGAGAAAATGAAGACCGCTTGGTATGATCGTTCTAATCTCTATTTCCCTTCCTTTTCTTTTTCATTGTTCATATGAGGAGGATGGGCTTACATGTCAAGGAGGATGTGGTGTATTTTGTTGTTGTGGTTTGTGTATATATGTGTTGTTAGGAGTTGCATTTAGTTTATATGACATACTAGTTGGTAGAATCATATGCATTAGGTTGTACATATGTTAGTTGCATCATGGCATGTAGTTTGCATGGTTAGAAAAATTTTGCGAAAACCGTCTATTTGGGAAGCTTGACAAGTGTATATAGGCCCTAGTAGATGCTTTTTTTTTCTTCTTGAGACTTTGCTTGTTAGAATACTTGTAAAACACCCTAGGATGTGTCATGCTAGTATCCTTTGACCCATGAATTAAGGCCTAGTCAAGAGTACCTTGTGGTGTGATAACTCCTTGGCTACCGTTTATTCCAAGGTGATCCTTGAAACCATGCAACCAACCATCATCCTTGTTCTACCATAAATTTTGTCATCAAGGAGAATGAGCACAAAAACAAAAATTGTTTAAAATTTGAGTTCAAGTATTGAAATGAAAGAAAAGAAAAAGTTTGCAATTGCATCAAAAGAAAAGAGGAGTAACAAAAATGAAAACTCCTATGCTTCAAATATAAGGCACCCTCTTTACAAATTGGGGTGACTTTGAAAATGTTCAAAAAGAAAATGCAAAAAGTTGAAAAGTTGTCAAGTATTGAATTGCCAAAAATCAAAAGAAATCGCAAAAAGAAATTGTTCTCAAATGTCAAATGCCACAAGAAATTGGGGGGAAAAACAAAAACAAAGCAAACTCCCAAAGTGAAACTCAAATTCTATCGATCCCTTTATCCATCGTATCCATTTTTGTGCATGGTAGATAGGGGACGGTCCTTCTTCTGGTCTAGACAAGAGGGGGAATTCTGCGATCCTCCAGTGTTTCTAACACCATAGGGAGCCTATTCTTGACAAAAGCATTTAACGATTGAGGACAAAGGTACCCTAGCTTGACACAACTTGGAGGTGATTTATTGGTATCCTTCTAGGCTTAGTTGTTTGAAGAAATTGCATCTATGAAGGAGTGTGTACCCTTGAATTACTTCCCTTGTAGATAATTTCCGCCACTTAGATGAGGAAAGTGGCTATTCTTTTGTAGATGCATCCATTACTTGATTTTGTGTGCTTAATGTTTGGATGTGTCGCCATTTTGGCAAGACCCACCTTGCCTTGCAAGAAGGCATCCTACCTCATGGTTGTCTTGTTGTGAGTTGAAGGGGCGGAGTGAGACCCGCTAATTATCTCATATCGGTTATATTAGTTTAAATAAAGGTCTAGTTTTTGTCACCTCTTTACTCGGGACAAGTAAAGGTTCGGTTTGGGGATATTTGATGTGAACATTATTTGCGCACATTTAGTCCCCTAATTAAGCCTATTTTGCATACTATTATATCATTCCATGGCCATTTTATCCGCCAAAACCTTCCTATTTGCTTTCCTAGTTCATTTCGTATGTTTTGTAGGAAAGAAGATAATTAGGCGGAAATTCCCGTCTTTCGTGCATATTTGGAAGCTATTTGACGATATTTGATGGACTAGTATGAAGAGGAAGCGAGAACTAAAGACCAATCCTACAAGAATAAGAAGAAAGTGAAGAAAAAGGATTCTGACACAGAATCTGAGCGTCCAAAGGAACAAGACGACCGTCCAGGATGACAATCCGAGCCTCCAAGCCCCGAAACCGCTCGGATTCCGCTGCTACAATCCGAGCGGATTTACAGAAAGACACCCGTCCACCACTTCATGAATCCGCTCGTCTTCCCCTCTTGGACGGACGAATTGCGGCGTTTTCAGCCGAGATGCTCATCTTTCCAAAAAGACTAGCATTTCCCTACTTAAAACTCAAAAATGTAATTACTAATTTAGCCTTAGTTAACCTAATAAAGCTCTACTATATATACCCCACTTGTAAATAATCATAGCATGAAGTTTTTAGAGTAGAGAGCCTCCACATTAGAAATTCCTCTTAGATTAGATTAGGAATAGATTAGAATAAATTACTCTTTAATCTTTCCAAAAAAATTCACATTAATCTCTCCTTAATTATTGTTCAAGTTTGTTACTTTTGGGTAATTGAAGATTATTGGGTTATTATTGGAGGATTGAAAACCCTTCATCAATCAATCAAGTTTCTTCTATTATTCTTTGCATTATTATTTTGGAATCTCCATAGGTATAATTCTCTTACTCATTGTTATAATTATTGTTAATCTTTCTTACTTGTTCATCATATGTTACCTTGTTAATATGATTGACAACATATATTGCATGTTAAACTTGATAATGAGTGAGTAATCTTTTAGCTAGGATTAGTGGGTAATTAGGGAAATTAACATGGGGATTGATTCATGCTTAATCTAATGTGTTCACATGATTAAATTGCTTGCTTGTTGTGATGACAACCTATGCACATGTTATGTTTGATGAAATGCTAAGCCTATGAATGCTTGCATTTATAACCATCTCTTATCTACTCAACTTGACTTGTAAGATATAAACCAACTCGAGTCTTGTTAGACCATGCATAGAAGTTGAATAGGAGGAAAGTAAGTCGACTTGTAGGTGTTGTACAATCTAATCGATTCGGCTCTGGGACCCAACTCTTCCTATGAACCGTAAGACATAAACCAACTCGGTTCCTGCACAACATTAATTGCTTGCAACTTTGTAAACATGTTTGTATGATCAACTCCCATGAATCCCCTATGACCCCATGACATCCTAGTGCTTTTAGTCATTTGTTTATATCTCTTAGTTCATTGTTTGCTTTACTTTATTGCTTGCATTAGTCTAGAATACAACTACAAACCCAAACAAATTGTGACACTAGCATAAATTGAGATAGATAGACTTAGAACCCAAAGCACACCGTCCCATGGATCAACCTCGACTTACCGCTAACTAGTTGTATGTTGAGTATTATAAATGTGTTTGATTGGATGTGTGACGACCAACTCTTGTCCCGATCAGTTGTGCCTCACCCAGATCTTTCATCTGGAAATGGTTCTTCAACCATCCTTTTACCGAAGATAAGAGAGGAATGTCATTCCCAATCAAGAGTATGTCATCGACATACAATATCAAGAAAACAATCTTGCTCCCACTCGACTTGATATATAAGCATGGTTCCTCGACCGATCGAGTGAAACCATACTCTTCTATCATCTGGCCGAAACGATGATTCCAACTCCGAGAAGCTTGCTTAAGTCCATAAATGGAACGTTTAAGCTTGCACACTTTTTTAGGATTTTCAGGATCTATGAAACCTTCGGGTTGTACCATGTACAATTCCTCCTCCAAATAACCGTTTAAGAAGGCGGTTTTCACATCCATCTGCCAAATTTCATAGTCATGAAAAGCGGCAATCGCTAAGATTATCCGAATGGAACGCAGCATAACTACGGGTGCAAAAATTTCATCATAATGCAATCCGTGCACTTGAGTGAAACCTTTTGCCACTAGTCGTGTCTTATAGGTATCTAGTTGCCCTTCTACATAATGCTTTGTTTTGTAAAGCCATTTGCACTGAAGTGGTCGTACCGTATTAGGTAAATCAACAAGATCCCATACGTCATTCTCATACATGGAGTCCATCTCGGATCGCATGGCTTCAAGCCATAGCTTAGAGTCGGAACAGGTTATGGCACCTTTATAGGTAGCGGGTTCATTACTCTCTAGAAGTAAAACGTCATTTTCCTCGACCATACCAATGTATCTGTCTGGAGGATTAGAGACTCTACCCGACCTCCTAGGTTCCTAAGGAATGTTCACTGTATCATTAGTTGAAGGAACATATTCCTCCATCCGTTCCTTGGTTGTTGGTTCTTGAATCTTCGACAGCTCGAAGGTTCTATTACCTGACTTGTTCTCGAGAAATTCTTTCTCTAAAAACTTTGCACTAGCCGCAACAAAAACTCGATGTTCGGTAGGCGAATAGAAGTAATGACCAAACATTCCTTTTGGATAACCAATAAAGTATGTCTTGACCGATCACGGGCCGAGCTTATCCTCGTGTCTCCACTTGACATAAGCCTCGCAGCCCCAAACCCGAATAAAGGACAAGTTAGGGACCGTTCCCTTCCATATTTCATACGGAGTCTTGTCGACAGCTTTATACGGACTTCGGTTAAGTATAAGAGCAGCTGATAAAAGAGCAAAACCCCATAATGAATCAGGTACAACCGTGTGACTCATCATGGATCAAACCATATCAAGTAATGTTCGATTTCTCCGTTCGGACACACCATTTAATTGAGGTGTTCCAGGTGGAGTTAACTGTAAAACTATTCCACAGTCTTTAAGGTGTTGATCAAACTCATTTGAAAGATATTCGCCACCACGATCTGAACGGAGTGCTTTAACCTTTCTTCCCAGTTGGTTCTCAACCTTATTCTGGTATTATTTGAATTTTTCAAAAGACTCACTTTTATGCTTCATTAAGTAGACATATCCGTATCTACTCAAATCATCCGTGAAAGTGATAAAATATCTATAGCCTTCTCTTGCGGTGATTGACATAGGTCCACATACATCAGTATGTATGAGTCCTAATAGGTCATTAGCGCGCATTCCAACACCTTTGAAGGAAATTCGAATCATTTTGCCGATAAGACATGATTCACACGTGACAAATGATGAGAAATCAAATGTGGAGATAGTCCCACTCTCAATGAGTTTCTTTACACGTTTTTCATTTATGTGTCCCATTCCACAATGCCATAGATAAGTTTGATCTTTGTCACCAACCTTTAATTTCTTATTATTCACATGTAATATCTCTGTGGTTTGATCTAAGATATAAATTCCATTCATGGAAACTGCTTTGCCATAAACAATTTCATTAAAAGAGAAAATACAGCTATTGTCCTTTATTGAAAATGAAAAACCGTCTTTATCAAGTACGGAAACAGAAATAATATTCTTAAATAAACTGGGTACATAGTAACAGTTATATAAATATAACTCAAAACCACTCCGGAGCTGGATTACGTTTGTTCCCTTTGAGACTGCAGCAACTCTTGCTCCATTCCCGACTCGCAAGTCCACATCACCCTTTGTGAGGGGTGTGATGTTTTTTAGGCCCTGCAAATGATTACACAGATGAGAACCACAACCAGTATCAAGTACCCAAGTTCTGAAACTTGCATGGTTAATCTCAATCATATGAATATAAGATGACATACCTACAGGAGTGACGCGGCCTGCTTTTATGTCCTCACGGTACACGGGACAGTTCTTCCTCCAATGCCCAGTCTTGTGACAATGGTGGCACTCAACGTTACCGCCCTTGCTCTTTTCCTTGCCTTGTGAGCCACTAGTCTCATCAGGCCCACTCTTACCGTTTCCTGACTTCTTAAACTTTGGCTTTCCTACAGTTAGGTCGCCGTGAGCTTTGCCCTTACCCTTATTCTTGTTGGAAATCATGAGAACATCTTGCTTCATGCTCCCACTCAATTTCATATCCTTCTCGGTCTGTACGAGAAGTGAGTGTAGCTCATGAGGACTTTTCTTCATGTCATTCATGTAGTAATTTGCCCTAAAAAGGGCAAAATCATCATGAAGTGAATGAAGCATACGGTCAATGACTATGCTCTCACTGATTTTGCAATCAAGTGCCTCCAGTTTCTCGACATTCTCAATCATGTTAAGAATGTGTGGGCTAACCGATTGGCCCTTCCAGAGTTTCGCATCAAAGAAGCGACAGGTATGCTCATAAGTAACGATTCTCGGTGCTTTTGAGAACTCATTAGTGAGCGTGGTGAAAATCTTGTTTGCACCTTTGGCAATGAAGCGTCTTTGCAAATTGGTTTCCATTGCAAAATGAGTACGTTCTTTATCGCACCTGCTTCCATGACGAAGTCACTATAAGCAAGTGACTCGTTAGCTCTTGCATTGGGGCCTGGGTTTGGCGGTATTGGCTCAGTCAAGTACTTGAGCTTACCATCAGCAATGGCAGCATTCCGTAATGATGCCTCCCAGTCCGCAAAGTTGGACCCGTCATTCTTCTGTCGTGTGGACTGATTCATGTGGTCCATGAAAGTTTTGAGCCATGATTCGCGTGCAAGTGTGGCACTTGGCATAGGGATATCATTATTTCCAGCCATTTGTTGTAAGCAGTATTATCAATATAAAACGAATTCTACACTGCGAAAAGAAGAAGAAAAATATAATAAGCATACTCATCGTTATGATTTAAGTCTAATGCAAAAACTGTTATAATGTGAAGACTCAAGCATTTATACAATTGACCTCCCTCGAGAATTATATAAATGATCCCTAGACTCAATTATCTGTAAATTGATAAGCCAACCTCTTGGCTAATTCTACTTTTAGAATTCTTGGTTGATAAATTTCTGTAAATTCTATCTATAGTCCATCATAATTACGAAAAACTCTTCGGATTATAATGTTGAGGTAAAATAAGTCAACACAAACTACTTACCCAACGTAGAAGGGGTCACATGGAGAGTAAGGTCATATATGCCTAACGACGAAGAAGGGATTCATAGTTGTTTGGCCTATAAAGACTAGTCTCAACTTATGTTTTAGAGGAAGATCCCATCAACTTTATTTTGATTCATTTTAAGTGAACTAATATCTAGCATGCGAGAATGAATAAACTAAGATGATGGCTTAAAATTGTGTGACATTTTTATGTCCAAGATAACTAACATTCAATCTATATGAGTCAATTTTCATGCATATTAGTAGGTGGTTTGGTTTAGGCGGAATATGATGCACTAACTATCATGCGATGAAAAGCAACAAGAAAGGAAAAACGTAAAATAAAAACAAAGTCCTAGTGTGGCCTATCTACCAAAATGAACATAAATAAAACTTTGGAATCCTTCCTAGGACCCGAGAAGCTTGTCTTGATGTTCCATCTTGGTCCATGTAGCGGGAATGAGCAATCCAATCTCCATCTTTAGTCTTCTCAAAACTGCAAATAAAAATTACAAAATAAACCTATTTACATTCTAATTTCAAAACATAATACTTAAAGAAAACCAAAGGAGATACGAGATCTCAAAATTACATCAAGATTATGTTTCCATCATTACGAAAACATAATCAACTAAGGCCACACTAGCTAATACAAAATTACAACCGATTGCAAAAATACGTAAATTAAACCATTCAACAATTCAAACAACTAAATAAAATGCATCAACTATAAATTAATCATTCAAGACATAATTAACTCACATTAATTTCAATCTTAATACACATTAACTTATAATATGAATTAATCTAACATTATTTTAAACCACTTTAAAATTATTGGGTATCTAAAATTTGTCAACTTTTTCACAACAAACATTTATACATGATAATTATAATGTATAATAATTATTATTTTTATAAACAGCTCTCGGCATTCTGCCCAAATTTCGAAAAAAAAAGTTTTTTTTTCTTTTTCTGCTCTCGGCATTCAGCCTAAAAACCAAAAAAACAGTTTTTTTTTTCTTTTCGAAAACATACCCTTTTAGATGAATAAATTTGTTTAATGTTGCTACTATAACAAGATTGGCATAATCATCAACTTTTAATTTAAACACAGATCCAAAATAGATGATTCAGTTTAACCTCTTAAAAATGAATATCTATGTTTTAGCCGGATTTTCCCTGGAAGGATCCGGCTTGATTATAGAGTAATAAGGGTATCTAGTTAAATGAATTAGGAATAAAAGTGTCAATGAATAATGGGAAAGAACTAAGTATAAATAATGTTGTTTGTATTTCTTTGACAAGCTGACCACAAGCTCAGTGTATACAATTGAATATTCAGGAAAATAATAGACAAGTTGTAGAGGAAAGATCAATAATATCGTCCGTCTACAAATGTTTAGATCATGCTATTTATAGTCTTCAAATATTAACGTTGGATGTATCCTCAACGTTCCCCTTAATCGTTGGAGTTGTTAGCTGGAAAATAGGGCACATTCCCTATTAATACGGTTGACTCGTTCTTTTTCAACAAACCGTTGTTCTTTTCCTTTTGCACGGTCTGATTTGCTAAGATTATGTGCTCTTTGTAGTTGGACTTGGTCTTCCATGAGAGTAGGATGTGGTTATTTATTCATATAACCGTATTTCTTGTTTGTCAGTTCCAGCCTGTTCAAGTATCTTATCAGGCTATTCTACGCTTACCATCAGGTTTTTCTTTTGTGATTTAGTAGCTTGCTTTCCTTGTGATACTCTTCGTCTGTCAAATAATAATTAGATATGTCTGGTCCTTGGTTGCCCTAATCAGCCTAACAAGGTCAGGCTAAATTAAAGTCTGACCAGGCTAAATTGGGCCTAACAATTGCCTCTTGACATTTTACCCGTGCTGGATCAGGCCAGGGGTGAGATGTCAATTTACCGGGTTTAAACAATAAAAAGAATTATATTTACTCAATGACTCTTAGACTCCTAGTGACCGGTAATCACTGCAACGGCTAACTACATGATGTCATGCTGACAGTTTTGTGTTTTCTAGGGTTTTTGCACTGTTACTCTTCTTCTATAAATACGGTAATTGTGATGAGTTCATTTTTCACCAAAGTTCTTCCACTTCTCTTGCTAAATCTTCTCTGAAATTCTTCCCTATTTCCCAGGAATTCCATTCTGCTAACTGTAATTTCTCATTAAGTAATATTAATTTATCACGATAAATAAAACAATAAAGGATATGGGAGCCAAAAAGCGTCCTGCTTCCCAGAAAGCTGCGGTTGATCCTCAACCCACAGATGTCCATGAGGATGAGGTGGTTGAAATTGATCCTCCTGCTCGTGCTATAGCATTTAAATATCAAGATTCTATCTTTTCTGCTCTTCAATCCCTGGATTCCTATTTTCCCGAGGAAAACCTATTGAAAACAAACTATGATGGAGTTTTAAGGGAGAAAAAATTGATTCCTGACTCGGCTGAGGTTTGGATTCCTGAGTTTTGTCTAGTCAGAGCTAACTAGGTATCACCTGGTTGGTTCTGTATTTATGAATGGGCGTTCAAAGCAGGTTGTAAGTTACCTTTTACTACTTTAATGATTGATACTATTCGTGCCATGGAAGTATCACCTTTCCAAATTTTGCCAATGGTTTGGAAACTTGTCCATTCTATTGAAAATTTATGTGCTAAACATAAACTTGTAATTACTTATAACGATATCAAGGCAGTATATCATCTGAAAAATCCTTCTACCGGTCGTTTCAATTTGAGAATCAAGTCGAAAATGTCTCCATTAATTACTAACCTGGACTCTGGGGACGATAAAGGCTGGGCAAAGACTTACCTGTTTATCCGGACTGAAAGTCTGGGGTCAGGCCTGGATTATTTGAGATATCCTCCTTTGGAGAGTGGTAGGTTTCCTGCATTCTTAATTTGCATTTTATATACTACGAAATTGGAATATTTAAGTTTTACCTGTGCATTTTTGGTTATATTTGCAGCTCCTGACTGGAATTTTGACCCTCTTGACGAGGAGTCTATTTCAAGGATAGAGGCCTTTCTTTCTATTCCTGAGGAGGAGAGGACTTGGCCTGCTAGTCTGGGCAGGGATTTGTTGCCCCAGTATATGAAGCCTAAGCTGAGTGTGGTTAAAGTAATCAAAGGCAAGCCTAGCTCCACTGCTCTTTCTTGTATGTCTTCTATATGTCTTTATGTTGATTGTTGTCTTCTTGCCGCTTCTCTTATGATATTTATATGTATTTTTTATACATTCAGTGTACAGATCTTCTGCTAGGTTGGCCAGCTTTAGCGCGGCTGATTTGAAAGCTGGGGTTGCTAGAATTGCTGAACAGTCCAAGAGCCAGGAGGCTAGTGGGAGTGACAAGACACTTGACATTTTGGTTTCTGATGTCTAGCCTCCCCAGGAACTGCCCAGGCTAGTATCCCCAGAGGTCGTTCAAGCTTCTAAAAGGAGGATGGAATCTGTCATTCCTGAAGAGGAAGGGAGAGAGAAAAAGCCTATTCAGGCTCAACCAATCAGGAGTGTCAGGGAAGTGTCTGCTCGGATGGACGATATGGACGCTGCCCGGGCACAGATAATTGAGTTATCTGCTAGTATGAGCGGCCAGCTTTTATCTGACAATACCCTTGAGTCTTCTACCAAAGTGGTGTCTATCTTGTCTTCTCTTGTGACAAAGGCTGCTGCTCTTGCTTCTCAAGCTAAGGAGGTTAGGTTCAAAGGGCCTTTTTTAATTATTATGTGTTCTTTGTGTTACTTTATGTTTGGCTGATTGATTTTCTTTCATTTTTCTGTAGGGATTGGATGCTGGGTTGGCTACTGCTTGTCAGCTCAGGGATGCCCATGCTAGGATTTCTGGCTTAGAAGAAAAATTAGATAAAGTTAACCGCGAGCTGCACACATCCAGGGGTAATGAGCTAATACTTCAGTCTCAGCTGGGGTCGGCTAGAGAGGCATCTAGGGCTGCTTTAGTTTGTGAGGTTGCTGCAAAAAACGCTGAGAAAGTTGTCAAGCAAGAGCTCGAGGCTGCAAGGGAAGAGCTGGAGACCGTCAAGGAAGAGCCGGTCGGCCGAGAAGCGGTGCAATGCAGATCACCCGAGGAAAAATGAAGAGCTTGGTGCTGAAAAGGAGCTAGCGGGAGGCGTGGCTTGCTGATGCTGCTCAGTACTTCTTTGGGAAAGGCCGGGTTGATGCTATCAGGGATCTGGAATCTGACCGGGCTAAGTGGGATCCGGATCGGGATGAGACAGCTCTGGACACCCAGTATCCTGATTTGGCCAATATGGGTCAAGAAGAAGAAGTGGATTCTCCTCCTTCCAAGGAGAAATCTGGTGATCAAGAAATGGTGGATGGTTGTGAGTCGGTTACTGGTTCGAAGCCTGTTTAGATTTATGTTTTTGCTTTTCGTTTTGGCCCATCCAGGAGGGATGTTCCTGGAATGAATAATTATTAGGTATGTGGTAGGGCTGGCTTTTTGAATGAATATTTTGTTTCGGTTTTGAATAAATATTTGGTCTTTGTTGGTTTCTTTTTGTGTTTTGATAAGGTATATTTGTAGTGTTAGATGTATACTGGATCTAGCCAGTTATTCGACCGATCGGGCGATTTTTGACCGGATCCGCGATTATTCGAATGGATCGGGCCAGTTTTTTGCACTGGATCTGGCCAGTTCTTTGTGTCATGGGTGGGGTTATTGCCTGTCTGGAGGGCTTATGTCCCCTGCCTGTCTGGAGGGCTCATGACCCATCCATGTCATACAAGCCAGGAAAAGGTTTTCCAGGTTTGTATATTAAATTGAGCTCAGTATTTTAAGGCCTGTTTTTGCAACTGAAAGTTGGATAAGGATATCAGTGGGGTGGCCCCCAATCTTTAAAATTTGTTTTAAGTAAACTACAGTATGTAAAACAAATATTGAAGATTCTACTCGTTAAAGGGAAATACGAGAATATTGATACGTACTTGGGCTCATAATGGAAGAAATCATATAAGGCATTTATTCATATAATGGCAAATATCGTACATTTAGTTTCATATCATGTCAGGCAGGAAATGGTAAGATAAAGATTATACCTGGACTGGGGGATATATTTTATATGTGAAATAGTTTTAAGTGTGCAATATTCCAAGCTCTTGGGATCATTTCGCCGTCCAGGGTTTGTAGTCTATAAGCTCCCTGGCCGACTATTAAGTCAATCAGGTAGGGACCTTCCCAGGTTGGGGCCAATTTGCCGGCGTTCTTCTCTTTTGTGTTTTGAAAAACTTTTCTGAGAACTAGGTCTCCTACCCTGAATACTCTAGCTTTGACAGACTTGTTGTAGCTTTTTGCAACTCTTTGCTGATATGCTGCCATTCTAATGCTGGTTTCATCTCTTAGTTCTTCCGTTAAGTCCAGGTTATCCTCCATTAGAGGTATATTGCTCGTTATTGTATTCAGGCTGCATCTGGCTGATGGAATGTCGACCTCTGCTGGGATTACTGCTTCACATCCATAGACCAAGGAGTAGGGGGTTTGGCATGTGGATGTTTTAGGCGTGGTTCTGTCAGCCCAGAGGACCAAGGGGAGCTCTTCAGCCCATCTACCTTTCTTTCTAGCTTCTTCTTTATGCAACTGATTATTACATGGTTACTAGATTCTGCCTGGCCGTTAGCTTTTGGATATCCTGGTGTGGAAGTCACCAGGTTGATGTTCCATTGAGCACAGAAAGCTGCTGTTCTTTTTCCCACGAATTGCGTGCCATTGTCGCATACTATTTCAGAAGGGATGCCATATCTACATATGATGTTCCGTTTGATGAATGCTATGACATCCTTTTCTTTGACTTGCATGTATGAATCAGCTTCTATCCACTTGGAGAAGTAGTCAGTCATTACTAGCATAAAAACTTTTTGCAAGGGTGCTTGAGGTAGTTTTCCTACTATATCCATGCCCCACTTCATAAATGGCCAGGGGGCGGATATGGAATGTAGTTCCTCAGATGGTTGGTGGATATATGGTCCATGAATCTGGCAAGCTTCGTATTTAGAGCTGAATTCCAGGCAATCGGCCCTCAAAGTGGGCCAATAATAACCTGTTCTGAGTACCTTGCTTGCCAGGCTTCTTCCGCCTTTATGATTTCCACAGTATCCTCCATGGATTTCTGATAGTATCTGTTCAGCTTCTTGTGGTTCCAGGCATCTGAGGTATGGTCCTGCCTGCGATTTCTTAAAAAGCACGTTGTTAATAATAGTATATGAAGCAGCTTTGATTTTGAGTGCCCTAGCATCTTGCTTATTCAGGGGGAGGATTCCTTGTTGTAGCCAATCATAGTAAGGTTTTGTCCATGAATTGGCAATATATATTGGAAAATTTTCATCTTGTTTGTTTATTGCAGGTTCTAATAGATGTACGATAGGTATTTTATCAAAGTCAGGGGGACTGAAGTTGGATCCTAGGCCGGCTAGGGCGTCGGCCTGGGTATTCAAGTCCCTAGGAATTTGTTCAATATTAAAATTGCGAAATTTCGGTTTTAAATTTTGGACAACTTCTAAATAGAGTATCATTTTTGAGTCTTTAGCAGTGTATACTTCATTTACTTGGTTTGAAATAAGAAGGGAATCAGTACGTACCTTTAGGTTTTGTACACCAAGGTCAATACATACCTATAATCCGACTATTAGGGCTTCATATTCCGCCTCATTGTTGGTAGCTTCGAATGCACAACTTATAGCTTGCACTATCTTATCCCCCTGTGGCGATTTTAGTACTACCCCTAGGCTGGTGCCCCTCATGTTGGCTGCACCATCGACGAATAGGGTCCATTCTAGGTCTGTTTGGTCATTGGTCAGTCTATTTACTTCTTTTATTAGGTCGGGTTCTAGAGCTGGACTAAAATCAGCCACAAAGTCTGCTAGTGCTTGTGACTTAATTGTTGTCCTTGGTTCAAATGTTATGTTGTATGTGCTTAGCTGGACTGACCATTTGCACATTCGTCCGGATAATTCTGGCTTTCTAAGTACAGATTTGATAGGAAGATTTGTTCTGACTATTATAGGGTGACCTTCAAAATATGGTCTTAACTTGGTGCAACTCATAATTAAAGCTAAAACGTATTTTTCAAGTAGCCCATACCTGATCTCTGCGTCTAGTAGACTTTTACTTACGTAATAGACAGGGTGTTGTTGTCTGTCCGCTTCTTTGACCAGAACTGCGCTGACAGCAGTTTCCGTGACTGACAGGTATACTGTCAGAGGTTCGTCTTTGACTGGTTTCACCAACAAGGGTGGAGAGGATAGGTATGTTTTCAGATCTTCAAAGGCAGCTTGATGATCAAGAGTCCATTGAAAGTCTTTGTTTTTCCTTCGCAGGTTATAAAATGATTTGCATTTCTCTGATGACTTTGAAATGAATCTGTTCAGGGCTGATATTCTTCCTGTCAGCTTTTGTATGTCTTTGACTGTCTTTGGTGGTTCTAGCTCCAGGATGGCTTTGATCTGTTCAAGGCTGGCTTCTATTCCTCTTTTTGTCACCATATAGCCCAGGAATTTGCCTGTTGAGGCTCCAAAATGGCATTTCTGTGGGTTGAGCTTCATGTTCAATTTTTCCAGTATTTGGAAGGCTACTTCTAGGTCTTTGATGTGGTCTTATGCCTTTTTTGACTTGACTACCATATCGTCAATGTAGACTTCCATGGTGTCTCCTATTTGATCTTTGAACATTATGTTGACTAATCTTTGATAGGTTGCACCTGCATTTTTTAATCCAAAGGGCATAGCAGTATAACAGTATATTCCTCTTTTAGTGATGAAGGTTGGACTTTCCTGATCTGCGGGGTGCATCTTTATTTGGTTGAATCCACTAGAGGCATCCATGAATGTTAACATCTCGTGGCTTGCAGTGGCATCCACCATTGCATCGATATGTGGCAGGGGAAATGGATCTTTGGGGCAGGCCTTGTTTAGGTCGGTGTAGTCTACACAGACTCTCCATTTGCCGTTTTTCTTTTGGACGACTACTACATTTGCAAGCCAGTCGGGGTACATTACTTCCCTGATCATTCCCATGTCCAATAGCTTGTCAACTTCTTTTGCAGAACAGGCTTAAAGGATTTGTCAATATTTAACTTATGGGTTATAATATCAGCATCTATACCAGTCATATCAAAATGTGACCAAGCAAAACAAGACATTTTAGTTTTGAGAAAGCTGACCAGATTGGTCCGACCGAGTCACCGCATCGACCCTACAAGTACCTTCCTGTCAGGGAATTCCGGGTCCAGAATGACCTCTCCTGTTTCCATTTGTGACTGCGCAATATATTCTTTCCTGACAGGTGACTTTAATTGCTATGCGAGGGACTTACCTGACTTTGAAGGTTTCAAAGCCTGGGTGTAGCATTCCTGAGCTGTCCTTTGTTCTCCCCTGATGGTGGTTATCCCCCATTCGGTTGGTATTTTCACACATTGATGGTATGTTGACGGGATTGCTTTGACGTTGTGGATCCATGGTCTGCCCAGGATTACGTTATACGAGGATAGGCAATCCATTACCCCGAATCTTTCATAGGAAGCCACGCCTTCCACATAGGTTGGCAGGCTAATTTCTCCCAGGGTGTTCTTTGTTTCTCCGCTGAATCCAACCAGGACACTGGATTTTTTGATGATTTTCTCTTCATCTATCCTCATAGCTTTGAGGACGTCAAGCATCACCAAGTTGATTGAACTGCCCCCGTCTATCAGGATTCTTGATACCTTAGTTGTGCCAATTTGCATGGTAATTACCAAGCTGTCATGGTGTAGATCTGATATTCCCTGCAAGTCTGAGTCATCAAAAGTAACAACAGGTAATGACTTAGATCTAAGAGGGGGTTGAAGTTTAGACTCCCTGGATATTCTTTTGGCAGCCGAGCTGGTTAAGCCACAGATTTCTGATCCTCCATTTATGAACTTGACTTCATAGATGGGGGGGAGGAGGAGAAGGATCTCTGTTGTTCCCTAAATCTCTCTTGTTTTGTCCTTCATCTTTGTTATTTGGCTGTTGGATTAAGACTTTCAGATAACCCTTCCTTAGGAGGTATGCCACTTGTTTCCTGAGTTGGATTCATTCTTATATGGTGTGCCCGATGTCTTGGTGGAAGTCACACCATCTCGTTGGGTCTTTCCTGGGGTTGTCGGATTTTTTGGGCCATCTGACCGTGTCTCCCAAGCTTTCCAGACGTTTGATTAATCCTGCAGTATTTATAGACAAGTTATATTCAGGAATAGTTGGTAGGCTAGAAAGGTTACCTTTGTGTTCTTGTGCCATGTTGACTTCAGATCGTTCAGGTCTGGAATAGGATGCTGATCTGGGGTTGCCTCCTTTCTGGTAGGAGCTTTTCCTGTTAGTGTGTCCATAGCCTTGCTTTCCTCCGGTCGAGTTTGTTCTGAAGTTGAGATCTTCTTCCAATGTGACATGTTCTAAGGCGATGGATTGAACAATGGCAACGGTTGGGCAGGCTTTTTTGGTTAAGTCTGCATAGATGTCACTATCAAGCAGGACTCCTTGCCTGAAGGCTTCTACCGCCGTCTCTTCGTCGCACCTGGGAATGGCTACCTTCTCTTTGACAAATCTTGCCAGGAATTCTTTGAGAGATTCTTCAGGAAGTTGCTTTACCCTGAACAGGTTACTGGGTCTCTTGGCCATGTCTCTGCTGCTTGCGAATTGTTGATTGAAGGCATTGGCCAGTTCTGCAAAAATTTTGATACTCCCATTTGGGAGATTGATGAACCATTGTAATGCTGCTCCTGTCAGGGTTGTACCAAAGCCTTTACACATGCAGACCTGCCTGAGTTCACTGGGTATTGAGGCGGCTAACATCTTCTGTTTGAATATGGCAACGTGATTTTGTGAATCAGAGGTTCCATCATAAGTTCTCATGGATGGGACGGTAAATTTCTTGGGGAGATCAATCTTTGCAATTTCATCTCGCAAGGGTGAATCGTGAAGCCGTCAACTTCTACTTCAGCCACAGGGTCTGGCACTCCAGGTATATTTTCTATTTTGTTGTGGAGTTTTTGAATTTCCTGAAGCATAGCCATCATTATTGTTGCTTCAGGTTTGTTTGTTTCATCGTTGGGAATGATTTGGGTGCCGGATGAGGTATCCTTTTCCGGAGTTCCAAAATTGGAAAAGTCAATGTTTTTGAAAATGGATGAGAATGGGGTTTCTGGTTCGAATCTGGTCTTGGAGCCTGAAGCCTGATTTTCCAATTTTTTTTCTCAGGTTAGACTCAGATTCCTTAAGCCTACTGATTTCAGCCTATGCTTGGGCTACCTTTTCTTGAATTGTCTCCAATTCTTTGATCTTAGCTAAGGCAGCCGCCAATTGTTGTTCTAGCGTGAGTTCTACCATTTTTGTATGTGAATATTAAATGATGAATGGTAAAAGAATTTTTTTTTTGATTAACGAACTAGATGCCCCACGGTGGGCGCCAATTGTTTTAGCAGGATTTTCCCTGGAAGGATGCGGCTTGATTATAGAGTAATAAGGGTATCTAGTTCAATGAATTAGAAATAAAAGTGTCAATGAATAATGGGAAAGAACTAAGTATAAATAATGTTGTTTGTATTTCTTTGACAAGCTGACCACAAGCTCAGTGTATACAATTGAATATTCAGGAAAATAATAGACAAGTTGTAGAGGAAAGATCAATAATATCGTCCGTCTACAAATGTTTAAATCAAGCTATTTATAGTCTTCAAATATTAACGTTGGATGAATCCTCAACGTTCCCCTTAATCGTTGGAGTTGTTAGCTGGAAAATAGGGCACATTCCCTATTAATACGGTTGACTCGTTCTTTTTCAACAAACCGTTGTTCTTTTCCTTTTGCACGTTCTGATTTGCTAAGATTATGTGCTCTTTGTAGTTGGACTTGGTCTTCCATGAGAGTAGGACGTGGTTATTTGTTCATATAACCGTATTTCTTGTTTGTCAATTTGATCCAGCCTGTCCAAGTATCTTATCAGGCTATTCTACGCTTACCATCAGGTTTTTATTCTGGGATTTAGTAGCTTGCTTGCCTTGTGATACTCTTCATCTGTCAAATAATAATTAGATTTGTCTGGTCCTTGGTTGCCCCAATCAGCCTAACAAGGTCAGGCTAAATTAAAGTCTGACCAGGCTAAATTGGGCCAAACAATCTAAATTATGATTAAATCAATTATCTGAATATTTGACTCATCACAATTGATTTGAACATTGTTAAATTAATTAAACATGATTCTTTAACAACAAGTATGCCAAAACTATATAGCAAAACAAATGAATATCATCAATCAAAACAATTTCCATTTACATTTCAATTTAATTCTTATTAAATCAAAACATCTACAAATTTATCATATTATCATCTTAACATGTTAAAACAACAATATCAATAAATCAAAATGGAAACAAGGCATCAAAAACCAAAAAAAAAACATCTCGGCATAAAAAAAAATTGTTGCGGCCAAAAAAAAATATTTTTTTTTTGTTTCATTTCATTTATGAAAATCATATAAAATAATTTCGTGGCCTATGCTCTAATACCACTTGTGGGAAATATCGGTATATCTCATCAAGAAAATTCGGATTATAACAAAATTATAGAATATGAAATTGCTAGTCATAAACGAATTGTATAAACAAAAGAATAGAGATTAGAATCAACCTTTGGTCCTAGCAATTAGGCCTAAGAACAAATATCGAGATCGATATTCTCCTAATCGTTGCACCCAAAATGCTCCGAGAAATGCCTCTCTTTTTGCTAGAATAAGAACCCTATTCTAATAATAATTTTAGGGTTTTTTTTGTGATGAGAGAATTAGGTCAAAAAGAAGTGAAATAAATGATCCCATTTTCTCTTTCTTTTAACCGTCCCAATGAGATAAAATAGGAAGATATTTTTCTTCTTTTTTCTCCCTTAAACCGATTTAACCAACAACCAAAAATAAGGAGAAAATCTTCTTATTTTAGGTTATCATCAAATTGCATATAATGTGTATATTTCTCAATTGTCAATTATGTCGACACGTATTTAATAAGTCCACACACAACAGTTTGTAGTCGATTCATTAATACCGGTGTGTCAATCATTTATTATGACAATGTCGTATAATATATACTTTAACTATAAATGTCGCATATTTATAATTTGCTAAATAAATATAACCGTTTACGTTTAATTACGAATTAACATCTTAATTCGTTTAAGCTAACATTATATACATTAATTAAATATAACAGTTTATATTCAATTTACGAATTAACAATTAATTCGTCTCAGCTGATATTATTTAATTGAATTAAATAATCGTCTCATCATCACATTGACTAACTTTTTAGTCAAATACATGGACTAACTTTTTAGTCATATAAGGCATCAATGTGATTATATTTTCATACAATCACATCTCTCAAACACATACTTTAGGTGTGACATTTAGGGACCAGTTGATCACCGCCATCAGTATGATAATAACGTCAAACTTCTAGCAAGTCAACCATTATTAGTAAACGTTAATCAACTGATAAAATACTAAGTATACCCTGTGAACCTATAAGAGATTTATACACGTTATCACACTAACTGTGGAGGACACTAGCTCCGACACTATCTTTTGAAAAATACATCTATTTTTCTCGAAAGATAGCCTCATGAGCTACAAACAATTTCATACTTATGATTGTGAAGGAGGAAAAATATCGCACATGCATGTTGACCTTAATAGATGACCCTAAGCCCTACCATATCTCGTATGGAGTCGTATAAGTGGTTACATGTCTTAGTTACAAGTGGTGTAGCCAATTGGTATGTAAAATTCCTTACTTTGAGTTCAAATAACTCTATTTGACTTTGCAATCGATCATTCTTATATCAAATAAGATGTGACATTTAGTTATAAAAGCATAAGGGAGAATCAAATTCATAGCTTATGAACTCATTACAATGATGCAATCGTTATAATTCTTTTATGATCAATTTGAGTCAATACGATTTATGTTTTTGATGTAAATAGTGTATAATGACAAGTTTTAGAACAAAGGAATTCCATAAAATGAGTGACTTGGGTTGAAAACCAAGTCACCAAAATCCAAATACAACCTTTGTGTTTGAAAACAAAAGGAAATAAACTAATTTCCATGTCAAACAAGGAAATTTCAAGAAGTTGTAAAACAACATTTCAAAATACAACAATAAAGAGAAGACAATCAAAATAAGGGCCAAGCTTCCATAGGTCTTCTACTATGGGCGGCTACTCTAGCTTCCCTTGAAGAGCCTCCTTAGGCTTGCTTGTCTTTGCCTCTGTCTTTGCTCGAATGCCCTTAAATACAATTAAAAAAGAGTAAGAATCACAACTTGTATCCAAATACCAAAGTTGAGATTGAAATAAAAACATGAATGATAGAGAGAAATATATATATATATATATATATATATATATATATATATATTACCTACAGGAACAATTTTTCCAGTTTTGAGATCTCCAAGATACTTCGGGCAATTCCTCTTCCAATGTCCTACGCCATTACAATAATGGCATTTGTCCTCGGAAGTAGCACCTGTTTTAGAAGAGCTTTTCTCAATAGCTTTTCCTTTTCCCTTGAAGGGAGTGGGCTTCTTACTCTTGCTAGCACTCTTTTTAAATTTCCCTTTGCTCTTATTGTTAATAACGAGCACATCCTTGGTTGAGCTAACATTTAGACCCAAGTCCCTCTCGGCTTGCACAAGCCTTCTGTGCCACTCATGGAGAGTAGTCCTAATATTTTGCATATTGTAGTTTACCCTAAACTGTACATATGCTTTGATTTTGTTGAGGGAATGTAGAACTCGGTCTATAACGAGTTGTTCGGGAATGTCAACCCCTTGCATTTTAAGGGTCTCAACAAGCTCTATCAACTTGAGCACATGAGGGCTAACCTTTTGGCCCTCTTTGATGTTGATCTCGAAAAACGCGGAGGCCGCGTCATATTGGATGATCCTTGGAGCTTGCGAAAACATGGTCACAAGCTTGGTGTAGATCTCATAGGCCGTGCTTATCTTAATAGCACTCCTTTGGAGATCGGCTTCCATTGAGAAAATCAAGACGTTCTTGATTGCGGCCGATTCTTATAGGTAAGCCTCATAGGCTTGCCTCACAGCGGGGGTAGACCTAGTTGTAGGTGCAGCGGGAGCGGCTTCGGTAAGGTAACGAAGCTTATCGTCACCTTCCGCGGCCAAGAGGAGTTGCGCGTCCCAATCGGCGAAGTTATACCCATTCTTTTCAAGTTTACATCGATCCATAAAGGATCGATGCCAAGAAGCATTGGTGAGTGGTGAAGCGGTTGCGCTAGTTGATGCGGATGAATTAGGAGTTGTCATTGCTTATTAATCAAACTAACTACAAAATAGAAAATGAAGGAATCAAAAACATTTATCGTTTTAATTAATCTTGCAAACATTTTAAACAAGTCTAGCATTTATATAGTGACCTCTACCCAACTATAATAAATGATTCTGAGATCCATCTTTATACAAATATGGGCACGGGGAAACCGATACATCCCATACTTATGTAAATTTGGTGAATTAACTCTTTAATTGATTCTACTTTAGAACTCTCGGTTGATGAATTTCATAAAACCCATCTTATAGCCCTGGAACATAAGACTAGTTATAATATCCTGTTGAGACCAAGCAAATTTCGTGTGTAATGATGTTTTATTACCCCACTTACCCAATGAAAAATGAAAGCACTCTCGGAAAACCGAACAACCCCAAATGTCACTGGGATTCATGGGTCCTACTATTTGGTAAAGCTATTCTCAATTTTAAATTTAGTGAGAGGTCATGTCAATTTATTATCTATCTCGTTTAGTGAAATGAATCGGTGAACTATCGATAATTGTCGATGACTCGATAAGAAAAGATATGCATGTGAAGTTATGGCAATTTGGCAATACATGCCACATATGAAGAGAAATGCAAAGCAAATAATAAATTCCTAGTATGCACTTCCTAAAAATAGAAAATCAAATAATCTATTACAAATTCGGAAACCAACTCCATTGGTCCCTTGATCTTCAAGTGGCACGCCTCCCAAGAACACCATCTTCGTCGGAGCGCCTTTCCGAATGGCACCGTCTTGAAGGAACTCCGGAATTAAAAATATAGTAATGAAATTACATAGCTTTTTCATTATACATATAAAATGGAAAAACTTAGTAAAAGTAAAAGTGATACGAGATCACATTAAATTACAACCGTATCGATATCCCCTTACATTACGGGAAATATCAATAAAACTAAGGCCATACTAAAATAAAATTACATATCTCAAAATTATATAAATAAAATATGACATTCATCATTGAAATATGCAGCATTATAATATGTATCTAACATGCCAATTTATGTGCCAAATCGCCCTATTTAAACTTTTATCTTAAATACATCCCGGTTATATGGATATTCGCGATCTTGAACTTATTAAAATCGCAAAATAATACTAAAATAAAATTTTAGCCCAAGTTAATTATCCTAACTCTCTTAGGACTCAAAATTAATCATCACTCAGTTTTTGATAACAATTCAACTTGGTATTACAATTATGTTCATATATGACCTTAAAATTATAAATTTTATTAAATAAATCCAAATTAAATTACAATAATTTCAAAATTTGAATTTTAAATTTTTGAACATTCTGGAATATTACCATAATACTCATAATGTTAAAAATAAAGGTTAAGAAAATCGAATTTATTTCGGGAAAAATAGTTGCGATTAATCGGTTTTATCAAATAAAATATCTAAAGCATATGAAAATCAATCTATTCAATTTTTCAACTTTAGATCTGATATTTGGGACATAAAAGCAACCTAAAATAATTTTCCCATGCCATGAAATTCAGTTTAGCAATTTTTTTCTAAAATAGTCACTATTTATGTCATTTTTACACTAAAAATTCATAAATCATGCAAGATGAATCGTGTTCATCTCAAATTTTACACAAAGTGAGTAAAATATGCATGTGAAAACATATTAAAATTTCAAAGCCAGTTTCAAAGTTTAACTATTTTTAGTTATTTAAACACCATTTTACTCATTAAAATGTAGTAAAATCACTAAAAATCATTAAAATGAGCAATAATATACCATAAATCATCAAAATGGCCTAAAATTATAGTAGGACCAGAATATATTAGTTTGCAAATGGTTTCGTGATTTTATCTAATAAATTACAAAATACTAGTTTTATTTAAGTTACTAATAACTCGAAAAAACTATAAATCGATTATGCATGCAACATCCTATGCTCTGATTGGTCGGTGCCGGCTTTGTTACTCGTCGTCAAAAGTTACCTAAACCAAAACAATATTTATAACTTCACAAACTACTCTACTCTTAGTAAAGAGGTAAGTAAAGGTCGGATCCCAAGGGACGGGTATTGATGTAGGATTTTCGATTGCAAATGGTTGTGTCTAAGGGTGTCACAATTTGGGTTGAGGCAGAAGATCAACCAAACTAATAAACAAAATAAAAGCAAAGCAATGAAAACAAGTAAGATGATTAAAATGAGATGTAAACAATTGATTAAAAGCACTAGGGTGTCATGGGTTCATAGGGGATTCATGGGATTTGATCATACAAACATGTTCTCTACTAGATCCAAGCAATTATTGTTGTGATAGGATCGAGTTGGTTTATGTCTTACAATCTCTAAGAAGGTTTGGGTCCCGGAGCCGAATCGATTAGATTGTATAACACCTACAAGTCGACTTAATCCTCCCTATCCAACTATATGCATGGTCTAATGAGACTCGAGTTGGTTTATTTCTTACAAGTCTCATTGAAAAGATAGGTGATGGGTAAAAAATGCAAGGATTCATAGGCTCGCATTTCATCAAACATAACATGTGCATAAGTTGGAATCGAAATAAGCAAGCAAATTAATTATGAAAACATATTAGATTAAGCATGAATCAATCCCCATGTTGGTTTCCCCTAATTCCCCATTAACCCTAGTTAAGGAAACTACTCACTCATTATCAAGTTTAACATGCTAACAAGGTTGTCAATCATAATAGCAAGGCAAAACATGATGAACAAATGAAGATGATTAACAATAATTAAAAAGGATTAAGAGAGAATTATACCTATAGAGATGATTCCAAATAATAAAGCAATAAATAATAGAAGTACTTGATGATTGATGGAAGGTTGTCAATCTTCCAAATAAACCCAAATGATAGAAGTACTTGATGATTGATGGAAGGTTCTACAAGGGAATCCAAGCGGATCAGGGGAGAGACGCTCGGATTTGTTGGCCTCAAGACGAGCGTCTTGGCATCGGGACGCTCGGATTCTGGGCAGGGAGACGCTCATCCTGGACAGGGAGACGCTCGGATCCTGGGTCAGCACTTCTCTTTTCTTCTTTCCTCAACAATCCTCGGGGATCTTGTTGGGGATGCAAGGGTCCTTTCATCATTGCCCAATCCACTTTATTATCTACATAGGCCTTCTAGTATCGTCTTCCCTTTGATGTCGGTCATTAAATTCGATCAATTTAGCTCCAATTTTCCATGAAAATGCAAGGTTTGCACTCATTTCCTACCAAGGAAATAAAACCTCAAAGACTATGTAAAAGGGGAAACTAAAGATAGTAAATGACCCAATTATACACTAAAAAGCATAGGAACGAGGCTAACTCGGGGACTAAATAAGCTCATATATGAGTCACATCATTGATACCAATTCAAAGTTTCAATAAACCATTTTATTAGACTCTTCTAATAATAAAACTAATTTACTCATTAAACTAGTGGTGGATCTAGTGCATGCATAACAAAATAAAGAGATTAAGAAGAAAACAATTTTCTTTACATTGTAGTAAGGTTCGAAAATGGGCACAAGTAAGGTATCCCACCTTCACTTGTTCTTGAGCTAAAAATAGTGGATGATCCTCCAACCTCAAGTATAGAGATACTCCTTAAAAATTGCACCCAAGACTTTTTCCCTTAAATCTAATTTATATATTAACTAGATAATAAATTAGATACCTTAAATAATATTTCTAATCTAATATAACTACTACTATTAGTAGTATATTTTGTTATTAGAAATATAAGAACAATAATTTAGAGCTTCTAAAACTATTTTTAGAATGAGAAAGAATCAAAATTACACAAGACAATTTTGTGAATTGGTTGAATGAAAAAATAAGAGCCAAGCTCTTATTTTAGAGGGGGTGACCGGTTTGGAAGGTCAAGAGAAGGCTAATGCATGGCCTTCACTTTTCATATTATTCTTCACAAGAAAACTAGGTGTGAAGGCTACTTAGTAATAGGTAATCATTGTGTTTTATTTAACAATTAAATAAAAACACCCACTAACTCATAAAACCCTCCATTTTTTCGGTCATCCATTTAAAATGGAATCCATTTTATTTTGTTAACTTTGTCAATTGTATTATTATGTGATATGTGACCTATAATGAGTCATATGTCATTTTAATGCATACTTAACTTATTAAATATCATTATTTATAAAAATAAATCACATACAATAAATCAACTAGTAATTCATAATTACATGTAAATAAAATGTGTCATATTAATATAATTTACAACATTTTGTAATTATAATTAACCAATCATTCTTATTTCAATTGTTTCATAAACAATAATCAATTTTAGTAATAATACATTTTAACTACTAAAATAACTCTTATTTAATCATATTACTATAAGATACGAATTCTCACTCATAAAATAAATTGTTCAATTTTAAGGAATTAATTAACTTGTATCGACATAAAATTAATTAACTTATGTATTAAGGGAATTGTCCTATAGGTGTGACCTTAAGGGATCAACTGATCACCACCGTCAAATGACAGTAATGTAAAACTCTAGTTAGCCAATCATTACCGATTAACGTTGATTAGTTGATAATATTATTGAATCATCCCCTCCATATTCTTATTATGAAATTTAATCATGTGATCGCACTATTGTTGAGGACACTTACTCCAACAAGCCCATCCTACATTAACTTGGTTGAAAGAAATTTGTTTGGAGGGGAAGCTACGGAAGACCCTGCTACACATATGGAGAGATTCGTTACATACTGCTGCTCCATACCCTTGACTGCTGGGGTGAACCAGGACCAAGTAAAACAGGTGCTCTTCCAATTTTCTCTGCGAGACGGTGCTGCAGAGTGGCTGCGTGATTTAGACATGGAAGATCAGGGGGTTACCGACTGGAACAGTTTAGCTCTTGCCTTCTACAAGAGGTATTTTCCGCCGAAAAAGACAAATGCCATGAGAAATCAAATCACTAGCTTCAAACAAAGTCCCACTGAGGACTTAAACGAGGCATGTGTTCGTTTTAAGAGACTGGTTCGTTCAGTCCCTCACCATGGGTTTCAGAAGTGGTTTCTCTGCAACCAGTTCTACAATGGCCTATATGATGACCATCGGGCTCTACTCGACTCTTCAGCCAATGGGAGATTCCAGAACAACACTAATGATGCCAATGCCTGGAAGCTAATTGACCAGATAGCTACCCACTCTGCAAAATATAGGAACCCAGAGGTAGTACGAGATGGGGAAATTCATCTGATGGAGTTGTTGCAGCTCAGTTAGAGGCATTAATGCCCAGATTATCGAATTAAAGACAGCGCAGTCTTTAGGAAACCAGCAGACGTTTCATTCCATGACCCAACAGGAAACCTCTTGTGAGCGATGTGGTGTTGCAATACATGGTGCAGTTGAATGTATGATCCCCTTAGAACAAGTCCACGCTTTTCAATCCTTCAAACAAGGTACAACATACTCAAATTTCTACAATGAGAGGACAAGGCAACATCCTAACTTCTCTTATCGGAGTCAGAATGTTCTAAACCCAACTCCACCACCGCTATAAGGTCCGAACCCGACATACCCTATCCCTCAGAATCGTGGAAATCAACCGTGGTTATCAGAGGAACAATCAAGGAGGTGAACAACATCAGAATAATGACCTGTCTGACATTAAGGCTATGTTACAACAACAGATGGCGGCCTCACAGAAGCAAGAGGCCCTTACTGCTCAGTTAATGGCACATAATAAGATGTTGGACAATCAAATTGCCCAATTATCCACTTCAAGTAGACAACCAGGTACGTTACCGTCTCAGCCTGAGAAGTCACATGACACGGCTAATGTAATTCATCTTTGAAGCGGTCTTACTTATGATGGACCCGTGATGCCTGAGAATGTCGAAGAGGTCATTGTTGAGAAGTTAGATGTGGATGCGGAAGGAAAATACGCTGACAAAGCTGTTGTAACATCTAAAAAAAGTCGATCGACAGAAATTGATGGTCGATCGACTAAATATGCAGAAGAGAACAACAACGAAACTGAAAAAAGTCGATCGACTGGGCAAAATAGTCGATCGACCGTTCCTCTTAGTCGATCGACAGGTTCTGATGGTCAATCGACTTTTTCACATGACGGACTTGCTGATCCGTTACCAGTTGCTGATGGGACGTCTCCTAATATTGATAAGGCGTCTATTTCCGATAAAGTGAAGAATAAAGCTGCTGACCCGCCAAACGTTATCAAAGTTCCTTTTCCAGGGCTCCTAAAGAACACAAAAATCGAGCAGCAATTCGGTACATTCTTGGAGGTTGTCTAAAATCTTCAGGTAACTGTACCTTTTACCGAGCTAATTAACTAGGTACCCTTTTATGCCAAATTTATGAAAGATATTTTGACCCGTAAGAGGAGCTTTGATGAAGTGGAGACCATTGCTTTTACAGAAGAGTGTAGTACACTCCTACAAAGCAAGTCTCCACCGAAATTGAAGGATCCAGGTAGTTTTTTAATTCCTTGTACAATAGGCACTCATGTAATAGATAAAGCTTTATGTGATTTAGGTGCCAGTGTCAGTGTCATGCCCTATTCGGTTTGCGAGAAACTGAACATGGGCATCTTAAAGTTACCAACAAGACCCTACAAATGGTTGACCGGACAGTTAAGCGACCTCTAGGTGTATTAGAGGATGTCTCTATTAGGAGAAGGTAAGTTCTTTATACCTGTTGATTTCATTGTGTTAGATATGGCTGAAGACACTCATATTCCTATAATCTTGGGTTGGCCATTTTTACATACTGCAGAGGCTATTATTGATGTCAAACAGGGACGTTTGACTCTTGAGGGGGATGATAAGGTAAATTTTAACTTGGATAGCACGCTGGCTAAGCCTATGATAGAGGATACATGTTATGCTATTGACATTGTAGATGAATCTATGTTTGATTATTGGACAGGATCCCTTCTTGGGGACCCGTTAGAAGCTTTGATAGCTCATGATGATTTTGCAGAGGATGTACAGGTTGACTACAGGATGATGAAAGCTGCTCTAAAAGGTAAGGAGTTCACTATTTAGAAAGGTGAGACGGTAAACGCCATTATGGAAACCTCTAATGCTGCTGAGGTAAAGATACCGGAGCGTAAACCTCTTCCTTCTCATCTTAAATATGTGTTCTTAAATGATTCTGAGCAATATCCTGTTATTGTTAATGCTAAACTTGATGATAACCAACTTTTTGCTTTGTTGGCCGTTCTTAAGAAAAACAGGAAAGCTCTATGATACAGTTTGGATGGCCTTAAGGGCATCAGTCCTGACATTTGTATGCACAGAATTGAGCTAGAGGAAGTACATAAACCTTGCCAACAGGGTCAGCGGAAGTTGAATCCAAAGATGCAAAATGTTGTTATGGCAGAAGTGATAAAACTACTTGATGCATGTATTATTTACACCGTTGGGAATTCCAAGTGGGTAAGCCCAGTTCAGGTAGTCCCAAAGAAAGGAGGGACTACGGTGGTGAAAAATGAGAAAAATGAACTAATACCAACTAGAGTAGTAACAGGTTGGCGGATGTGCATTGATTACAGACAATTAAATTCCGCCATCAAGAAAGATCACTTCCCCCTTCCTTTTATTGATCAGATGGTAGAAAGATTAGCCTTACATAAATTTTTCTGTTATTTAGATGGATATTCAGGTTTCTTTCAGATCCCAATTCATCCTAATGATCAGGAAAAGACTACTTTTACTTGCCCGCATGGTGTTTTTGCTTATCGCAGAATGCCATTTGGATTGTGTAATGCCCCAGCAACCTTTCAGAGGTGCATCATGGGGATATTTTCTGAGTATATAGTCTATTATGGAGGTATTTATGGACGATTTCAGCGTTTATGGTAATGAGTTTGATGATTGTCTGTCTAACCTTGAGAAGGTTTTTCAGCGATGTATTGAAGTTAATTTACTGGTGAATTGGGAGAAGTGCCATTTTATGGTCAATGAAGGCATTGGCCTTGGGCACTTAGTGTCCGATAAGGGTATTCAGGTTGATAAAGCAAAGGTGCAAGTGATTGAGCAATTACCTCCTCCCGTTAATGTTAAGGGAGTTAGAAGTTTCCTTGGTCATGCTGGCATTTACCGCCGGTTTATTAAGGACTTTTCTAAAATTGCTAAACCACTTACACAATTGCTACTTAAGGATGCTCCATTTATTTTTACCGATGAATGTCTTACTGCTTTTAACAGATTGAAGAAGGCCTTGATTACAGCACCGATTATTCAGTCCCTAGATTGGGAGCTGCCCTTTGAGATTATGTGCGATGCTAGTGACTATGCAATTGGTGCGGTACTAGGCCAGCGGAAAGACAAAGCTTTGAGTGTTATTTACTATGTGAGCCGAACTCTGGATGAGGCTCCGGTGAAATATGCAACAACAGAGAAGGAGTTGTTAGCTATGGTATACGCACTGGAGAAATTCAGGTCTTACTTATTAGGTTCGAAAGTTACTGTATTTTCTGACCATGCAGCACTGAGGTACCTATTTGCTAAGAAAGAAGCCAAGCCAAGATTATTGGGATGGATAATCCTTCTTTAGAAGTTTGATTTGGAGATTAAAGACAATAAAGGCGCTGAGAATCTGGTAGCTGATCATTTATCACGCCTTCCATTGCAAGAAGGGGAGATTCTTTACCTATTGATGATTCTTTCCCTGATGATATTTTGTTAGCTATTTCATTGCTAAGAGCCCGTGGTATGCTGATTTTGCGAATTATATTGTAGGTGATATTCTGCCACCTAACTTGTCCTTTCAGCAAAAGAAACGGTTTATCTACGATGTGAAGCAATAATTTTGGGATGATCATTACCTGTTTAAGGAGTGTGCATATGGCCTATATCGACGGTGTATACCCCAATGGCAGACTAAGGCTATTCTTGAAGCTTGTCATTCGTCCTCATATGGTGGTCACCGCGGTCTTTCTAGGACCGTGGCTAAGGTATTTCAATCTGGTTTTTACTGGTCGTCTATGTTTAACAATGCTAGGTTGTTTGTTGCAGATTGTGATCCTTGCCAGCGAACGGGAAATATTTAAAAGAGGCACGAAATGCCTCTGAATGGTATTTTGGAGGTCGGGATTTTTGATGTATGGCACATCGATTATCAAGGGTCATTCCCGTCTAGCAAGGGCAACAGATACATACTAGTTGCTGTGGACTATGTGTCCAAATGGATAGAGGTCGTGGCTTCAGTTAACTATGATGCCAAGAACGTTGTCCAGCTATTCAAGAAGGTTATCTTTCCTCGCTTTGGTATCCCTAGGGTCGTCACTAGCGACAGAGGTATGCATTTTAAAGAGAAATAACTTTCTTCTTTATTGTCAAAATATGGTGTTTTTCATCGGCGTGGTTTGGGGTATCATCCTCAAACAAGTGGACAGGTGGAGGTCTCCAACAGGGAGATTAAAGAAATTTTGGCAAAGGTTGTTTCGAAGTCTAGCAAGGATTGGAGTATGAAGCTGGATGACATGCTGTGTATAACACCCCCATTTATTCGGGAGCCTTTAGCTAGACATTCCCAAATAAATAGGACTGTTACCATCTCGGTTTCCCGCGGTAGTAGATAACAAAGTACAATAATACCAAAGTACTTTAAATTAAAACTTTAGTGAATACATGTTTATTACAATATAACCAACTAACTTAATATGACATACAATACAACTCGCAGCGGAAATGAAATAAGTGATATAACTATATATGTGATCTAGACTTCATCTACGGTTCCAAGTTTGGCTCTCATCCCAATGCCCCCAAGTCAGCTAATCTTTGGTACCTGTCAAATCTGCTCCCCATAAAACGGTTCACCGCAGGTGTTCACGAATACACAGTCAACCGCGAGGTTGAGTAGGAATAAAACTAAACAACAAGAACATACAATTATCAATCCAATTCAATTCACTTTCATTGCACAACCCCCTGACAACGTGCTCCTTTCCTTTACTTAGCACAACACCCTTAACAATGTGCTCACATTACTTTGGTACCCCTCCCTTAACAACGTACCGCAATATGTAATAGTACCCCTCCCTCACAACGTACATATTACCATCACCCCAGTGTACAAACTCCCTCAACAACGTCAACCGATCAGTATTGACTTTTTATAATCACCATATTCTAATCAACGATAACAATTCAATTCACCTCATCATTATAACCGACACAAATCAACATAAGTCACCCTTCCAACCATTACGATATTATCAACCAACATATACAATATGAATCTCCCTTCCAACAATTACGTTTATATAAACCAACACAATTCACATACGATCAATTCACTTTAACGTAAGTAATCCACCATACCAAACATAGATAATTAAAAGTCGAGTTGAGTAGGATTATCCCTACCTGGCAAGCGATTACAATTATGCAGCTTAAGCAAATCCAAATAATTAAAACAATCCGATCCGACTATAATTCTTCACAACCGTCACCTAATCAAAATATTATAATTCAATTCAATTATTTATTACTTCAAATTACTATTTATTAATTTATATTTATTATTATGATTAAAGGTCTACGGTACTTAAAAACCCGATTCAATTATAACCTGAGTTACCCAAATAAAAACCCGACTCAAATACATAAAACCCAACCCATTAAACAACCCACGTACAACTTCCCCCAAATACCCGTGAAAAACCCACAACACAAACCATATACAATCCCGTCGAAACCGTTGTTCACTACCCTTCCTAAACCCGTCTTTCACGACTTCCTTGACCACCATCAGCCCCGACCAAACCTGACACCTCCTAGTGCACACCATGACAAACACCAGAGACAAAAACCACCACCCAAACCGCCACCAGCAGCCCCTAGACACCCCGCCCTAACAGCCCCCTTCAAAACTCGACACAATCAACACTACACCCTTATTCACCTCCTCTCACCACCCTACGACCACCAGTGGCCACCACCGTGGTCTCCCTTGACCCACGGTGGTCCCACCACTGACCACGACCACTCACGGCAGCTCACAACCACCCAGAACGACACCAAAAATCCCCTTAAAACCCTTCCCCTATTCTCTCGATTTCCGACCACCACCAGCACCAACCACCCTCTGCCACCACCACAACACCTCCCTCCTGGTCGACTCGGCCACCCCGATACATCCCCACCAATCCCAAGTCACATCGTGCATTAGTGGGTCAATTACCCACCTAAACCCCACGACCACAAACCCGCAATCCCCCCTGACCAGCCACTTTCAGCCGCCTCAAAACCACCCCAACCCTAGTCAACGACGGTCAAAGATGGTCAGGTTCTAATCACGATAGTCCAAGGTTGCTCTAGGTCCAAATCTCGAGTCCTATGGTGGTCTAGTTATCGAGTTATAATATGCTAAAGTGTATACATAAGATGGTCTGAAATATTACCTTGAGGCGAGAATAAAAAATAATCCTTTTGCATTTCTCTTCCTTAATTCCTTTCTTCTTTCCTTTAGATTTCTTCCTTCTTATTTTATGAATTATTTCTCAGATTATTGTGTATTTATAGTGTAATATTAGAGAGAAAGCGAGGTCAACTAGGAAACTATTATAATTTACCTTATTCTAATTAGTATAGGAATTACCGTTATTATTATTACCATTAAAAATTATATTATTATTACATGTATTATTAATCTTACCATAACTAAGATTCCCTCATACAATATTTACTAATTTATTATTGCCATAAATTTATTATTGCCATAAATTTATTTTTATTATTGATATAATTATTATTACATTTATATATTATTATTTCCATATTATATTATTATTAATTCCCGATACAAATCCCGATTACACTCATACCAACTTAATGAGTTTCGGCCCATATAATAATAGCACACGGCCCAAAGCACAAATATTAGCCAAACTCAATTCCCGACTTGAATTATTAATTTATTATTTAATTAACGTCTTATTATAATTACTATTAAAAATGTCTTTAATCAATTATTAAATTACATAAATTACTTTCATAAATTATTATCAAAATACGGAGTATTACGGTCTTCCCCCCTTAAAATGAACTTCGTCCCGAAGTTCGCCCACATCTACTACCACAACCCACATAGACATTCTCATAACCAAGCATCATCCAACAATTATGCATTTTACGATTATCAATCATGCCAATCTTATAACAAGATATCACAATAATAACTTAAAATACTCGTAGTATCACATTCCTTCCCCCTAAAAATAAACTTCGTCCTCGATGTTCGGAATATCAAACAATAGGAACTAACAATTCATTGTTGTAATGCCACAAATATTAAAACACACATTGTAATATAAACAATTATTATTTCCAACACGAATTAATGGTTAAATGAATACAAAAATATTTGATTTACTTCCAAGTAGCAAAACCACAACATATAATATATTTAAACTAACTTTATTTAACTATTGGCGAATACATTGCCAAAATAAGTAATAAACTATCACAAAAGCTACGCATAAAGGTTTAGTTACTCTTTCTTAATAATGGTATCTAACTTAAATATGGATGCAATTATAGTGAACATATATATGGTTTAGGGCAACACATTCCGCATATCACTAAACATGGTAATCTACTACACACAATTCACAATATTAAAATATAAAGAAACATAAACTTTCATTTTCTCAAGACTACGGAAAACATGCTAAAACTAAAAATCATAAATAATTAATAAAATAATTAATTCTTCAAAACTTATACCTTTTTGAAAATATAGAGAGTTAGTAAACCATAAGAAAAAGAATGAAGGCCAAAGCTCATAAGATCAATTTATAATGCATTTTAAAAACTAGTTGGTCGAAACAAAAATTTTACAGCAACTTGTCAGAAACTTAGGTCAATTTGTAAAAATCACCATAAATTGTCAGAAATTTATCTTGCAACATGGTTTATCAATTTAGAAATATACAGGAATCGTTTAAGCAATGGAGTTGGAATTACACTAAATCGAGAGGTAGTTTTTAAATGGCAAATTTTACAAAAACATGGCGCGAAAACATCACTGTACAGGAATATTCCGACTACTGTCCACTAAAATATTTATTTCTCCTAAGCCATATATTATTTGAACACGAGACCAGTGGCATATGAAAGCTAACTCATAAATCTATTACTCATAAAATTTGCGTGCGATAATTTTAAACAGGTAGTAAATGGAAGCAAAAACAATCAAGGGAAAAATTTCGAGAAATCCACCAAAATTGCATTCTTCACAATTTCACACGATTCCTTCAACACTTCACATATTAATCATACTCACACCTCCCACATACATGCCAACATACCTTCCCCATATCAACATACTTATAACAATACTTAAAAGAAATCATCCGCAATCATTAATGAAAACAGTCATTCAAACAAGACAAACAAATTCCTAAAAGAAATATACTATATTCATTTTAAATTCCCCCACGCTGAAATGTCTCTCAAGGTACCCGGTTCAAAACTGGAAGGGCCAAGGTACAAATTAGGCGCGCTTTCCTAACGGTAATAAGAGGGGCTCCTAACAGTTTCTACCCGGGGTTCATTTTATGTAGACATAACCTAAGTTCATTATTGTTCATTGGTTAGGCCTGAGGATCGTTTTGCTCTGATACCACTTTGTAACACCCCCATTTATTCGGGAGCCTTTAGCTAGACATTCCTAAATAAATAGGACTTTTACCATCTCGGTTTCCCGAGGTAGTAGATAACAAAGTATAACAATACCAAAGTACTTTAAATTAAAACTTTAGTGAATACATGTTTATTACAATTTAACCAACTAACTTAATAAGAAATACAATACAACTCGCAGCGGAAATTAAATAAGTGATATAACTATATATGTGATCTAGACTTCATCTACGGTTCCAAGTTTGGCTCTCAACCCAATGCTCCCAAGTCAGCTAATCTTTAGTACCTGTCAAATCTGCTCCCCATAAAACGGTTCACCGCAGGTGTTCACGAATACACATTCAACGGCGAGGTTGAGTAGGAATAAAACAAAACAACAAGAACATACAATTGGGATTCACTTTCATTGCACAACCCCCTGACAACGTGCTCCTTTCCTTTACTTAGCACAACACCCTTAACAACGTGCTCACATTACTTTGGTACCCCTCCCTTAACAACGTACCGCAATATGTAATAGTACCCCGCCCTCACAACGTACATATTACCATCACCCCAGTGTACAAACTCCTTCAACAACGTACAACTGACTGTCGCACAGCTTTTTATAATCACCACATTCTAATCAACGATAACAATTCAATTCACCTCATCATTATAACCGACACAAATTAACATAAGTCACCCTTCTAACCATTACGATATTATCAACCAACATATACAATATGAATCTCCCTTCCAACAATTACGATTATATCAACCAACACAATTCACATACGATCAATTCACTTTAACGTAAGTAATCAACCATACCAAACATAGATAATTAAAAGTCGAGTTGAGTAGGATTATCCCTACCTGGCAAGCGATTCCAATTATGCAGCTTAAGCAAATCCAAATAATTAAAACAATCCGATCCGACTATAATTCTTCACAACCGTCACCTAATCAAAATATTATAATTCAATTCAATTATTTATTACTTCAAATTACTATTTATAAATTTATATTTATTATTATGATTAAAGGTCTACGGTATTTAAAAACCCGATTCAATTATAACCCGAGTTACCCAAATAAAAACCCGACTCAAATAAATAAAACCCAACCCATTAACCAACCCACGTACAACTTCCCGCAAATACCCGTGAAAAACCCACAACACAAACCATATACAATCCCGTCGAAACCGTTGTTCACTACCCTTCCTAAACCCGTCTTTCACGACTTCCTTGACCACCATCAGCCCCGACCAAACCTGACACCTCCTAGTGCACACCACGACGAACACCAGAGACCAAAACCACCACTCAAACCGCCACCAGCGGCCCCCAGACACCCCGCCCTAACAGCCCCCTTCAAAACTCGGCACAATCAACACTACACCCTTATTCACCTCCTCTCACAACCCTACGACCACCAGTGGCCGCCACCGTGGTCTCCCTTGACCCACGGTAGTCCCACCACTGACCACGACCACTCACGACAGCTCACTACCACCCAGAACGACACCAACAATCCCCTTAAAACCCTTCCCCTGTTCTCACGATTTCCGAGCACCACCAGCACCAACCACCCTCTGCCACCACCACAACACCTCCCTCCTGGTCGACTCGGCCACCCCGGCACATCCCCACCAATCCTAGGTCACGCCGTGCCCAATTAGTGGGTCAATTACCCACCTAAACCCCACGACCACAAACCCGCAATCCCCACTGACCAGCCACTTTCAGCCAATTCAAAACCACCCCAACCCTAGTCAATGACGGTCAAAGATGGTCAGGTTCTAATCACGACAGTCCAAGGTTGCTCTAGGTCCAAATCTCGAGTCCTATGGTGGTCTAGTTATCGAGTTATAATATGCTAAATTGTATACATAAGATGGTCTGAAATATTACCTTGAGGCGAGAATAAAAATTAATCCTTTTGCTTTTCTCTTCCTTAATTCCTTTCTTCTTTCCTTTAGATTTCTTCCTTCTTATTTTATGAATTATTTCTCAGATTATTGTGTATTTATAGTGTAAGATTAGAGAGAAAGCGAGGTCAACTAGGAAACTATTATAATTTACCTTATTCTAATTAGTATAGGAATTACCGTTATTATTATTACCATTAAAAATTATATTATTATTACATGTATTATTAATCTTACCATAACTAAGATTCCTTCATACAATATTTACTAATTTATTATTGCCATAACTTTATTATTATTATTGATATAATTATTATTACCTTAATATATTATTATTTTCATATTATATTATTATTAATTCCCGATACAAATCCCGATTACACTCATACCAACTTAATAAGTTTCGGCCCATATAATAATAGCACACGGCCTAAAGCACAAATATTAGCCAAACCCAATTCCCGACTTGAATTATTAATTTATTATTTAATTAACGTCTTATTATAATTACTATTAAAAATGTCTTTAATCAATTATTAAATTACATAAATTACTTTCATAAATTATTATCAAAATATGGAGTATTACACTGTGGACCTATAGGACGGCTTTCAAGACACCGATTGGTGCATCGCCATATCGATTGGTCTATGGGAAGTCTTGTCACCTACCTGTGGAGCTAGAGCATAAAGCTTGGTGGGCTATTCGAGAGCTTAATTTTGATCCAAAGTTATGTGGTGAGAAGCGTTTGTTACAGCTAGATGAACATGAAGAGTTCCGTCTAAATGCATATGATATTGCCAAAATATATAAAGAGAAGACTAAGAGATGGCATGACAAGCGTATCATACCGCGCGAATTCCAAGTTGGTGAGAAGGTGTTGTTATTTAATGCCTGACTCCATCTATTTCCGGGTAAGCTAATGTCTCGATGGTCTGGTCCTTATAAGGTAACTTCTATTTCTAAATTTGGGTCAGTCGAGTTAGAGAATTCTGCGGGAGAGCGTTTCAAAGTGAATGGTCACCAAGTTAGGCTTTACCACGATGCTAATGACTTTGTTGGAGCGGTCAAGTTGCTATACTTTGACCACATTTCTGAGCCAGCAAATTGAGGTAATAAGGGTCGAGCGGGACCTTAAAAATCAGCGCTGACCGGGAGGCAACCCAGATTGTATACAATTTGTAATAAACTCTTTAATTTTTGTGTGCTTTCATTGCTTTTTTGTTTAGGTTCTGTCACCAAGTGCTCTTGCAACTTTTGCTTGCGTTTTCTGCCTATTATGGACTATTTTGATGAATCTTTCAGATACTACTTCAAGGCAGTACAAATTCACGACTATCACACTCAAAAAGTAGGAAACACGCTCCTTACATAAGGTAAAATAGTCGATCGACTGAACTGCATTGTCGATCGACCAAAATTAAGAAGCAGGCTTGTGGAAAAAGTCGATCGGCTGAAACTTCTACCTGATCGACTGAAATTCGAAGTGCCCAGTTGAAAAAAAAAAGTCGATCGACTAAAATGCTGCTGTCGATCGACTAATTTGAGCTGCCAGCATGTATTAGTTATTAAAGGGAGTCTATTACTCCTTTACTCATTCTTTTAACAAAAAAAAAAAGAAAAAAAAAGGAAGAGCAGCAGCCAAACGAACGACTACCCCGTCTTCTTCCTCCTCTCTTTTTCAATTTTTCTTGCTTGTTTTTGGTGATTTATCCTCCTATTTTGCATCTATTCTTCACTCAAGTAAGTTTCCCCCTCATCTATGTTCATTTCCCTTTTTGTTGCAAAGTTTTTACCCAATTTCAATTTGATTTATTTTCGAATTAGGGTTTTAAAATTTGGGGGTTTTTGATTTTAATCTCCAAATCGTGTGTTTCCAGCTTAATCTACCCTTTTGATGCATCAATTAGTCAATTTCGAAATTAGGGTAGTGTTAATGTCGATTTGGAAATGGTCGGTAGAGATAACTATCATGTTAGATTGCATGCATGTTCTTATAGGTTGCAGTTAGGTGAGTGGCTATATTTCCTTCTATCTTATATTATATACTCACCATGTTCTTTAACGAGTGATGAGCGACCCGTGAGAGTCCGATATATACGAGTCTTGCAAGTATGAAGGTTCAGTAAGTTGTTTCATACGTATAACTCGTTTGCAATCGATTTTATACGTGGGTTTTGGCTGCTTGAATTAAATTGGTTTGGTCATGAAGCGTAGTTAGCTCTGAGCTTGTCTACCGTTCCATTATTTGTTTATATATTTAGTCTTTGCTTGCTTGGGGACAAGCAAGGGTTTGTTTTGGGGAGGTTTGATGCGGGCCCACTTCTTACAAATGTTATGTTTATTTGCACGCATTTCTAGGCTATTTTGAGTAGCGTAAGCTACTATCCTCCCGGGAATTGGCTACTTTGTGTTTTACATTCGCTGCAGATTTGAACCTGAAGGAGCATAAAAGAGCCAAAACCCGTCCCTGAAGTCACATTATGGATACTAGTGAAGTTGAGCTCGGGAGAATCACGTTGGAGTGCATGAAGACATGAGGAAGCGAGCTAAAGTGTGGAATAGACGCTGTTGTTCCCCTAGAAAAGTCGATCGACAACTGCAGATGGTCGATCGACAGGATACGTTTGAAGAAAAAGTCGATCGGCAGCCTATAATGGCCGATCGACTGGTTTGCTCAGAGGATTAGTAGATCGACTACTTTGCTTAGTCGATCGACTATTTTGCTTATCAGGCCGTGTTGATTTAATTAGTTAATTCGGCCCATTAGTCGTTTAATTAATAATTCTCAGTTATTTCTATATAAAGACAAACTGAGAATAATTTTAGATTATCTTTCACATTGCAAAACACTGTTACACGTTGCTTGTTTTCGAGAATTTCGGATCTGAATTTTGTGACTTTGTCTTTTCATTCAGTAATTCAATTAACCTTTCTTCTTCGTTTATTTACTTCTCTCATTTCTTTTACTTTTCCTTGTTCTTCTTTTGTTTTATGAATAATTGTTATTCTTATACTTTCATCATGGTTAATTTGATTACCATTATTATTGTTGAGTTTATTGTTACAGCTATGCGTAGCTAAATTTCTTAAGCTGGGATTTAGGGGATCCATAGTTATGACATGGTTTTAATCGGGATAGCAGATCTGGAATAATTATTTGTCTGAATTGTTAATCGTAGTAATTAATCTTATTTAATTAGTTGAATGCATACGACTAGTTACTTAACCTGGTAAACTCCGACCTAGATCGAGAGATTGGAGAGAGTGAGACTTGCTACGAACAATAGAATACCTTAAATAGAGCGAGAGCATATTAGAAGGTTTCTAGGGTGATTAGTGGACCGAGAGGACCTTATGACTACCCTTCAGACCGTAATTTGACCAAACTTTGACCCGACCTTTGACCGTTGTTAGACCATGGTGAACCGACTATCCTAGCTATTTCCCCTTATATTTTTAGACTCGTTCACTACTCTTTATTTCTCTACTTTTTGCTACTTTAGTTTAGTAATCAAACCAATCAAAACCCCCAGATTTGTTACATAGACGGACTCATAATTAGTAGATAGAACACGTTTGTCTCCCTGTGGATACGATCCCGACTTTCTCTACTACATTAGTTTAGGCCAGTTGGTTATGTTCGATTAGTTGTGCGATTTAGCCTGTCATCGGCCTCATAGCCCGTTGCTTAAAATCAGAAAAGGTTACCGACGGATATTCCTCAACCGGAGGAACAAGAGGCACTTGGCTCGATTGGCCAACTTCCACGGCGGCATTAGCACGAGTACGTTTCTTGGCCGGTGCTTTTGGTTTTGGCATGCTGCAAAAATACAAGTTCAACAAGAATTTTCCGGAATTACGCCATGGTAAGGGCTATTTTTTAGTTTATGCACTTTTAATACGGAGCTTTAAGACGGATTTTTCTATTAAAGGACATGAAATACCAACTTATTAAAGCAGTATCACCAACAATTAACCCTTTAAAAACATCCTAGTAGCAATCTAAGTGATGAAAATCAAAATATTGAGGCAAAACCCTAGAAAATTTGCGACATAAAATCGTTGATTTTGAGCATAAAACTGTATTTTGCATGAATAAATCGATGATTAAGAGCAATTACTACCAAAATATCATCATAGAAGTACAAATCCTTGAATTACAAGAATAAAATTTCAGATTTTTGGGGCAAGCATTGCATTGATTTGATTACAAGTAAAGAAATTTGATTAGTTGTATTAACTTAAGTCGGAAATTGATTAGATAGAGCAAGGCAAGAACAATTCCAAGAACAAGTTCAACCAAAATCACCCAAGTTTGTTTTTTAGAGAGAAATTTCAATGAATGTTTGTGTAAAAGTGAGGATAGGAGGCGAAAATATTATAGTAAAAAGCTTATAAGGTTTCCGGAAAAGAAACGACTTGGACCGCGAATTTAGGGCACTCGACCGAGTTCTGGGACTACTCGGCCAAGTAGTCTCTACTCGGTCGAGTATTTGGTTTGCACGGTCAAGTAATCAGAGATCAGTAGCTGGCTTATATTGTCATTCTGAGTACTCGGCTGAGTGCCTTTATACTCGGCCGAATTTGGCCTACTCGGTCGAGTATCTGCTTTACTCAGTCGAGTTCTCATGAACAGTAAAGGAATTTGGAGTTTCAGATAGTATTTCCTGCAAAACAGTAAACATTGTTCGGAGTTCCACTTAGTCGGTGCTAGTCACACTTAGGCCTTACCTCTAATATACCCTAGGCAACTTTGTGTTATATATTCATAATGATTTACTTACGCAACACGTGTTATACTTCACATAAACCTTTTTGGACAACAATTCAGGTCACAAACACATATATCGTACTCAGCTGGATTATATTACCAATAAGACCTAAGCATACATTATTAACTCTACCCACAAGCATACATACACACTAACTTTACAAGCATCTACACCATCTAAGCATATACCAAAATTCAATCATTCGTTCACACTCCTTGTCCTTTCTTTTCATGCTATAACATTACCGTCTTTCATTACTTCTTCTGCCATGTACAACCATGCACAAAACTTCGGATCAACTACTCGACTCATCCATACATACATACACAACACTACCATACTTATATTTCATCTATTTCAACCATTGGCACACATACTTTAGGAAACCCACATCACACATTCAACGCAAACACACACATATATATATCCCCATACGTTTACCCCCTCGTTGTTGTTGGCTTAAGTATGATGGGGCCGGGATTCTGAGATGTGGGCGCCTTCTCACCCAAAACCGACATAAGAGGGCTCCCAACACACATACACCAGGTTCGTTTTAATTTGACACTATATTCATTTGCTTTATTGGTTCAGGTTCTAGAACCTGGCTCTGACACCACTTTGTAACACCCCCATATACCAAGGTGCCTTACCAAGCACCACCCTAGCATATAAAGGTGTTACCATCTCGGTTGCTTGCGGTACGTAGATCAAATGAACAATAACAGAACATTTATTAATTAACTTTATCCCTTACAACATAAACAAACGTGAGAAAGGTTACAACATATACAACTGGAAAGACTACAAAACAAAAGTGACAGCGATATCTAGTCCGACAGCGTGATGACTCGATTACCTTCCATGTCCCGCAAGCATCATGATAAGAAATACCTGCTAAACCAACTGTTCACTATCCCCAAATGAATCACCACAGTTTTACAAAACACAATGGGGTCAGCTCACTAAGTAATCAAAATAAGCTAATCACGATGAAACAACCAAGACAAACAACTGCACAACCATTCTCCAACTCCAATCATATCAAATATCCGGCTACACACATAAGTGTGTAGCCGGGCCAGATTACCCATCACAACAGGTAATCCTCACCGCCAGTGGGGGACCGCAGCCTTGCCCACCTAAGCCCCGCTCATCGGAACAAGCAATAGCCCATGTCCATTAATGTGCACACCCTCCCTTTGTTATGAGAACCACAAGGGGCGAATCAAGGGCATGAAGCCATTACCGAATGATGACTCCACTCAGCCGAGGACGCACCTCGCAAACATAGACAGACAACAACCAATCCACAACCAACAATTCCAACAATGATACTAATCATGCCAATACAACAACAATTCATCTTAAATCAATTAAACAGGCAACTGAATAGGGAAACCCTACCTTTTTTCTATTCCAAGAAAATGCGTCCAACAATTAAGTCAAGCAAGACTCCACGATGAACCCTACAAGTAACAACCATATCCTATTACTAAACTAATCAAGATCTACTGAAGGATAACTACTAAACACAAACTCATCTAAAGACGCAACCGATGCCGACGACGGCGACATCTCGACACGATGACTCCATGCATAAACCATCTCCCTTCTTTGGTTTATGTCCGAGGTCATGTGAGGAGTATAAGTTGATAAGAGGAAGTTGGGAGAGGAAGGTTAGGGTTAGAAACATAACAGGACCGTCAAAAAATGAATTATATTATAGACTCTGCGTTTTATAATAACGCGTTAACAAAAGTGGTACTTGATGTGGCTCATGATTTCGCACATTTAGTCCCCTAATCAACCTATTTATGCATACTAATATAGCATTTCATAGCCATTTTATCCGTCAATTGCTTCCTATTTGCTTTCCTAGTGCATTTCATGTGTCTTGTAGTAAAAAAAGATAATGAGGCGGAATTCCCGTCTCTCACGCATATTCGGAAGTTTGTTGATGATCTTGGATGGACTAGTATGAAGAGGAGGCAAGAATGATGACCGAGAATGATAGGAATAAAGAGTATATGAAGGCATCATAGGCGGAAAATCAAGGAAAAAAAGGTCTGCTCCTCAACCGGCTCGAGTCGAAGGCAACCCGCTCGAGTTGGCCCTTCAACCCGCTCGAGTCGAGCTCAACCCGCTTGAGTTGGTGCCCAGACTGCCTCCCATGGATCCTCTTGAAACGTGCAAGGCTTCTTCGACACTTAAGCATATTATTTCCTTAATCTATCCTTACTTAACCTAATGTTATTGTTAGTTATTTAAACCATGTTAATACTCATCTTATGATATTAAAATTACAAATTAACTTTGTTTAGTCTAAATCTACATGCATGCAAAAGAAAATACAAGAGAATGGTTTTAAACCATCTTAAGACATAAGTTCTTTACATTGGTATAAGGCAAAATATGGGCACTACAAAGGTCTCCTACCTTTGTAGTTCTTGAGCTATGAAACTATGGATGATCCTCCAAGAACACCAATTACCAATATAGGTAATCTCCTTTGGTGGCACCCAAAATTATCCCAAATAACTACTAAAATTAATAACTAGTTAATAGTAGTAGTAAACATGTAATTAGTATATTTGGTGTACTAATTAATATTATTACTTTGATAATATTATTAGTTGGTATTTATATGTGTTTTATATAAAATGATGAAGAAAAATAAGAAGGAAAAATTGGTCTATGGTAGTATGAAGAATTTGGCCAAATGAAACAACAAAGACCAAATTTTTCCTTCAAATTTTTCAACCCATGAGATAGTGGAATAACATGGGTATTTATAGGAAAAATGGGAGACAAATATGAGTCGCAAAATGCCATATAATGGACACTTGTTATGTCCTCATAAAACCGGTCCAAGTGGACCAAATATGGTTCCATTTCGGTTTTCGACATTTGCCCCACAAATGCTTATAAGTCTTATATTTAATTATCTTACATAATTAAATATTAATTTATTTATTTAACACTTAAATAATACAAATTAACTACCAATGACCATTTAACTATTAAGTGGTCATAAGACTATTTTATCAACATACAATGTGTCAATATTACCCCATTTAGCTAATTTTACAACCTCTTGTAAAATATAAATAGCTAATTAATTCCACCTCAAAACATATACATATATCGCATAAAATTAATTAATTAACAATTAATTAATAAATTTTAATTTATTAATTTATTATTTAATATCACATAATTAAATAATAAAACTCCTTGTCCCGAGTTCGTAACCCGTCATCAAATAATACATTTACGTGACTAATTAAAAGTCAAATAATACAAGGAATTAATTATCTCGTATCTCATACAAACAATTAATTCATTCTATTTGGGCGTCATCCTATAGGTGTGACCTAAGGGGATCAGCTGGTCACCGCCGTCACACGACAGTAATGTCAAACTCTAGTCAGTCAATCATTGCCGATTAACAATGACCAGCTGAAAAATAACTAAATAAATCCTTGATATTCCTTTTACGAGATTTATTATGTAAACACACTTATTGTGGAGGACACTACTCCAACAATCTCCCACTTGTCCGACACAAGTGTGCGTTACCAATTCTCTTGTCCAATAATATATTCCACTCATTGCAAGATGTCTTTCAGGTCGTTCTTGCACTTGATCATATCATAAAGTGGTTTCCTCGATCAGGAGAATGACTGTCTGACCGGATAATCTACTATAGATCGCATCCGAGCGTGGCCACGCATTCACAGTCATCTCTCCTCGAGTGGTCTTGAGATAAGATATGACTTTAAAGGACAATCTCGTTGACCTATTTTCTTATTTCGATACAGATCAAAATGACCCAGTAAATGCTCATCGGCCTCTTTTTACGGTGCGACCTAGAACAAAAAACAAAGCCACCGGAAAACCGTACCAACTCAGACAAATAGTCACCAGTCTAAAGAATTGACTCGAAGGAATAAATAGAAATCCTTGCCACAACCTAGCAACAAAAGGACTCTAGAAACGGTCACTGTCCGACAAATTGTCTCACAATATGCCTATGTAATCGACCAGTCATCACTATGACCATATGACAGTCGAACCTGTCATCTATCGCCTTACAATCTAGTCACTCCGAGACGTCACCTCATTAAGTAACTAGGGACAAAATACAATGTTAATCCAGTTCACTTAATAGGGTCCGACATTGTCTTTACAACCTATTTGGAGAAAACAAAGTATATAAATTCAGACAAAAAACTGAATATAACGATAAATGCAACTTATAATATATGAAATAATAAATACAATATTTTGATTATTACATATCATATAATTTACAACAGTTCTGGCATTCGTCTCAACCCCATCGAAACTACATGACTATCATGTTTAGTTTGAGACAAAGTCTTGGTTAAAGGATCAGCGATGTTGTCAGCTGTCCCAACCTTACAAACTGTAATTTCTTTCCTTTCGATTAAATCTCTAATTACATGAAATTTCCTAAGTACATGTCTAGACTTGTTACTAGACTTGGGCTCTTTTGCTTGAAAAATTGCCCCACTGTTATCACAATACAAAGTGATAGGATCCTCGGCAGTTGGAACTACCTTCAGTCCCTCTAAAAATTGTCTAATCCAAACAGCTTCCTTTGCAGCTTCAGAGGCTGCAATGTACTCAGCTTCCATTATAGAATCAGCAGTCACAGACTCCTTGAAACTTCTCCAGCAAACCTCCCCTCCGTTCAACAAGAAGACAAAACCAGCCTGGGATTTCAAATCATCCTTATCGGTTTGGAAACTGGCATCTGTATAACCTCTTATACGTAATTCAGATTCTCCTCCAAACACTAAGAATGAATCTTTAGTCCTTCTCAAGTACTTTAGAATATTCTTGACGGCTATCCAGTAATTCTCACCTGGAGTTTTCTGAAAACGACTCGTCATACTCAAAGCATACGAGATGTCAGGACGAGAACACATCATAGCATACATGATCGATCCAACAGCGGAAGCATAGGGAATCGATTTCATGTGTTCAATATCCTTAGGCTTAGTAGGACATTGTGACTTACTCAAAGTGATCCCACTGCCCATAGGTAGAAAACCTCTCTTGGAGTTTTTCATATTGAATGGGTCAAGAATCTTATCGATATAGGCTTCTTGACTCAAAGCTAATATCCTTTTAGATCTATCCCTATAGATCCGGATACCCAAGATGCGCTGAGCTTCTCCCAAATCTTTCATTTAGAAGTGATTTCCCAACCACTTCTTAACAGAAGAAGGCATATCAACATCATTCCCAATGAGTAATATATCGTCCACATAAAGAAGTAAGAAAAAACCTTTACTCCCACTAAACTTCATGTATAAACATGGTTCCTCTACACTTCGAGAAAAACCATTCTGTTTAATACGATGATTCCAACTCCTTGACGCTTGCTTAAGACCATAAATGGATCTCTTAAGTTTGCATACTTTGTTAGGATTTTCAGAATCCACAAAACCCTCAGGTTGTGTCATGAACACTTCCTATTCCAGAAACCCGTTCAGGAAAGCGGTTTTGATATCCATTTGCCATATCTCATAATCATGAAATCTAGCAATCGCTAACATTATCCGAACATATCTAAGCATAGCAACTGGTGCAAAAGTTTCATCATAGTGTAAACCATGAACCTGGGTGAAACCTTTTGCAACCAATCTAGCTTTATAGACATCTTTATGTCCATCCATGCCGATTTTAATCTTGAATATCCACTTACACCGAAGAGGTCGAACATCTTTAGGTAAGTCAACCAGGTCCCATACCTGATTATCGTACATGGAATCCATTTCAGATTGCATGGCCTCGAGCCATAGCTTAGAGTCAGAACTCGTAATAGCTGCTTTATAGGTCTTGGGTTCATCACTTTCTAAAAGTAAAACCTCATAGTCACCATCTTCCTCGATAATACCAAGGTATCTATCAGGCTGGCGACTAACCCTTTCTGACCTCCTAGGATCAACAGGAACAATAACCGATTCAGACGTAGAAGGAACATCTTCCTGCACTGTCACATCAGTTTGTGGCTTTTGAACTTCATAAAGTTCAAATTTTCTCCCACTCTGTCTTCTAGAAATAAACTCCTTTTCTAGAAAGACAGCTTCACGAGCAACAAACACTTTATTCTCGTTACTATTGTAGAAGTAATATCCACAAGTTTCCTTAGGGTAGCCTACAAAAATACATTTTTCAGAACGAGGTGGAAGCTTATCGTCAGACTTGTTCTTGACATAAGCATCACAACCCCACACTTTTATGTATCGCAGATTCGGGACTTTCCCTTTCCATATCTCATATGGAGTTTTTTCAGTTGCTTTAGTGGGACTTTTATTAAGTGATTGTACAGCAGATAAAATGGCAAAACCCCAGAATGACTTAGGTAACTCTGTTTGACTCATCATCGATCGAACCATATCTAATAAAGTCCGATTCCTCCTTTTAGCCACACCATTTAATTGTGGTGTGCCAGGAGGAGTTAACTGAGATACAATACCGCAGTTTTTAAGGTGATCTTTAAAGTCATTGCTTAAATATTCCCCAACACGATCTGATCGTAATGCTTTAATCTTCTTATTTAATTACTTTTCTACTTCATTCTGAAACTCTTTCAACTTATCAAAAGCTTCACTTTTATACCTCATTAAGTAGATATACCCATATATACTCATGTCATCGGTAAAAGTAATGAAATAGTCATAATTACCTCTTGCAGTGACTGTCATTGGACAACATACATCGGTATGTATTAAACCCAATAACTCACTAGCTCGAGATCCTTTTCCTAGAAAAGGTGAACGAGTCATCTTGCCAAGAATACAAGATTCGCATGTACCAAATGATTCGAAATCAAAAGGTTTAATTACACCAATCGACACTAGTCTTTTAATGCGCTTCTCGTTGATATGTCCTAATCGACAATGCCATAAATAAGATTGATCGGGATCACCTGTTTTTAGTCTTTTATTATCTAAATGATAAAAATTGTTGCACGTATCTAGAATATAAATTCCATTGATCGAAATAGCTTGGCTATATACAATCCCATTAAGGGAAAAAGTACAACACTTTTCTTTAATTACAAAAGAAAACCCTTCAGTGTCTAACACGGATACGGATATTATATTTCTAGATAGCGTTGGTACAAAATAACAATTATTAAGATGCAACTGCATTCCTGAAGCTAAACTAAGTACATAAGTTCCTACTAAGACGGCAGCTACTTTAGACCCGTTTCCCATTCGGAGATCGACATCACCCTTGTTTAGCTTTCTTATGCTTTTTAGGCCCTGCAAATGATTACACAAGTGAGAACCACAACCAGTATCTAATACCCAAGTTGTATTTGAAGCATAATTTATGTCTATCATAAAAGATTCGGTTGAAAAATTACATGTCGGCTTCACAATGCCAGCTTTTATGTCATCCAGGTACTTTGTACAATTACGTCTCCAATGTCCCTTGTTATTACAATAACTACAAGTGTCTTAAAGAGGATTACCCTTTATAGGTTTAGGCTTCGTAGAGAAATTCATATTTGCTTTACCTTTGCCCTCCACCTGAACGGGCTTCTTACCTGCGTTCCTCTTAAACTGCTTCTTCCCCTTCACGTTAATCGCAAGAACATCTTTCCTCGCACTCTCACACAATCCCATGTCCTTCTCTGCTTGCACAAGCAGAGAATGGAGCTCATGTAAACTCTTTTTCATGTTGGTCATATTGTAATTAACCCTAAATGGGGTAAATCCCTTGACGTGCGAGAGAGAGTGGAGCACTCGGTCCACCACAAGTTCGTCGGGGATTTTACATCCCAACCCCTCTAAAGTTTCCACGTACTTAATCATTTTAAGTACGTGTGAACTTACAGGTTGACCATCTTTGAGGTTAGCCTCAAAGAAACGAACTGCGGTGTCATACTGGATTATCCTCGGGGCTTGAGAAAACATAGTAGAAAGCCTCGAGAATAATTCATGTGCATCGCGAAACTTCACACATTGCCTTTGTAAAGCAGGATCCATTGAAAAAATTAAAACATTTTTAATTGCAGCGGATTCCTTTTGATAATTTGAAAAAGCCTCCCTTACATCGGCAGTGGCCCTAGTACTAGGCGAAGGGGGAGATGGATCAACAAGGTAGCGTAATTTGCCATCACCTGCGGCAGCTAATCGAAGTTGTTCCTCCCAATCTTTAAAATTACTACCGTCGGCTTTTAATACATATTTGTCCATAAAAGAACGTAGCCATGAATCTCTAGCTATGGTGACGGTTTCACTAGTAGAAGTCATTGTGGTTACAACAAAGGAAATAAAGGAAAGATTAACATTTATCGTCTAGAAATATTTAACTTGTGAAACTATTTAACAAGTTCCCATTTATATAATGATCTCCCACTGAATTATATAAATGATTCCAAGATCCAATTTTATATAAACACGGGCACGGTGGACCGATTCAACCCATATTTATATAAATTTGGTGAGTCAACATTTTGATTGATTCTACTACTAGAACTCTTGGTTGACGGATTTTCTTAAAATCTATCTTTTAGCAACATAAATAAATATGGGCACGGTGGACCGATTTAACCCATATTTATCCCGTTGAGTCCAACCAATTTTCACGTGTAATAACCTTTATTACCCTACTTACTCAACATAAAAAGAGTGTACCTCGGTGATCCGAACCTACCTCTAATGAAGAAGGGATTCATAGGTGCTATTATTTGGTAAGGCATAATCTCAATTTTAAACAAATGTGAGAGATCTTATCAATTTAATTGTCTATCACCTTTAAGTGAACAAAATTAGTGAATGCTACATGATTAAATCGATAACAACCAAAAATAAAACATGTAGTGACGATTTGGCATGAATGCTTATAAGAATTAAAACAAACAAGTCCTAATATGGCCACCTAGTTAATCTAATTAACTAAAATTATTACACTTCGGAAACCAACTCCTTGGTCCCTTGAGTCTTCATAAATTGGCCTCCTTCTTTAGGATTTCGGAACGCCTTTCCGAAAACACCGTCTTCATGAAAACTCCGTCTTTAGATGCTTCGTCTAATTACTAAAAATTAAATTAAATAACAATACCCTATTATACAATTTGTAATAAAATTAAAATAAAACTATTAATTAATTACAAATTAGGCGATACGAAATCGCAATTAATTACAAAACAAGTCGATATTCCCTTACATTACGGCCATATTAGGAAAAAATTACATAATTTTAATTCTAAAAACCATTCATCTAAATGAATAATAAAATGCATTATGGAAAATGACATGCCAAATCGTCTAACTTACCAACAACGATCATTTGAGCTTGCTTTGACGGAATTTTTACCAATAAAAATTCATAAACAATTCTTAAAACAATTTTAAGACTTACTTATCATACCAATCTGGCCTAATATCAAAATAATTATTCTCAACAATTATCTTGAATTTATATGGGAATTAAAACACAATTATGACAAAAAATGATATAATAATTCACAATTATCATACAAAAATTCCATTTAATTTAAAAATTTATGGAAAAATAAATTTAAAAGCCATGAACATTCTGGTCTTACACCAAAAATGCCATGAAAGTGAAAATTTTTTATTTTTAAAATTTATTTAAAACGATTTCACAATTTAATCGGTAATGCGACAATTTTTACGATTTAATTCTAAATCAAACCAAAAAAAATTGAAATGACTCAATTTACATTTTGGAACAATTTCCAGGAGCTAAAAATTCAAAAATTTAGAGCCCTAAAATAAAATCAATATTTATTTGCAAAATAACCATTATTTACCAATTTTTATCAAATAAAAATTCAATAAACTACCTAACTTAATCACATTAATTTAAAGTTTCTATTTTTCTCATAAATAGAACATGCATGTGGTTATTTCTAAATAAATATGCATAAAATTAACATGCAACCAAATTTAATTAACTCTTAATTAATTTTAATGCATTTTTACTCAATTTTATGCCATTTTAAGTTATAAAAAGTGGAAAAATTTAACAAAAATCAAAATTTCATCCCATATCATCCTAAGACCAGATTATTTACATGCAAGATCATATTATGTGATAAACTAATTTTAGTAACATAATATCAATTTTATCAATTTATCTCATAAATTACTAAAATCGTCTTAAGACAACATGCATGTATTTAACAATGCTCTGATACCACTTATTAGTTATTTAGCCCATGTTAATACTCATCTTATGATATTAAAATTACAAATTAACTTTGTTTAGTCTAAATCTACATGCATGCAAAAGAAAATACAAGAGAATGGTTTTAAACCATCTTAAGACATAAGTTCCTTACATTGGTATAAGGCAAAATATGGGCACTACAAAGGTCTCCTACCTTTGTAGTTCTTGAGCTATGAAACTATGGATGATCCTCCAAGAACACCAATTACCAATATAGGTAATCTCCTTTGGTGGCACCCAAAATTATCCCAAATAACTACTAAAATTAATAACTAGTTAATAGTAGTAGTAAACTTGTAATTAGTATATTTGATGTACTAATTAATATTATTACTTTGATAATATTATTAGTTGGTATCTATATGTGTTTTATATAAAATGATGAAGAAAAATAAGAAGGAAAAATTGGTCTATGATAGTATGAAGAATTCAGCCAAATGAAACAACAAAGACCAAATTTTTCCTTCAAATTTTTCAACCCATGAGATAGTGGAATAACATGGGTATTTATAGGGAAAATGGGAGACAAATATGAGTGGCAAAATGCCACATATTGGACACTTGTTATTGTTGGAGCTGGTGTCCTCCACAGTTAGTGTGATAACGTGTATAAATCTCTTATAGATTCACAGGGTATACTTAGTATTTTATCAGTTGATTAACATTTACTAATAACGGTTGGCTTGCTAGAAGTTTGACGTTATTATCATACTGAAGGCCGTGATCAAATGGTCCCTAAAAGTCACACCTAAAGGATGTGTTCGAGAGATGTGATTATATGAAAATATAATCACATTGATGCCATATATGACTAAAAGGTTAGTACATGTATTTGACTAAAAGGTTAGTTAATGTGATGATGAGTCGATTATTTAATACAATTAAATAATATCAGCTGAGACGAATTAATTGTTAATTCGTAAATTGAATATAAACTGTTATATTTAATTAATGTATATAATGTTAGCTTAAACGAATTAAGATGTTAATTCGTAATTAAACGTAAACGGTTATATTTAATTAGCAAATTATAAATATGCGATATTTATAGTTAATGTATATATTATACGAAATTGTCATAATAAATGATGACAGACCGGTATTAATAAATCGACTACAAACTATTGTGTGTGGACTTATTAATACGTGACGACATAAATGACAATTGATAATTATACACATTTTATACAATATGATAACAACCTAAAATAAGAAGATTTTCTCCTTATTTTGGTTGTTACACGGTTTAAGGAAAAAAAAAGAAGAAGAAAAATCTTCCCCTCTTTTTCTCCCTTTTGGACGGTTAAATAGGAGAAGGGGAGGATCATTTTCTTACTTGATTTTTGACCCAATACTCTCATCACTAAAAACCCTAAAAATTATTAGTAATTAGGGTTCTCTTTCTAGCAAGAAAATGACATTTCTCGGAGCATCTTGGGTGCAACGATTAGGAGAATATCGATATCGATATTTGTTCTTAGGCCAAATTGCTAGGACCGGGGGTTAATTCTAATGTCTATTCTTTTGTTTATGCAATTTCGTTTATGACTCGTAATTTCATATTTCATATTTCATAATTTCGTTATAATCCGAATTTTCCTGATGAAATATACCGATATTTCCCACAAGTGGTATCAGAGCATAGGCCACAAAATTATTTTATATGATTTTCATAAATGGATTTAAACAAAAAAAAATTCGGCCGTGTCAATTTTTTATTTTTTTTTTGCCGAGAGGTTTTTGTTTTTTTGGTGCATTGTTTCCATTTTGATTTATTGATATTGTTGTTTTAATATGTTAAGATGATAAGCAACATGGAAGGGGTGCTGCTAAGGCCTGAGAGGTTAGCAGAACAGGTCATTGAAGAAGTTAAAGCTAGAGTACGTGGAAGGGATTACAAGGTTTTAACCAAAACGGACTTAGACTGGTTAAGGCAGAAAGATTTGTATGTGTTAGATGATTAATTGATGCTTGCCCACCACTTGTAACCTTATTTTATATCATAATATATATATCTCACATTTTACCAAAAAAAAAAAAAAGATAATATGATAAATTTGTAGATGTTTTGATTTAATATGAATTAAATTGAAATGTAAATGGAAATTGTTTTTGATTGATGATGTTCATTTGTTTTTGCTATATAGTTTTGGCATACATGGTGTTAAATTGTTGTTTAAGAATCATGATTCATTAATTTAATAATGTTCAAATCAATTGTGATGAACCAAATATTCAGATAATCGATTTAATCATAATTTAGATATTCATTTTAAGAGGTTCAATTGAATCATCTAGTTTGGATCTATGTTTAAATTAAACATTGATGATTATGCCAATCTTGTTATAGTAGCAACATTAAACAAATTTGTTCACATCAAAAGGGGTTGTTTTCGAAATTGCCGAGAGCAATAAAAAAAATAAAAAAAAAACAAAAAAAAAAAAACTGTTTTTCTATTTTAGGGCTGAATGCCGAGAGCCATAAAATTTTTTTTTTTTTTTTTTTGGTTATTTCACGAGAATAATGTAACCTAAGCCTCCTCTTCTCATATTAATCTAACCTAATGTTTAACTGAGAAAAATCCGAACTTTGACATCATTTAACTTTTATTGAACTTTTGGAAAGGCAACCTGTATAACCGGTTTCCTATAGTATAAATGTATAATGACTAACTTACTCACCCCTTTTATCTTTCTTTTACTGTAAAAACATTCAATTTACCCCTTCAATCAAAGATGGTGGTGCACTATGAATCAATCACTAAGCTCCCACACCCAACCCGCCACACCACAACTAAGCTTCCACGCCCCCACCCACTACTACTCCCACTGTCTTTCGTCGACGGTAAAGAACTGCCGTCAACCATCTTACTTTGTCGATTGCATCTTCGTTGTGCACCACCATATTGCATCTATAATGTATGATTGTTTGTTGTGAAAAAGTTCACAAATTTTAGATACCTAATTATTTTAAAGTGGTTTAAAATGATGTTAGATTAATTCATATTACAAGTTAATATGTATTAAGATTGACATTATTGTGAGTAATTGAGGAATTGTCACATAATTTTGATCATTTTAAAATAGGTGGTTTGGATAAATTACTCTACATAATTAAGGAATTATGTCTTGAATGATTAATTTATTGTTGATGCATTTTATTTAGTTGTATGAATTGTTGAATGGTTTATTTACGTATTTTTGCAATCGGTTGTAATTTTGTATTACCTAGTGTGGCCTTAGTTGATTATGTTTTCGTAATGATGGAAACATAATCTTGATGTAATTTTGAGATCTCGAATCTCCTTTGGTTTTCTTTAGTATTATGTTTTTGAAATTAGAATGTAAATAGGTTTATTTTGTATTTTTAATTGTAATTTTGAGAAGACTAAAGATAGAGATTGGATTGCTCACTCCCGCTACATGGACCAAGATGGAACATCAAGACAAGCTTCTCGGGTCCTAGGAAGGATTCCAAAGTTGTATTTATGTTCATTTTGGTAGATAGGCCACACTAGGACTTTATTTTTGTTTTACGTTTTTCCATTCTTGTTGCTTTTCTTCGCATGATAGTTAGTGCATCAAATTCCGCCTAAACCAAACCACCTACTTATATGCATGAAAATTGACTCATATAGTTTGAATGTTGTTATCATGGACATAAAGATGTCACACTTTTTAAGCCATCATCTTAGTTTATTCATTCTCGCATGCTAGATATTAGTTCACTTAAAATGTATTAAAATAAAGTTGATGGGATCTTCCTCTAAAACTAAAATTGAGACTAGTCTTTATAGTCCAAACAATTATGAATCCCTTCTTCATCGGTAGGCATATAGGACCCTACTCTCCATATTACCCCTTCTACGTTGGGTAAGTAGTTTGTGTTGACTTATTTTACCTCAACATTATAATCCGAAGAGTTTCTCGAGATTATGATGGACTATAGATAGAATTTACAGAAATTTATCAACCAAGAATTCTAAAAGTCGAATTAGCCAAGAGGTTGGCTTATCAATTTACAGATAATTGAGTCTTGGGATCATTTATATAATTCTTGAGGGAGGTCAATTGTATAAATGCTTGAGTCGTCGCATTATAAAAGTTTTGCATTAGACTTAAATCATAACGATGAGTATGCTTATTATGTTTTTCTTCTTCTTTTCGCAGTGTAGAATTCGTTTTATATTGATAATACTGCTTACAACAAATGGCTGGAAATAATGATATCCATATGCCAAGTGCCACACTTGCACGCGAGTCCTGGCTCAAAACTTTCATGAACCACATGAATCAGTCCACACGACTGAAGAATGACGGGTCCAACTTTGCGGAATGGTCATTACGGAATGTTGCCATTGCTGACGGTAAGCTCAAGTACTTGACTGAGCCAATACCCCCAAACCCAGGCCCCAATGCAAGAGCTAACGAGTCACTTGCTTATAGTGACTTCGTCATGGAAGCAGGTGCGATAAAGAACGTACACATTTTGGCAATGGAAACCAATTTGCAAAGACGCTTCATTGCCCAAGGTGCAAACAAGATTTTCACTACGCTCACTAATGAGTTCTCAAAAGCACCGAGAATCATTACTTATGAGCATGCCTGTCGCTTCTTTGAGGCGAAACTCCATAAGGGCCAACCGGTTAGCCCACACATTCTTGACATGATTGATAATGTCGAGAAACTGGAGGCACTTGATTGCAAAATCAGTGACAGCATAGTCATTGACCGTATGCTTCATTCACTTCATGATGGTTTTGCCCTTTTCAGGGCAAATTACTACATGAATGACATAAATAAAAGTCCTCATGAGCTACACTCACTTCTCGTACAGACCGAGAAGGATATGGAATTGAGTGGGAGCATGAAGCAAGATATTCTCATGATTTCCAACAAGAATAAGGATAAGGGCAAAGCTCACAGCGACCTAACTGTAGGAAAGCCAAAGTTTAAGAAGTCAGGAAAGGGTAAGAGTGGGCTTGGTGAGACTAGTGGCTCACAAGGCAAGGAAAAGAGCAAGGGCGGTAACCTTGAGTGCCACCATTGTCACAAGACTGGGCATTGGAGGAGGAACTGTCCCGTGTACCGTGAGGACATAAAAGCAGGCCGCGTCACTCCTGTTGGTATGCCATATTATATTCATATGATTGAGATTAACCATGCAAGTTTCGGAACTTAGGTACTTGATACTGGTTGTGGTTCTCATCTGTGTAATCATTTGCAGGGCCTAAAAAACATCACACTCCTCGCAAAGGGTGATGTGGACCTACGAGTCAGGAATGGAGCAAGAGTTGCTTCAGTCTCAATGGGAACATACGTAATCCAGCTCTCGAGTGGTTTTGAGTTATATTTATATAACTGTTACTATGTACCCAGTTTATCTAAGAATATTATTTCTATTTCCGTACTTGATAAAGACGGTTTTTCATTTTCAATAAAGGACAATAGCTGTATTTTCTCTTTTAATGAAATGGTTTATAGCAAAGCAGTTTCCATGAATGGAATTTATATCTTAGATCAAACCACAGCTATATTACATGTGAATAATAAGAAATTAAAGGTTGGTGACAAAGATCAAACTTATCTATGGCATTGTCGAATGGGACATATAAATGAAAAACGTGTAAAGAAACTCATTGAGAGTGGGACTATCTCCACATTTGATTTCTCATCATTTGGCACGTGTGAATCAAGTCTTATCGGCAAAATAACTCGAATTTCCTTCAAAGTTACTCGGCCGAGTAACCCTGAATAGATCGAGTAACACGCTACATTGATCACCCAATCTCTCCCGTATCCCTTGCTAAGGGTATCCCTTGGTCAATAGGTCGGTCAAATAGTCCTTAAACGGGGCGGGTATTACCCCTGTAACAGACCCAACCCGAAATGAGCCAATCTGAACTACCCAACCCGAAAATGACCCTATAAAACATAACTTTAATTGGCTCCAAAAGACTTGAAATGCCTTTTTTTCTCTTAATCATTGACCCGAAAATGACCCGATCCGAAACAACCTGACCTCCTTGACCAGAAAATTACCCGACAAACATACCCGAAACAACCCGAAAACCCGAAGTATTTGACCCGACCCGAACTAACCCGATAATGTGACAAACCTAAATTGACCGGACCCGAATTGGCATGACCCGAACTCGACCCATTGACCCGTTTTGCCAGGTCTAATTCTTCACATATATTAGAGAAATTGGAAGGGAAAAAAAAGAACGGAGGAAGTATATTATATTTTGAACTAGCTTAAAACTCGTGCAAAGTTGCACGAGCATATATGTAACCGTTTATTAAACATCTACATAGTATAAAAGGGGAGTCTTTTCTTGGCTTCCCATTGGCTCCTGGTTTTAGGCTTGAAAAAAGCTTTATTTAAATAGGGCCCTCATGTTCTTCATACATATTTAATTGTAATACAATTTTATCCTCATTAGCAGTTCAATAATAATCCTAATTAATTTATTTCAAACCCCCTCTGTTTCGGTCAATTATTTACTGTTTTTTTAACCCAAAAACCAACGAAAGGGAAAGGTGGTAATATCATCAAATTAGAAATTATTTAACTAAAATTCGTATTTATTTAGTCAGTAATTATATTGAATAGGGTTTATAATAATATTGATCGAATAATTTCAATAAACATCATCAAACCTAGATTGATAATTAATAGTTATAAAATAAAATGTGGACCGACTCAATTCACACACTAATAAACATATTATAATGGAATTTAAATATAAGTGGTCACCCATATATGTGTAATCTTGATGAATGGATATTTTTTTTATTATATGTGAATCCACGCCAATTACTTTCACCGCCGCGGGTTCATAAAAATTATGTATCATAAATAAAATATTTAGCATGGTGAGAACATTTTTTTAAATTCTAAAGTAATTAGGTCTTGTATCTAATGATAGCGCCTGCTATTACGACAATGGCAAAATAAAACAACTACTTCACAATCCATGCTGTTTTCTAAAACTAACCAAATAACCATATAGAATATCTATATTTAATCATATTTTTAATAAAGATAAATATTGTATCCAATTCAACTTGGCTCGAAGCAATTATAAATATAACTACTGAACGTAATTAGAAAATTTAGTCGCTACTTAGTCATAAAATGGATTTAGCAGGAAAATCATCTATTTCTTGTAGTGCATGGACTGTTGTTTATTGAAAAGAAGAGATTATTTGATAAAGAGAGTATAAAAAGTGTGACAACTTTGTTTGAAATTAAATCACTACTTTGAAAAGTTGTTGCTCGTGGCTCTAATCATTTTTTTTTTACAACAACAAATAGCATAGCTTACACAAGAGCTCCCTGAGCAAGATTATGAGCTACCCTATTCACTCCCCTAGGACATAAACTAAGAGAGCAACAATGAAAATGAGACGCAATAGACTTAATATCATGGATAATGCCGTTGATAGATGCAATCAGCTTCTCTGCTTCCGCAGCCTGCAAAACCAAGTTAAGACAATCCGTAACAAGTCTAACATGAAGGTACCCCTCGTCCAAGGTCCATTTAAGTGCCATGAAAGCTGCATATCCTTCAGCATTCAGGGCAGAAGAGGCAAACGAGCGAGCGTGAGCAGTATTCCTTAAGGTCCCATTACCATCCAGTAAACACCACCCCATGCCAGCACTTCAATCATCCCTCCAAGCAACATCACACTTGACTGTACAAACACTTCCGCACCTAGGTTCACCAACAAACCAAAAGGGGAAGGAGTTCCTAATCCTCATCGCTAACCCAGAAACAGTGGAGGAGTCCAGCAAGGACGCTCGAAGGAGGCTAGCATCCTTACTGCACACAACCTCCTTCATACACTGAATGTCACCAAGAATAGAAAGAAGAGCACCCATAGGCCAAGGGCGACGATTCCTGAAGACCATATCATTCCTGCAACACCAAATCCTCCAAAGGGTAGCGATAAGGGGAAAAATGAGGGGGTTAGGATCTGGGCCACTTAGGAAATAAGTAACTCAGTTAATAACCCAAAACCTAATATCAATGTCCACTCCTCCCGTGATTTTAAGACCTAAAGGGCAGCCAAACCATAGAGCCTTTGCAAAGCTACAATCTCTAAAAAGGTGAGAAATAGATTCCACACAAGGAGATGAGCCATCACAAAGAGTACAGGAGGAGCGCCAATTCATTTTTCGTCTAAGGAATTCAGAGCCCACTGGAAGGGCGTTAGCCATAAATTTCCATAAGAACACCTTTAGTTTGTTAGAGATAGGCAACTTCCAGAGTTTAGATCTGCAAAAAGCCACAATTGTTGCAGACATTCTAGAAAGATCAGCAGTCGAGGTAGGTTTATTGGTTAAGACCATAGCAGCGACATAGTATCCCGACTTGACAGTGAATGCACCATGTTTAGAGAATTTCCAATAGAAGGAGTCATCCGAGGGTTGATACGGGATATAAGTTGCGAGGATTTTCTTTGTAACTCCCTCACCCGGATCGAAACCAAGAGAAGAGAGATCCCATCTCCTATAACTATCATGAAGGTCACCAACCAGTAACGCGAGATCAATAGGAGCATCACAAAACTCCCCACAAAGATCTTGAAGACTATCACCCTCTATCCATTTGCTTTTCCAAGCATTAAGACGAGAAGAAGATCCAATAGTCCAAGCAATATTATTGTAGATAAGATCGGATCCCCAAACAAGGCTTTTAAGAGCCCAAGACGAAGCTTGGGGAGCCTTCCAACGGGTCTGGAATAAAATATCATCTTGAACCCCAAGCTTGGGACCAATAACTTTACTAATAAGGCTTCCCGGAACACATAAGATTCTCCAAGCAGATTTGGCAAGAAGAGCTTGGTTAAAGCAACCAATATTACGAAGTCCAAGGCCCCCTTCACCCACTGGCCTACTAAGGAAATATTTACTACACCAATGAATAGACTTATTATTTCTTGTTCCACTCCACCAAAAATGCAACATCAAGGACTGGAGTTTTGATGTTACACTTACCGGTATACGAAATACCGATAGAGAGAAAAGAGATAGTGAAGACAGAACAGAACGAAGCTTTGTCATATTTGGTGCTAATCATATTTGGTGCCTCATTCATACTCAAAATAAATATCCAGTAAAAATATATGAAGTTTTGTCAACGTTGTAATTTTCCTAACAAAATAAAAGATGAAAATATAAAAATTAAGAAGTGAAAATAATGTCAACTTACTCATAACCATATTTCATCTAATATAATAAATGGACACTGAAGGAAATGGTTTGTTTAGAATGTGACTTCATATGCTACAATTTAGAAGTATTCTCAGAAAACTTTGCTTTAGAATGGTAAAAAGATGCATGAAGTAGATGAGCAAGAAAAAATATATGATAATTGTTGTTTTATAAATTAGAATAGATAGATAAATAATATTAGGTAGTGTTTGGATACCCGGAATTGATTTCATTTTCATGATTTCAAATGTAGAAATCAAAATGTTTGAATTCAATTCCAAATCCAATTCCAAAAATTCGTTTGGAGATCACATGGAATTCGATTCCGGATTTCAATTTCTCATTGGCGTTTGGGAACTCATGGAATTGGAATTGGAATTGGAATTGGGGGTCACGTATGGGTCGAAGTCACCAAAGTTTTTTTTTTTTGAGTTTTTTATTAGGAAAAAATAAATCTTGTGACGGAAAATATTTGCGATTAAAAAAAATCATAAATAAAAAAATTTGCGATGAAACTTGCATCACAAAAAACCGTAATCAAGTAGTGATGGAATTGAAATGACTAATATAAGGTAGGAATTTTTTTTTTTTTTGGAAAGAGAGAGCAATAAATTAAAGGCAACCACAAAGTTAACAAAGTTTACACAAGTCTAAGGGGGAGGATCGGGTGACAAAGTATTACAAGCATAAACTAAATCCGACGAATACAAAGCAAGGACAAAAGACGGAACATGGTCCCAAATAAAGCGGCCATCATTGGTGGAGTCCTGGATGGAGTATTAAGAGATGGCATCGGCGACACGGTTGGTAGACTGCTTCTCAAAAATAATCTTCACGGAAGGATAGGGTTGTAATCGTACCCTACACTTCAAAACAATGTTAGCAAAAGGGCCACAAGCAGGAGAGCTTCCCACAATGGTGTTCACAGCAAGAGCACAATCAGAGCTTATGATGACACTGCCAGGGGTACTAACCGCAAAAAGGAGACCTTCCCTAATAGCAAGGAGTTCCAAAATAAAGGGGTTAGGGGCAAGGACTCTAGAGGACCAACCACGAATCCATACACCTAAATGGGAGCGGGAGACATAAGCAAGACTAGCAAGGGAGGAGGAGGGGTGAAAGGCCACGTCGACATTGATCTTAGACCAATTACATGGGGGAGGGGTCCAACGATTTGGGTAAAGGGTAGTGTCAGCGGAAGAGGTGGGCTGGTGAGACTGAGAGGTGCAGAGAGAAAGGGGGTTGCAGCGGCTCTTGGTAGAGCTCCACTGGCGAGCTAAGGATGAGGAGGTAGAGATCCAATGGTGGTCGGTAGGGGTGTTAGTGCCAGAGAGAACAAAGTCATTGCGGGGGAGCCAAAGTCGCCATGCAAGGAAAGAGAAGAGAGTAGTCCATGTCTTATTGTGGGAGGTATAGTTTTGGTGTAACCAAGGTTGCGGGGGTAAGGAATAAAAGGAGGAGGGGAGATTAAAACTGTCCCACACATGGGAGGCATGGGGCAGTCACGAAGGATGTGTAGTGAAGATTCAATAGTGGAGGGGATGGAGCAAGCAGTGCAGCGGGCGTAGAGGAGAATAGATCTCTTGTGAAGGGTGAGATTGTGGGGGAGTCTATCCCAACAAGAGAGCCAGATGAAGACTTTGATACGGGGTTGAGAGGGGATATCCCAAAGCCAACACAAGTCGTCAAGGGGCAGAGAAAGGGGGCCCTGGTTCACGATGAGGGCGTCGTATGATGAGCCAATAGAGAATTTATTTTTAGAGGAAAGGGACGAGGAGAGAATGCCAGAGAGAGGGGCAGACGGAAGGGGGATGGAGAGGATGGGGGCGGAGAGGAAGGGGGGCAGGTCAAACTCAAGGCACTCGAGGTGCCACGAGCCATTGTTGATTAACTTGCTGAGTCTGTCACACTCGGAATATTGAGAGAGGGGGCCATGAATACAAGCTCTTAAGGGTCGAGGGAGGACCAAGGGTCATTCCAAAGGCTAATATTGGATCCATCTCCAATAGCCCAGGTGAGGGTGGGTTGGAGGGCAGACCACCCAATGCCAATGGCCTTCCAAATGTGACTCCCTCGGCCGAAGGAAGGGTTAGAATGGAGATACTTGCTATGGATAGCCTTGGACGCAAGGCTGTTTTTGAGACAAAAAACTTTCCAGGCCAGTTTGGTGGAATAAGCATTGTTGAGATGGGAGGCTTTTCTAATTCCTAGGCCACCATGGGGTTGAGATCTAGTAACCAAATCCCAGCTGGTGAGGTGGAGTTTGTGGGAGCAGGAGCTTGACCAGAGAAAGGTTCGACTAATTTTGTCAATAGTAGAGGTGATGGATGAGGGGAGCTGGAAGCATTGCATAAGGTGATAGGGGATGGCGTTAAGAGTGAACTTGATAATTAAGCATAGTCTTGCTGGGCGAGAGAGGAACTTGGTTTTCCAATTGGCGAGTTTAGAGTGAAATTTGTTTATGATTGGTTGGAGGTCAGCTTTGTTGGGCTTCCTAGGGAACAAGTGAAACCCAAGGTAGGTTCCGAGCTTGGAGGTCTTCTTAATGCCAAGGGAAGTTTCGAAGAGGGAGATGTGGTTGGGGGAGGTTCTCTTAGAAAAAAAGAGTTGGCTTTTAAGGGTGTTGATTTTTCGCCCCGACGCAAGACAGAAGTAGTGGAGGACATCCTGGAGGGCACAAAGGTTCTTCTCAGTGGCTCTACCAAAAAGGAGAACGTCATTGGTAAAAAGGAGGTTGGAGAAGGAGGCTCCCCCACGACCAAGGGTAAAAGGGGTCCAATGGGATTCGGTGCAAGCAAGATGAATAGACTTAGACAGGGCTTCCATGCACAGGATGAAAAGGTAAGGGGAAAGAGGGTCGCCTTGGCGAAGTCCTCTAGAAGGCCGGAAGGGAGAGGTAGGGGTCCTATTAAGGGAGACCGAAGAGGTAACACTTGTTACACAATTCATGATAAGAGAGATAGTGTTGTTGTCAAATTTAGCATTAGTGAGGCAATCACGGACAAAGTCCCACTCAATGCAGTCAAAGGCTTATTCCATATCAAGTTTGAGGGCGAACCACCCTTTCTTGCATCTGGAAGTTTTCATAGAATGGATGATCTCGGAGGCGATGATAAAATGAGTGTCGATGTCGCGACCCGGAATAGAGCTCCCTTGGTTGGGCGAGATGATGAGGGGCATAATAGGTTTGAGGCGGTTGATAATGACCTTGGTAATGATCTTGTAGAGAGTGTTGCAAAGGCTAATGGGGCGGAAGTGTCTAATGAAGGAAGGAGAGGGAATTTTTGGGATGAGGGAAATGGAGGTTCCATTTATGTCGGGGGGCACACAACCAGATTCAAAGACACGGTGATAAAGGGGATGAGGTCAGGGCCAATGGTGTCCCAGCAAACTTTGAAGAACTCGGCATGGTAACCATCGGGTCTAGGGGCCTTACCAGACCCAAGGGAAAAGACGGCAAGGTGGATTTCATCAATGAAGAAGGGGTGGGAACAGAAGCAAGAGGGATTCTAAACCAAAATGGGATGCGCGCACAACACCTTTTTAGATCTGTAAAGGTTGAGGAAGAAGTTGGTGATGTGATTGGTAAGGTCTTAGGGAGAGGTAAGAGTATTGCCAACGTCATTCGAAAGGGAAAGGATGCGGTTGTGAACACGGCGTAGGGAGACAGATTTATGGAAGAAGGCGGTATTACGGTCTCCGTCATTGAGCCAGCAAATGCGGGACCTGTCTTTCTAGAAGGCGCACTCAAGGTCAAGGATATGGCTGAGATCGGAGGTGAGGGAGTCATTTAAGGTGTTAAGGAAGGAGGATTGGGGTTGGAGACAAAGATGGGCCTGGGTTCCTTTAAGACGGGCAATAATAGATCATTTCTCTTTGGATAAGTTCCCAATAGTGGAAGAGGCCAAAGACAGGAGATGGGTACTAAGGCACTAGAGTTCGGAGGGGAGGGGGCCAGCGATGTCAGTCCAGGTGGTGTAAACAAAGGGCGGAAGGTAGGCTCAAGAAGCCACATAGACTCGAACTTAAAGCTCTTAGGTTGGGGGGGAGTAAAGAGTAGTGTCTAAAAAAATGGGGCAGTAGTTAGAATAAAGGCGAATGAGGTGGTCATTTTGGGACTTGGGGAAATGGTCAAACCAAGCATGGTTAACCCAAACCCGGTCAAGGCGTTCTAGGATAGGGTTGGCCCGTCTACGATTAGACCAAGTAAATTTTGGTCCCGTGAACCCCAGGTCAAGCAGGTTACATAGATTCATGCATGGACTCATTAAATAGGTTGACCCTGTTATGTTTAATCCCCCTACCACCAATTTTTTCACTAGGACACGAAACCTCGTTGAAGTCACCCATACAAACCCAAGGGAGAGACAGATTGCCAGAGATGTTCAAAAGGTTATCCCAAAGCAGTGTACGAAGGCGAAATTTTGGACTCGCATAAATAGAAGAGAGGAAGAAAGTAAAGTTTGTAGAAGTTACCTGGACCACCACATTGATGAGCTGTCCTCCTTTGTTCACAACCGAAACCGAAGTATCCCTAGCATTCCAAAGAATAATGATGCCACCAGTGAAACCAATGGGGTCCATAATTTCATGGGAATCAAAGAGAAGCTTCTGCACAATAGAGGTCGAGTTTGTTCCAGCAACCCTGCTCTCAGAAAGGACGACCATCTCAAGCTTGTGGGTATTGAGGAGGTAGGACAAATTAGTAGTGAAGGAGGGTCGGGCAATACCACGACAATTCCAATATAGATTCTTCATGTTCATGGGGATAAGAAAGGAGTCAATGAGTTCTGCTTGTGCTCGTGGACTTAGGTTTTCCACAAGTACGTCGATTTCCCTTTCTAAATTGACGCTGAAAACTGACCTGAACTTCCCTTCCTGTGTCGCTGAAATCATTCTCGGCCCCACGGAACGAAAGACCTCCCAGCTCATCCAAATGTCTAGTTGTCTCATCGGAAGAGCTGTCCGAGTCAGAATCACCCCATTGGAAAAAATTGGCATTCTGATTTCCTTGGATGTTAAATTCAAGGGATAAATCTTTCTCAATCGAGGCAAGATGGGAGAAGGATCTAGGAGGAAGCTCAACTCCTCCGGGAAGATAATATGAGGATTCGCCACAACTTCCTGGCAAACAAGCCATTGTATGAGGCAGCGGAGCACCAAAGGGAGTCCGTCTAGGTCGCTGAAGTCTGGGAGGTGAGCCGGTATTATTTTCTGATCGAGAGAGAAGTGGTCCACCATTTTTAGATCTAGAAACTCTGGTGGAGGGGAGCGAGGATGAGCCAGCAGGAGCTTTATGGATGGGGCGGGGATTAGAGGCGAGCCTGGGTGAGGATCTAATAGGAAGGTGGTGGAGTTGAGTGGTATTTCGGGAAGGGTTAGAGAGAGGAGTAGGAAATAGTCCACGACTGCTATTTTTTCTTCTAGAGGGATTAAGATGACTGGTGGTGGTCTGGTCAGGGGTGCATATCGGAAGAGGAGCGGGGTGCGGGGTCTGCAAGATGGAATGAACAGTCGAGATTGTTTGGGTGGGGGGGTCCATTTGTGGGAGATGGAGAGATAGGGGAGGGGGTATGTTTCTGAAGGAAGGATTTTTTTGGTGAAGTGCTTTTGTGAGGTGGGTTGAGGAGGTCCACACAAGGTGATATTTTAAGTGGAAGGAGAGACAAATTATTGTACAGGAGGATGTTTAAACAATTATTCTTACTCAAGAATAGGTTGCAGGTACTGGGAGGGGGTTTAGGAATAAAGTAATCTAAATTGTTGACTAAAGCAGAGATTGGGTCTTTTACTTTTGTGGAAAGATTGAAAGCTTTAAGGGGGCTTATTCTTAAACGGGACAATAGACCAAATACCTGACTTTTTTAAAGGCATGGGACAATAGACCAAATATGGTAGGAATTTGAGAGTGCCAAATTTTAACTAAGATGGAATTGATAGGGAATTGAGTCCAATTCCAAATTTTAGGGGCTCCCAAACGCTTGAATTGTCTCAATTTCGGAATTCAAATCCAATTCTAGGTTCTCAAACACACCATTAGGAAATTTAGATTCTGGGCCATGAGGCAAATAGGCCGGAAAAAAGTGGTAGTGGTTCTGTTTTATATATTAGTATAGATAATAGTGAAAAAAATATAATTTTTAGTACTTCAAATTAAAAAACACAATTAAAAAAAGATTTAATATAACTTTATAATATTTAATAATAAAATAATTATTAAAAAAACTTTTTATAATTATGTCAACATAATTTATATAATCATTAAATTTAATTAGCATATATTACTTTTAAATACTCCGTATGTTTTATTTTTAAGAAAAAAATTGATTTAAAAGGTCGTTAAATAGGCAATATAAACTATTTTTTAACCTTTATTCTGACCTTAACAACCCAGCCCGTGACCTGTATAACTCTACCTAGGACCCGACCTGATCGATCAGTTAGACAGGTCTAGTCGCTAGCCTCATAACTGACGCGACCTAGGGATGTCATTGGGGCGGGGCGGCGGTGGATATAGGCTCCCCCATACTCGTACTTGTACCCGTACCCGCCAAGCAATTCGCATACCCGTACCCGCTCCATCACTCATGTGGGTACAAGTTTCCATAGCCGTACTCGCCCCGCCGGGTGAAAATCTAGACCCGTACCCGCCTCATCTACCCACCAATCACCTATATCATAATTTTTTTTGAATAAACTGTAGTTTAATCTCTATGAATTTACTTAAATTTTTATTTTTATATCTAATAAGACTTTCTATAAAAGTTAATAAAGAACATTATAAAATGTCATATAATTGGTGTAGGCGGGTATTAGGTGGGTATGACAAAAAATCCACCCCCGCCCCACCACCCATGGCAGGTGGAATTTTTGTATCCGTACTTGCCCCAGCACCCACAAAAGCTCTATCCATATCCGCCCTAATTAGGGTAGGTACGAAATGATACTCGCTTTTACCCTTCCCGCTTACATCCCTAATGTGACCTGAACAACGCGGCTCGAAGCCCTTGCTGAGAATGACTCGATCTTAATGATCCGAAATGGCCCGAAATAGCTAACTTTAACTCCGATGGACATGGACTGGATTTTAGAAGGTAAGAAGCATATTTGTGATGAAGAGCAGTCCGTTTCATTGAAGACGGCCACTATCCGTCACAAGCTGAAGACGGATAGTGGCCCTCTCACAAAATGCAAATGAATAGTGCAAGTGGGGGAAAATGGATACCCCCACTTGCACTATACATTTGCATTTTGTGAGAGAGACACTATACGTCTTCAGCTTATGACAGATAGTGTCCGTCTTCCATGAAAATTTGTGATGAAGAGAACTATTAACCAAGAGCCCGTGGAAAGAAGCAATATCAGTGAAAGTGCGGATTAATATTCAAAGCCCAATTCTTGCATTATGGGATTTTCTCGACGGATCAGATCCAAACAGGCTGACTTAACACCCGAAATTGACCCAAATTACAAACCCCAATGTGACTCGAAATTCGAATTGACTTGACCCGATTCGACGCAAACATGGCCCGAACTTTGTTTACTCGGAACCGACCCGACCTGAAATCAGGCGATCTGAAAATGACCGGACAAATTTTAACTATAATTGAACAAAAAAAACTGAAATGACTAACTTAAAAGAACATTTAATATTATTTACGCTAAAATAAATAAGCAATTATCAAAATCAAACTAAAAATAGGTAATAATACTAATTAAATGCACGTTTTTTCCTCTTAACCATTGACCCGAAAATATCCCGGACCTGAAAAAATAACCGAACCCGCTTGACCCGAATCTAACCCGATCAGCATTCCAAAAAAACACCCGAAACCCGAAATAACTCAACCCTACCCGAACTGTAACACCCCGTATTTTATAATAAAATTTTATTATAAAACTATTTTATTAAATTAATTATTTGGAAGTTTATTAATGTATTTTGGAAATATATATTTATCAGCTTCCGTCCTCTGTTTTATTATTTATCGTTTTAATCTACTTTTGATTGGGTTAAATATTCGTGTACGATTTTACTATTTTAATTTAATAATTACTTATCTATTATAGCTTCTCCTAGCGTTTTATAAATATTCAACCCAATTTGAAATCAGATAATCCATTGTATGAGCTAATGGACCCAAAGCCCGTTAGTTAATCCTCTTATAAATATAAAACCCTAAGCTAGCAACTAGGTTGCTCTCTTTTTCTCTTTTGTGCGTGAAACCCCACGGCAGCCTCCTCCTCTCTTTCTCTCTTTTGTTCTTCTTTTCTCCCTTTGACTCCATTGTTGAATATCTTTCCTTCTCTCAAACTCATACACAAATTATATTTTCATAATCCTTGCTTTTACCTCTACAACATATTATTCTCCATATATTTTTATGAGAATTATTTGTATGGACCTTTAGACCTACCTTTAAGGTCTCTTATTTTAATGGATAAAGAAGAAGAGTAGCCTTTCATGACGTTTTCAAGGGTTTCGGTCTGTACTTTTATTTTTTGTCGCTTTTCGGGATGTTGACGCGTGTTGGAGACAAGGATTTGATGGTCGTGTCTTTCTTGGAGGTTTTCATTAATTTGCATCATTAATAATCGCTAATAAGGTAACTAGGTGTTTTTCTTTAATTGTGTTTATGCCAATTGATGTAATTAATATGATTTAATGATTGTTTTGCATAATTGGTACATGTTTGATTATTTGTTATCATGATTAAATATGTTTCGCATGTTTGTATATGTTTTAATGCATTAATTATATATCGTATGTTGTTTATATGTTTATTATGGGTGTCATGAGCGCAATTAGGGTTTACGAATAAACCCTAGTGGCGGCATGATAGGCGGCCAAGAGTGCTCTCTAAAGTTATAGCTAAAGCTAGTATAACTTTGATGATGATTCATGTGTTATGGCTAAAGTTAGTACAACTTTGGGTAGTTACTCTAGTTATGGCTGAAGCTACTATAACATTGAAGTACGAGTTAAGGTTATAGCTGGAACTAACATACCCTGAGAATTATGGCTCAAGGTTATGGTTGGAACTAGTATAACTTTGAGTTTCGTGTCAAGGTTATAGTTGAGGTAAGTATAACTTCAAGTTATATATGTTGAAGTTATAGTCGAGGTTACTATAACCTCGCATCAAGAGTTCATGTTATGGTTAGGGTTACTATGACATTGCATGGTTACTGTTAAAGTTATAGCTGGAGTTACTATAACATTGGTTGCTTATACTTGTTTCATATGTTGTATTGTGTTCAACGTGTTATGTCCTTGCATGTGTTTGCATATATCTTTGGTTACTCTTGTTCATATGATAAGTAGGATGGTCAGTTATACTATCCTATGAGTTGAGTCGTGATGTTGTTCATGCATGTTAGTACGATCGATTATCTGTGCATCTTTTGTTGGCTAGTGGTATAGATGACGTGCGGTATCGCTTATATAGCAAACGGAATGAACTAACGCCACCCATTATGGGATTTATTTGGTCTATGTTCGGGGTGGCCGATTAAATCGATTATACGTTAAGGGTCCCGAGTGTCGTTCGGTGTACAGTTATTGCATCGAGAGGTCTGGCCAGGTCTTAGGCATATAGGCAGTGGTGATACGCTATACATAGTACCGTGGAGTAGCAGTTATATACTTCACACCGACGGGGAGTCATTTATCTGATCCGTCAGTCAGAGTATCAGTTATATGCTTTGACAGGTTAGAGTGTCAGTTATACGCTCGAGATGGTGTTCGTTTTATACCCTATGCGTATTTTGTGGAAGTATTGGTTATATACTCTAATTGGTATGATGTGTGGTGTTCACCCTATTCGCTATGCTTTGTTGCTAGCTTTATGCCTTATGTTGCTATTATTGATTGGTAACGTTTGTGTCTCGTAATATATGTTTTCATTGGAGATATCATCTTGAAAGGACTGTCTAAATATGTTTTCGTTTAATGATAAGTTTACAGTGGGTTTTCATGAGTATAGATGGTCTCACATGTTTACTAGTTCTACATTTCAATTGTTAATGACTGTTGGTTATATTCAATTGTTGTAAACATGACTGGGAGAGCATCTAGTTACCCCCGACTGATTGTCGACCCCCATTTCAGGTTGTTCAGTTTGTTGTTGTTTGGTTGATGCTTGCTTGGGGAATGCGCGAAGCGAGCTTAATAATAAATTAGGAGTTTGTTTTGATGTTTTAAGAACCTTTGAATAATGTATTAGTGGTTTTAGATTTAGTAGCAAACCGGATTGGTCAGGTGTTTCTGCCACCTTGACCCTTTTATCAGTATCGTACTCTGATATTTACTTTATATTATGTTTTTCCTTTGTTTTATAATCCGGGTTGTTACAGTTGGTATCAGAGCGAACACGCTCCCAACTCTCTTGTAGTTAATGACTAAAATAAATTGACTTAGTAAATGAGTGAGAGTAAATGGGGTAGAAACAATTAAGGACTTGTTTGTTTATGCGTTAATGTTTCGTATAATTATTAATTGTGTTACATGTGTTGTTTACGCACATGTTTATTTATACCTTAATGTTTTGTATCGTTAATAATTATGTTACATGTGTTCTTTATGAACTTGCTTATTTATGTCTTAATGTTTCACATCGTTATTTACTTGTATTACATGTTTATTCATGTATTTGTTTGTTTAAGCACATGCTTGTTTGTGCCTTAATATTTCATATTGTTATTTATTGTATTACATGTTTTATTCATGTATTTGTTTGTTTATGTCTTAATGTTTATCATTATTAATTATTTTAAATGTATAGTTTATGTATTGTGTTGTTTCTGACTTGATGATTTGTTTCGTCATTAATTGTATAAAATGTGTTGTTCTTGCATGACATTTTCAAGCATGCATTGTTGATTTTAAAAACGGTCAATTATGAAAATTTTCTTTGCATGTTACGTGTCGTGTATTTTGGTTATATGTCAGTCAAAACTTTTATTCCTTGATAACCCAAGCTTTACTCTTATCGTACTTTCATCCTTTTGGATCATTTTGGTGGTGTTGTCCTTGTTTGAGGTGATTTCGAGGTTGTTTGCCTTGTGGTTTCTTGAGGCATCAAGTTAGGATTGAGTGGCAGGTTGAGATGTTCAAGTATGAAAGAAAAGAGAGTTTGTTATTACGAGTTTGGTAATGGAAACGTTTACTTTGGGATTAGAGGTTTTGAGATGAAGTTTCCTTTGGGATTAGAGGTTTGGAGATGAAGCTTACTTTGGGATCAGAGGTTGCTGAGATGAAGTTTACTTTGGGAATAGAAGTTGTTATGACGATGTTTTCTTTGGGATTATAGGCGTTATGTTCTTTTATGTCCTCGAGAAAATCCTTATTGATAATAGAGGGTGATGATTATGGAATAAGATGTATGATTGTGGTTTTATGGTTTCGCGAGAAGTGAGAGACACAATGAGTATATTTATCTTATGGTTTTATTTGGAAATATCGTGGTTTATGCTCTTAATGATTAGAATTATTGGGTCTTTGCCTTGTGTTATTGGAAAAGTTACGTGAGTTATTTATGGATCGAGAGTAGAATGCTGAAAATGAATTTATTGTTATCTTGGAGTTTAGATTGAGCACGTTGGGAATTTAAGAGACTTTGCTCGTCTTTAATTGGAATATCATATTTGAGGAGTAAGGATCGTTAACGGCAATGAGTGAGTTATAGAGGAATTCATGACTTATCCGTTGACGAGTTATTTACTAGTCCTACGTTTTAAAGGATTGTTTGAGAGAGGTGGATTATAATTTATGGACTTGTGAGGTGTTAATGTTATAGTGTTCTAGCATTAACTTAGTGAACAAACATGTTGACGATGATTATAATGTATCGTGGTGTGCATGTTTTGTGGATATAGAGAGTTCTATGGATTGATTTATTAGTGTGATTAGATGGAGTTCTTGAGAGTGGAAGGATTTGAGAGTTGATGGTCGTGAGAGTTTATGATCTTGAGAGTTGATAACTTGAGGATGTAGTGATTGTAAAGGAGCAACTACATGAAGATTTGTTGGTCTTGAGGTATTATGGAGATATAATTAATGGATGTTACGAGACGTTGTCACCTTGAGTGATGATTGTACGATATTTGTAAGACCTTGGTTATCGTACTTTGTTTATCATGTCTTAAGGTGTCGTCTTCAGGTAAATAAAACTAGTTTTTGGAGTCGTCTATTTTTGTCATCCTTGCACGTGTTAACCATACCTCTTCTATTTGAGCCTTCAGATCAAAAGTTTCTTTCATCTTGGTCCTCTATCCGTTTCATCTATCGTTGCTCTTGATTTATTCTTTATTTCAACTCCAGTTTCCTTCTTCTTTGAACTTTTGTAATTACCCTTTTTCACATTGATTTCTCTCTACGCTTTTACTTCCGAAAGGAATGTGTTCTATTGCTCTGTGGTATACACGGAAATATTTTGATTTGGTTTGCAAATTATTTATTCTTTCATGGTAACTTAAAAACGTTTCAAATCTCTTTAGAGCTACTTGTATTCTTATGGTGGAATTGTGATGTTGAGATGATATTCATGGATAGTAAACTGTAATTACAAATTGAGGTTATAAGTTGGGTGATTATATGAGCACAGGTGATGAGAGTTATATGGTGTTATTAGTATACATTGATGGTATTGCGTTGTCGATGACAAGTGTGTTGTGGTACAATAGGTTTTTGTTTAACTAAAGGTGTATGGTTCCTTGGGTGCTTAGGAACGTTGTGACTATAGGTGTTCAAAGGAAATGGTTTGGTCTTGTGAGTGCGACAAAGGATTTGTCATGAGTTTGAGGTTGGATAAGATTTTGACAGTCTAGTCAGAGTTTGAGGTTTGAGATTGATGACTTTGGATACTAGATATATGTAGGGAATCACCGAGATTTTATATTAAAGTCTTTTGAGCTTAAAAGTTGTGGTTGGTAATAAGCACTACTCGCCCTGAGGATATTAGACTAGGTCGGAGTGATTTTAATGGCACTCGTGAGTGAAAGAGTTTTCTCATTCGAGAGTTCTTTGTTTAGAGATTATCTGTTGGGACTTTGACTAATGTTAGATTTTATGGTGAATAGTAAACTAGAATTGGAGAAATTGTTAAAAGTTATGTGGATTATGAGAGATCGTATATGTTTGGAATAATGGTTAATGGTAGTTGGATGAGTGTTTGAAATATGAGGATTAGAAGTTAGCTTAATGATCTTTATGGACTTTGATGGTATGAGTTTGAAGTGACTTTTGAGGTTGTAGAATGTGTGAAGTTGATAACGACATTGATGATATAGGATCTTTTCTTTGGTTTGAGTTTGGATATGGATCAGAGTGCGCAGCGGTTAGGATTCCGAGATGGCCTTTATTGATGATCACTTGTAATTCTTACCTTCTTTTGATTGTGTCTTTGAATTTCAAGTTTCGAGGACGAAACTTCTTTTTAGGGGGTGGGATTGTAACACCCCGTATTTTATAATAATATTTTATTATAAAACTATTTTATTAAATTAATTATTTGGAAGTTTATTAATGTATTTTGGAAATATATATTTATAAGCTTCCGTCCTCTATTTTATTATTTATCGTTTTAATCTACTTTTGATTGGGTTAAAATATTCGTGTACGATTTTACTATTTTAATTTAATAACTACTTATCTATTATAGCTTCTCCTAGCGTTTTATAAATATTCAACCCAATTTGAAATCAGATAATCCACTGTATGAGCTAATGGACCCAAAGCCCATTAGTTAATCCTCTTATAAATATAAAACCCTAAGCTAGCAACTAGGTTGCTCTCTTTTTCTCTTTTGTGCGTGAAACCCCACGGCAGCCTCCTCCTCTCTTTCTCTTTTGTTCTTCTTTTCTCCCTTTGACTCCATTGTTGAATATCTTTCCTTCTCTCAAACTCATACACAAATTATATTTTCATAATCCTTGCTTTTACCTCTACAACATATTATTCTCCATATATTTTTATGAGAATTATTTGTATGGACCTTTAGACCTACCTTTAAGTTCTCTTATTTTAATGGATAAAGAAGAAGAGTAGCCTTTCATGACGTTTTCAAGGGTTTCGGTCTGTACTTTTATTTTTTGTCGCTTTTCGGGATGTTGACGCGTGTTGGAGACAAGGATTTGATGGTCCTGTCTTTCTTGGAGGTTTTCATTAATTTGCATCATTAATAATCGCTAATAAGGTAACTAGGTGTTTTCCTTTAATTGTGTTTATGTCAATTGATGTAATTAATATAATTTAATGATTGTTTTGCATGATTGGTACATGTTTGATTATTTGTTATCATGATTAAATATGTTTCGCATGTTTGTATATGTTTTAATGCATTAATTATATATCGTATGTTGTTTATATGTTTATTATGGGTGTCATGAGCGCAATTAGGGTTTACGAATAAACCCTAGTGGCGGCATGATAGGCGGCCAAGAGTGCTCTCTAAAGTTATAGCTAAAGCTAGTATAACCTTGATGATGATTCATGTGTTATGGCTAAAGTTAGTACAACTTTGGGTAGTTACTCTAGTTATGGCTGAAGCTACTATAACATTGAAGTACGAGTTAAGGTTATAGCTAGAACTAACATACCCTGAGAATTATGGCTCAAGGTTATGGTTGGAACTAGTATAACTTTGAGTTTCGTGTCAAGGTTATAGTTGAGGTAAGTATAACTTCAAGTTATATATGTTGAAGTTATAGTCGAGGTTACTATAACCTCGCATCCAGAGTTCATGTTATGGTTAGGGTTACTATGACATTGCATGGTTAATGTTAAAGTTATAGCTGGAGTTACTATAACATTGGTTGCTTATACTTGTTTCATATGTTGTATTGTGTTCAACGTGTTATGTCCTTGCATGTGTTTGCATATATCTTTGGTTACTCTTGTTCATATGATAAGTAGGATGGTCAGTTATACTATCCTATGAGTTGAGTCGTGATGTTGTTCACGCATGTTAGTACGATCGATTATCTTGTGCATCCGTTTGTTGGCTAGTGGTATAGATGATGTGCGGTATCAATTATATACCAAACGGAATGAACTAACGCCACCCATTATGGGATTTATTTGGTCTATGTTCGGGGTGGCCAGATTAAATCGGTTATACGTTCGGATCCCGAGTGTCGTTCGGTGTACGATTCTTCGCATCGAGAGGTCGACTAGGTCTTAGGCATATAGGCAGTGGTGATACGCTATACATATTACCGTGGAGTATCAGTTATATACTTCACACCGACGGGGAGTCAGTTATACGATCCGTCAGTCAGAGTATCAGTTATATGCTTTGATAGGTTAGAGTGTCAGTTATACGCTCGAGCCGGTGTTCGTTTTATACCCTATGTGTATTTTGTGGAAGTATTGGTTATATACTCTAATTGGTATGATGTGTGGTGTTCACCCTATTCGCTATGCTTTGTTGCTAGCTTTATGCCTTATGTTGCTATTATTGATTGGTAACGTTTGTGTCTCGTAATATATGTTTTCATTGGAGATATCATCTTGAAAGGATTGTCTAAATATGTTTTCGTTTAATGATAAGTTTACAGTGGGTTTTCATGAGTATAGATGGTCTCACATGTTTACTAGTTCTGCATTTCAATTGTTAATGATTGTTGGTTATATTCAATTGTTATAAACATGACTGGGAGAGCATCTAGTTACTCCCGACTGATTGTCGACCCCCATTTCAGGTTGTTCAGTTTGTTGCTGTTTGGTTGATGCTTGCTTGGGGAATGTGCGAAGCGAGCTTAATAATAAATTAGGGGTTTATTTTGATGTTTTAAGAACCTTTGAATAATGTATTAGTGGTTTTTGGATTTAGTAGCAAACCGGATTGGTCAGGTGTTTCTGCCACCTTGACTCTTTTATCAGTATCGTACTCTGATATTTACTTTATATTATGTTTTTCCTTTGTTTTATAATCCGGGTTGTTACACGAACTAACCCGATAATATGAAAGAACCAAACTGATCCATCCTGAATTGGCCCAACCTGAACTCGATCCGATTAACTCGTTTGCCAGATCTAGGTATTGGTCTGTTCAATTCAAAAAATAAAAATATAATACAGAATAATTCTCCCATTTGAGCCACTTCAAACTAGACAATCTTCCCATGCACAAATTTTTATTTAAGATAAAAGTATTTGTCTTAAACTTAAAAATAGAATATTGTTTTGTAGAGAAGACAAAATAAATTGTTTAGGTATTAACAAAAATTGGTCTTATCTATGAAAATAACATTTTATTTGAGTTGTTTTAACTTATATTTATCTTAAAACTAGCTTATGACCCGTGTAAAATGGCACGGGCATATATAGGTAAACGATAGACTAATATACGGAGTATATAAATAACCTTATAAATTTTATAGTTGTAATATATTTTTAATGGACAAATGCAGAACAATAATTACGATTATATGTAATGATAATTTTCCTCATATTATCCAATATCCACTTTGTTGCATATTTATTTCTTCCGTTACATTCATTTGTTTACATGTAATTTAAATACTCTTCAGAGTGTGATAGTTGGATGAAGTAATTTATAATATATTTAAGAATTTGATAAAATTAAATGATTTTTTAAATTTACTATGTTGTATTACAAAATATATTACTTGAACTCATATAATGGCCAAAATTTGACTAATGATTTATAATTTGATATTAGTAAATATGGAGTACGATAAAGCGTTTTATGAATTTCGGTAAAACATACACTCCTACATTCTAGTAAACTGTTCACCATTTATTAAAAACTCATCCCTAAAAATAAAAGAAGATTAACTAATAAATGATTGGGAATAGATATAAGTATATAACTATTTAAGCAGAGGATCAAAGTAGTCAATGACTAATTTATTTCTTAATGGAGTATAACATTATTTAAGATCTAATTTTTTACCGTATCTCTTAATTACTAAGGCATGACAAAAATTATTATGCTTATTAATCATAGTTCTTCCATTCAATATACTTGACACGGGCATAATTTTCGTTAAAAGTAAAGTGAAATACTGAGTTTGGTACAATTTTTTAACTTTCACGGATCATCAAGACTTGCTATTTGCCTTTTCTTCCCGTCTTATAGTCATATGAAAATATTCGTTTGCTTTAACCCGTAAGAACCTGCACCAACAATAAGAGAAAAAAAAATGACATCCAAGAAAAGGCCCAAAGCCCGCAAGGGTGGAGTCTAGTGGTTAAAACTTGGGTGAAATTCCCAGGAGACCCAGGTTCAAGCCTCCTCAAGAGCAAAAATCTTGTGGAGCATTCTTGGCCTGAGTCCATGCCTAATAGACTTCGAGCATGTCACCCTCGGGTGGTTTACCTGGTAAACGTGGTTTGCAGGCTATCACGTACACCCGAGGGTTTACCCTGTGCGCACCAAAGGTAGCGTCTGCGGGTTCCCTCGTCACCCAAAAAAAAAAAGGCTCAAAAAATCATTTCAATTGAAGTTTACCAATCGTAAATTTTGCAACTTTGCACGGTTGAAAACAATTACTCTATATTACGAAGTATAGTAATTATTGCGTGAGACGATCTCACATTGTAATTTGTAAGACTATGCATTTGTAGGTAAATCATTATTTCAGAGTAAATAATTATTGTGTGAGACGGTGTCACACTGTAGAACGATCTTTTTTTTTTCTTTTTCTTTTTTATGAAAATCACTCTTTTATTTAGACTAATAAATGAATAATTTTTAGAGAAAAAGAACGTCTCATTTAGAATTTGTGTACGAAGTATAATACTCCATATTACTCTGCGTTTACCACCGTTTCAAAATACTCTGTATATGTTTTCATTTTTATTAGAGGAAGCTTTTGGGAAATCCAAAAATACATCAATTAAATAAGATATTTTATCATACAATATATTATGCTAGATATTTTATCCTATAATTATATACATCAATTAAATAAGATATTTGCTACATATCATACAATATATTATGCTAGATATTTTATGCCTACAATATTATATTCTCACAATCCCCCTACTACTAAGAGAATAAAAGTTCTCTAAAATTTTCCCGCTCAAATCCCCCTACTACTAAGAGAATAAAAGTTCTCTAAAATTTTCCCGCTCAAATGAAATGCTCTATGATTGGTCATCACTCATCACAATATATCACTCCTCACAATATATCTTAATTATATCATATTAATTATTTGTCATGAATAGGAGATACTACTACTAATTTTTAATTTGTAAACACACATTAATGAGATATTTTGATTTTCTTATACATGTGTCATTGCATTAATAATACGTATGAGACAAAATATATTGCACAATTTTATTGTATAATTAAGTCATTACTTAAAGTTATTTTTTTGGTAAATGTAATCGTATAATAATATACTCCCTAATGTATTTAATGTCTTCCTACATTATTATCTAAAAAGCCGCGCATTTGCGCGGGATCTACACTAGTATGGCAACCTTTTTGTAAGGCAAGTAAATAAGAAGACGCATAAAATGATTCAGAGCAAGCATTATTTTAGGATTTTGCGTTAGGCGGGAAAATAATGCATGATAGAGCGACACATGTCTAGAAAATTGTATAGTGATTCTTCTATTATACATCCTCTATTTACTAAATGAATAGGTGAAACTTGAGATTTTCCCGCTCAAATCATTTCACCTATAAATTGGGTCTAACACTTTGGTTATTCTATATAAATATTGGGTCTTTGTAGAGAAAAATATATTCAGTAAAATATTTTGGACTACCATATATATTTTGGGTTTTTATGTGTGTTAGATTCTACAAATCTTCCTATATACTACGAGTAAAAGAATAAAACTTATCTAAAGTTTTACCTCCAAAGTGCTTTAACTTATATATGAAAACAAATTAGATTTCATTTATTAAAATAATTTTTCATTTAAAAATAACCTTTTCATCATTAAACTTAAAAATATAATCTTTTAATAAAAATAAAACAAAATTGGTATAAAACTATAATCTCTATACATAAATTGTTACCCCTATTATTAACTTCGTGACGAAAAAAAATTACTAAAATAATATAAAAAAAACACACTTCATGAAATTACTCAATTCTCTTGATTAATTTTAAGATTAATTTTTGTTTTTTAAAATTCATGAGATATAAATCTAAAATCTATAAGTATTATAGTAAAAACTAAAAGCTCTATAATATACCGCGCATTTGCACGGAATCTACACTAGTTTATATAGATATAGATAGATATAGATATAGATAGACTAATTGCTTCTATGATGAGTTTATATAAAAGTTATCGACATTGTTAGCGAATTAAGCAAGAAGTGACTAGAGAATTTTGTCTATTTACTTAGATTTTCTCTAAAATTAAACTGAATTCAATAATAATTGAATGACACCTGAACCGTAATAAAAATAAACCGATAGGCCTAAGTTACAAGTATTTATTTTCTCATAAAAACACTTTTTTTTGGTATTTTTTTATTATTTCTTTATTTATTAATGGTATTATGGATTATTATATTCAAATTGAAAAATTTATGGTACATCAAGGCTAATTTGTTGACCTTTGACTCAAGAAAATTACGACCCGAAACTCAGTTGAACTAATGTTGATCTGACCCAAATCGTACTTGACTCGAAATAGAACAAACCAATTAACGTGGCTAACCGAAATGAACCCAATCAAAGTCGAACCGAAACCAAAAATAAGGCTACTTGATTTAAATCGAACTGATTTAACTCAATCTGAAATCAAACTAATTGTTCCGTTTACCAGGCCAAGTATTAGTTTATAATTATATATTTTTTCTAGTCCATTTTTTGTGGTTTGAAAGTTAGCCGCATAAATTGTTAACAATTGTTAACCTTATCTAAAACTTTGTGGAAAAAAAATACTTCCTCCGTTCAATTTTTTGTTTGCAATTGATTAAAATACCTCATATAAAGAATCCTCCTATATACTAAGAGAATAAAAATTCTCAAATGTTTTCCCCCAAAAGTAATCTCACTTAATATGGAAACAAGTCTTTCCTTCATTATTTTTTTCTTTTATATAATATTTAATCACTATATAATCTTTTCTAAACTCTGAATTGTAATCATTTATCTAAAATAAAACAAAACTGATATAAATCAAAAAATTATAAATTCCTAAATCTTTTATTAGTGTTATTATTATATACGAAGTATTAGAGAATAATTTAACACATAATTACCATGTATAAACAAAAACTATAAAAATATTATTAGTTTCATAAAAAAAAAATCAAGATAATTATTTGATAAAATGTATAAATTGAAATCATTTATTTTTGTGTTAAAAAAATATAATACACATTTCTTGACTTCACTTAATTCTCTTGATTAATTTTCAAGTTCATTTTTTTTCTCATCTCCCTGGACTAAAAGAATAAGTCTTAATCTAAGTTTTCCCGCTCAACTATTTTAGTAAGGAGCTGGGCTCTATAAATTGTCAATTTGTCATTATTCTAAAAGTTGAATCTTACATCTGATTTATATGATGTTAATATTATATCATATATTAGTCTACATATGAAACATGATTGCAGTACAATAAATTGCTACTCCGTATTTAATAACATTTCGTGTAGGTCATTTTGTAATAATATATTTAATCTAAATTTTATAAATATGAAAATTCATATATTCTCTGCTAAATGTTTTACGTAATTTTAATTGGCATTGTGCCATTGTATATGAAGATATTCACAGAGAGTTTTAGCTTCTAATACTACATACAAACTTACGAATAAATATATATTATTCCACTTTAACTTAATATCTCTTATCCATAGTATGAAAATATTTAAATTCGCTTTAAATTTACCATCTTTATTTGCTAACTTCTCTAACATCCCGATCTAAAAAACCGTGCATGCATGCACGGGACTTACACTAGTAAAAAAATAAACAAATAATTGGAACGGAAGAAGTGGATACCAATTCATTAAAACAAAAGGGTAATAACACTCCATATTATGTACATAAAAAGATTTGGTAAAACTGGCATGAATTAAACTTTTTTAACTCAGCCCATTACAACTGATTTGTTATTTACAATGTCTCAACTAAAAGTGACTCAAACTCATAACTATTCTTATTTAAAAAGTCTCAATTAAAGGAGAGGTCTTTTCACCGGCTTGTTATTCAAACGGATTCTCAACTTATCATTAATTTGTTGAAAGCGGTGGATATGTTACCTTCCGCTCATGCTCACCTTTCCCAAATATGCAAATGTTTCCTCAATGATCATCCAGAGAAAGTCGATATCCACCATATCTATAGAGAAGCAAATGCGTGTGCAGACTAGCTAGCTAATGTTGGAGTGAACCAAACTCAGCAGGTGGTCGTTTGGGAACCTGATGATATACCGAACCATTTATTTCGGTTGATGTAGCAAGATGTTGGAGGTGTCTCATGGCCTAGGCTTGTCCCATTTTTGAAGGAAATGTAGATCTATATACATACTAACATACTCATATATGTATAAATTAATTTGTCATAAAATTAAAGGTGGAACTTATGCATGCAAACATTAATTAAAGAGATGGAAAAATCTATATCTCACCATGTGATGTTCTTGAGCTCTCCAATTGGAAGAACAAGGATTCAAGTGTAGAATCCCTCCCAAAAGCATATACCCAAGGAATACATCTTAATAACCAATATTATTTAGATCTAGTAATAATATTAGTTTTTGCTATAAAATTGATACAAAATAAATTGTAATTTTGCTCTTGAAAATTTCGGTCAAGAGATGGAGTAATTTTGTGAGTTTTATTTCTCTAGAATTATCTTAAATTGTAGAGAGTTTTTGATGAATTTTCTTACACTAGAAAATTGGATGAGAAGAATGAATCATCATCTAAGAGAAAAGCTCTTCTCTCTTTTCTTGTGGAGTGGCCGAAAATTAGGCTTGGGTAGGATGCCCAATATCTTTTCTTTTTGCTCTTCTCAAAAGCTTAGGTTTTGCATGCCTACTAGTTAGCTTTTATCATTGTGTTTTATACTTAAATAATTAACACAATTTCCACTAACTCCCTCCAATTATTTCGGTACACTCACATAAAATGGATGAGTCCATTTTATTTGTGATTTTGTCAATATGTCACATGTGACACATTTCATGGCATCTTTTTTATAAAATGTATTTTTAACCATTAAAAATCAACATATTAATAAAATATGTCACTTATAAAAATTATCATTGTAATTCATAATTACTTGTACCAAAAGTGTTTTCCGAATTATAAATTACAACATTCTGTTATTTATAATAATTTATTCATTCTGATTCAATTGTTTCTGCAAAACAATAATTTCATCTAAGTAATAAAATAATTCGATTACTTAGACCGTGTCTCATTTAATCATATTTACAATAAGATACGTAAATTATACTCACAAAATCATCCGTCAATTTTAAGCAATTTAATTAACTCGTATCGGTATACGATTAATTAAATAATCAATTAAGAGTATTTCCCTATAGGTATGACCTAAGGGGATCAACTGATCACCACCGTCGCACGACAGTAATGTCAAACTCTAGTCAGCCAATCATTACCGATATGTGTGGACCAGTTGACTGTAAAAATATTACATCCCAAATGTATTCTTAAAATGAGATTTAATAATGATATTTAAATCATGTGATCGCACTATTGTTGAGGACACATTTCCCAACAATCTCCCACTTGTCCTCGACAAGTGTGCGTCACCAATTATCTTGTCCTATTACTATCTCCCACTCAATGCAAGGTGTCTTTCAGGTCGTACTTGCAAGTGATCATATCGAGAGTGGTTTCCTCGATCTGGAGATTAACTGATTGACCGGATTTATCTATCATAGATTGTAACACCCCCATACTCCAAGTGCCTTACCAGGACCACTCAGGTATGAGGATGCTACCATCTCGGTTACCCGAGGCATGATAATCATAAGACAATGAAGAAACATACTTTACTAAATAAGTTTTAGCGATTACATAACAAAACCAACTGTAAGCAAAATACAACTGTTCTCAAACTATAAACCAACTGAAAGGAACTGTCCTAACAAACACAGCGGAAGACTAAAGACTCTGATATGTGATGACTCCATCCCCAGCTAGATCCCACGCGTATCCAAGATATACCCGCTAAGCAAATCGCTCACCACCCCGAATGGATCACCACAGTTTTTAAAACATTTAAACGGGGTCAGTACTAATCACACAACTCAATATACATCAACAATAAGATAAACAGACAGCTTAACTGTCACACACACAACCACACCAATTCCAATAATCTCAATCACCGACTGTCCACTGGACCAGCCCTGCCAGTGGGGGACCGCAGCCGTTCCCACCTAAGCCCCGCTCATCATACCGAGCGATAACCCTGTCCCATTAATGTGCACATCCCCTTCCGTGGCGGGTTCCACGAAGGGCGAAACTAGGGCGTGAAGTCACTCCCGCAAGTGACCCCACTCAGCCGAGAATGCATCTCGAGAACCATAGAAACCAATCACAATCACAATCACAATCACAATCACAATCATCATATCAAACAACTAATTACAGCACATCACCAATATCCCATTATGGGACTAATACTGAGTAGGAAATCCTACCTGGAAAGCATAATTATCAGACGGTCTCTACAGCTGTATCAAAAAGGCTCTTCTACAAAACCTCCTCCTATCATACAAACATACAAACACTACCGAATCACAATCTACACAAAAACCCCCAAATCCCTAAATTAGGGTTTAATCAAATTAAAGGAAAGACAATAAAAAGGGTACATAGATCTTACCCTCGACGCAAGGAACTCAACGGTATAATCAACGACAAGAACTGACCGTCCGAACTCCGGGAATTGCTAAGAATGCGATTAGGAAGATGAGCTGGTTGCTTTCTCTCTTAAACAGGGTTTTAGGTTTTGTAAAAGTGATTTAAAACAATGACGACTATGTTTAAATACCTTAATCGCATAATTAACAAAACCCGAGAAAACACCCCGTAAAACCGGACACTCGATCGAGTACCCAAGGTACTCGATCGAGTACCCCCTTACTCGATCGAGTGCCTAAGGCTACTTGATAGAGTACCCCCTTACTCTATCGAGTGCCTAAGGCTACTTGATAGAGTACCCCCTTACTCTATCGAGTACCTAAGGCTACTTGATAGAGTACCCCCTTACTCTATCGAGTACCTAAGGCTACTTGATAGAGTACCCTCAGTCGAAACTTTTCTAAAACGCAACTTACCCTTACTCGACAGAGTAAGGCCTACTCGATAGAGTACCCCAAGACTTATAAATACGGAGTATTACAGTCTTCCCTCCTTAAAAAGAACTTCGTCCCCGAAGTTCAACCCATACTCTAAAAACAACCATACTAACTCGACCAAGACACAACAACATAACTAAGAACTCAAAAACTCGACCAAACATAAAACATGAACTCTTAACACCCACTCCACCAACTATGTTTACTTCCTTAACATGACTCACGATATCGTATTCACCACATATATATCTCTCACGACACCAACTTCATACATAACCAACCACCATCCACTAACACTGCTAGCTCCATAATATCATCCACTATCAAATCCAAAATCAAGACACTCATAGACATCAAACGGAATGTTACATTCTACCACCCTTAAAAGGGACTTCGTCCTCGAAGTTTACTCAGACTCATAACACCATCCTCCAACTGTCAACATTATATAAAATATTCTCATACTCCGAAGCATCACAGTACTACAAGCACGGCCATGGCCTTTTATAAGTATTGTCCACAAAACAAATCCCTCCTTTACGCTACGCTAACACTCTACTTCCAATTATATTACCGCATGCACCACCATGAAACTCTCTTTTATTGCATCCTACTCCTCTTAAGACAAATGTTACGTCCTCGTAACTCACTAATACTAAACCCTTAGCTATATTATCTCACTATCCTCATCACCACCATATGTCAAAGATAACTGCCTATAACCTCATTTCCATAATCACTCCTATTTCTCAAGGCTCTCTTACTTCAACAGTTCTCATACTTCAAATCAATCTGCACACCCCTAACCTATACCATAAGGCTCGTAGCAAAATCACCATACTAACTCTCCATTATCACTGCAAACCAACATACCTCGCTATGTAAAGCATTTATCTTCCAGAAGCATAACTCCCGATCCGCACTCGTTACTTATACTCACACTAGATCCTCAAGTTCTTTCCTTCATTACCGCAAAACTCATACATAACTTAATATGACACTAATTCCCCCAACACCCTACACTCACCGTCCCAACAAAAGATTATGAACTACCTGCCGCTTTCAGATCATTACAACACATGTTCCACGAATCATTTTCCATTACCATGTCTACTAAAGCCTTATCTAGAACAAGATCAAAATTATCAGAACAACCTCTCACAACCGTGTCCCATCAATAGAACATCACTATACCATGACAACAACGAAAACATATTCAACTCTATTTCATATCATACTCTACCTCATTCTTAACTTAACTTGGTAAAGAAAACATCAATAAGCAAGACAACTGTCTACATGTTCAACCAAAACTCACAAAGAATAACAAAGAAACAAAACAACAATCTATGTATAACTCGGTATGCACTTTCAAAACTCGTATCATAATCATCCCGCCTACTCCACCACAACCGGTGACGGCATCACAACACCGCCACCAACAGCCACACCACAATGCGAAAATACCCGCATCACAATACTAAATACCGTGTCCGGATCACCACCGGAGGCACCACAACCACATCGATAGACATCACAGCTACATACAATTCCATAAATACTGACTCGGAAATAACCTTTCGGACAAGAAAACTTACTCAAATCCACTTTACTCAATCACAACGCAACATATTATATGAATTAAACAGATAAGCATCTCATGAACATCATCTCTACCATTTCACGGAATACACATGTGTTATTAATACACATAAAATTATAACTAGCCATGTCAAATTAATCAAATTATTACCTTTTTGGATATCATTCAATTAAATTACCGTGTCCAACATATATATTACAGAACATTCATAAAACAACTTTATAATTATCACACCATACCACTTCTTGTGAGGTCAGAACCTCGCACAAACATTTACACATATCATAGACCCGTAATCACAACCAACTAGTCAATCCTGACCACGTAAGTTACCACTCAACAAAGGTTACCTGTTGTCCGAGCTTAACTCGCATGCCCCTCATCACATTCTTCCATTCGCATCACCAAAGACCTTCGCCATACATAACCATACAAAATAACACTCATTATGAGAAACCACCTCCTAAGACTATGTCTTATACTTCCCGACAACCATACTTTTATCAATTCAAATCTTTTCAAAATCAGCCTCTTTAGAATTGCCACTTTTCTAATATACCCTTAACCTTAACCACTAGTCAAAGACCATAACACTACCACTTTGTCCCAGGACATCAAACCTCTTCACTCTTCTCTAAACATCATGATTTCTTTTCTATCTTTGGTTAACATCCCAAACAACGAACATCGAATCCATGAACAAAATTACCTCAACATTCTTCCCAATATTTTCCTTAATTGAATCATCATCCATTTTTCCACCAAAATCTCATATCATGCGGATATTCTACTAACTTCTTACTTTCCTTAATTTCTCGAAACTCATTATTAAACATGTTGTCCTGAAGCTCCCATATAACCATTAACTAACATCCTCATGATAATATCACACATTTCGATGATTCCTTACCTTTATATCACATAACTCCTGAATATTTTCCTCACCTTACTTTTTATCCTTCTTTTCTCTTTACACTCAATAATACCAATTAATAGTTCAACTCCTTATTCCTTCTAGCTAACTCTTTAGAAATCCAATTACCCTTTCGTTGCTCCAAAACTCAAATTCCATTATTTTCTACCGACATCATCCCACTCTTTCTTACCATGGATCTTCTCTTATTATGCTATCACTCACACTTGCCACTAATCTATCCATAGAATCAACGTTTAATGTTCAAACAATTGCATCTCCCTTTTTACATCTCTAGAAATCATAATTCCTTTAATACCGTTAATTACCCAAGGAAATCACACAAAGGTTTCGTCTCTCGATAACACAAATTTCCAAACTCAGTCACTACCTGCAAATCCACGTCGCGACATGTCCCATTAAGTTCGCTATATACCACTATTTCCAAACGACCTTTCATTACATATGTTCTTACTCAACACTATTTCTAGCCATCTCCCTCCATAATTTATTATACATCTCAGGTTGCTACTATCCACATCCTTTCTTTCAATCTTTTCATTCTCACGTTCCTTAAACTTACATCATGCCTTGCCCACATTCACTTACATTTTCATTACTCAACATACAATCTTGTCACTCATCTCGTCTCACACAACATGCTCTATGCCTCAATTAAGTCTTACTAATCCCAACACATATAAATCATGTCCTCCCCACCGAACTCATACTCATCATAGGTGCCACTCTTTACACCACAAAATTGGGTAACTTACGCGTCAAGACCAACATACATGTAAAACAATGCATAAAGAAGCAAAATGACCACTTTGAATTAAACATAATATGCAACGAAGTCAAAAGATAAACATATGACCCAAAATAGGGGTCACTAGATCGAGTACAGGCCACTCGATCGAGTAAGGGACTTACTCGATCGAGTAGGTCAAGATTAGAAGCACGTAAAACAAATCACCAGGGCTACTCGATCGAGTAACTAACGTACTCGATCGAGTGCCCCCTTACTCGATCGAGTACCGAGGATACTCGATCGAGTACCCTAATTCTCAGCACTGTCCAGTTTTCGTAAAACAGCCATAACTCACTCATTTCTTGGTCGTTTTGGGCGTGTGACCTATCGTTAGAATCGTAAAAGGACAATCTATCACCTCCAATTGGAATCACATCAAAATCATTTATGCATCTCAAGTTATAACAGTTTAAAGACAACTTTGTCAGTAATCGACGACATAACTATTTGATTTTTACTTCCAAATAGCTTAAACAACAACCAAGCAAACAAAACCAGTCCAAAACTCATAAAACCAGTATTCATAATCATATGTTACTATCTTCAAAAGCCAAGCAACAACATTCATCATGCACATAATTTATCTAACTTGCCAATTATGACTTACCCACATGTTTTTATTCTATCACTTTTCGTAAACAAAATCACAAATACATGACATCAAGTCCCCTATTCACATGTTACTAGCATAACAACATTATAAAATAATTTTCATTATATAACATGCTTAATCGGAACCATGTTATCACACCACGATGATTCATCTTTTCCCACTAATTCATCCATCATACCACATATTTACCCACCATATTCGTTCAACATATTCACCCAGCACATGTTCAATTCACACTCCCAACCTTCTATACTTTTACTCAACACGACAGCAACAACATGTATACTTACACATCGCTTTATATATATATATATATATATATATATATATATATATATATATATATATATATATATATATATATATATATATATATATATATATATAGACAAAACACTTTTCCTTACATAATTATAACATGCCAAATTACACGTATCAATCATTAGACTTTCATGCTTTACAATCAACCAACATATAATTCACGTCATCATCATCAATTCATGCAACATACTACTACATAGATACACACAGCACACAATATGCACATAACGATCCCGACACATATCCCATGGTGACCGGTTCAAAATTGTAGGGCGAGTTCGCGACTTTAGGACGTCTCCTAAGTCTTTGCATTAGCTCCTACAACCTTTACTCCGGGTTCATTTTAATTGACTCCCTAGATTCATTAGATTCATTGGTTACAGGTTTCAGGATCGTCGCTCTGATACCATTTGTAACACCCCCATACTCCAAGTGCCTTACCAGGACCACTCAGGTATGAGGATGCTACCATCTCGGTTACCCGAGGCATGATAATCATAAGACAATGAAGAAACATACTTTACTAAATAAGTTTTAGCGATTACATAACAAAACCAACTGTAAGCAAAATACAACTGTTCTCAAACTATAAACCAACCGAAAGGAACTGTCCTAACAAACACAAATGGGAAGACTAAAGACTCCGATATGTGATGACTCCATCCCCAGCTAGATCCCACGCGTATCCAAGATATACCTGCTAAGCAATCGCTCACCACCCCGAATGGATAACCACGCTTTTAAAACATTTAAACGGGGTCAGTACTAATCACACAACTCAATATACATCAACAATAAGATAAACAGACGACTTAATCATGTCACACACACAACCACACCAATTCCAATAATCTCAATCACCGATCGTCCACCGGACTACCACCCGCTGGGGGACCGCAGCCGTTCCCACCTAAGCCCCGCTCATCATACCGAGCGATAACCCTGTCCCATTAATGTGCACATCCCCTTCCGTGGCGGGTTCCACGAAGGGCGAAACTAGGGCGTGAAGTCACTCCCGCAAGTGACCCCACTCAGCCGAGAACGCATCTCGAGAACCATAGAAACCAATCACAATCACAATCACAATCACAATCACAATCATCATATCAAACAACTAATTACAGCACATCACCAATATCCCATTATGGGACTAATACTGAGTAGGAAATCCTACCTGGAAAGCATAATTATCAGACGGTCTCTACAGCTGTATCAAAAAGGCTCTTCTACAAAACCTCCTCCTATCATACAAACATACAAACACTACCGAATCACAATCTACACAAAAACCCCCAAATCCCAAAATTAGGGTTTAATCAAATTAAAGGAAAGACAATAAAAAGGGTACATAGATCTTACCCTCGACGCAAGGAACTCAACGGTATAATCAACGACAAGAACTGACCGTCCGAACTCCGGGAATTGCTAAGAATGCGATTAGGAAGATGAACTGGTTGCTTTCTCTCTTAAACAGGGTTTTAGGTTTTGTAAAAGTGATTTAAAACAATGACGACTATGTTTAAATACCTTAATCGCATAATTAACAAAACCCGAGAAAACACCCCGTAAAACCGGACACTCGATCGAGTACCCAAGGTACTCGATCGAGTACCCCCTTACTCGATCGAGTGCCTAAGGCTACTTGATAGAGTACCCCCTTACTCTATCGAGTGCCTAAGGCTACTTGATAGAGTACCCCCTTACTCTATCGAGTACCTAAGGCTACTTGATAGAGTACCCCCTTACTCTATCGAGTACCTAAGGCTACTTGATAGAGTACCCTACAGGTCAGAAACTTTTCTAAAACGCAACTTACCCTTACTCGACAGAGTAAGGCCTACTCGATAGAGTACCCCAAGACTTATAAATACGGAGTATTACATAGATACCTTCCGAGCGTGGCCACGCATTTCCAGTTCATTACTCCTCGAGTGGCCCTGAGATATTGTTATAACCCTGACAAGGGGGTGGACAATTCCTATCGCACTTATTCCCTTCGACTAGCCACAGCCATCATAACTTAAAATATGCCCATTTGACCCCATTTACGAAGGTCGTAGTAACACAAATCAAAGTTAATCTGAAACTAAGCCATCTTAGGTGAATAGTCTTTAGTCAAAAGAATCGACTCATTAGAATACTATAGCAGCTCTCGCCACGACCAGGCTATATAAATTTGCCAGAACTCTATAAGCGGTCATTAGGCCCGACAAAAAGTTCCTAACAGTCTGCCTATGTGATCGACTAGTCATCTCACATGACTCTATGGCATTTGAACTTGCCATCAATCGCATCACACTCTAGTCACTTCGAGACGTCACCTCATACAAGTGACTATGGGCGAATACCATGCTAATCCGTGTTCACTTTAACGGGGTTCAATTGTATCTACAACCCGTTTGGATGTAACAAGGTATAATAAAAGAGTTTTAAAGTGAAACTCGAACGACAAATGCGATTATCACATACGAATAGTCAATGCTTGATTACTATTTCATGTTCTACAATCTAATTTGATCTTGTATGTAGTTGTTTATTTCAATTCAGTTGAAATGGCATGACTCATCATGTTTAGCCTTTGAGAAGGCTTTGGTTAGTAGGTTTTATCAACTTCTTGTACCTTACTCAACCTTACTACATACTCGTTTTCCTTTGTAATGTATACATTTGCATTACAAAACTTTCTGAGTATGTGTCGAGATCCAATCAAGACATAGGCCCTCTAGCCTTAGAATAGCTCCCACTGTTTTCACAGTGTGCGGGACTCATCCTTCTTGCACATCTCATGATTGCAAGTGTACTCAATTTCCGTTATAAATATCTCTCATTGTTCTTTATTACCTAGAACGATTCTAGAAAATCTACTTCTTAATTAACATAGCCATAATGGTATTTTAACCATCCTAATGTGTTTTGATTATGGTTTTGTTTAAACCATGCGCAACCTCAATTGTCAATTGTCACTTGTGTAACACCCTTACACAAAATTGCATCATAAACACTTTGCTTTACTTCCTTAATGCTTATGCATGCACTTAAGGGTAATCTTTATAGCTTACTTGGTAAAGATTACTTAAATTCGATTTTGAAAACAATTCATCATACTCAAAGCATATGAAGTGTTACACATCATTTCTTTTTAATTGATTCGGCAGCGGAAGCAAATGAAATCAATCAAATATGTTCAATTTAATTGAACTAGTCATGAATCTTATCAACATAAGACTTCTTACTGACGCTAATATCATGTGGATTTATCTTCATAAATCCGGATATTCAAGATGTATTATAATACTCCAAAAGTCTTAAATCATTCTCAACGATCAATATGTCATCCACATATCGGACTAATTAAAAATTCCGTAACTCCCACTAAACTCCATGTATAAACACAACTTCTCGACTTATCGAGAAATGTTTTATCACATGATCAAAATGTTGATTCCAACTCATTGATGTCCTACTTAAGATCCTCTCTTAAGTTTCACATTATCTTAGGATTGCAAGAATCCATAAAACTCATGACATGTATTGAATACATTCCTTCTATTGAAGAAGTGGGTTTTAGATTCACTTGCTGTATGCATATCCTCATAATGAAACACAATCCCTAAGAAGATCCAAATAGACTTAATCATTTCAATTAGTGCAAAAACCCTTTGCAACCAATCTTGCTTTGAAATATCTCTTTATTAGTGCAAAACCCTTTGTCACTAATCAAGCCCTTTTGATTCGGATTTTCATGACTCTAAGCCTTGTATTGAGTTGTGACTTAAACACTCTTATGTAAGTCATATGTTCATTACTTTCTAGAAGTAATCAACTTGAATCAAACAATTTCTTTTGTAAGTTATAAGCTCTTTACTTTCTTAAAAGTAGCATGAATTCATCATTTTTGACAAGTGACGAATTTAACCTTCTAGGTTTTAAAGAAACAATATTTTACACAAAACGTCTCATGTAGCCAAGAAAGACCAGTTTCTTGCGACATAACATTCTTTGTGGCTCTTGAATAATTTTCTCCCATTCTGTCTTCTAGAAATAAACTTGTATTTTAGAAAGACAGCTTCACGAGCCACAAACCCGGTGTACTCGTGATAATTGAAAAAGGGAAAAATGAGCATTTGTTTCTTGTGAAAACTTACAACCATGGTGCTCTTACCATTTCATATCTCATATGATTCGATTTAGTGGAAAAATAATTTAGACAAAAATGATAAAATCCCCAAAAGGATCAAGTAACTCAAAGTAACTTGATTGAAGTCCAAACCATATCAAATAGCGTTTGATTTCTTATCCATCCACATATTATTTCATTATGCGTGCTAAGAGAGATTAACTTGTGATACTATATCACATTTCCTTTGGCTTATATCAAAGTCTTCACTTTGATAATCCCATCACGACTAAATCGTGATTCCTTGAACTCTTGAACTTCTTCAAAGATTTCTCTATTTACCTTATTAAGTGAACACACTAGCGTCAACTTAAATCGTTGGTAAAAGAGAATGATCAACCTATTATGGATCAATGATTTATAACCTCGATCTCCTTTTCAACCAAAAGGCACGAGACATCTTGCTTTGAATACAAGATACGCATATACCATTAACAATCTAATGGTTTCAAGAGTACTCGATAACTCTTTGCGTTCATTATTCCAAAATTTTAAGGTTTAATCTTGGGTTACCAATTTGAGTCTTGCATCATCTTCATGATATATATATCATTCTAGTTTGGTTTAGAATATAATCACCTTGATGATGGGCTAGCCATACATCAAATCGTGGTGTATAGGGTCACAAAAGTGAAACCTCTTTGTATCTTCAACAAATTTATATTCTTATTTAGAGTTTATGCACTTAATAGTCACAATTAAGTACAACTTTAAATCCAAAAACTAGATTGAGTACACAATTACTCTATCTCTCGACATTATTGTTGCTAGTCGTCATATTCTAATCATCTTATGTGTCGAATACAATGATGAAAACCTCCACTGGTTTCTAATATTGACGAAGTGGTACTAGCAAAATTTATGTTTAATCAAATAAACATTTAAAGAAGAAGGTCCCATTAGATGTCCCACAACTAACTTGTTGATTCTTCAATAATTTGGGGTAGTTTCCTTTCTCGTGTCCAACATTTAAGACAATGGAAACTCTATCGGTTGGGATTGATAGGTTTAGTATCGTCATTCTCAACAACTTTACCTTTAACATTACCTTGTATCAATTCCATTATAATCCTTACTTCTTGAACCTCGTCCTCATCTTAACGGTTTAAGAGAATGCTCCCACTTAATTCAATGAGTCTTTGCTCTGAGAAGCAAAATTGAATTCATGAAGATTCACTCTTCATTTGTTCGTTTTAGTCTTAAAACTTTCATTGAAGTGGTTGCGTTATTTTGGTCAATTACGAATTCTTGACAAAACTAATTACCAAAACAATTTATCGCTTCAAGGTACTTAATTCATTTAAGTACATGAAAAATAATCCATTGTAAGTAGATGTGTTAGTCAAAAATCAAAAACCTGTTTGATAATGAATAACTTTAATCTATACTCTTTACAGAGATCCTTAGCAATGGTTCATTTGAGGTTTTAGAAGCAAATTCATATTTGTCTTTAGTTACGATGTTTTAATGGAGTTTTGAATCGAAATGATATCGTATATGAATTGTGGTAAAGAAATAGAACAATATAACAACGGAATAGTGGAAAACTTAACATTTATCGTTTTATAAATACTTGTAAATAACAAGTAAAGCATTTACATAGTGACCTCTACCCAACTATGATAAATGATTCCAAGATCCAAATTCATATCAACTTAGGCACGGGGTAGCCGATGCAACCTTTATCAATATAACTCGGTGGATTAACCTTTTAATCGATTCTACTTTTAGAACTCTTGGTCGATAAAATTACTCTAATGTTTATCTATAGCCCAAAACACATCAACAAGGGCACGGGGTAGCCGATGCAACCCTTATCAATAACTTTTGTTGAGTTCAATCCAAATTTCGAATAAATGTGTCCATTATCCAAACCCACATCAACTTAGGCACGGGGTAGCCGATTCAACCCTCATCAACATGAATTCGGTGGATAGACATTTATCACCCACTTCCCCTACGTAACAAGGTTTGTACCCCGGGGTAGCCGAGTGCACTCCCTCGCGAAATAGGTTTTCATGGTTTCTACTATTTTGTAAGGCTATGTCTCAATTGTTTATTTTAGCGAGAGGTCATGTCAATTTATTATCTATCACGTTTTAAGTGAACTAAAGCGGTGAACTACGATAATTATAATTGACACGGTCGATAAACTCGATAAAATGACAATGCATGTTTAGTTATGGCGATTTAGCGATGCATGTGACATAAAATAAAATGCAAGCATAAAAATAAATAAATCCTAGTATGGCCTTTCCTAAAATAGAAAAACTATTTAACTATTACAAATTCGGAAACCAACTCCATTGGTCCCTTGAACTTCGGTTGTGGCACGCATCTCGAGGTAACACCGTCTTTATGTATCGCCATTCTTGAAGAAATCCGTCTTTGGGAACTCCGGAATGAATAAAATTACATAATAAATTACATAATTTCCTATTATACATTTGTAACTTAAAATAAAATAAATCTATTAAATTACAAAACGGTGATACGAGATCACAATAAAAATTACAACCGAATCGATATTCCCATACATTTCGGGAAATAACAATTAAAATCTAAGGCCATACTAAGTAAAATTACATAATTCAAAATTACATAAATTAAAATTATGACAATCATAAAGAAAATGCAGCATTATAATATGTATGAACATGCTCAATTTTATGCTAAATCGCCTTTAATTAGCCAATATCGTATATTACTCGGTTTTTACGGATTTGCGTGATTTCAACATTTTATAATCACAAAAATTACATAAATTCATATTTATGCATAAGTTAATTACCCTAACCTCTTAGGACTCAAAATTTAGTCTTCACTAATAATTTGACCATAATTAACCCATATTTTATAAAATTGTTCATAAATGGACCAAAAATTACAAAAATAAGCTATAAACTTCAAATAAATCACAAAATTTCAAATAAATTCAAAATTTGAAATTTAAACTCATGAACATTCTGGAAAAATACCATGACACTCATAATGTTCAAAATCTTAGGTTAAAAATTTCGAAATTTTTTTTCGGAAAAACAATGTTGCGGTTTATCGGTTTTAACTAAAATAATCATAAAATCATGGAAAAATTATATTCATTAACTTTTCAATTTTAGATCTGAAAAAGATAATAAAATGCAACATTAGACGTTTTTCCCAAGTCATAGATTATGTTTTATTAATTTTACACTAATAATGTCACTATTTATGCTATTTTTCTTCAAAAATCCATAAATCATGCAAAAAGACTTCTTTATAGCCAATTATTTTACACACATCTTGTAAAATTTCATGTGACCACATATTAAATTTCTATGACCAGATTCGAAATTTAACTCATATTAACCTATTTTTCACCTAAATCCGAATTTAATAATGAAAAATTCATTTTTCGAGCATAACAAGTCCAAAAATTATGAAAATTTACAGGCCTTTCCTTCATATAAAGAATCCTCCTATATACTAAGAGAATAAAAATTCTCAAATGTTTTCCCCCAAAAGTAATCTCACTTAATATGGAAACAAGTCTTTCCTTCATTATTTTTTTCTTTTATATAATATTTAATCACTATATAATCTTTTCTAAACTCTGAATTGTAATCATTTATCTAAAATAAAACAAAACTGATATAAATCAAAAAATTATAAATTCCTAAATCTTTTATTAGTGTTATTATTATATACGAAGTATTAGAGAATAATTTAACACATAATTACCATGTATAAACAAAAACTATAAAAATATTATTAGTTTCATAAAAAAAAATCAAGATAATTATTTGATAAAATGTATAAATTGAAATCATTTATTTTTGTGTTAAAAAAATATAATACACATTTCTTGACTTCACTTAATTCTCTTGATTAATTTTCAAGTTCATTTTTTTCATCTCCCGGGACTAAAAGAATAAGTCTTAATCTAAGTTTTCCCGCTCAACTATTTTAGTAAGGAGTCAAGGGCTATAAATTGTCAATTTGTCATTATTCTAAAAGTTGAATCTTACATCTGATTTATATGATGTTAATATTATATCATATATTAGTCTACATATGAAACATGATTGCAGTACAATAAATTGCTACTCCGTAATTAATAACATTTCGTGTAGGTCATTTTGTAATAATATATTTAATCTAAATTTTATAAAAATGAAAATTCATATATTCTCTGCTAAATGTTTTACGTAATTTTAATTGGCATTGTGCCATTGTATATGAAGATATTCACAGAGAGTTTTAGCTTCTAATACTACATACAAACTTACGAATAAATATATATTATTCCACTTTAACTTAATATCTCTTATCCATAGTATGAAAATATTTAAATTCGCTTTAAATTTACCATCTTTATTTGCTAACTTCTCTAACATCCCGATCTAAAAAACCGTGCATGCATGCACGGGACTTACACTAGTAAAAAAATAAACAAATAATTGGAACGGAAGAAGTGGATACCAATTCATTAAAACAAAAGGGTAATAACACTCCATATTATGTACATAAAAAGATTTGGTAAAACTGGCATGAATTAAACTTTTTTAACTCAGCCCATTACAACTGATTTGTTATTTACAATGTCACAACTAAAAGTGACTCAAACTCATAACTATTCTTATTTAAAAAGTCTCAATTAAAGGAGAGCTCTTTTCACCGGCTTGTTATTCAAACGGATTCTCAACTTATCATTAATTTGTTGAAAGCGGTGGATATGTTACCTTCCGCTCATGCTCACCTTTCCCAAATATGCAAATGTTTCCTCAATGATCATCCAGAGAAAGTCGATATCCACCATATCTATAGAGAAGCAAATGCGTGTGCAGACTAGCTAGCTAATGTTGGAGTGAACCAAACTCAGCAGGTGGTCGTTTGGGAACCTGATGATATACCGGACCATTTATTTCGGTTGATGTAGCAAGATGTTGGAGGTGTCTCATGGCCTAGGCTTGTCCCATTTTTGAAGGAAATGTAGATCTATATACATACTAACATACTCATATATGTATAAATTAATTTGTCATAAAATTAAAGGTGAAACTTATGCATGCAAACATTAATTAAAGAGATGGAAAAATCTATATCTCACCATGTGATTTTCGGATTTATGGGCACAAGTGAGTTCACCTAGTCACTTGTTCTTGAGCTCTCCAATTGGAAGAACAAGGATTCAAGTGTAGAATCCCTCCCAAAAGCATATACCCAAGGAATACATCTTAATAACCAATATTATTTAGATCTAGTAATAATATTAGTTTTTGCTATAAAATTGATACAAAATAAATTGTAATTTTGCTCTTGAAAATTTCGGTCAAGAGATGGAGTAATTTTGTGAGTTTTATTTCTCTAGAATTATCTTAAATTGTAGAGAGTTTTTGATGAATTTTCTTACACTAGAAAATTGGATGGGAAGAATGAATCATCATCTAAGAGAAAAGCTCTTCTCTCTTTTCTTGTGGAGTGGCCGAAAATTAGGCTTGGGTAGGATGCCCAATACCTTTTCTTTTTGCTCTTCTCAAAAGCTTAGGTTTTGCATGCCTACTAGTTAGCTTTTATCATTGTGTTTTATACTTAAATAATTAACACAATTTCCACTAACTCCCTCCAATTATTTCGGTACACTCACATAAAATGGATGAGTCCATTTTATTTGTGATTTTGTCAATATGTCACATGTGACACATTTCATGGCATCTTTTTTATAAAATGTATTTTTAACCATTAAAAATCAACATATTAATAAAATATGTCACTTATAAAAATTATCATTGTAATTCATAATTACTTGTACCAAAAGTGTTTTCCGAATTATAAATTACAACATTCTGTTATTTATAATAATTTATTCATTCTGATTCAATTGTTTCTGTAAACAATAATTTCATCTAAGTAATAAAATAATTCGATTACTTAGACCGTGTCTCATTTAATCATATTTACAATAAGATACCTAAATTATACTCACAAAATCATCCGTCAATTTTAAGCAATTTAATTAACTCGTATCGGTATACGATTAATTAAATAATCAATTAAGAGTATTTCCCTATAGGTATGACCTAAGGGGATCAACTGATCACCACCGTCGCACGACAGTAATGTCAAACTCTAGTCAGCCAATCATTACCGATATGTGTGGACCAGTTGACTGTAAAAATATTACATCCCAAATGTATTCTTAAAATGAGATTTAATAATGATATTTAAATCATGTGATCGCACTATTGTTGAGGACACATTTCCCAACAATTTTATGCTGCTTGATATATATTTTAGTTTGTTTAGTTTCTGGCAGTGTTAGTACCCTTTTGTTTTCTGGGTTTTACCCCGCTTCGTGTAATAAAAAAAACAAACTAGGAATGTTATTGCGGCGAGGTAGAGGGCATAGGTACCCCGTACCCATACCCACTAATTGTAGTACTACGGTTTTATGAGTCTTTGGGTACTCTATCGAGTGGGGCTTACTCTCTCGAGTAAGTGTGTTTGGTATTCGAAACAGTAGTCTACCTGTTGGGTACTCGATCGAGTAGCCTTGGCACTCGATCGAGTAAGTGGCACGTGATCGAGTACGTGACTTACTCGATCGAGTTGGTCGGTTATCGGGTGTTGTTTGACGGGTTTTGTTAATAAGGCGGATTAATATATAATACCTTTCGTCATCTTCTTTAAACACTTTTACAAAACCTAATTCACTGATTATGAGAGATTTCAAGTTAGGTTGCTTTGTTCTTCCGCTTTATTGGCAAATCCCGGAGCTAGAGGTGTCTGTTTCCTTTGTTCTTTATACATTTGTGATCCTTGCGTCAAGGGTAAGTTCTACATATCATTTTTATAGCAATTGGTTAATGTTGGTTAAACCCTAATTTGGGAATTGGGGGTTTTATGATTGTATTGTTGTGGTAGTAATTGTATGAATATGTGTATAGGAGGAGGGTTCGTAGAAGAGAGGTTTTGAGACAACAGCTGCTAAATCGTCTGAGTCTGTGATTTCATTCCAAGTAGGGTTTCCCTACTCGGTATTAATTACATGATGTGTGTGGTGGTTGTATTATTATTGTTGATTTATCGTACTGCTGGTGATTGTGACGGTTGTTGATTAATATCGTTGATTGTTGTTGTTGTATCTGTCTGTGATCTTTGGGGTGCGTCCCTGGCTGAGTGGAGTCACTTGCGGGAGTGGCTTCACGCCCTTGATTCATCTTCTGTGGAACCCGCCACAGAAGGGATGTGCACATTAAGGAACATGGGTTAGTCGCTCAATGGAGATGAGCCGGGCTTAGGTGGGAACGGCTGCGGTCCCCCACTGGCGGTATGGAGTATCTGTTGTGATGGGTACTCTGGCAGGACTACACACTTTAGTGTGTAGTCAGTTGTGTGGAGATTGATTATGGAGTTTGGGGTTTGATGTGACGATTGAGCTGTTTGACATTGTTTTATCGTGATTTATATTGTGTAATTAGTACTGACCCCGTTGTTTGTTTTGTAAAACTGTGGTGATCCATTCGGGGATGGTGAGCAGTTATTGAGCAGGTTTGATATGATGCATATGGGCTAGCTGGGACGAGTCATCACTTGCATTTAGAAGAGTCTTCCGCTATGTCAGACGATGTCCTTTAGTTATTCAGTTTTATCAGTAGACAGTTTTAGTTTGGTTGTATTTCACTTTACAGTTTGGTTTGAGACATGTAATCACCTAAACTATATTTACTTTTAAAGTACGTTTCTTTATTGTCTTATGATATTCATTGCCTCGGGTAACCGAGACGGTAACGTTCCTTTACCTGAGTGGTCCTGGTAAGGCACTTGGAGTATGGGGGTGTCACAAAGTGGTATCAGAGCGACGATCCTGAAACCTGTAACCAATGAATCTAATGAATATAGGGAGTCAAATTAAAATGAACCCGGGGTAGAAGTTGTTGGAGCTAATTCAAAGGCTTGGGAGACGTCCTAAAGCCGCGAACTCGCCCTGCAATTTTGAACCGGTCACATGGGGTACGTGTCAGGATCATATGTGTTTTCTTCTGGTTTGTGTATCTATATAGTAGCACGTGGTGTGAATTGATGGATGTAGGAATGTGGAAGATTTGAGGTGTGGAATAGAAGTTGAAAGATATGTGATTTATATGCTAGATTGGATGAAGGCATGTTGTTTGTTTTATAATGTGGCATATTAGTGATATGAAGTAAATTGTTTTGTTGAGTATATAAAGAGTTGCGTATATCTGCATGCATAGTTGTTGCTGTTATGTTGAAAGTATATAAGTTGTATATAATGTTGGGAAAGTAAGATGAACATGCGGGTAGTGTTTACGGGTCAGCATGGCTCGATCGAGTGGGTCTGACTCGATCGAGTGGGTAGTTTATGTTTTCTGGGCAGAAGCGAGCTTTTGGGCACTCGATCGAGTAAGTAGGGGCACTCGATCGAGTGGGGTCAGCTCGATCGAGTGGGTTAGAGGCTCGATCGAGTATGTGTTAGAAAAGTTTCTGGTCAGATTCTAGAGTCGAGGCACTCGATCGAGTGGCCTCAAATCGATCGAGTGGGTTTTGGTGATCGATCGAGTGGGTTCTGTACAGGTTGTATGCGTGTTTTGGGTTATAGTATGAGTGTTTATGTCTACCTTTTCTTATATAGTTACAAGATGCCGCCAAAGAAAACCGCCTTGTATGCTAGGGCTGAGAGCATGAACATTGATGACATAGCAAAGATGTTGGAGCACCAAGATGCTCTTTCGGAAACTTTGAAGAGAGTGGGAAAGGATAAAGAGGTTGATCACTCCAAGATCAGTATCCACATATCTAGGTTCAGTCCGAAAGAGTATAAGGGAACCGGGGCGCCAATTCTTCTAGATAATTGGCACAGGGAGATGGAGAATATCCTGGAGTTAGTTCACTGCCCGTATGAGTTGAAAGTGGAACAAGCTGCGTTCTACTTGAGGGAAGCGGCAGGTGAGTGGTGGGATAAGGTTAAGGTGAGTGCTAGGGAGATGTATATGAAGCAGGGACTCCCTGCAATACCTTGGGAAGAGTTCAGGAGAGCCATGAGACGCGAGTTTGTGCCGGACCATGTGAGGAGTAAGCTCAGGGAGGAGTTCGATGAGTTTAAGATGATGACATCTGATATGACAGTGGCTGAGTACTACCGTAAGTTTAATGAGAAGTCCAGATACGCTGAGGATATGGGGATGAGTGAGGAGAACCTTGCTTTGAGGTTTGAGAAGGGGTTGACCCCCAAGATTATGGAGAAGCTACTGGTGGGAGTCCTTACAGATGTTAAGGAAGTCTATGAGAGAGCTGGGAGGGCTGAGAGGTTGGTGGAGATGACCAGGGAGAGGGGTGCTGAGAAGACAAGGGCTGAGAGAGAGGGTGGTGGTCAATCCAACTACAAGAAGGGTAACCACACTCAAGCGAGAGCATATTCATCTGGCTCGGGGCTTAGTTTTGGGGCTTCATATGGGCGTGGCCGTGGGAGTGGTAGCACTAGCTGGGGAATGACCTATTTTAACTGTGGCGGTGTGGGCCACGGGAGACATGAGTCCACCAGTGCGGTGAGTAGGGGTTTCCAGAGGCCGTTACAGGGGAGCTTTTCACAGGGTCCTGCACAGAATTATGCGACTAACAGACCGGCTAGGTCTTGGAACAACAGGGGAGGTCAGAACAACAACGGTGGGGGTAACCGCAATAGCAGTAATTCTTATCAGAAACTAGCTACGAACACCAACAACAACCAGGGGTCGGGTGCTAAGCCGACTACCTCAGCTAGCACTGTCCAGGGAGGTGGGCAGAAGACCAATGGCAAGCTGTTTATGATGGAGAAGAAAGTAGCTGAGGACGACGCTCATGTTATCACTGGTACATTTCTTGTTAATGGTGTTTATACCTTTGTTTTGTTTGATTCGGGGGCGTCACAGTCGTTTGTATCTTCGAGTTATGTTAAAAGGTTGGGTTTGTGTGAGTTTGAGTCTGTAAGAGAGAAAGTTTTTATACCTTCAGGTGAGTCTGTATCTTGTGGGAGGTTGTATAGGGGTGTGTCCATGATAGTCGGGCAAGTTGATCTACCTGTAGATTTGTTGGAGTTTCTTTTAGATAGGTTTGAGATGATAGTCGGGATGGATTGGTTGGGAAAGTATAAAGCTAAGATAGATTGTCATCAAAAGAAAGTTTCTCTGAGAGGTCCTAAGGGGATTAGTGTGTCTTATCGTGGGTTTGTTGTCAAACCCAAAGTTAAGTTGCTTGCAGCTGTGACCTTGAAGTCCTATCTGAGGAAGGGGTGCCCATTGATCTTGTGCCATGTGAGGTATCACAGAGTAGAGAGTCCGACAGTTGAGCAGATACCAGTTGTGGGAGAGTTTCTAGATGTCTTTCCAGAGGAGATTCCGGGGCTGCCACCAAAGAGGGAGATAGATTTCAGTGTTGAGCTGAAACCGAGGACGGGGCCAATCTCTAAGGCACCGTACCGGATGGGTCCTAAGGAGTTGGAGGAGCTAAGGAAGCAGTTAGATGATCTGATTGAGAGGGGATACATTAGACCTAGTGTATCACCGTGGGGAGCACCAGTTCTGTTTGTGAAAAAGAAAGATGGCAGCGTGAGGTTGTGCATAGATTACTGGGAGCTGAACAGAGTGACGGTGAAGAACAACTATCCTTTGCCAAGGATAGATGATTTGTTTGATCAGTTGAGTGGTGCAGCAGTCTGTTCTAAGATTGATTTGAGGTCGGCGTACCATCAGGTGAATATTAGAGAGGAGGCCATACCAAAGACAGCTTTCACGTCGAGGTATGGCCATTATGAGTATGTGGTGATGCCGTTTGGGTTATCTAATGCACCAACTGTGTTTATGGATTTGATGAACCGGGTCTTCAGTCATTTCTTGGACAAGTTTGTGGTGGTTTTCATAGATGACATCTTAGTCTTTTCTAAGACTAAGGAGGAGCATGAGGAGCATTTGAGGATTGTGTTGCAGACCTTGAGGGAACATGAGTTGTATGCAAAGTTGTCCAAGTGTGAGTTCTAGTTGGAGGAAGTTGCTTTTCTGGGGCATGTGATTTCAAAGAAGGGGGTAGCTGTGGATCCTGCAAAGATTAAGGCAGTTACCAAGCGGGAAGCACCAAAGAATGTAGCTGAGATCAGGAGTTTCTTGGGTTTAGCAGGATATTATCGACGGTTCGTGAAATATTTCTCCAATATTGCTAAACCTATGACGGCTTTGATGAGGAAAGAGAACAGGTTTCGTTGGGATGAAAGTTGTGAGACGGCGTTCCAAACATTAAAGGAGCATTTGACCACAGCTCCAATCTTAGCACTGCCTGAAGGGATTGAGAACTTTAAAGTGTATACATATGCTTCAAAGAATGGGTTGGGTTGTGTGTTGATGCAGAATGGGAAAGTGATTGTCTATGCTTCTAGGCAATTAAAGCCTTATGAGGAGAATTATCCTATACATGATCTTGAATTGGGTGCAGTTGTGTTTGCTCTTAAGATTTGGAGACATTACCTATATGGGGCGACCTTTAAGGTATTTTCAGATCACAAGAGTTTTAAGTACATCTTCACTCAAAAGGAGTTGAACATGAGACAGAGGAGGTGGATGGAGTTGATTGGCGATTATGACATGGACATTATCTACCATGAAGGGAAAGCCAATGTAGTTGCAGATGCTTTGAGCAGGAAGAGTGTGCATTCTTTGTGCACAGCTATATCTTTGATGAGATTGAGAGATGAGGTGGGGATGTTCGGGATACATATGATCCAGAAAGGGGATGCCATGGGAGATTTGACAGTGCAGCCTGATCTTTATGATGATATTCGCGGTAAACAGGTGTTGGATCCCAAGATTATGGAGTGGAGAGCTGGAGTAGAGAAAGGGACAGTGTCTAGATTCTCTATTCATACAGATGGTAGTTTGAGGTTCGATGGGAGGTGATGTGTCCCCAATGACGAGGAGCTGAAAAAGATGATCATGACAGAGGCTCAATGCACACCATACTCGGTATATCCAGGTGGTGACGAGCTATACAAGGATTTGAAGAAGACTTTCTAGTGGTCTAGGATGAAGAAAGAAACAGCTGAGTTTGTGGCTTGTTGTTTGACATGTCAGAGAGTGAAAGGGGAGCAGCGACGACCACAAGGCAAGATTCAGTCTCTTGAGGTACCTAAGTGGAAGTGGGAGTCCATTTCTATGGATTTTTGTAGGGTAATATCCGTATAAAACCCTTAAATTTTAGGACTATAACGCAAAATTTAACATGTGATTATTGTCATAAAACATAAATACAAGAGAAAACGATAAAGCAAAAGAATTAACCTCGGGTCCTTGAGAATTCGGCCTAAGATAGAAATCAACGTAGATTTCCTCCTAATCGTTGCAGCCAAGACCGTCTGAGACTATGCCCCTTGTGCTAGAAATACTCTCTAATTGACTTGCAATATTGAGAGAGTTGTTGTGAGTTTTTACGATGTGAGATCTAGAAATTTCAGAGGAAAATGCCCCGAAACCCTAATATTTTTTGCAAATGAATGATTAGGTTACAAAAGGAGAGAAACTCCCCTTTTGTTCCTCTCGGTCCAAACCGTGTACATGGGGAGGGAGTGGGCTTTCCACTTCCTCCTAATTTTTTAACTCGTGGTCCGATTAATTCCGCTAAAATGTATATGACGGGTTTTATTATAAATCGTCATCGGTTATCGGTTATTAAAACATCGTCTAGTAACATGAATTAGTCGATATAATAATACATGTCCGATAATGACAATATTGTATAATTAATTTATTCAATATACATTAATCAAATATAATCGTTTATATTTAATTTACGAATTAACTGTTTAATTCGCTTTAGCCATTATTATTTAATCCGTATTAAATAAAATATCTCAACATCGCTTTGACTAATTATTAGTCAATAACTCCGACTAACTGCTTAGTCAAATTAGACATCAACATGACTGTATTTTCATACCGTCATATCTCTCAAACGTATCCTATAGGTGTGACTTTTAGGGACCAGTTGGTCACCGCCATCAGTATGACAATAACGTCAAACTTATCTAGCAAGCCAACCGTTATTGATAAACGTGGACCAACTTATAATAATACAAAAGTATACCCTTTGATCCTTTTAGAGATTTAAATATTATTGCACTAACTGTAGAGGACACCAGCCCCAACAAGCTCCCACTTGTCCGTACAAGTGTATGTGCAATAACGTTATCCGCACTAACTGGAGGACACAGCTCCAACAAACTCCCACTTGTCCGTACAAGTGTATGTGCGATAACCGATTCTCATATTCATTTAAAATTTCTCCCACTCAATGTAAAACAATTTGCAGATCCGGACCCGCAAAGGTCGTATTTTACAAGCGATCAGTATCAAGAGTGGTTTCCCGACTAGAGAGTAACTTAACTGATAAAACGAATTCGTATTCGAGCATGGCCATGCATTTCGATTCTGACTCCTCGTCGCCCGAGAAAATATCGAGTACCGATAAAGGCTGAATATTTCCTTCAACTCGACTCCTTCCGATCTAAGCACAAAGATGAAATGACCCGAAAAAATCTACTTGGCCCCCTGTTACGGATGACCGTGAGAAAGAAACCAAAGTCACCCAAAATCTGCCTTAGTCTCAAGAGACAGTCGATAGTCAAAAGAATCGACTCTTAGGATCACCATGGAGGTCCTATCCACGACCTGGCACCGAATGTTATAAAACATTTAGGACTCCACGTCGATGTCACAATTGTGTCCTACGAGATATCCGTATAAATCGCCTCTGTGATTGGTCAGTCAACCTTTTGACTTATGGCTCGTTGAACCCACCATCAACCAACGTCACAAAATAATTGCCGAGTTATCACCACGTGGTCAATTAAGGACCAAAAATATAATGTTTGTTCAGTTCACTTTGTGGTGTTCAAAATTGTCGTACAAATCCACATGAAAAACAGAATATATAAATATCAAAACGATGATGTCGTATAGAGTACAAAAGAGAATGAATCTAATCCATAAAAGAGTACTACAACTCAGGAACACGTTTAATTCCCATGGAATTAACATGTCCTTCATGCTTATCTTGTCGTAATGGTTTAGTGAGAGGATCTGCTATGTTATCATCTGTAGCAATCTTTTCTATCACTACTTCCTTTTGCTCCATATAATCTCGGATTAGATGAGCTTTCCGTTGTACATGTCTAGATTTGTTGCTAGACTTAGGATCCTTAGCTTGGAAGATGGCACCTCTATTGTCGCAATAGATGGTGATCGGGTCATTCGAACTAGGCATTACGGATAATCCTTGTAAGAATTGATGCATCCATATCGCTTCCTTTGCAGCTTCAGACGCGGCATATTACTCGGACTCAGTCGTAGAATCTGCTGTAACACTTTGTTTGGAACTCTTCCAGTGATCGCAGCGCCATTAAGAGTAAAAACGAATCCAGACTGAGATTTTGAGTCATCTCGATCCGTTTGGAAGCTAGCATCTGCGTAACTGGTTGCGCATAGCTTTTGATCGCCTCCATAAGTCAATGCCCAATCTTTAGTCCTCCGTAGGTACTTAAGAATGTTCTTGACAGCCATCCAATGTGATTCACCTGGATGCTGTTGGAATTGACTTGTCATACTCAATGCATATGCCACGTCCGGACGTGTGCATATCATGGCATACATGATTGATCCTATAGCCGAGGCATAAGGAATCCGTGTCATGCGCTCTTTCTCTTCCGGTGTCTCTGGTGCCTGAGACTTGCTCAAATGCACCCCTGGAGCAATAGGAAGAAACCCCCTTTTGGAGTTAGTCATCTTTGAATCTCTCTAGGATCTAGTCTATGTAAGACTCTGATCGAGAGATAACATCCGACGTGATCTATCTCGATAGATACGGATGCCCAAAATTCTTTGTGCCTCACCCAGATCTTTCATCCGGAAATGGTTTTTCAACCATACTTTCACCGAAGTTAAGAGAGGTATGTCATTCCCAATCAGGAGTATGTCATCGACATACAATATTAGGAAGACAATCTTGCTCCCACTCGACTTGATATATAGACATGGTTCCTCGACCGATCGAGTAAATCCATTTTCTTTTATCACTTGGTCGAAACGATGATTCCAACTCCTAGAAGCTTGCTTAAGTCCATAAATGGAACGCTTAAGGTTGCATACTTTCTTAGGATGTTCAGGATCGATGAAACCTTCGGGTTGTACCATGTACAACTCTTCCTCCAAAAAACCGTTTAAGAAGGCGGTTTTCACATCCATCTGCCAAATTTCATAGTCATGAAAAGCGGCAATCGCTAAGATAATCTGAATGGAACGCAGCATGACTACGGGTGCAAAAATTTCATCATAGTGCAAACCTGGCACTTGGGTGAAACCTTTAGCAACTAGTCGTGCTTTATAGATGTCTTGTTGACCTTCCACAGAATGCTTTATCTTGTAAAGCCATTTGCATTGAAGGGGACGAACCTTAGCAGGTAAGTCAACAAGATCCCATACGTTGTTCTCATACATGGAGTCCATCTCGGATTGCATGGCCTCAAGCCATAGCTTTCGATCGGGCTGGTCATGGCACCTTTATAGGTTGCGGGTTCATTACTCATTAAGAGTAGAATGTCATCTATGTCATGTTCCTCGACCATACCAATGTATCTGTCCGGAGGAATAGAGACTCTTCCCGACCTCCTAGGTTCCTCAGGAATATTCACCGCAGCCGGGATTGAAGGAATTGGTTCCTCCAATGGTTCCTCGGTATTTGGTTCTGGAACCTCCGACAGCTCGAAGGTTCTATCACTCTTTGCATTCTCGAGAAATTCCTTCTCTAAGAATGTCGCACTAGCCGCAACAAATACACGTTGTTCGGTTGGCGAATAAAAGTAATGACCAAGTGTTCCTTTAGGATAACCTATAAAGTATGTCTTGACCGATCGCGGGCCGAGCTTATCCTCGTGTCTCCACTTGACATAAGCCTCGCAGCCCAAAACCCGTATAAAGGACAAGTTAGGGACCGTTCCCTTCCATAGTTCATATGGAGTCTTGTCAACGGCTTTAGACGGACTTGATTAAGTATTAGAGCAAATGACGAAGAGCATAACCCCACAATGAGTCAGGCAACACGGTGTGACTCATCATGGATTGAACCATATCAAGTAGTGTTCGATTTCTCCGTTCGGACACACCATTCAACCGAGGTGTTCCAGGTGGAGTTAACGTAAAGGCAATCCCACGGTCTTTGAGGTGTTGATCAAACTCGTGAGAAAGATACTCGCCACCACGGTCGATCGCAGTGTTTTAATCATTCTACCCAAAGAGGTTCTGTACCCGATTCTCGGTATTCCTTGAATTTCTCAAAGGATTCACTTTTGTGCTTCATTAAGTAGACATAGCCATATCTACTTAAATCGTCCGTGAAAGTGATGAAATACCTAAAGCCTTCTCGTGCGGTGATTGACATAGGTCCACACACATCCGTATGTATGAGTCCTAATAGGTCAGCAGTGCGCATTCCAACACCTTTGAAGGAAATTCGAGTCATCTTACCAATAAGACATGATTCACACGTGCCAAATGATTGAAAATCAAAGGCCGAGATAGCTCCATTCTTTATGAGCTGTTTTACGCGTTTCTCATTAATGTGTCCCATACGGCAGTGCCATAGATACGTTTGATCTTTGTCACCAACCTTTAACTTCTTATTCATTACGTGTAATATTTCGGTGGTCTGATCTAAAACATAAATTCCGTTCATGGAGACTGCCTTGCCATAAATCATATCGTGTAATGAGAAAATGCAAGTATTATTCTCTATTACAAATGAAAAACCAAGTTTGTCAAGTGCAGAAACTGAAATAATGTTTTTAGAAAGACTGGGTACATAATAGCAGTTATATAAAAATAACTCAAATCCGCTAGGAAGCTGGATCACGTATGTTCCCCTCGAGACAATGACCACTCGTGCTCTATTCCCGACACGCAGTCCACCTCACCCTTTACGAGGGGTTCGATGTTTCGAGCCCCCGCACATGATTACACAGATGAGAACCACAACAAGTATCTAGTACCCAAGTTCCGTAACTTGCGTGGTTAATCTCAATCATATGAATAAAAGTAGAAGAGGAAGAAGACATACCAACAGGTTTAACGCGACCTGCTTTTATGTCCTCATGGTAAACAGGACATGTACGCCTCCAATGCCCAGTCTTGTGGCAGTGATGGCATTCCATGTTTTCGGTCTTGCTCTTTGTCGCGCTGATGAGTTGCTTGCCTCACCAGGCCCACTCTTACCCGATCCCGACTTCTTAAACTTCGGTTTACCTACCGCTAGGTCTCGCCCGAGCTTTGCCCTCACCCTTGCCCTTGTTTGACACAACGAGAACATCTTGTTTCAAGCTCCCACTGAACTTCATATCCTTCTCGGTCCGTGCATGCGAGAAGGGAGTGTAGTTCATGAGGACTTTTCTTCAAATCATTCATATAGTAATTCGCTCTAAAGAGCGCAAAACCATCGTGGAGTGAATGAAGCATGCGGTCAATCACGATGTTCTCGCTGATTTTACAATCAAGCGCCTCCAGTCTCTCGACATTCTCAATCATGCTGAGAATGTGTGGGCTAACCGGTTGGCCCTTCTGGAGTCTCGCATCAAAGAAGCGAGTGGTATGCTCATAGGTCACGATTCTCGGTGCTTTCGAGAATTCCTTAGTGAGCGTGGTGAAAATCTTGTTTGCACCTTGGGCTATGAAGCGTTTCTGCAAATTGGATTCCATTGCAAAAATGAGTACGTTTTTAATCGCACCCACTTCCATGACGAAATCGTTATACTTGGCGATTTCGTTAGCTCACCGTGGGGCCAGGGGTTTGACGGGATGGGCTCTATCGGATATTTGAGCTACCCGTCGCGGCAACATTCCGTAATGCCGCCTCCCATCCGCGAAGTTTGATCCATCATTCTTCGATCGAGTGGACTGATTCATCCGATTCATGAAGATCCGGCCGTGGACTCACGGTCCAATGTGGCACTTGGCATTGGGTCGTCAAGACGGCCAGCCATTTTGTTATTAGCAGTTTAAGTGATCGTGATCTACACTGAAAAAGAAAAGAAAAACAAAACGAAATAAGCAACTCATCGAGGTGATTTAAGTCTATTTAAAATTCATTTTAATCATGTAGACTCAATGCACTTGCATAATTGATCTCCCTCAAGAATAATACAAGTGATCCCAAGACTCAATTTCCGTAAATTGATAAGCCAACTGTTTAGCTAGTTCTATCGTTAGAACTCTTGGTCGATAGATTTCCGTAAATCCTATCTATAGTCAACCATAATCACAGGATCGTACGAGTGACCATAGTGTTGAGATAAAATAGGTCAATCAGTTCCAACTTACCCGACGTAGAAGGGGTCATATTATGCCTACCGACGAAGAAGGGATTCATTGGAGTTTGACCTATAAAGACTGTTCTCAATTTTTGTTTATACGAGGGAGATCCCATCAACTTAGTTTTAATTCATTTTAAGTGAACGAAATCTAGCATTACGTGAATGAATTAACTTAGGTGATGGCTTAAAAAAAACATGTGATATCTGTATATCAAAGAAAACTAACGCGTGACCTCTATATGAGTCAGTTTTCATGCAATTATTAGGTGGTTTGGTTTTAGGCGGAAAATGATGCAATCTATCGTTACGATAAAATAAATAAAAGAATGCAAAACGTAAATAAAAATTCCTAGTGTGGCCTATCCTAGTAAAAAGAACATAATACAACTTTGGAATCCACCGTTGGACCCGAGAAGCTTGTCTTGATGTTCCATCTTGATCCATGCAGCGGGAGTGAGCATCCGGTCTCCATCTTTGGTCTTCTCAAAATTACAATTAAAATTTACGTGGCCTCTCTCTGATACCACTTGTAGGGTAATATCCGTATAAAACCCTTAAATTTTAGGACTATAACGCAAAATTTAACATGTGATTATTGTCATAAAACATAAATACAAGAGAAAACGATAAAGCACAAGAATTAACCTCGGGTCCTTGAGAATTCGGCCTAAGATAGAAATCAACGTAGATTTCCTCCTAATCGTTGCACCCAAGACCGTCTGAGACTATGCCCCTTGTGCTAGAAATACTCTCTAATTGACTTGCAATATTGAGAGAGTTGTTGTGAGTTTTTACGATGTGAGATCTAGAAATTTCAGAGGAAAATGCCCCGAAACCCTAATATTTTTTGCAAATGAATGATTAGGTTACAAAAGGAGAGAAACTCCCCTTTTGTTCCTCTCGGTCCAAACCGTGTACAAGGGGAGGGAGTGGGCTTTCCACTTCCTCCTCATTTTTTAACTCGTGGTCCGATTAATTCCGCTAAAATGTATATGACGGGTTTTATTATAAATCGTCATCGGTTATCGGTTATTAAAACATCGTCTAGTAACATGAATTAGTCAATATAATAATACATGTCCGATAATGACAATATTGTATAATTAATTTATTCAATATACATTAATCAAATATAATCGTTTATATTTAATTTACGAATTAACTGTTTAATTCGCTTTAGCCATTATTATTTAATCCGTATTAAATAAAATATCTCAACATCGCATTTGACTAATTATTAGTCAATAACTCCGACTAACTGCTTAGTCAAATTAGACATCAACATGACTGTATTTTCATACCGTCATATCTCTCAAACATATCCTATAGGTGTGACTTTTAGGGACCAGTTGGTCACCGCCATCAGTATGACAATAACGTCAAACTTATCTAGCAAGCCAACCGTTATTGATAAACGTGGACCAACTGATAATAATACAAAAGTATACCCTTTGATCCTTTTAGAGATTTAAATGTTATTACACTAACTGTAGAGGACACCAGCCCCAACAAGCTCCCACTTGTCCGTACAAGTGTATGTGCAATAACGTTATCCGCACTAACTGGAGGACACAGCTCCAACAATTTTATCGTGGGTTTACCGAAGAGTCAACAGGGTAACAACATGATATGGGTTATAGTGGATCGACTGACCAAGTCAGCTCATTTTGTGCCAATGAAAGATACATGGACTAAGGCACAGTTTGTTATGGCATATAGGAAGAATGTGGTGAGATTGCATGGGGTGCCGAAAGATATAGTGTCTGACAGAGATTCGAGGTTTATCTCACGGTTTTAGAAAGAGTTGCAGGAGTCTTTGGGAACTACCTTGAAGATGAGTACAACATTTCATCCTGCGACAGATGGTCAGACGGAGAGGACCATCAAGACTCTAGAGGATATATTGCGAGCTTATGTTATGGATTTTGGTGGTAGCTGGGAACAGAGGTTAGATTTGATCGAGTTTTCTTACAACAACAGCTATCACACCAGTATTGGCATGGCGCCATTTGAGGCTTTATATGGGAGGAGATGTAGGAGTCCGATTTGTTGGGACGATAGTGCTGAAGCAGTGGTTTTAGGACCAGAGATGGTACATGAGATGGTCGAGGAGATTAAGCTGATCAGACAGAGGATGAGAGCGGTCCAGGATCGCCAAAAGAGTTATGCGGATCTACATCGGCGGGATATAGAGTTTCAGGTTGGGGACAAGGTTCTTTTGAAAGTGTCTCCTATGCATGGGGTCATGAGATTTGGTAAGAAAGGGAAGTTGAGTCAGAAGTTCATAGGACCATATGAGATCTTAGACCGTGTTGGAGAGGTTGCTTATCGGTTGGCTTTACCGTCTGCTTTGGATATGGTACATAATGGGTTTCATGTGTCTCAGCTGCGGAAGTATGTTAGTTATCCGTCACATGTGTTAGAGGTAGAGAACATAGAGCTGGATGAGTCCTTGTCTTATCTAGAGGTGCCTAAACAGATTCTTGACCGGAAGGTTAGGAAAACTAGACATGGTGAGACAGTGTTGCTTAAGGTTCTTTGATCTAATCATGAGGTTGAGGAGGCTACATGGGAGGCGGAAGAAGCCATGAGAGAGCGCTACCCGTCTCTTTTTAATCAGGTATGTATAGTTACGGGGACGTAAGATTGTTTCTTTTAGGGGGGTAGGAGATGGTCGCGAAGTGTTTTTACATGTTTTTATGTTGACTTTGATATAGTTAGTTGTTGTTTGAATCGGGCTGAGTTTGGTTGGTAAGTATGTTTTGGAGTTTTATGTGGAGTTTTGTTTTTGTTGTTGTGCCGGGAGAGTGTTAGTGTGTTTTTTTTTTGTTGTGGTTTGAACTTCGGGGACGAAGTTCTTTTTAAGGAGGGAAGATTGTTACTACGGTTTTATGAGTCTCTGGGTACTCTATCGAGTGGGGCTGTAGGGTACTTGATCGAGTAGCCTTGGCACTCGATCGAGTAAGTGGCACTCGATCGAGTACGTGACTTATTCGATTGAGTAGATTGGTTATCGGGTGTTGTTTGACGGGTTTTGTTAATAAGGCGGATTCATATATAATACCTTTCGTCATCTTCTTTAAACACTTTTACAAAACCTAATTCACTGATTAAGAGAGATTTCAAGTTACGTTGCTTTGTTCTTCCACTTTATTGGAAAATCCCAGAGCTAGAGGTGTCGGTTTCCTTTGTTCTTTATACCTTTGTGATCCTTGCGTCAAGGGTAAGTTCTACATATCATTTTAATAGCAATTGGTTAATGTTGATTAAACCCTAATTTGGAATTGGGGGTTTTATGATTTTATTGTTGTGGTAGTAATTGTACGAATATGTGTATAGGAGGAGGGTTCGTAGAAGGGAGGTTTTGAGACAGCAGCTGCTAAATCGTCTGAGTCAGTGATTGCATTCCAGGTAGGGTTTCCCTACTCGGTATTAATTACATGATGTGTGTGGTGGTTGTATTATTATTGTTGATTTATCGTACTGCTGCTGATTGTGATGGTTGTTGATTAATATTGTTGATTGTTGTTGTTGTATTTGTCTGTGATCTTTGGGGTGTGTCCCTGTAACACCCCCTCATACCAAGGTACCTTACCAGGACTACCCAAGCATGAAAGGCTGTTACCATCTCGGTTGCCCGAGGTTAGTATATATCAAAAGCGTCCGTCCTAAACACATTTATTAGAAGTACTGTAAAGTATTAATGTTTACAACAATCCAATTCCAAACCAAAACCAATAAAGTGAATACAACTGAGGACAACTACAAAATCATAGCTAAGACTCGTGGATCGTGATACTACAACCGGTGATGACGACTTCCCCATGACCGCCCAAGCTCACCAAATGCAATACCGACAAGTCTGCTCACCATCCCCGAATGGATCACCGCAGTTTTACAAAACAACAACAACGGGGTCAGTACCATTCAATCAATGTAAGACAAACAAACAATGTAACCGACTGATCATCCTCCATAGTAACCGACTACACACCGAAGTGTGTAGCCCTGCCAGATTACCCATCGCAACAGGTAATCCACTCCGCCAGTGGGTGACCGCAGCCCATCCCCACCAAGTCCAGCTCATCAACGAGCGACTAACAATCCCTGTCCCTTAATGTGCACATCCCCTCCCGTGACGGGTTCCACGGAGGGCGAACTAGGGTGTGAAGCCACTCCCGCAAGTGACTCCACCACAATCACACAACACCACAGCATCACAGCTTGTCACAACACCACAATCGTCACAACACAACCACATCACCACCGTCATCACAACACCCATACTCCGATGATCAACAGATAACAACAATTACAACACAAGCACAGTCTTAAATCAATTAACAGTAACTGAGTAGGGAAACCCTACCTTTTCGCAATCCGATATGCTCTAATATCATACAATATGCATAGCAATTACCACATCATCACCTACAACAATTATAATCAACAATCAACACACATATAATGACCAAACCCTAAACCCCCAAATTAACCCAAAACAATCATTAGGGCAAAACCCTAAAAGACAACTTAATGAGACTCATGAAATCAGAGACTTACCGACATAATCGACGCAAGGCAAGATTCGTTAGACTCACGAACAATCCACGCAAATGAGAGGGAGATTTGGAGAGGATTAGAGTTACGTTGTGTAGTTTAGGTTTTGTAAAATGTTTAGAAACTGTAAAATGCGTCTCAATATAACTCTAGTCCTTTCTAAATCAACCGCGGAAAATATTACCCTTCAAACCGGATACTCGGTCGAGTATAGAGTATACTCGGCCGAGTATCCTCTACTCGGTCGAGTATTACCCATACTCGGCCGAGTATTCCCGGCGATAGCCAAACAGAATACCCAACACACTTTGCTCGACCGAGTAGGCCATACTCGGTCGAGTACCAACCTATAAAATCCGTAGTGTTACAATCTTCCCCCCTTAAAAAGAACTTCGTCCCCGAAGTTCCAACCCAACCTATAAAACATGAACACCTAACATTAACTCCACCAACCACGCTTACTAGTTAACATATCCTCTCGATATTGACTCCATAATATTATCGAATAACCACAATATAACGTTGCCAACCTTGTCTCACTTCCATAACACTCACTAGCAACTCAATACCAAGACAATCCACAAAACAAGATCAACCATCGAAACGGAATGTTACATTCTACCACCCTTAAAAAGGAACTTCGTCCTCGAAGTTTACTCACACTCATAACATCATCATCCAACTGTCAACACTATTGAAATATTCTCCCATTCCTAAACATCGAACTACTACAAGCACGGTCATGACCTTTAATAAAATCAATCAAAACAAATATCCGTCCTTTATGCTACACCAACAGTCTAATTCCAATTATACTACCATATGCACAACCATCAAAATCTCTTTTATCGCATCCTACTCCTCTTAAGATAAATGTTACGTCCTCGTAACTCACTAATACTAAATCCTAGCTATATCGTCTCATTATCCTCATCACCACCGCATGTCAAAGATAACCACCTATAATCTAACACTCGTCATGTATATATCCAAGGCTCTCTTACTTAAACATTTTTCATACCTCAACTCATTCGGCACACCACCTGACCTACACCATAAAACTCGTAGCAAAATCACCATACTAACTTTCCATTATTACTGCAAAACAACATACCTCTCTATGTAAAGCACCTATCTCCCAAAAGCATAACTCACGATCCACACTCGTTACATACACTCACACTAGATCCTCAAGTTCTTTCCTTCATTACCGTAAAACTCATACATAACTTAACATGACACTAATTCCCCGACACCCTACGCTCACTGTCTCAACAAAGAATTATGAACCACCTGCATCTTTTAGGTCATTACCACACATGTTTTACGAGTCACTTGCCATGACTATGACTACCGATGCCTCATCTTAAAACAAGATCAAAATTACTGTAACAACTTCTCACAACTGTGTCCCATCAACAGAATATCACTATACCATGACAACAACGAAAACATATACAACTCTTTTTCATATCATACCCTACCCTCATTCCCCAAATTGAAACTGGTAAGAAACATCAACAAACAAAACCACAGTCTACAGGTTCAACCAAAACTCACAAGGAACAGCAGCAAACAAAACAACAATCTATGTTTAACTGGTATGCACTTTCGAAAACTCGTATCATAATCATCTCACCTACTCCACCATAACCGGTCACGGCATCGCAACACCGCCACCAACAGCCGCACCGCAGTGCGAAAATGCCTGCATCACAACATAAAGTACCATGCCCGGACCACCACTCGAGGCACAACAACCACATCGATAATCATCACAATCACATATAATTCCCATAAACACTGACTCAGTATGACATTTCGAACAAGAAAACTCATTCAAAACCGTTTTACTAGATTATAACACAACATATTATACGGAATAAACTGACAAGAATCTCATGAACATTATCCTTACCATTTCACGGAGTAAACATGTATCATCAATACACATAAAATTTTAACTATCCATGCCAGATCAATCAAATTATTACCTTTTGAACCTCATTCCATTAGTAGACCATACCCAACATAAATTACAACACATTCATATAACAACTTTATAATTATCACACCATACCACTTCTTGTGAGGTCAGAACCTCACACAAACATTTACACATATCATAGACCCACAATCACATCCAACTAGTTAATCCTGATCACGTAAGTTACCACCTGTTAAAAGTTACCTCTCACCCGAGCTTAACTCGTACACCCCTCATAACATATTCTCCCATTCGCATAACCATTACCCCCCGCCAAATGTAACCATACCATTAATACTCAACTACTAACAACCGCCTCATATAACCACATCTTATACTCTCTCACAACCTTACATATCTATCTGGTCTCTACAAAATCAACCTCATTAGAACAACTAGTTTCCCTAAAGCAACATCATCCTCAACCACTAGTGACAATACTATGGCACCAACATCCTTCATGTGACTACTCTCTTACTATCACTTCTTAATATCACAATCCGTTTTCTCTCTTTGGTTATCATCCTAAATAACGAACATCCAATCCATCAACAAGATTTACCTCAACATTATTCCCAATTCTATCCTTTATCATATCGTTACCTAACTCTCCACCAAAATCTCAGATCGTGCAAACACTCTACAAGCTCCTTATTCCCTTAATACCTCGAAACTCACGGCAAACACGTCATCCTGCTCTCCTATATAACCATTAACTCACACCCTCTAGTGGGGATATCGTACATTTCATAATTTCCTATCTTCATGCTCCTTAACTCCGGTCAACGTTCTCTCAACTTACATCCATCCCTCTTTCCCTCCTTTTACTCAATAATGCCAATTAATAAGTCATCTCCTTTCTCTTTCTACCTAACTCTTTAGTCATTTGTTTATTTTCCATAGCTCCACAACTCTAATTCCATTAATTCATATCAATATCTTATCATCCTTCTTATCATTTATCATCTCTCATCTTGCTTCACACTCACCCTTGTCACCATCAAGTCCACGCACTAACAGTTACTCTTCAATTAGTCGTATCTCCCTTTCGCATCTCTAGAAACCAAAATTCACTTCATACCGTTTGTCCAAAGAATTACACACTAGGCTCACCCCTTGATATTCCAACTTCCCAAACTTAGCCACTATCTACAAATCCACATCGTGACATAACTTCCTTTAAGTTCACTATATACCTCTCTTTCCTATCTTCTTACAACAACCTTCCATTACATATATCCTTAAGCAACTCTATACTAACTGTCTTCCTCCATAAATCCTTACACATCCAAATATGCCACTATTCGTATCCCTTATCTCAATCTTTCATTCTCATGCTTCTTTACACTTACATCACCCTTGCCCATATACACTTACTTTTATACTACTCAACACACGACTATATCACTCATCATATCTCACAAAACATGCTCTTTACCTCGATTAGCTCATCATTCTTCCCTTTTCTTTTTCCACTATCCTTCACAACCACATTAACACATGTCTTCCTTACCCAACACATGTCCCTCATAAGCCATCATTCTCCATGTCATAACTTCCGGTAACTTACGTATCAAAACCGTCTCACATATAAAAGAATGCGTTAAGACTCAAAACATGTATGTGTATATACCCTACGACTCAAAACAATGTAAAAACATAGCCACCGGCTCAAAACAAAAGTAAGAACATAACCACCAACTCAAAACAAAAGTAAGAACATAGCCACCGACTCAAAGTGGCCGCCCAATGAGGTACTCGGCCGAGTACATAACATACTAGGTCGAGTACCAGGTACTCGGTCGAGTAACTATATTACTCGGTCGAGTTTTCGACTCCAGAAGCAAACTCAATTGTCGCAGAAGGATTACTCGGTCGAGTATTGGGAATACTCGGCCGAGTAGACCTTACTCGGTCGAGTATGAGACTACTCGGCCGAGTTCACGACTCCGACGCTAAACAAGATTATCACGGAGGAATTACTCGGCCGAATATGGAATACTCGGTCGAGTATAAAAGATACTCGGCCGAGTAGGGACTACTCGGTCGAGTATCGGCCATTCTCAAGACCGTCCCGTTTTTCGTAAAAACAGTCGTATCTCACTCGTTACTTGGTCGTTTTGGGCGTGTGACCTATCGTTAGAATCGTAAGAAGACAAGATATCACCTCCAATTGTAATTACAGCAATATCATTTCTATAACTCAACTTATGACAGTTTTAAGACAACCCTTACATAATCGATCATCATACAAATCAAATTTCCTAAACCAAAACAATTTGAACATGTATAAGGCAACAACAACAACTCAATACTTCAAGAAACCAGTACACAAGAGAACTCTTATCATACCCACATGAAAATTAGACACGACGTTCATGTATATAGACACTTGCCCGTAACCATATGCTACTATCAACAATCAAGCATTAACATCATCATGTTCATATGCACATGTACCACTACCATACTTCATGCTAAATATTGAATTAAACAGGTAACATGATCACATTCTTCATGCTCAATATCAATCAGATACAAATTCACAATTCACCTTTCATATTTTACCATGTTCCAACACTTAACATACCAACATATTCATGCTCAAAGTTTAACATCAACAATCCTCGATGCATCTTTCAACAACTATCACATTCCACTTCTTTCATCATTTCACCCAACCATGCACAAGATTCAAACTATAAATATCAAACACACATGACTCAAACATACAACAGTTTCCCCCCATGTGACCGGCTTGAGATCGTAAGGGCCTTAATGCGACTTCGGGACGTCTCCCAAGTCTTTGCGGTAGCTCCAAACAACTCTCCCCGGGTTCATTTTATTTAGACTCTCTAAGTTCATTGGGTTCATTAGTTTTAGGTGCCAGAATCTTCGGCTCTGATACCACTTTGTAACACCCCCTCATACCAAGGTACCTTACCAGGACTACCCAAGCATGAAAGGCTGTTACCATCTCGGTTGCCCGAGGTTAGTATATATCAAAAGCGTCCGTCCTAAACACATTTATTAGAAGTACTGTAAAGTATTAATGTTTACAACAATCCAATTCCAAACCAAAACCAATAAAGTGAATACAACTGAGGACAACTACAAAATCATAGCTAAGACTCGTGACTGTGATACTACAACTGGTGATGACGACTTCCCCATGACCGCCCAAGCTCACCAAATGCAATACCTCACAAGTCTGCTCACCATCCCCGAATGGATCACCGCAGGTTTTACAAAACAAAAACAACGGGGTCAGTACCATTTAATCAATGTAAGACAAACAAACAATGTAACCGACTGATCATCCTCCATAGTAACCGACTACACACCGAAGTGTGTAGCCCCGCCAGATTACCCATCGCAATGTAATCCACTCCGCCATGGGTGACCGCACCCATCCTCACCAAGTCCAGCTCATCAACGAGCGACTAACAATCCCTGTCCCTTAATGTGCACATCCCCTCCCGTGACGGGTTCCACGGAGGGCGAACTAGGGTGTGAAGCCACTCCCGCAAGTGACTCCACCACAATCACACAACACCACAAAGATCACAGACTTGTCACAACACCACAATCGTCACAACACAACCACATCACCACCGTCATCACAACACCCATACTCCGATGATCAACAGATAACAACAATTACAACACAAGCACGTCTTAAATCAATTAACAAGAATCGAGTAGGAAACCCTACCTTTTCGCAATCCGATATGCTCTAATATCATACAATATGCATAGCAATTACCACATCATCACCTACAACAATTATAATCAACAATCAACACACATATAATGACCAAACCCTAAACCCCCAAATTAACCCAAAACAATCATTAGGGCAAAACCCTAAAAGACAACTTAATGAGACTCATGAAATCAGAGACTTACCGACATAATCGACGCAAGGCAAGATTCGTTAGACTCACGAACAATCCACGCAAATGAGAGGGAGATTTGGAGAGGATTAGAGTTACGTTGTGTAGTTTAAGTTTTGTAAAATGTTTAGAAATCAAAAATGCGTCTCAATATAACTCTAGTCCTTTCTAAATCAACCGCGGAAAATATTACCCTTCAAACCGGATACTCGGTCGAGTATAGAGTATACTCGGCCGAGTATCCTCTACTCGGTCGAGTATTACCCATACTCGGCCGAGTATTCCTGGGCAGTAGCCAAACAGAATACCCAACACACTTTGCTCGACCGAGTAGGCCATACTCGGTCGAGTACCAACCTATAAAATCCGTAGTGTTACAGTCCCTGGCTGAGTCGAGTCACTTGCGGGAGTGGCTTCACGCCCTTGATTTGCCTTCTGTGGAGCCCGCCACAGAAGGGATGTGCACATTAAAGAACATGGGTTTATTGCTTGATGGAGATGAGCCGGGCTTAGGTGGGAACGGCTGCGGTCGCCCACTAGCGGTGTGGAGTATCTGTTGCGATAGGTACTCTGGAAGGACTACACACTTTAGTGTGTAGTCAGTTGTGTGGAGATTGATTATGGAGTTTGGGGTTTGATGTGACGATTGAGTTATTTGGCATTGTTTTATCGTGATTTGTATTGTGTAATTAGTACTGACCCCATTGTTTGTTTTGTAAAACTGTGGTGATTCTTTCGGGGATGGTGAGCAATTATTGAGCAGGTTTGATATGATGCATATGGGCTAGCTAGGACGATTCATCACTTGCAGTTAGAAGAGTCTTCCGCTGTGTCAGACGATGTCCTTTAGTTATTCAGTTTTATCAGTAGACAGTTTTGGTTTGGTTGTATTTCACTTTACAGTTTGGTTTGAGACATGTAATCACCTAAACTATATTTACTTTTAAACTACGTTTCTTTATTATCTTATGATATTCATTGCCTCGGGTAACCGAGATGGTGACGTTCCTATACTTGAGTGGTCCTGGTAAGGCATTTGGAGTATGGAGGTGTCACATTATTAGAGATCTAAGGGCTGTGAATGGTTCTCACAGTTCTCATTATACTAGTGGTTCTCACCAAGGTATAGTCTGTTAAACAACACGTTGAAATAAATTTAATGTAGTCAATGCTTACATGGCGACATATACTCACATCATCAGTAATATTTGCAGGTCTTACTCATTAATTCAGGAGTTAAACTCGAAGAAAAGTGATTGGAAATTAAAAGTTCGTATTTCCCGACTATGGGATGTTGAAAGTCCTAAGAAACGGGGATTTATTATTTTTACTGATATGGTTCTAATTGATGAAGAGGTACTGTTTTCTCCACTCTTTATTTTTAAAAATTTAATGTGATTACACTTTAATTGATATCATTATTATTGTGTCTTATGATAGGGTGCATATGTTCACGCTTCCCTACGAGGTGAGGCCGCTCCAAAATTGCGTCAAAAATTAGTTGAAGGGAAAATCTACATAATGAAGAACTTTGAGGTCGTACCTAACAAAGACGAATATCGTGTTGTAAGCGATAGCAAAATAATGTTAAATTTTCAATTCGACACGTTTGTCAAAATGGTTAATGAAGGAGAAAATATCATACCTAAACATAGGTTTGATTTCATGCCGTTTGACCTTTTTGATCAACGTCGAAACAATTTCACTGTTTTAAGTGGTATGTTAATTTGTACTTTGTTATATTTTTCCGTACGTAACCTCCCTTATTTAAGAGCCATTAATTTTAGAATCTAACTTCTTCGTGTATTATCTTCAGATATATTTGGAAGAATTGTTGATGAATTTGGTACAGATAGCGACAAAGAAATTGAAATAGAGGATCAAGGGTATTTTCCTAACTTTTAAAAAAAAATTAAAAGTGATCATTTTTTCTCATAATATTTGTAAATACAATAGACACTATTTGATCAACAGTAACAGATTTGTTGTGTAAACAGAGGAAAACGTGTAAGAGTGAAGTTGTGGAGTCGATGTTCCATTGATTATACGGAGCAAAAAAAGAAGCTTGCCGTTGAAAATAAACTCAAGATAGTAACAATAACATCAATTATGGCAAGAGATTATAATGGTAACTTACCATTAACTTGACTTTCATGTCTCTCATATTAATAGTTTATGTTACACGTAACTTAACTTTGACATGAAAAATTGTTAGTACTTTGTTTCTCATTCCAACTTTATTTATTCATTAGGTTTTCTCAGCTTAGCCGCATCTTCGGCAAGCAAGGTGTACATTAACCTTGACATTAATGAGGTTACTGAGTTGAAGACACATATAAGGGAGGAGAGTTTCTCTCCATTTCCTCAAAAGAAATGGAGAGGCCATTTCCTTTTGATGGTGCAGATCGTATTCGGGTATCATCGAACACTCAAAATTTCTGGGTAAAAATAAAGGAATAATGAGGTTTGATGGAATAAATATAATTAAATGAGTTTAAGAGAGGAAATGGAGAGGAAATGGAGAGAAATAAATGGAGATGATCCATTCTCCATATAAGGTATATTTTTATATTTATATTGTACATTATTGTATATTTAACCCACAACTTATCCAATACATTCTTTACTAATAGATTTTTATTCTTTTGAAAATATTAATAGGGGAAATAACGAGGATGACACAATTGATATCCCTAAGATTCACTCCCAGGATATGGTTTGTCAAAAGATGGATATCCAGAGCATTATAGATTATTGCAAAACAGAATATAAATAGGTGAGTGTCTTGCACTTTTGTTCTTCTTTTCCCTCACCTCATTCAACTTTTATTTTTTCATAAAAAAGATGATGCGCAAAAGATAAACAACAATATAAGTAAAAGTAATTCGGATATTAAAATTTTATTATTGATCTATTCAATATTGTAGGATACTCTGATTAGCTGTATAGCTACTGTGACCCGAATCAACACTAAACAACCTTGGTACTACTCATCATGTCTTAAGTGCAACACCAAACCACGCAGAAGGGATTCTGATTTTTGGTGTTTCAGATGCGACAAAGCGATAGAGAGCCAAACAATAAGGTATATTTATATATTAATGGTGTTACACAACAAATTATAGCTTGAAATAATTATAGTAGTACAAAACAAATTCTAACAAATAATTCGCTGTAAATTCCAGGTACCGTATTGAATTATGCGTTGATGATGGTAGCGGGTCAACAATCTTCACCCTCCTTGACAAAGAAGCTAGGAATATAGTAGGACAAGATGCAATTAACTTATATGATACCCACGCAAGTGAGGTAACAACAAATACGTAAGTAAAATTATTTTACGTAAAAAAAAAATCTATTTACACAAACTAACCACATCGTCAAATGTAGGTTGACAAAGAAGATGAAGATGCCGAGAGAAGTCCTGAATTGTTGCGCAGCCTCTTTATTGGGAAAAAGTTTCTTTTCAAGTTGAAAATCACTAACTATAATCATGATCCTAAAAACAGGCAAACTTTCAGCCTCACGAAAATCTTGGACAACAACATAATCGAGGTAATCAACTAACTTAACCAATTCCAAACACCTATGACTTCAATAAACAAAATAATTAAAAAATATTTATATATGTTAAAACAGATAGACAATGTTTCTGCAAGTGAGGAATCAACTTTACACCACAAACGAGACCGTCCCGGAACTGCCTTGGGAAACTTAGAGCAATCTTCCATAATTACGACAAACAACAAAAATAAGAATTTGAAGGTACTTCTTTTCCAATCTCTTTATTCTTTTTTTGTACCAAGTGGAGTTGAATCATATTACTTAACAGACTTTATGATATATACTTATACTTGCAGACTCCTAATGAAGAAGATTATAAGGAGTGATGCAACCGTAGACAACAAGATCCCACAAGAAGCAACATACATCACTTCATATATATATATATATATATAATATATATAGTAGTTATTGAGTTACTCTTACAATGTCAACTTTGCGTTTTGCGGATTTAATTAATCTACTAATTCTATCTAGCTCCAACCTATATTCAGATACTATATTAGCTTGTGATGTATTCCTAAATGCTCTTTTAAGAATTATGTTTTGCTGATATCTTAAATCGTTTTGTTTCGAACACCTTTAAAAACAAAGAAGAAACGTTATAAAATAGTGTTAACGACATATACGTTTAAATATAAACAAGAAAGTAGTGACGTATATTAAGTAACATTATATAGTATAGTAATGTATAAAACGACGCAAAACACCAATGTAATACATGTAGGATTGTATTATAGGCACCTGATCAAGAATGACAAATGCTCCTATGGCGAAGAGTGGTTCCTCTCTTTAATTCTTATATCCTATTCAATTAACCTCGACACGCGTTCCGCATACACTAATTAGCGAACCATTCTACTGTGATTCAAAGATAACATGCATAGCGTTGTATAGATCTACTCCATCATCAGTAGGGTCTTTTTTATAATTGAAAAAATAAAACAGATCCAATTAATAGGATGTAAAGTATGAGAAGAATAAATGTTGTTAGGATCGGGATTATAATTTGGATGAAGAGAGTGAATAGGATCGATTTAGAAGAATTGATATCGTAAGATCGTATATGAAGTGGTTTCCAAATGACTGTAGCAAGAATAGGATCAAATAACCATCACTTCATATTATAATAATCGAATCAGAAGAATTGATATCGTAAGATCGTAAAATCCTATATGAAGCGGTTTCCAAATGACTGTAGCAAGAATAGGATAAAATAACCATCACTTCATAATATAAGAAGAGCGTACTTTAGTGAATTTAACTTTGTTTCATCATGCTTCTAAACCAAAAATATAGACCAGTCATCATACATCCTAACGTTATTGACCTTTAGGAACACCTTTTATCATCTCTCTCGTAATATTTTCTCCAAAGAAAATGAATTTACCAAAAAAAAGAAAAAAAAGGCTGATTATTATCTCCTACCAATAATAACTGTCCCCTTCAATTTTCAATAAACTTCCAATTTCCCCTTATGTACAAAATATAAAGAAACGCATTACCCCAACATATAATTAAATTTGAACCACACAAATGCTTGCTAAAAAATAAAATAGGGAAATTATTGTGAATTCACGAAGAAGGAAATAAGAAAGTTTATACTACAATGTGAACGAGTTGTATTTTTAATTTAAGAGAACGCACACTTTCCATAATTCATTAACGAGCTGGAACTTTCCATTTCTGTGCTACTTCAAATATTCCAATACCAATATTTATGGCAACACGTACTTTTGGTAAGGAGGGATCTACCATCCAACTAAAAAAAGGAAAACATAGTTAATAAATATTTTCTCCAAAGCAAAAGGATGGGCACTTCATCAAATGGATGTCCATAATGCTTTTCTTCATGGCGATCTCAACGAAGAAGTTTACATGAAACCCCCTCCTGGTTTTTCCGATGACACCAAAGGCAAAGTTTGTCGCCTTCAAAAGTCCCTCTACGGCCTTAAACAAGCACCTCGATGCTGGTATGCCAAACTTGCTTCCGCTCTTAAACAATACGGGTTCATTCAATGCCCCTATGATCATTCTCTTTTTTCTATCAACAAAACCAAGGATGAATTACATGTCCTCATATATGTCGATGATTTAGTCATTTGTGGGAACAACCAAAACACCATCGAAAAATTCAAGGCTTATCTAAGTAAGTGTTTCCACATGAAAGACTTGGGTATTTTAAAATATTTCTTGGGCTTGGAAATTGCAAGAAGCAAAGAAGGTATTTTTGTATCTCAACGAAAGTACACATTAGACATCCTTGATGAAACCGGCCTCCTAGGTTCCAAACCCGCGCCTATCCCCATGGAACCCAACCACCGACTTAGCCTATCCACTTCCCCCCTTCTTACGGACCCGCAACCATATCAAAGGCTAGTGGGTCGGCTCGTTTATCTCCTTACAACCCGCCCAGAACTGACTTATGCAGTCCACATCTTGGCACAATTTATGCAAAGTCCTCGTATTGATCATTGGAATGCCGCTCTACAAGTGGTTCGATATTTAAAAAATAAACCCGGCCAAGGATTGTTATATTCAGCCGATAACATTCTCACCCTCAACGGATATTGCGATGCCGACTACGCAAGTTGTCCCCTAAGTCGAAGATCCCTCTCGGCATATGTTATGTTTCTTGGAAATGCCCCCATCTCTTGGAAAACAAAGAAACAACCAACCGTCGCAAAATCATCGGCTGAGTCAGAATATCGTGCTATTTCATACTCTGTTTCGGAATTGAAATGGCTCAAGGGTCTTCTCGTGTTCTTCAAGATTGCCCATGATCAACCAATCGACTTATTATGTGACAATCGATCCCGCTTATATATATTGCCCAAAACCCGGTCTTTCATGAACGGACGAAGCACATTGAAATTGATTGTCATTTCATTCGGGACGAAATACTTAAAGGTACTATCAAACCAAGCTACGTTCATACAAAGGAACAACTAGCCGATATTTTTACTAAAGCTCTTGGTCGACTTCCATTTACTGAGTTACTCTCCAAGTTGGGCGTTTCGAGTCTTCACGCGCCAACTTGAGGGGGGATGTTAGCTGAGCACATTGACATCATCAACACCAACGGCTCTTTCAATAAAAGGCAATTATCTTCATTGCCTTGATTAGTTTTCTAGCTGTTAGAAGTTTTATATTTACCTTATTTAGCTTATCCTTTGTATTATATATAGTTGGCAAATATCATTATTGCAAGGCAACAAGTTGTAATCAATTACCAATTATCAATAAAATACTATATGCAAATCAATTATATCTATTCTATAATTCTTAACACTAACTATATATAATAACAAAGGTCGAGCACTCGCTAACAAAACTCATCGTGTAAACTAATTCCTTCATCATACTAATTGACTTCACACAACAATGTCAACAAGCTCAGCCGGACAAGTTTTTAATACAAGGAAAAGACAAAGAAGTATATGCATACTGAGTGATAGGCGACAAAGGAGGCGGATTGGAGAGCATACAACAAACATTACCTCTCAAAGCTCTAGGAATGGTAATTTTCACCAACTTTTGTTTTTCGATTACTATTCTCTGAATTAAATACTTGATTAATGAATTTGTTTTACACCAACTGGAATATAAAACATGTGGGATCACAAGTGTATATACATGTAGAATTACAAACGTTTATACCAATAGAATTAGGTAACAATGCACGTTCTAATCGTTACCCCATTTGCATGCAGTCACGACGACGGAAAAACGAAGGTACCTGGATCTTGAGTTACCAGAATATGTGTGTAGAAGGTGCAGTGCGATCATGTGGTATGACGAAAGGGTGAAGAGCTCAAGCACTAGAGGTAATATTAATTTCAATATGTGTTGCAAAGATGGCATGATAAAACTACAGAAATTAAAAGAGCCACCAGAATTCCTAGAAAAATTGATATATTATAATAAGGACAAAGCAAGCGTCGAATTCCGAAAGCTTATAAGGATGTATAATTCATGCTACAGATTCACTTCAATGGGCGCAAAAGTCGATAGATCTATGAACATGTTGCCTGGTCCATACGTTTTTCGGATCAGTGGTCAAGTTTGCCACCGCATAGGATCTCTTATCCCTATGGACACACAGAAACCGTCGTTTCTACAACTATATGTTTATGATACTGATTCGGAGATACAGATGAGAGCTGACGCTATAAACAGCCAAGAGAAGACTGACACACTTGATGACAGTATTCTTCTTGGAATAAAACAAATGCTAGATGATGTGAATCCTCTAACTCAGACATTTCGAATGGCACAACAAAGAATAAGGGAGGACAGAGATTTGAAATTAACAATTAGGCTCATCGGCACCCGAGAGAAAAAAGATCGCACATATAACACTCCTACAGCTTCAGAGGTTGCTGCTCTTATAGTTGGCGATGCTGGCAGTGACACTCGCGGAAGAGATATAATTGTTCAGTATAGTGGAGGGGGTTAAAATCAATTAGTGAGTTGCACCCATCATTCATGGCATTACAGTACCCACTCTTATTCCCGTACGGGGAGGACAGTTATCACACAGGTATATTGTACCAGGATACTGAACGTTCGGGAAGATAAAAAAAAGATTAAGACGGAGTACGTTACTATGCGAGAATACTATGCTTACAGGATACAACAAAGACTCAATGAAGGACGGACCTTATGTTGGAGCTGGTGTCCTCCACAAATTAGTGTGATAACATTTGTAAATCTCTTACAAGTTCACAAGGGTATACTTCGTATATTTAATCAGTTGATTAACGTTTACCTAATAACGGTTGGCTTGCTAGAAAGTTTGACGTTATTATCATACAGATGGCGGTGATCAACTGGTCCCTAAAGGTCACACCTATAGGACGTGTTTGAGAAATGTGGTTATAGAAATATAATTACATTGATGCCCAAAATGACTAAAAAGTTAGTCAATGTGTTGATGAGATAATTATTTAATGAAAATTAAATAATATTAAGTTGAGACAATTAATCATTAATTAAGTAAAATAAATATAATAAGTTATATTTAAATTAAATATTTATAAGGTTAGTTTGGACTAATTAATCTGTTAATTCGTAGTTAAATATAATCAGTTGTATTTAATATCAACAAGTTGAATGTGTCATAGTGGTAATAGTGAGGGTACACAAGCCAAGAGGTCATGGGTTCGATCCTCACTAGATGACAATCCTAATGCTTTTTCTTGACCTAGCCTCCTCTTTCTCATCACAAGAACACAAAGACAATTAAATTTTACAGGTCTTGGGTGCAACTAATAGACGAATATCAATTTTGATATTGTTCTTAGGCCATATTTGCTAGGACCGAAGGTTATTTCTGAATCTTTTACTTATGTTTATGTATTTTATTTTATGACCTTAGATCATCTTTGTTAAATTGTTATAATCCTTCTAAATTTAGGGAAGTATACAGATTATTTCCCACAAGTGGTATCAGAGCTTTAGGCTACGGTTTTAATTTTGATGATTTTCATAAAATTTCTATGTAAACAATAACCTAATTCTCGAATAAATTAGGGTTTCGGATTTTTTTTATTGGTTCGAAAAATTTTTTTGTGTGCTGTTTTTTCTTGCCGTTTTTTTTTCTTTTTAGTTTGATGATATTTTTCCATTTTATTTTTCATATTATAGTTTATAATCAGTTAAAATTATCATATTAAGAATTGGTAGTTTTTGATTTAATGCAGATTAAGTTAAAATTAAATGGAATCGTCATGTTTATGATAAAAAGATTGTTTTTGCTATATAGTTTTTGGCATATGAATTAATCATGTTTATTGTTTCATATGCTAATCATGTTCTAATAGCAAAGGTAAACAATTTAGTCATCAAATCTTGTTTTAAGGCATATTGCCGCAAAAGAAGATAAAAAAAAAGGGGACGTTTTTAGGGTTTGCCGGAAGAAAAAAAAAAAAAAATTTTGGTTTTGTTTTTGGTAAACCGAGAATGAGAAAGAAAAAAATAAAAGGAAAGTTTTGTTTTCTTGTTTTTTTTGCCATATTGCCGAAAGTAAATTTATGGAAAGTTTTTTTTTGGGTTTCCTAATTGCCGAAAAGAAAGAAAACAAAAGGTAATTGGCTGTTTTTTATTTCGGCCGTGATATAAAAAAAAAAAAAAAATTTGTTTTATTTTTGCCGAGACAAAATAAAAAAAAAGGAATTTTGTTTTTTATTTTGGCCAATTAGTTATTGTGAATCGGTTCACGATTTAAAGATACCGAGTTATTTTAAAGCGGTTTAAAATTTTGACGGATAGAATTCATATTACAAGTTTAATATGGATTGAGGATGAAATTAATGTGATTAAATTGCGGAATTGTCACTTAATTTAATTTAAATAGGTGGTTTGGATAAATTAATCAACATAATTAATGTATTGTATTATGTATGTGTAATTTATTTTAGTTGATGCTTTTATTTTGTTGAATGAATCGAATGAATGAATTTTTTTTACGTATTCATTTTTGCAATCGGTTGTATTTTGTAATACTTAGTGTGGCCTTAGTCAATTATGTTTTCGTAATGAAGGAAACATGATTTTTATGTAATTATGAGATCTCGAATCTCCTTTATTTTAGTTTTGGGTTTTGAAATTAGAATGTAATTAATAGGTCAATTATATAATTTTATTTATTGTAATTTCAAAGAAGACTAAAGATGAAGATTCAAGCTCACTCCCGCTACATGGATCAAGATGGAACATCAAGACAAGCTTCTCGGGTCCAAGGATGGATTCCAAACTTGTATTTATTGTTCATTTTGATAGGATAGGCCACACTAGGACTTTTACTGTTTTTTTTAACGTTTTTCATTTTATTACTTTTCATTCACATGCTAGTAATTGCATCATATTCCGCCTAAAACCAAACCACCTACTACTAAAATGCATGAAAATTGACTCATATAGGTTGTATGTTAGTTTTCATGGACATGCAGATGTCACAGTCTTTAAGTCATCACCTTAGTTTAAATCATTCTCGCATGCTAGATTATAGTTCACTTAAAATGAATTAAAAAGTTGATGGGATCTTCCTCTAAAACGGAAATTGAGATTAGTCTTTATAAGGGCAAACATCTATGAATCCCTTCTTCGTCGGTAGGCCTAATATGACCCCTTCTACGTTGGGTAAGTAGTTATGTTGACTTAGTTTACCTCAACATTGTAGTCCGAAGAGTTTCTCGTGATTATGATGGACTAAAGATAGTATTTACAGAAATTTATCGACCAAGAATTCTAACGGTAGAATTAGCTAACATGTTAGCTTATCAAATTACAGAGAATTGAGTCTTGGGGTCATTTATATAATTCTTGAGGGAGGTCAATTGTATAAATGTTTTTGAGTCTTCGCGTTATGACATTAGTTCATTAGACTTATAATAAAAACGATGCATGCTTATTATTTTATTCTTCTTTCGCAGTGTAGAACACGCTTATTATCAATAATACTGTTACAACAAATGGCTGGAAATAACGCAATCCCAATGCCTAGTGCCACACTAGATCGTTCGTCCGGCTTAAAATGTTCATGGACCAAATGAATCACCACTCGATCAAGAATGATGGGTCCAATTTTGCGGACCGGGAGGCGGCACTACGGAATGCCGCCATCGCGACGGTAAGCTCAGGTATTTAACTGAGCCAATACCGGTCAACCCAGGCCCAAATGCAGGAATCAACGAGTCACTCGCTTATAGTGATTTCGTTATAAAAGCGGGTGCGATAAAGAACGTACTCATCTTTGCAATGGAAACCAATTTGCAGAGACGCTTCATTGCCCAAGGTGCAAACAAGATTTTCACCACGCTCACTAACGAGTTCTCAAAGGCACCGAGAATCGTTACATATGAGCATACCTGTCGCTTCTTTGATGCGAAACTCCAGAAGGGCCAACCGGTTAGCCCACACATTCTTCACATGATTGAGAATGTCGAGAAACTGGAGTCACTGAATTGTAGAATCAGTGAGAGCATTGTCATTGACCGAATGCTTCATTCTCTTCACGATGGTTTTGCCCTTTTCAGGGCGAACTACTACATGAATGACTTGAAAAAGAGTCCTCATGAGCTACACTCCCTTCTCATACAGACCGAGAAGGATATGAAATTGAGTGGGAGCATGAAGCAGGATGTTCTCACGATTCACAACAAGAGTAAAGGTAAGGGCAAGGCTCATGGCGACCTAGCTGTAGGTAAGCCAAAGTTTAAGAAACCAGGAAACGGTAAGAGTGCGCCTAGTGAGACTAATGGCTCACAGGGCAAGACAAAGAGCAAGGGCGGCGACATAGAGTGCCACCATTGTCACAAGACTGGACATTGGAGGAGGAACTGTCCCGTCTACCGTCAGGACATCAAGGAAGGCCGCGTCGTTCCTGTTGGTATGTCATCTTATATTCATATGATTGAGATTAACCATGCAAGTTTCGGAACTTGGGTACTAGATACTGGTTGTGGTTCTCATCTGTGTAATCATTTGCAGGGCCTAAAGAACATCATACCTCTCGAAAAAGGTGATGTGGACTGCGAGTCGGAATGGAGCACGAGTAGTTGTTGCCTCGAAGGGAACATATGTAATCCAACTCCCTAGTGGTTTTGAGTTATCTTTAAATAATCACACTATGTACCCAGTTTATCTAAGAACATTATTTCTTTTTCCGTACTAGCTAAAGACGGTTTTGCATTTTCAATAAAGGATAATAGTTGTATTTTCTCTTTTAATGAAATGATTTATGGCAAAGCAGTTTCCATGAATGAAATTTATATCTTAGATCAAACCACGGAAATATTACACATGAATAATAAGAAATTAAAGATTGGTGACAAAGATCAAACCTATCTATGGCATTGTCGAATGGGACACATAAATGAGAAACGCGTAAAGAAACTCATCGATAATGGGACTATTCCCTCATTCGGATTTTCTGCATATGGCACGTGTGAATCATGTCTCATTGGTAAGATGACTCGAATTTCCTTCAAAGGTGTTGGAATGCGCGCTAGTGACCTATTAGGACTCATACATACGGACGTATGTGTACCTATGTCAATTACCGCTAGAGATGGCTATAGATATTTCATCACTTTCACGGACGATTTGAGTAGATACGGATATGTCTACTTAATGAAGCATAAAAGTGAGTCCTTTGAGAAATTCAAGGAATACCAGAATAGGGTACAGAACCAACTGGGTAGAAAGATTAAAGCACTCCGTTCAGATCGTGGTGGCGAATATCTTTCAAATGAGTTTGATCAACACCTAAAAGACGTCAGAATCGTTTTGCGCTAACTCCACCGGAACACCTCAATTGAATGGTGTGTCCGAACGGAGAAATCGAACCTTACTTGATATGGTTCGATCCATGATGAGTCACACCATAGTGCCTGATTCATTATGGAGTTATGCTCTTTTGTCAGCTGCTCTTATACTTAACCGAAGTCCGTCTAAAGCTGTCGACAAGACTCCATATGAAATGTGGAAGGGAACAGTACCTAACTTGTCCTTTATTCGGGTTTGGGGCTGCGAGGCTTATGTCAAGTGGAGACATGAGGATAAGCTCGGCCCGCGATCGGTCAAGACATACTTTATAGGTTAATCAAAAGGAACATTTGGTCATTACTTTTATTCGCCAACCGAACATCGAGTTTTTGTTGCGGCTAGTGCGACGTTCTTAGAGAAAGAATTTCTCGAGAACAAGTCGAATAATAGAACCTTCGAGCTGTCGGAGATTCCAGAACCAACAACCGAGGAACAGATGGAGGAAGCTGTACCTCCAACTAATGATACGGTTAATATTCTTGAGGAACCTAGGAGGTCGGGTAGAGACTCTCATCCTCCGGACAGATACATTGGTATAGTCGAGGAGAATGATGTTTTACTTCTAGAAAGTAATGAACCCGCAACCTATAAAGGTGTTATGGCTTGTTCCGACTAAAAGCTATGGCTCGAAGCCATGCAATCCGAGATGGACTCCATGTATGAGAATAACGTATGGGATCTAGTTGATTTACCTAATAAGGTAAAACCTCTATAGTGCAAATGGCTTTACAAAATAAAGCGTTCTTAGACGCGCAACCAGATATCTATAAGGCACGACTTGTGGCAAAAGGTTTCACTCAAGTGCAAGGATTGCATTATGATGAGATTTTTGCACCTGTAGTCATGCTACGTTCCATTCGGATAATCTTAGCGATTGCCGCATTTCATGATTATGAGATTTGGCAAATGGATGTAAAAACCGCATTCTTAAACGGTTATTTGGAGGAAGAGTTGTACATGGTGCAACCCGAAGGTTAGCTTCTCGGAGTTGGAATCATCGTTTCGACCAAGTGATAAAAGAGTATGGCTTCACTCGATCGGTCGAGGAACCATGCTTATAAATCAAGTCGAGTGGGAGCAAGATTGTATTCTTGATATTGTATGTCGATGACATACTCTTGATTGGGAATGACATTCCTCTCCTATCTTCGGTTAAAGAATGGTTGAAGAACCATTTCCAGATGAAAGATCTGGGTGAGGCACAGCGTATTTTGGGAATCCGTATCTACCGAGATAGATCACGACGGACGTTATCACTTAGTCAGGAGTCTTATTTGGATAAGGTTCTTGAGAGGTTCAACATGACCAACTCCAAGAAGGGGAACCTTCCTATGACGACTGGGATGCAGTTGAGCAAGTCTCAGTCACCCACGACGCCTGAAGGGATTGAGCGCATGAGTCGTGTTCCTTATGCATCTGCAATATGATTGATCATGTATGCCATGATATGCACACGTCCAGATGTGGCATATGCATTGAGTATGACGAGTCGGTACCAAAAGACTCCAGGTGAAACACACTGGATAGCAGTCAAAAATATCCTCAAGTACCTACGGAGGACTAAGGATTGGGTATTGACTTATGGAGGCGATACTAAGCTATGCGCAAGAACCGGTTCGCAGATGCTAGCTTCCAAACGGATCGAGATGATTCAAAATCTCGCCGGGTTCGTCTTCACTCTTAATGGTGTCTTTGCGGTCACCGGAAGAGTTCCAAACAGAGTGTTGTAGCAGATTCTACTATCAATCCGAGTACTATGCCGCTTCGGGGCAAAGAAAGGAAGCGATATGGATGCGTCAATTCTTACAAGGGCTTTCGGTAGTTCCTAGTTCGAATGACCCGATCACCATCTATTGTGACAATAGAGGTGCCATCTTCCAGCTAAGGAGCCAAAGTCTAGCAACAAATCTAGACATGTACTTCGGAAGGCTCACCCGATCCGTGATTACGTGGAGCAAGAAGAGATAGTGATTGACAAGATTGCGACGGATGATAACATCGCGGATCATCTCACCAAACCGTTGAATTATGATAAGCATGTAGGGCATGTTAATTCCATGGGAATTAAACATGTTCCAGAGTTGTAGTACTTGATTATGGATTTGATACATTATCTTTTTCATATATTATTTATAACTTCATCGTTTTATATATATAATATTTTGTTTTTCATGTGGATTGTATCGACAACATTCAATGCCACAAAGTGAATCAATTACATTATATTTGTTTTGGTCCGTAATCGCCAATGTGAGCCGATAACTCCGGCTATTATATTGTGCGCGATCGATTGATGGTGGGTTCAACGAGCCATAAGTTAAACGGTTGACTAATCGATCACAGATATGAGATTATGACGATACCTCGTAGGACAACTTTTTGTGACAACGTAATGGAGTCCTAAATGTTTAAAAACATTCGGTGCCAGGTCGTGGATAGGACATCCATTGTGTTCCTAGAGTCGATTCTTTTGACTATCAACAGTCTCGTGAGATTAAGGCAGTTTTTGGGTGACTTTGGTTTCTTTCTCACGGTCTACCGTAAATCGGGGCTAAGTAGATTTTTTCTGGGTCATTTCATACTGTGCTTACGTCTGCAGGATTCGAGTTGAGGAAAATATCCAACCCTTATCAGGTATAGTTATTTCTCAGGGCCACTCGAGGAGTTGTAAATGAAATGCATGGCCATGCTCGAATGATGATTCGTTTATCAGTTAAGTTACTCTCTAGTCGGGAAAACCACTCTTGATACTGATCGCTTGTAAAATACGACCTTTGTGAATTCAGATTTGCAAATTGTTTTACATTGAGTGGGAGAAATTTTAAAGGATATGAGAATCGGTTATCGCACATACACTTGTGAGGACATGTGGGAGTTTGTTGGAGCTGGTGTCCTCCACAAATTAGTGTGATAACATTTGTAAATCTCTTACAGGTTCACAAGGGTATACTTCGTATATTTAATCAGTTGATTAACGTTTACCTAATAACGGTTGGCTTGCTAGAAAGTTTGACGTTATTATCATACAGATGGCGGTGATCAACTGGTCCGTAAAGGTCACACCTATAGGACGTGTTTGAGAAATGTGGTTATAGAAATATAATTACATTGATGCCCAAAATGACTAAAAAGTTAGTCAATGTGTTGATGAGATAATTATTTAATGAAAATTAAATAATATTAAGTTGAGACGAATTAACTGTCAATTCGTAAATTAAATATAATAAGTTATATTTAAATTAAATATTTATAAGGTTAGTTTGGACGAATTAATCTGTTAATTCGTAGTTAAATATAATCAGTTGTATTTAATATCAACAAGTTGAATGTGTCATAGTGGTAATAGTGAGGGTACACAAGCCAAGAGGTCATGGGTTCGATCCTCACTAGATGACAATTTAACACACTTTATATATTTTTGGAAAGACCAAAATAAGGAGAAAAATACTCCTTATTTCGGTTCACAATTTTGATATTGTTCTTAGGCCATATTTGCTAGGACCGAAGGTTATTTCTGAATCTTTTACTTATGTTTATGTATTTTATTTTATGACCTTAGATCATCTTTGTTAAATCGTTATAATCCTTCTAAATTTAGGGAAGTATACAGATTATTTCCCACACCTTAATATCTGGTGGACGTCTGTTCCAGCAATTCATAGTTGATTGTTGTTGCGCAATAGAATAAGAGAGGCTGTGGTACATTAGAAGGAACCAATCAATATTTAGAAGTGAGATATTTAACAATTTATATGATTCCCTTGACAGAGGGGACTATCTAGGTGCAGCTGTGGGAAAAAGGATATTCTTACCCGCTTCTTTTACAGGGTGTCAAAGGTATATGCAACAATATTATCATGACGCAATAGCTATATGCAGATGGTACGACAACCCACATCTATTCATTACCTTCACTGCAAACCCAAAGTGGCCAGAGGTCGAGGCGATGTTAAAGTACATAGAGGGACAGAGAGCTGAAGACAGGCCTGACATTATTGCCAGAGTTTTCAAACTAAAGCTTAAACAACTTATGGGGTGTCTTAAAAAGGACAAATTCTTTGGAACCGTTGTTGCTGGTAAACTTGATTTTCTAATAAACGATATATCTGATGTTAAATAGCAATATATTTCGTTGATTAAAAATAAGATGTCAAACTGAACAGATTTATTTGTGGATTTGCAGATGTAAGCACAATAGAATTTCAGAAAAGAGGTTTACCTCATGCACACATTCTTTTGTGGCTCAAGCAAGATGAAGTGGAAGGTACTAGCCAATATATTGATGGTATAATACACGCTGAAATACCGGACAAAGAAAAGGATCCGGAACTGTATGAGACAGTATCTAGATACATGGTCCATGGTCCTTGTAAAGAAGATAATCCAAATTGCCCGTGTATGGTTGACAACACTTGTACAAAGATGTTCCCTAAACCATTCCAACAAGAGACAACACTTGATAGTAATGGCTATCCTATTTATAGAAGAAGAAAAGATAAAAGGTAATGATTAAAACATATTTGCAATTTTAGATTAATTAGAATAAGTTTTGCAAGTTGATTCGAATATGAGGTTTTCTATACTAAAGAACTTTAACCTCGGTTCCAGGTACATTAAAAAGGGAACGACTCTCTTAGACAATAGATCAATTATACCATATAATCCGGGATTGCTTATGATGTTTGACGCTCATATTAATGTCGAATGGTGCAATACTGCTCGAGCAATCAAATATTTATTTAAGTATATTGCAAAAGGAGCCGATAAAGCGACTATGGTGGTTAAAGGTGATTCCGAGGATGAAATAAAATCTTACTTAGATTGTAGATACCTATCTGCAAGTGAAGCGTCCTGGAGGATATTTGAGTTTGAAATCCATGAAAGGAATCCGTCAGTTATGCGTTTACCAGTGCACTTGGAAGGGGAACAGACGGTCGTCCTCAGGGACTTTGACAGCGTGAGAGAAGTGATAGATGAAGCAAAATACATAGAAACTATGCTCACGGCATGGATGGCAACCAATGCAATGCATCCGGAAGCGAGATCATTAACATACGCTCAGTTCCCTACAATGTACATTTGGAAGAAGGGATGGGAGTACAGAAAGCAGGGAAGGTGTATCGGGCGCATTACATATGTACACCCAACGGCAGGTGAAAGGTACTACCTCCGACTACTCCTTAACTTAGTGAAGGGGGCTACAAGTTTTGAAGATATACGAACAGTGGAGAAACATGTATACCTTACTTACAAAGAAGCGTGTTACGCATATGGGCTGCTCAGCGATGGTAAAGAGTGGAATGATGCATTGAGCGAGGCAAATCGATGGGCAATGCCGTCCCAGTTATAAGGTTTGTTCGTGATGATGCTTTTGTTTTGTGAGGTCACGGACATAAGGAGTTTTTGGGAGAATAACTATGAAATGTTGTCCGATGACATTGAAAGGAATAAATAGAAACTTTTTGGCCACTCGGGACTTCAACTAAGTGATGGAGCAAAAAGATCATACACATTAATCGAGATAGATAAGGTTTTGATGAAATACGGCAAAAGACTGACCGACATAAAAGGTATGCCAGAGCCTGATTTCACAGAGATTGAAGGGATGGACAACAAGCTTATTAGAGAGGAGAAAATGTACAATCCGAAGCAACTCTCTGAGGAGTGGCAGAAAAAAGTGCCACAACTTAATGAAGAGCAACTGGCGGTTTATGAGACAGTGCTGCAAGCAGTAGCAAATAACCAGCAAGAGAGAGAAAATGTATATTTTCTTTACGGGCATGGTGGAACAGGGAAGACATTTTTGTACAGCACCATCTCAGCTAAGCTGCGATCAGAGAACAAGATTGTCCTCATCGTGGCTTCATCAAGTATATATTCAAATGACAGATATGCTATATTAATTCATTGGTGATAGAGCCATTTTAAATAAACATATTCAAATATAAAAATTATATTATATGTCTCAGGAATTGCTGCGCTCTTACTGTTAGGAGGGCGGACTGCACATAGCAGGTTTGAGATACCTATAGAATTGTTCGATAATTCAACATGTAATGTCTCCCAAAATTCACAATTGGCTGAACTTCTCTGACAAACATCTTTGATAATATGGGATGAGGCACCAATGGACCACAGGTTCGCGTTTGAGGCACTTGATCGCACGCTGAAAGATGTAGTTGGGTCCCGCGACCCGGAAGCAGGGACGAAGTTATTTGGAGGGAAGGTAATTTTACTAGGAGGGGACTTCCGACAGGTTTTGCCAATAGTGAACAAAGGTGGTAGGCAGGACGTTGTACAAGCATCGATAAATAGGTCATATATATGAAAGTCGTGCCACGTCTTCGTTCTTAGGAAAAGCATGAGAGTTAGTGAAACTAATGTTGACGTTGACAAGGTTACACGGAACAAAAAATTTAACAATTGGTTGTTAGCTATGGGTGACGGGAGACTAGAGACAAAGGCAGAAGAACACGAGGGAGAAGCAACATGGGTAGAGATTCCGGATGAATTTATTGTACCGGGGGAGACTTTTAGCATTCAAAAGATAGTGGATGAGATTTACCCCGATTTCCAGCAAAAACGCCTTGACAGCACGTACCTGAAGGAAAGAGCAATTCTAACCCCTTTGAATGAAACTGCTGACCTCATAAATGGTTACATGGTTGAGCAACTACCAGGAGATTACACAAGGCGTAAAAGCTCCGATGAGATATGTTCCTCCTCAACAGAATGTGAGGAACAATTAACGGCATACCTAACTGAATACTTGAATAGCCTGGCATTACAAGGTTTGCCAAATCATGAGTTGAAACTAAAATAAGGAATGCCTGTAATGCTTCTACGGAATATTAGCCTGTCACAAGGACTATGTAACGGTACTCGCCTAATTATTACAAGGCTTGGCAAGTTTATAGTACAAGCAAGCATAATAACAGGGTCCAAAATTGGGAAGCAGGTGTTGATACCAAGAATAGTAATGACGTCAAATGATACCAAGATTCCTTTTGTCCTCAAGAGAAGGCAGTATCCGTTAAAGCCCTGTTACGCAATGATTATTAATAAGAGTCAAGGCCAGTCACTTACACATGTAGGTGTGTTTCTGCCTAAGCCCGTTTTCAGTCACGGACAGTTATACGTGGCAGCTTCAAGAACAACATCTCCAGAGGGACTAAAGTTCTTTATCGATGATACTAAACAAACTTATAAGGGTCATACAAAAAACATCGTCTACAATGAAGTTTTCGAAAACTTGCCGATTTTAGATTTAAGTTAAGCAGCTGAAGTTTTCAATTGATACGAACCACACCTCAAGCCCCTAGACAGAGGCAGATTAATTTTTAATAATTATATGATTTCGAAGATATCACCGCAAGTTAAAAGAGAGGAATAAGATTTGTTATCATTGATTTCGGAATTTAGTTCATATATGGTAAAATAATTTATTTATAAAAATATGATGTACTTCCCTATCCCGGTCATTTGTTGTCCTATTTCATTTCAGGTATCTCACTCAATTTGGTCCATTTCTCATATTTTAATCCCCCTATTTCATTGTTATTTATGCCAACATCAAAGGATAATAATTGACCGGACGGAGGGAGTTTATGTACTAATATCGGCCCTGATTTGTATCAACAAAATAACCAAAGATCCCACAACATTGACCAACCAAAGAAGTAACATTAAATGAAGACAACAAGATGGTAAAAATTTTTAACAAAATAAAAAGAACATACATACAACGATTACGGTAATAATTTGAGCTGCGATGATGTTGGAATGAGTATCCAGAACAACACAAGTGCTAGATGCAATGTCAGATTATGCTTAAGTTACATGCTGATTTGATTAGATGAGGATGCTTAGAATTAGAGTAGATCGTGGGATATGTAAGTGAGATAAGGATTCATTTGTTAATCCCGCAAATATCAGTGTATAAAGATGGGTTAAAATACTGGTAATTGTTTCCAATGAAATTTTATGAATCATTAATAGATGTCAAAAGAGAATTAAAAATTACTCGCTTTTACATTACACATTTTTTAAGTTAGTTATCTTTTATATTTTTTAAAAAAGATAAAATTCCTCTAATACATTATTGACAAAATTGCTTCAAACTCCAACCTAAAACACTTAAATAATCTGTTTATGAACAATAAGTTAAAAAACCAGACCAAATACGTCAACTAATATACAGTTTTCAAGCATTTTTTTATAGAGGTGCATACTAATAAGGAATTGATTCAAAAGATTAAGGGCACACGTTAGAAAACCCAAGATGAAATTATAAATAAGTTATTTAAGAAAACAGATATGTAAGAGGGATTAATACCCGAAAATAAATAGAGCAAGTAGCGGGGAACAACAATACCAAGAAATTGAAAAGAAACTGAAAGGCACAATCATGCAAATTATAAAAGAGGATAAAATCGAATACGAATTTGGATATTAAGAATAAAACTTCAAATATTTATACTACGTCACCAAGATCGGGCAAAGGTAATTGATCCACAAAAAACACTGTGCAACGCACGGGCTTGCAAACTAGTTATTTGTATTTCTATTTTTATGTTTTAGTTATGCCATTATTTAACTTTTACGTAGATCATTTAATATATTTGTCAAAAAAATGACGGAAAATCTCCATCGTACCCTCGAACTTTGAAAGATTACATATGGTACCCCTCATTTAAAGTTTCTACATATAGTACCCTTGTGTTTACCTTTTTCTTTCCCAAAATACCCTTTAACAAATTTCCGTCATAACGTCGTTAGTACTAGAGTTGGCAAAAGCTGACCCAACCCGAGGAACTCGTCCCGACCCGTCCGAAATCCGACACGATACAATCCGAAAATTTGGTGAACCAAAACCGACCTGAATCAGCCCGAACCGACCTGATAACCAATAGCAGCCTTATTTTATACAACCCGAAACGAACCGACCCGACCCGACCCGTGACCCGATATTTTCTCAACCCGATAATGAATTAGCTTAATAATGGTTTAAATAACACCAAATTGACATTCATCTTAATTATTTTTACTTAAAACTATAATTAATACACCTACTCATTGTTTAAATATAAAATTAACATCTAAAACTAAATATATAAGATAAAATATATGCTGATAACCTGACCCGACACCAACCCGCTAATGACCCGACCCGACTTGTCACCCGTTGATGATCCGACCCGAAGATGACCCGGCATGAAACGAACCGACCCGTACCCGTCACTGATCCGACATAACCCGAATCCGATATGACCCGACCCGCTTCGACCAGACCCGTAACCGACCTGGCGTTGTGACGGATGTAACACCCCACGGTAATTGAAGAGGTCCAGTGATAGGCTTAAATGACTAGTGCTTAAAGGGATTAGGAGTACTACTCATATCAACAAAGTACACTTTTTTTTATGGTCATCCATGCGATAGAACTCCAAAGTTAAGCGTGCTTGACTGCTTGACTGGGAGTAGTCTTAGGATGGGTGACCTCCTGGGAAGGTTTCCAGGATGCGCATGAGTGATGACAAAATGCGCTATAAAGGACCCGTGTTGATCTGTGGGCCATGTACACAGCCTGGTGAGCTATCATAAGTAACCGCTCCCGACCCGGTTTGGGCCGGGGTGTTACAAGTGGTATCAGAGCAACCCTGCGACCGTGTGGTGATCGGAGGCAGATGTTATACGCTCCTGGAGGCAGTGGTTATACGCTCCATTGTGATCACACACCTAGCGGGGAGGATTCTGGGTTAGCGGTTATGCTCCCAGGCGCAACAAGACGTTGCGTTCTTCAAGTGGGGGTGACTGTAACACCCCACGGTAATTGAAGAGGTCCAGTGATAGGCTTAAATGACTAGTGCTTAAAGGGATTAGAAGTACTACTCATATCAACAAAGTGCACTTTCTTTTATGGTCATCCATGCGAAAGAACTCCAAAGTTAAGCATGCTTGACTGGGAGTAGTCTTAGGATGGGTGACCTCCTGGGAAGGTTTTCGGGATGCGAATGAATGAGGACAAAATACGCTATAAAGGACCCGTGTTGATCTGTGGGCCATGTACACAGCCTGGTGAGATATCATAAGTAACCGCTCCTGACCCGGTTTGGACCTGGGTGTTACAACGGAAGTTTGTAAAAGAGTATTCTGGAAAAGAAAAAGGTAAACAAAGGGGTACCATATATATAGAAACTTGAAATGAAGTTACACCATGTGTAATCTGTCAAGATTCGAAGGTACCATGGAAAATTTCCGAAAAAGTAATTTGTATATCAGTTAGTTTTGACATGAAATATATAACTTGATTAAGGTACTGTTTTTATCAGCTGAAAAAAGGGTAAAATAAACTAACATGAATTTAATGTATCTGAACTAAACTGATATAGAAATTAATTTGTGAAGAGATGAGTTTAACTAAACTGAATTAAAGTAAATAAAGCTGAATTGAATTGAAATAAATAGAAATTAAGTCCAAAAGAACATTATCTAAGTTAAATTGGTGTTTCTATAATATTTTGAAATTCAAAGTAGTCCTGGTTTAGCTTAATTAGATATTATTGTAATTGTTTAATTAGTGATTTTTAGGAGTTGTCTTTAACGAAGGTCATCATTCTTTTTCCAAAATAACCATTTAATCTAAACTATTTCCTAAAACTAATCATCGTTTAAAGAGAATAATAACTATCTACCTTCTCTTTTTTACCTTCTCTTCTACCTTTTCCTCTCAGAGCAAGTCCAATGGTATAACACAAGGACTTGCTTGCAATTTCATAAAATTGCAAGCTAGCGCCTAAACCATTGGAGATGGCCACGTAGAATGGCTTGGCTTAAGCAACTAGCCTCATGAAGCTAGTAGCTTAAAGTGGCCCACAACTTAAAATCAACCAATAGAAAAATTAGTTACATGTTTTAATTAATTAAATAAAATTTATGAAAACTAGCTAATCCATTGGAATAATATGGTAGCTTAAAATTGTTGTGGCTTCAAGCTAGTAGCAAATAGCCTATCATTGGACTTGCTCTCATAAACAATTAAAATACCATATATTTTACTTTATCCACGTTCCTTCCGACCCCATAAGATATATACTAGTTTAATCGATTGTAAGGTGGGTAAAGGAGAAGGTTGGAGGGAAGGTTGAAAGAAGAAGGTGGATAGACCCCCTCTGTCTAAAACATTATGTTGACGTATGACTTTAGTGCGTCATTTTATTCACAAATTCTTAAAACATCTGGTCTCTCATTAATGTTAAAAGACATATCTCATAATAGTAGTTATCATTTTTATTTTTTTATTTTTGATTTCTTTTTATTTTATTTATTGATTATCTTTCATTAATGTAGTGAGATATGATCACTCACGAGTTATTTCACTTCTAGGCTTAAACTTCAAGGTATTCTGAAATCAAATGCAAGGTGGATTATTGCTTAGTTAAAGAAAACATAATTGTATAATTCCAACGTTAATATATAAGCTGTTTAATTTATAATGATTTCAGAAACTATTATCGGTAGATTTGGATATTATTTTTGGCTTTTATTGAGCGCATGATACTATTTTACTGTTGTTCTATTATCTTCATAATGGTGAAATTCGCTCTCTTTCGTGAATGGATTCAGCTAGTGATTATTTTGCTTGTAAATAACGTATAATTTTGTGTCAACTTTTTTGTTATTCACTACTCCCTCCATTTTTGTTTAATGTTCCCATTTGCTTTTGGTGGAACAACCAAGGCAAAAAGGATTAAGAGCAAGTTGACCCATTTCTAGCAATAAAAAACAGACTAAGCTAGCAAGTGGGCCGACTTTATCAATAACAAAAGCCTAAGCTAGTGGGGTATACATATAAGTAGAATAAAGTGGGCTAATATATGGTATATAGTGTAAATATGTAATGGCAACAAGGACCATTTGGTCATTTTTTATGTCCAAAATTATAAAGAAACCAAATGAGAACATTATAGTAAAATGGCCAAAAAAAGGGAAATGGGAACACCGAAGGAGAATGGAGAGAGTATTATTTTATATTTGTTGGCACTATCAACATACTATCTATATATAATAATTAAAACACAAACTATACACTTGTCTAATTGCCACATCAACATATCAACATATCTAGCTTAGTAAGCCACATCATTGTCATTTATTAATTAAAAAGAAAAAACAAAAAGTTAAATATATTTGGAGCATAATAATTAAAACACAAACTATACACTTGTCTAATTGCCACATCAACATATCAACATATCTAGCTTAGTAACTCACATCATTGCCATTTATTATTTAAAAAGAAAAATTTAAGTATATTTGGAGCATTAAATACAAGATAGAGTATAGTAAACATTAAACTAGTTTTTCTACCAGTGAAAATCACGGGTGCGTTTAGGATTAATTGTTTGAGGTTATGCATAAGTGTAACCTCATTAGTCATTAGTATGAAATATTATGATATTTTTATTGCTAACACCAACACAAACAAATTTTCATCTTAATTATAATTCATGTAGTTTGATGAGAAGCATAACAACATTTTAATATCTATTTTTATATAAATCTATATAATAATAACATAAAAAGCCTAGCTTGAGCATCATATTGTGACACGTGGCTGGTTGGCTTAGAATCTCTTGAAATGATGTGTTTTGTAGCATTTGTGTAATCGTACAATTAATTAATTATGGCGGCCTAATCAATACTACTTTTATATCCCAAGTCCCTAACTCTTCAAATTTCTAGCTATTTATCGATAATTGATTCATTTTCCTAAAACATTAAACGCATTGTCCATAAATTTTAAGTGAAATAATGGGTGGAGTTAAAGTATGACCTAAGCGAACATCCATATATACAATAACATAAAAATACTGTAATACCCGCCCTTTTAGGGACCCTTTGACCACCGTTGACCGACCTTGGGAGCGGAAGTAGTCTTAGGGAAGTGTGCCAAAACCTGTTTGAGCTGCGTGTTAAGAGTGGTACTCGATAGAGTAGGGGCTACTCGATCGAGTAGCTAGGGTACTCGATCGAGTAGGGGGCCACTCGATCGAGTAGGTTGGGTACTCGATCGAGTACCGGGTTTTCAGCGAGGGTTTTATATCGCGTTTTGTTAAATCCGCAAATCACTTCCGCCACTTTCCTCCTATCCTTCAGTCGCCTCTTTCCCTTCCCTTCACCTCAAAACCTCCATGGAAGCCTTTTTGAAGATCTTTGAACCTTGGGAGGGTGTCACTGGTGTCGGGTAGCGGTCTTTTGCTGAGTTTCTCCCTAATAGGTATGTCATAATCATCATCCGTGCCTTGGTTCCCTATAGTTAGGATTGCTTGTTAGTAATAGATATTTGTATGATGGTTATAGGCTTTGCTTGGTTGCTGGATGTGTTATCTGTCGGCATGGATTGGTTGCGTCTGCGTAAAGGTAGGTTCGCCTACTCAGTTTATGTAGATGGTCTAGTGTGTCGGTCGTTGTGGTAGTATTGTGGTTGTTTGATACGGTAATTGTGTGTCTTGTGATTGTGGTTGTGATGGTTGTTGATGGTTCTCGAGATGCATTCTCGGCTGAGTGGGGTCACTTGCGGGAGTGACTTCACGCCCTAGTTTCGCCCTTCGTGGAACCCGCCACGGAAGGGGATGTGCACATTAATGGACAGGGTTATCGCTCGGTATGATGAGCGGGGCTTAGGTGGGAACGGCTGCGGTCCCCCACTGGCAGGGCTGGTCCAGTGGACAGTCAGTGACAGGTTTGGTTGGATTATTGTGATTGCGGTTGGGTCTGATATCATTGGTTGTATTGTTGTTTGTAGTTGCCATTGTCTTGTCTTATCTCAGTACTGACCTTGTTTGGTTGTTTGTTTGTTATGTGTCTGCCGTGATCCCTTATGGTGAGCAGTCGGTCTTAGCAGGTGTTGATGTTGTGGATAGCTGGAGTCCGGGCAGGGATGAGTCTTCACGAGATATGATGGTCATAGCGAGTAGTCTTTGAGTTGTACCTTGTATTGTATTTTGGTTTGAATCACTTGTAATATAGCTTAATAGTTCTTTTATTGACGTTTGATAACTACTTTCCTCGGGTAACCGAGATGGTAACGCCCTTATATGCTAAGGAAGGCCTAGTTAAGGCTCCTCCGGATATGGGGTGTTACAAAGTGGTATCGTAGCGAAGATTTTGGAACCTGTAACAAACGAACATAATGAACGTAGGGAGTCTAATAAAATGAACCTGGTGTATGTGTAATGGGAGCCCTAGCCGATGCTAGATTTTGGGTGATTAGGCGCCCTCATTTCAAAATCTTGGCCCCATGACGCTTAAGCCAATCACATGGGATGGGAATGTGGAGTCCGTGTGTCTATGTGTGCTATGTATGTTAATTGTGCTTAGAGCTACCTCCGGTTAAGTTTTTGTTAGAATTAATAGAGGTGTGATAGTAATGTTTGGGCAGAGTATGGTAATTATTGATGAGATTATTGAAGCTCGTTGGGTGATTAATGAGCTTATATGATGGTTATGAGATATGTGACGAAAGTTTATGTAACTGCTATGATGATAATTATAGTATAGTGAGTTATAATTCGAGACATAGCATATGGTAATGCGTTATTGCCTTATAGGATGGTCAAAATTTTTCCGCTGCGTAATATTTGATTCGTGCAAGGTGAATTGCTTATGATAGAATGTAAGACATGATCGAATAAGTTGTTTAAAAGTATGCATTTATGCGAGAAGTGATAGATTCATTTATTATGAAAATTATGCAATTACATGACAAATGAAAGAATGAACTAATGTTAATTTAAATGTTTCAATTTGGTGGTAATATATAAAGTAAGCTTAAAGGTAATATGATGCCGTGACTATATTTATGGAAGATTCGGTAGCAGGTAAACCGAGTAGGGTAATGGGTGTAGTGTACGTGGAATAAACTTCATTTGTTTGGCAATATGGTAGGCTTTGTTAATAATAGTAATGCGTGAATGAACTTGATAACGAGAGCCGAATTCCGAACTCAGTTGGAATCGACACGCGGTGTTGTTTTTGCAGGAATCTTCACGTTACTTCGTACTTATGACCGAGTACTTAACTATACTTGACCGATTGCGAGTGCTTACTTGACCGAGTAGACCTCACTCGATCTAATTAGGAAGCTATGATGTCGGAATGTGGGAAAATTCCTGCAGTTACTCGATGATTTAGCTCCTACTCGATCGAGTAGGGTGGTACTCGATCGAGTACCCTGCACTCGATCGAGTATGTTCTTGTCGTGGCAGAATTCCTACGGGTTTTCTTAAAACCCTTCATCTTTCTATTTCTTCCTCTTATTCCTCTATATTTCGACACACCTACACCTAAATCACTCTCAAATTCCTTATTCCCTCTCAAATCCTTTCATTCTCTTGGGTTAGTAGTGATTCTTGGGGTTGATTTCTTAGTTTAATTTTGTTTCTCTACTTTGTTCATCAATCAAGGTATGCTATTCTTCCTAATGTACATGGTTTATTGCTTTGCATGTGCTAAGAAAGTAAAACAATCTGAAATTTTCGATTATAATGACCAATTTGGTGCTTTTAATTGTTGAAACATGATTCACATGCCTTCTTTCCATGTTTGTTGGTGGTTAATTGCTGTAAATTAGATTAGAAATTGCAAAATTGAACCCGAAATTTCTAGGGTTTCCAAAATTGAAATCGATTTTTGGTTGTTTTACAATGGTTAGATGGTAGAATTGAGCCTTAAGTATTGTTTATATCATGTTGGAGGATAGATTTTGATGGTTTTACCCTTAGAAAGTTGCCTTAAAACTCCGTCTTAAAAGTGCCTTAAAGGGAAATTCGTGATTTATAATTGAAAAATTGATGTGGTAATTGACAGTATAAGCATGAGTTGAACTTCATTATGCTAATAGAATCGATGAGTGATGAATATGTGCCAAAATTTTCACAGCTGTAAAGACCGTCTGAAAATTTTAGTTGAGTTGTTGAACATAATATGAAAGTGATGATGATATGCCATAAACTATTCTTTCTCTTGAACTAGTAACATGTAACTAGCAATATAAATGGAACGACCGTTAGAAGCATGCTAGGATATTCGAATTGCTGAGAATATGTGTTCACATGCCAAATTTTCATAATTGCGGTTTATAAGTGGCTACAAACTGAGACTATACGTTAAAATTGAGGAAACCATTAATGAAATGCGTGTACCTAGCTGAGTATCTAAGTTTAATGGCATGATTTATGTGCTTCAAATATTGAACTGGTTGATGAGTTAGTGAACTTGCTAAGTATATAGAACTCAAATTGTATGAAGTATATGCCTACATGTTTTATACAAATTGTTTGACCTTATACCTAAAGCAGATGCCGAGGCTGAACCTTGGAACCCGCCAAAGCAAACGGGGGAGGGGTAACCCACCTGAGTTAGGGGAAGGAAGTGGACCTGTGGTACCCGCAGTCCCCGAATACCCTACAGTTGTTTTTGTTGACTTCAAGCAAAGGGAGCGTTTTGTAGCCTTACAAAAACACAAATTGAGACCTACAAAGTGTATAGACACCAGTGTATTAGAGGAGTTGGAGATAGAGACGGATGTCCGTCACATATTCGAGACCTTGGGTTTTACGGGTTTGTATAGGCTGAGGAAGCATACTTACCCTTTTCTTACCTTGGAGTTCATGAGCTCTTTTAACTACGACCCGGTGGGTCGATCATCGAGTTTAGATTGATGAATACCGTTTTTGTGACTATGGACTGTTTGCCTCTCACCTTGGGTTGGCCAAGCCTCCCAAGGACTCCTTTACGACATTCCAGGTGAGTGCGGCGTCCCGCCGCCTAATGCCTTGCTTGACCGGGAAGCAAGCTCCCACCTCGAGCAACATGCTTTGATTAATGATGTTCAAATATTACCTTGAGGGTCTTTCTCCGCTCTCTTTCGAACCTCCTCTATGACCGAAAGGATATCAGTAAATTGAATAACCATGAGGTTTTACTTTTGATGTCGTACCTCAACCCGGAGCGGGCAAGGAAAATGGTCTTTAATGCTCCTTCTATAGTTTGTGCTGCCCTTGCCTTGATGGCTTCTTCCTCTTCCCGGTACCTGAGTTGTGGTGCTATTGCCACTCGGTTAGCTGAAAAGCTAACCTCCTTTGAGGCTTCTTCGGCGTACGTGCCTCTAGCTACCCCAGTGCCTACCATGGATCGTGAATACTATCTCAACCTGAAATGGTTGAGGACCTTGGCTGACGGCAGCCTAGCATGGAGGGTGCATGGGATGAGTTGGATGAAGATTCCAGCTCCTGAGCACCTCCCACCCACGGAGCCCTTGGAGCCGACAATAGTGACGGTGGACTCCGATGATGAGGAGGAGGAGGGTGATGACGGACCCCGCCAGCTACAGACCTATCTCATCGACGGTACCATCCTTGAGGAGATGCCGGAGCCGACGAAGGGCGAGAACGCGAGAGTTCAGGCGGCAGAGAGGCCTAGAGTGGTGAGGGGACCCCGTCGAGTGAGAGAGAGGGCCTCGGAGACTAGGCCACAGCCGGTAGCACCGCAGCAGCAGCAGTCTTTTCCATGCTACCCTTACCTCGACACCCCGGAGACGCGATCCAGCTACTTGGCGGAGAGAGTGTCATCTACTCTGACACTCAGGAACATGCACGAGATGGCGTACACTCAGGGGATAGGGACCGAGGGACCTCACCCGGTGTGGTGGAGTGGAGTCGGGGACTACACAGGGGTTTTCCATTCCTACGGGGTGGATCAGTCGACGTGGGGGGCACCTCAGTCCTTCCCTTACGGTGGCTTGACCCCATGGTACGTGGGCCCGGGAGCGGGAGCAGGAGGTGATGCGGGAGTGGGTTCATCAAAGTGCGGGTATGGGCTGGAGGTGGTGGTGGTAATGATGAGGTGATGTTCGAGCAGCAGCAGCAGCAGCAGGAGGAGTGATACTCCTCGTTCTTATCTTTGTTGATAGTAGTTGATGTTAGATGGTGATATTATTGTTAGACTTTGGTAGTTATTTCCTTTTATTATTGAGACTTAGTTGGATTTGTATGATTGGCCATAAGGCCGGAATTGCTACTCTAACCTTTTTCAGGATGATTGAGAGTCGGGGCATCATCCCGACTCAATTTATGTGACAGTCATGTTGTTATATGTTGGTTTACGATGGGTTATGTAAGGTACTTGACCTGCAGGTACTCGACAGAGTACCCCACACTCTATCGAGTAGCTGCAGGAAAGGAAGAAAGGAAACATTCTGATCTCGGGCTACTCGATCGAGTAGCCAAGACACTCGATCGAGTAGCATGGCACTCGATCGAGTATCGCTGCATACTCGATCGAGTAGCACTGTTACAGGAGGTTTTTGGAAATTAAAAATGTTCAATTGTTTTATATTTGCGAGTTTAATGTTTAAAGTAGTTGTGAGTACGTAGTAACACCTTTGAACCGTTAATTTCATATGTTACAAGTCATGATTGAAGTTTTATAAGCATATTTGTTACAATTAGTGAAGCGGTAATAATTTCTTGTTACGATTAGTGAAGAGGTCATAATTTCTTGTTACTTTAATATTGCATACGCCCCATTACGATTTATTTGTCGGAGTTGTAACTCTGCCTATATTTGTGCATATCATTTTAACGTATGTTGTCAACAGTAACTAGTTGTTTCGGTGACTTGAGCACGATTTCTAATTTAACGAGTATGTAGTTAGCGAGTAATGTCCACAACAAATAGTATGGTTTTCTTTAATGTTAAGATACAAATAATAAATAAAATGCGTTATAGTTAGGGTGGTGAACTTCGGGGACGAAGTTCCTTTTTAGAGGGGAAGAGTAATGTCGCGAAATAAAAAGGTCTGTTTTTTTGAATAATGCTTTGCTTGTTTATAATGTTGTTGGTATTATGTTTTGCTTTAATTATTTAAAGTGAAGGGGTTGTATGTTTCAAGAGACGGTCATGAAAAATAGTTATAGTGTGATAAATCGTACTCGAATCACGTTGCCAAGTAATATGGTGGCGTTGGTTGTACCATATGATAATTGGTATGAGACATGTCCCGATCGATAGTTTGATAGTCGATCTTTGTATGTCGATACCGTATGTCGGGTGATCGTAGGTGGTGATTCGCATGGCGAGTTTGATGTTTCATAGGTATATAGGGTAACGGTTAACGGTAATAGTGCTTGCATGATAGTAGTAAAAGTCATTAGATATAAGTATAGACGATGATAATGATGACATGGGGGGGGGGGGGGGGGAATGGTGTTTCCAGGGAGTAATGGGTTGAGCGGGAGGATGAGTGAGGACGTGTTGTTCTCGTGTCTCGAGCGGGAGATGGGTGAGGTGAACTTCGGGGACGAAGTTCTTTTTAAGGGGGGAAGACTGTAATACCCGCCCTTTTAGGGACCCTTTGACCACCGTTGACCGACCTTGGGAGCGGAAGTAGTCTTAGGGAAGTGTGCCAAAACCCGTTTGAGCTGCGTGTTAAGAGTGGTACTCGATAGAGTAGAGGCTACTCGATCGAGTAGCTTAGGTACTCGATCGAGTAGGGGCCACTCGATCGAGTAGGTTGGGTACTCGATCGAGTACCGGGTTTTCAAATGAGGGTTTTATATCGCGTTTTGTTAAATCCGCAAATCACTTCCGCCACTTTCCTCCTATCCTTCAGTCTCCTCTTTCCCTTCCCTTCACCTCAAAACCTCCATGGAAGCCTTTTTGAAGATCTTTGAACCTTGGGAGGGCGTCACTGGTGTCGGGTAGCGGTCTTTTGCTGAGTTTCTCCCTAATAGGTATGTCATAATCATCATCCGTGCCTTGGTTCCCTATAGTTAGGATTGCTTGTTAGTAATAGATATTTGTATGATGGTTATAGGCTTTGCTTGGTCGCTGGATGTGTTATCTGTCGGCATGGATTGGTTGCGGCTGCGTAAAGGTAGGTTCGCCTACTCGGTTTTACAGAGATGGTCTAGTGTGTCGGTCGTTGTGGTAGTATTGTGGTTGTTTGATACAAGAATTGTGTGTCTTGTGATTGTGGTTGTGATGGCTGTTGATGGTTCTCGAGATGCGTTCTCGGCTGAGTGGGGTCACTTGCGGGAGTGACTTCACGCCCTAGTTTCGCCCTTCGTGGAACCCGCCACGGAAGGGGATGTGCACATTAATGGACAGGGTTATCGCTCGGTATGATGAGCGGGGCTTAGGTGGGAACGGCAGTGCGGTCCCCCAACGGGTGTGGTCGGTCCAAAGGACGATCGATGAGTTTTGGTTGGATTATTGTGATTGCGGTTGGGTCTGATATCATTGGTTGTATTGTTGTTTGTAGTTGCCATTGTCTTGTCTTATCTCAGTACTGACCTTGTTTGGTTGTTGTTTGTTATGTGTCTGCCGTGATCCCTTATGGTGAGCAGTCGGTCTTAGCAGTGTTGATGTTGTGGATAGGCCGAGTCCGGCAGGATGAGTCTTCACGAGATATGATGGTCATAGCGAGTAGTCTTTGAGTTGTACCTTGTATTGTATTTTTGTTTGAATCACTTGTAATATAGCTTAATAGTTCTTTTATTGACGTTTGATAACTACTTTCCTCGGGTAACCTAGATGGTAACGCCCTTATATGCTAAGGAAGGCCTAGTTAAGGCTCCTCTGGATATGGGGGTGTTACAAATACTAGATTGAGTAGCTAATAGAACGGTACATGCTTGAATAATACAATTACACTACGTCAAATAAGACATTCAATAACGGTCAAATAATGCAATTACCATTTTTAAATAGAAACACGGGACCGTTATTGCAATGACGGTTGTTAAAAATATACCACGGTTGTACAAATAACATGCGCGACCGTTATATAACATCAAGAACCGTTATAAAATCTTTTAAGAAACCGTTATTAAATCTTAAGAACGGTTTCAAATCCGTTGTCGTAGTTTACTATTGACAACGTCTTATCGTTCCAAAACCGTTGTTAAACATTATATATGATAACGGTTCATTTCGTTATCTCACTTAATTGAATGTCAAAATTTAACAACGGCTTTATTGCGTACAAAACCGTTGTTATATTCATCTGTTGACAACGGTATGTAACCGTTATCTATTTTTATTGATGAAATTTTGACAACGGTTCTGCTTAAATAAACCGTTGTAAAAGTTTTGAACTCGACAACGGTTATCGTTCGTTATCTTATATTTTTGGCGGTTTGAATGGGGGTAGGGGGGAATATGTCTTTTTTGCAAAAAATTTATCATTTCATTCAAATAATGAAAGAAATTACAAGAGATTTTTGCAAAAGCTATCCACTATACAACAAGATCATAAACTAGCAGCTATAACTGAATAGTGCTTATGACTAGTCCACATTAAGAGTCTTGTAGAAACAAGAAACTTAACCCTGCTAACTATTTCAGTAACTGCAGCCTTTCTTCCTCTAAAAAGACGAGAATTACGTTCACTCCAGAGTTGATAAACAGCAGCTGCCAACGAAGTATAGAACCAGGCCATCCTCCAATTGTGTTTACTTCGAAAATTAGCTTGTTCAAGTTCAGCAAGTAAACATGAACCAGCACGGTGCATACCCATCCACTGCAGAAGCTGGTGCCAAACGTCCTTAGAGAAAGAGCAATTAAAGAACAAATGAGCATGATCCTCAAGGGCAATTTCACAGAGAGAACAACGATTAACCATATAAAACCCTCTACTCTGCAGATTGTCCACAGTTGCCAATTTCTGTTGAGCTGCCAATGAACAAATAATCTTGTGACTTGGAATAATACGAGGATGAGTCAGAGCTGCAGTCCAGGGACAAGCTAAGACAACACCTCTCAAATAGCTGTAGGCTGCAGTAACTCTGAATTTACCATGAGAGTACCAGCTATTAATCAGAGAATAAGCATTAGTAATGTTACCTGCTAGAGCAACTAGCCTGTCCCTTACAGCCAGGATTCCCTTAAGACTAGAGGAGAAACTGTCCTGGGACTGCACAAACCAGATAGATTGATGCTGCAAAATATAAGCCTGATGCCAGGAAACCCAACTTCCCACTGTTGTATGAGCCAGCAGATAAAGCCATCTACACTGCAAAGCATCATTCTAAGTGGAGAGGTCTTTGATATTGAAGCCTCCTGCATCCCAGGGCAGACAGATATCCTTCTACTTTTTAAACACCATTCTTCTACCTTCAGGCAGTATTCTTGAGGTGAAAGAGTGCAGAACCTCTTGAGGTGAAAGAGTGCAAGAGCACCAAAATGTTTCCATGCCAAAGATTATTGAATTTATTAACTGTACCCTACCAGCATAGGTAAGGAATTTAGAGGACCAATGTTGGATAGAATTCTTAATCTTGAGAATGAGGGAATCAAACATTGACACTGAGATTCTAGAAGTGGACAATGGGACTCCTAAGTATCTGAAGGGGAACTGCCCATCAGAGAAACCAGTTGCTGCAAGCATAGCCTCCTTAACTTTAGGAGGCACCCCTCCAAAATACATGTTAGTTTTCTCAATTTTAGCATGAAGCCCAGAAAGCTCAGCAAAAAAACTCAGAGTACTCTTAACTGCTGCAACAGAGGGAACATCTCCCCTAACAAAGATCATCAAGTTATCAGCAAAGATCAAGTGATTAAGTTTAAGCCTAGAGCACTTAGGATGATAAGAGACAAGGGGTTTATCACAAAGAGTCCTTAGATATCTTGACAAAACTTTCATGCTAAGCACAAACAGGTAAGGGGAAAGGGGATCACCCTGCCTAATTCCACTTTTCTCTTAAAAAAACCCAGAAAGCTCTCTATTGATTTTTAACGAATACCAAGGAGTTTGAATGCAGCCAAGCACCCAGTCAATGAATTGCTTAGGGAAACCCAAGCCTGAAAGCATATTAGCAATAAAAGACCATTGGAGGGAATCAAAGGCCTTCCTAATGTCCACCTTGATCATGCAGCGAGGGGAAATTGTAGCCCTATTGTAACCTTTGACCAAAGTTTGAGATAGCATTATGTTCTCAAAAATGCTTCTACCTTTAACAAAGGCAGCTTGTTCAGGACCAACAATGGAAGGAAGAATACTTTGAAGCCTATTAGCTAGGATCTTACTAACTGTCTTATAGAAGACAGTGCAGCAAGAGATAGGCCTATAATCAGTGACAGCATTAGGTATGTCCTTCTTAGGAATCAGAGAAATAACAGTTGAGTTAGCCTGCTTAGACATCCTGCCAGAAGAAAAAAATTGATTCACAGCTTTGCAAAAATCCTTGGCAATGATGTTCCAGGCAGATTTAAAGAACCCAGCTGAGAAACCATCAATTCCAGGACCACTATTAGAGTCCATACTAAAGAGTGCATCTCTGATTTCAGCAGGAGAGATCTCCCTAATCAGGAAATGGCTATCTGAAGAGTTAACCACAGCTCCAGAAGAGATAAAATCAGTATCTAAAGGGGTGGTAGTAGAGCTGTGCCCCAGCAGGTCCTGATAATACTGATTAAAAGCAGCACTAACAGAAGAAAAACCCATATGAAGCTTGCCATGGTGATCATGGATGCCACCAATAACCTGCTGATGAGTTCTCTCAGAAATTTTTGCAAAAAAATACTTAGAACTACAATCAGAGTCCTGGATATCCCTTATTTTAGCTCTTTGAGAGAGGATTGAGAACTCATGATCTTTAAGCTTGGTATACTCAGCAATTAAGAGCCTTTCCTCCTGAATAAGACTATCAGAGAAAGGATTTGAAGCAAGATTGTGTTGACACTCCACCAAAGCATCTTTAGCAGTCTGAACTCTTTGAGATATATTACTAAAATGCTGCTTATGAAAGTGGGTAAGAGCATGCTTGACACTTTTTAATTTCTGGAAGAAGCAGTACATAGGACTTCCCTGTAATAGAGTTTCCCAAGCTGTCTTGACAGTATGTAAATAGTCAGGATGCCCAGCCCAACTAGTAAGAAAACTAAACCTCTTAGCAACCTTTTGGTCATGAGAAACTTGGACTAAAATAGGAGAGTGGTCAGATATACCAGGCTCCTGAAAATGACCAAAAGCATTGGGAAGGAAGAAATGAAGCCAGGATTTGCTAGGACCCTATCCAGTTTAGACCAAACCCTAGTCACAGAATCCTGCTTATTAGTCCAAGTCATATCAACCCCAGTGCAAGTAAGATCATCAAGATGGCAGGAACCAAGACAATCATTGAAATCAAGCATATCCTGAAGCACAGGAGGAGTGTTACTTCATTTCTCAGAAGGAGTTCTCACCACATTAAAATCACCAAGCACCAACCAAGGTTCTGCAGTGGAAGCTGCAACAAGACTGGACCATAGTCTATGCCTATCCAGAGGATCATTACACCCATAGACAATGCTCAAATGAAAAGTAGAGCAAGATTCATGATGGTTCACCTTAAAGTGAATAAGCTGATCAGCAACAGTATTACTGAGCATAGTAACAGTACTAGGGTTAAAAAAACCCAAATTCTCCCATTATAATGATGAGAATAATTGCAAACCACATGCCAATTACTAAACTTCTTTTTAATGATTTTTGAAGCTTTATGCTCCTTAACCCTGGTTTCCAAGAGAGCCATAATATCAAGCTTATTAACCACTAAGTAATCTTTAACTTCACTATGTTTTAAAGGACAGTTGAACCCTCTTATATTCCAGGAAGCAATCTTCATTAGGATTTATCAGGAGGAACAACAATCCTACCATCCAACAAAGCACATCCTGAGTGCACCTCAGAAGAAGGATCAGAAGAGGAAGGCATAACCACTGGAGATCTCTGACCTAGCAAAGAGCATCCTGAGTCTACATTCTCCAGAGTAGATACCATACCAATTTTGACCCCTTCAGAAGTAGCACCTAGTACCAAATCAGTCTCAGAAGTAATCTCAACAGCCGCTAGTATCTCTCCTGGTTCCAAAACCTGATACTTATTAGCATGAGGAACAGAACCATTCAGAAAAGAAGAAATTACTGCAGTTTCCTGCAAATCCTCTCCAGGGACTTCAGTAAAAGTACCATCTAAGAAAGGGTCAGCATCGTAAGACTGTGTAGCCTCATTCAGCTGCTCCTCAGCCACAATGGGAGCAGACTCAGATTGAGCAGTAGCCAGCACGGCATTGTGCTTTTAGAGGCAGTCTCAGAGGGTTTATTCCATTTACAAGTAGCAATTTTATGCCCTAATTTGCCACAACCAGTGCAGTAAAAAGGCACCCACTCATACACCACTTTCTGGGAAATTTGTCCTAAAAAAGGAGTATTGATGACAACAGTGTCTACAAACTCACTGGAGACATCAATTTCCACCAGAACACGAGCAAATGAAAGCTTTTCCTTATTAGTGGTTGTAGGGTCCGCAAAAAGAGGCTTTCCTATCTTAGTAGCAATCTTACTAAGAACAGTTTCAGACCACAAATAAGGATCTAGACCCGGGAAAAGGATCCAAACAGGTACTTTGGCAACCCTTTCCATATCACCAGAAAAATTAGGAGTCCATTGTTTAAGAATCAGAGAATTCCCACCTATCGTCCAAGGTCCTAGCCTCAGAACTTTGTTCATATCCTCCAAAGAAGAGAATCTGAAAGAAAACCACCCTTTTTTGTAATATTGAACTACAGGACTAGCAATTTTTGCCCAATGTTTCGAGACAAAATCCTGGACAATTTTTAAAGTTGGTTTTGCCCCAATTATGTGACCCATTAAAGTAAATTTCCAAATCTTAAGCTCTTCCACAAAATCAGTTTCATCAATCTCAATTTCTGAAGCAACAGCACTAGTTTGACAGAAATGCAAGCTCATACCCAAATTCTGCGGAGCTTTAACCACATGAGACCAAGTTTTTGCAGAAGTTTTACCTCCTACATCAGAAACAACTGAACCAGACTTCAAAGAAGCAGACGGAATCACAGAATTATCCACTATAGGACTTAAATTTTCTGAATTTTCAACTACCGTAGATGGAACAACAGTCGTAAGATCACCCGAAGATGAACTAGGGTTTGTCGCAATCACAGTAGTTGACAAAGGAATAGAACTAACAAAAGAAAGCTTAGAGGAAATAGGAGAAGAATGATTTATACCAGCTGCTTTAATCGCAGAAGAGATCAAATCATTTACTGTCCCCAATTCCATGGGAGCTTGGAAATCCGCCATAGAATCTTCATTAGTGACAACAAGAGATTTATCAGAAGGAATCGGAACTTTAGTAGTACTAGTACTAGGAGTAGATCGAATCCGCACTATGCTACCTCGAGTTCGCGCCATGGATTATCCGTGGAAGAACAGAGGAGCGAAGAAAATCATGAAAAAAAATGGTGTTTTTTTGGTTTTTCCGTGAAAAGAGAGAAAGTTTGTTAAAGAGAGAGAAAGTTTTGTTAAAGAGAGGAAGAATTGTTGATTTCTCAGTAGGGGGGAATATGTCAACGGTTATTTATCTAAATAAAAATGTTGTCAAATAATTGTTTGCAACAGGTTGTTTTTAACCGTTATCGTTTTTAATTTATTTATTTTTTTTAAAAAAAATTATTTTAGCTTGTTCTAGCAGCTGGTGAAATGCTATTTTTTCAGCAGTGTTTGTAGCAGCTGCTGAAATGCTATTTTTTCAAATTTCTTTGAAAAATAGCATTCCAAAGAAATTATGCAAAGCAAAAATTCAATCTTGTATCAAAATATTACACCCCGCAATCAATTAAACCCAGTTTAAAAACAGTACAAACAGGATGATCAACAGCCAAAACACAACTTCCTCAAAAAAACAAAAGAAGCCAATACACAATGGCACTATATATACACACTCGTACATAAAGCATGAGAAAACTATTGAGACTCCGCTAATGAAACAACATAACTGGCCCACATATTTTTTCATCTGGTTGATGTTCTCTGGCTAATATTCTGTGGCTTTGTTGAGTATTAGTGGAAACTAGAATTCAAAATATACATAATCAAAATAGATATAATACATGGAAGTATACAGAATTGAACTCAATTTACGTCTGAAATAGTTTTTAAGTCACAATTACCCGTATCAGAATGGTAGATAGTTTTCTGTTGATAACCTCCCACATGGACTTACAAACGTAAAAGGCGCATTGTTTGTCGTCTGGTGCTTTAGGAGACTATTATATAAATCACACATAAATCAGCTGAATTAGATAATCAACCGCCCGCAGAAACATTAATTAAATGATATAAGTAATTATTAAGAATACACTTACTAATGGCGTGATAAAATTGGGAACAACGTTGATTTCATATTTCCCAAGTGGACATAATCCTTTTTTTGCTTCAAAAACACTAATTCATAAATATACACACATGCCATTATTATTTGCATATATTTGGCTCAAATCATACAATAACAAATGACATTATTGAAGGTTGTAAATTTACTCAGTTATCATCCTTAAACAATTGTCAGAGGGTTTGCCTTCGTGAGAGTCAATCCAGTACACTGTTTTTGTTTCCACTTGGATTGCTAGTAGCACCCAATGCTTCCTATTCAATTTGGGACATTGAACTGTTAGTTCATTTACACGCATTTAAGCATGTTAATAATAAATTTATAGAACCGTGATTCATTACAATAATCACGTACTATACATACATATTCTCATTGAGTGGGCAAGCCATAGTTTTTTGGACGACATCAACCGACGAGCGATACTATTGATTTGTTCTTCATATGAAATTTTGTGCACAAAGAACGCCTTAGGACTCAAGAATCTGTAGGCGTGAATTGGGAACTTCCACTCAGCGATCTGATTATTCAGGTACCTATTACGACACATGGAACAAAAAATGTTATTGTAATGGATAATTTAAACAAACATCATTATTCGTAAATGAAAATGACTAAATAATTTTATTAATAAAATTTACTTCATCCAAATCAAAATGTGAACAGCATCTAAATTGTCAAGGTCGACAAATTCCATCAGTTGCTTCGGGTTCGGTACGGCTATATCAGTTGCGCCCATAATTTCCTCTTCAATGTTAATCATGACTACATCCTCTCTAAGTGACTTGTTTACAGCCAGGTTGTGCAAAACCATCGGGAAGCAGTTTTCATTTTTTTTCTTATATTCACACGATTCATAATAGGAATCATAAGCAGGCTTGACTGCAACAACTTCCGTTGACGTAGTAGTAATTGCTTTAGCTGCTGCGATGGCTTTGCATAACTTCTGCAAATGTAAAGATTAAAGTACTTACGATGTGTTAATATTCGTACCCTAATATATTTAAAGAACAAATAATAATTAACGTATGCGTATAGGTACCTCGGGGATGACAACATTGATGAGCTTGTTAGGCCATTGCAAATAAGAGCTCAGGGCTTCTTTCAAATAAGTGATCTCCTCATTAGGAAATGGTACTTTTACTTCCCCATACTCGTCTTTATATAATTGGGACACTTCTACTTTCCTGCAATTGTGACGAAGGGGTATACCATGAACCTTATCTTGTTGAAACCGGTCGTAAGCGAAAACGTATCCCCTGGCAACAACAACTTTATGTTTCCCCTGTAAATAGAACAGACGACAAGCCACCTTGTAATCGCCCTTCACGACAGCTTTATTCAATTAGTACACATACATTCACTACTTTTAATAAATTTCATAAATAAAAAACGTTTACTGAGATGAATAATTATAAACTAGCAGCTATTACCTTTTTTGGTGTAGAGAAGAACGTCTGATCATCAACTACCTTAATCTCATCCTGTGTCACGGCCTTCCTGGCTTCCTCTTCCTCTTCAACTGCCCGATATCGATCCTCGGCTCCCACCTCAGTCTCCTTTGCCATTTCCTTCTCCCTTGTCATGTCCTCCTCGGCTTCCTTCTGTACATTAACACTTATCCATATAACACGTACTGATTTTCCAAATCATACAACACATTATATATATAAGACATAAATATTATTGCCTCTTTTTCCTCCTCTTCCTCCTCCTCCTCCTCGTCCTCTACTTCCTTTATGACTTCTTGAACCATATCCAGCTCTTTTTCTGATGGCTTTTGTAATAGTACGGATTTTATAGGCTGGTACTTGACCGAGTATGGCCCACTCGGTCGAGTAGAGTGTGTCGTGTAGCATGTTTGGCTACTGCCCAGGAACACTCGGCCGAGTATGCTGAATACTCGACCGAGTAGAGGGTACTCGGCCGAGTATACTCTATACTCGACCGAGTATCCGGTCTGACGGGTAATATTTTTCGCGGTTGATTTAGGAAGGGATTAGAGTTATTTATAAATGCAAAACAGTTTCCAATTACATTTCATAAAACCTAATCACTCAAACGACGCTCAAATCCTCTCCAAATCTCCCCTTGTGTGTGTGTGTGATCATAACAAGTGCATTCATCCTTTGTTTCATCGTCGGTAAATCCTTATTTCTATGATTCATTGGTTTATATTTAGGGTTTGTCTTTAATTATGAATTTGGGACAATGGGGTTTTGCATATAGTGATTGTTGTTATGTGATTATTGATTAGGCGGAGACTTCGTAGAGGAGCCGTTCTAGATCGATTGCTTGTCTTTCTTGCAGTTGCGAAAAGGTAGGGTTTTCCTTACTCAGTTACTGTTGATTGATTAAGACTGTGTTTGTTTTGTAATTGTTCTTATCTGCTGATCATCGGAGTATGGGTGTTGTGGTGACGGTGTTGATGTGGTTGTGTTGTGATGGTTGTGGTGTTGTGATAGTTGTGATGCTGTGGTGTGTGTGATTGTGGTGGAGTCACTTGCGGGAGTAGCTTCACACCCTAGTTCGCCCTCCGTAGAACCGTCATGGGAGGGGATGTGCACATTAAGGGACATGGATTGTTAGTCGCTCGTTGATGAGCTGGACTAGGTGGGGATGGGCTGCGGTCACCCAAAGGCAGAGTGGATTACCTGTTGCGATGGGTAATCTGGTAGGGCTACACACTTCGGTGTGTAGTCGGTTACTACGGAGGATGATCAGCCGGTTACATTGTTTTTTTGTCTTGTATTGATTGAATGGTACTGACCCCGTTGTTGTTGTTTGTGGTGTCTGCTGTGATCCATTCGGGGATGGTGAGCAGGTTTGGCAGGTATTGCTTTTGGTGAGCTTGGGCGGTCATGGGGGAGTCGTCTTCACCAGTTCTAGCATCACAGTCTTGAGTCTTAGTTATGATTTTGTAGTTGTCAGACTTTGGATTTACTTTATTGGTTTGATTTTGGATTTGGTTTGATGTCAACATTTATACTTTATGGTACTTTTAATAAATGTGCTCAGTTCAGACGCTTTTGATATATACTAACCTCGGGCAACCGAGATGGTAACACACTTTCATGGTAGGGTGGTCCTGGTAAGGCACCTTGGTATGAGGGGGTGTTACAAAGTGGTATCAGAGCCGAAGATTCTGGCACCTAAAACTAATGAACCCAATGAACTTAGGGAGTCTAAATAAAATGAACCCGGAGAGAGTTGTTTGGAGCTACCGCAAAGACTTGGGAGACGTCCCGGAGTCTCACTAAGGCCCTTACGATCTCTAGCCGGTCACATGGGGGGGAAACTGTTGTATGTTTGAGTCATGTGTGTTTGATACCTATAGTTTGAATCTTGTGCATGGTTGGATGAAATGATGAAAGAAGTGGAATGTGATAGTTGTTGAAAGATGTATCGAGGAGTTGTTGATGTTAAACTTTGAGCATGGAATATGTTGGCATGTTAAGTGCTGAAACATGGTAAAATATGAAGGGTGAATTGTAAATTCGTATCTGATTGATATTGAGCATGAAGATTGTGATCATGGTACCTGTTTAATACAATGTTGAGCATGAAGTATGGTAGTGGTACATGTGCATATGAACATGATGATTTTAGTGCTTGATTGTTGGTAGAAGCATGTGATTAAGGTCTTGCGTCTATATATGTGAATGTCATGTTTAATTTTAATGTGAGTATGATAAATGTTCAACTATGTACTGGTTTTTAGAGGTATTGAATTGTTATTGTTGCCTTATGTATGTTCAAGTTGTTTTGGCTTAGGAAACTTGATTTGTATAAAGAACGATTACGGAAGGGTTGTCTTAAAACTGTCATAAGTTGAGTTATAAATCGATATTTCTGTAATTCTAAGTTTAGGTTATATCTTGTCTTTTTACGATTCTAACGATAGGTCACACGCCCAAAATGACCAAGTAATGAGTGAGATATGACTGTTTTACGAAAATTGGACGGTGCTGAGAACGGTGTCGATACTCGACCGAGTAGTCCCTACTCGGCCGAGTATCTTTCATACTCGACCGAGTATTCCATATTCGGCCGAGTAATCTCTCTGTGATAATCCTGTTTAGCTTATGGAGTCGTGAACTCGACCGACTAGTCTCATACTCGACCGAGTACTCTGTACTCGGCCTAGTATGCCACGTACTCGACTGAGTACCTCGGTGGGTGGCCATTTTGAGTCAGTGGCTATGTTTTTACCTTAATTTTGAGTCAGTGGCTATGCTCTTACCTTCAGTTTGAGTCGGTGGTTATGTTCTTATATTTTTTTTTATTCGTAGGGTATGTACACATATGTTTTGAGTCTTAACGCATTCTTTTATATATGTGACGGTCTTGATACGTAAGTTACCGGATGTTATGACAAGGAGCATTCCGGCTTGTGAAGGACATGTGTTGGGTAAGGAATACATGTGTTAATATGGTTCTGAGGGATAGTGGAAAAAGGAAACGGAGGAATGATGAGCTAATCAAGGTAAGGAACATGTTGGTGAGATATGGTGAGTGATATAGTCGTGTGTTGAGTAATATAAAAGTCAGTGTTTATGGGCAAGAGTGATATAAGTGTAAAGAAATGTGAGGATGAAAGATCGAGATGAAGGATGCGAATAGTGGCAACTTGGGATGTGTAAGGATTTATGAAGGGAGACGGTTAGGATTGTGTTGCTTAAGGATATATGTAATAAAAGGTTGCTTTAGAGGGATGAAGTAGAGGGGTATATAGTGAACGTAGATGGAGTTATGTCGCGACATGGATTTGTAGATAGTGACTGAGTTTGGGAATTTGGAATATCAAGGGGTGAGCCTAGTGTGTAATTCTTTGGGAAATTAACGGTATAAGGTAAAGTTTTGGTTTTTTTTAGAGATACGAAAGGGAGATACGACTAATTGAAGAGTAACTGTTAGTGCGTGGACTTGATGGTGACAAGGGTGAGTGAGAAGCAAGATGAGAGATGATAAATGATAAGAAGAATGATAAGATATTGATATGAATTAATGGAATTAGAGTTGTGGAGCTATGGGAAAATAAACAAATTACTAAAGAGATAGTAGAAAGAGAAAGGAGATGATTTATTAACTGGTATTATTGAGTAAAAAGGGGGAAAGAGGGATGGAAGTAAGTTGAAAGAACGTTGACCGAAGCTAATGAGCATGGAGGTAGGAACTTATGGAAATGTACGACATCTTCACTAGAGGGTATGAGTTAATGGTTATATAGGAGAGCAGGTCGACATGTTAGCCGTGAGTTTCGAGGTATTAAGGGAATAAGAAGCTTGTAGAGGGTTTGCACGATTTGAGATTCTGGTGGAGAGTTATGTAACGATATGATAAAGGATAGAATTGGGAATGATGTTGAGGTATGTTTTGTTGACGGATTGGATGTTCGTTATTTGGGATTATAACCAAAGAGAGGAAACGGATTGTTATATAAAGAAGTGATAGTAAGAGAGTAGTTGCATGGGAGATGGTGGTGTCATAATATTGTCTAGTGGTTAAGGATGAGGTTAAATAGGAAAGTTAGTCGTTCTAAAAAGGTTGTTTTTGAGGAAACCTGATTAGTATGTATAGGTGTGACAGAGTATAAGACGTGGATATATGAGGTGTTTGCTCATAGTTGGGTATTGATGACATGTTACGTTCGCCAGGTGGTGATAATTGTGTGTATAAGAGGATATGTTATGAAGGGCACCTGAGTTAAGTCTGGATGAGAGGTATTCATTGTCAAGTGGTAACTTACGTGATCAGGATTGGTTACTTAAATTCGATTATGGGTCCATGAGGTGTGTAAAACTTTGTGTGAGGTGCTGGCCTCACGAGTAATGGTGTGGCGTGATAGTTACGAGTCGTTATATGTGTGTTCTGCGTCATATGTTATACTTATATGTGTATGTATGATGTCTGTAAGTAATGGTGTGAGGTTCCAGCCACAAGAATCATGGTATGGATAATATTCATAAGGTTTCTATTTATGATCCCGTCTAATATGCTGCGTCGTGATCTGGTAGAGCAGTTTTATGAAAGTCTTGTGGTCATGGAAGTTGTACTGAGTTAGTGTTATGAAATTGTAAAAGTTGTGATGGCTATCGATGTGGTTTTGTGCACTATGCACGATAATTCGTGTGGTGATACGAGTATGTTCATGTTGTCATAGATCGTTGTTTGTTTACTGCTATTTCTTATCTGTGTCGGTCGGGGTATATAGGCCGTTGTGTTGGTTCCCGATATTTCTTTCCAGTGTTGGTATGGGTATGTTCCTATTGGTTTGTATAGAGGATGATATGAAAGAGAGTTGGGTATGGTTTTGTTGTTGTCATGGTAAAGTAATATTCTGTTAATGAGACACAGTTGTGAGAGGTGGTTGGAGTACTTTTGATCTTGTTTTAGATGAGGCATTGGTGGATATAGTTGTGGCAAGAGAATTGTGGAACATGTGTGGTATGATCTGGAAACTACAAGTGGTTTCACACCTTTTCTTAGGACAGTGAGTACGGAGTTTTGGGACTTTGTATCATGTTAAGTTAAGAGTGAGTTTAGTGATAATAAAAGAGATTAACTTGAGAAGCTTAAGTGGGTATGTGTAACAATTGTGGATTATGAGCTAAGATCGTGGAGATGAGTGTATAAGTATATAGAAGTATGTCTTGTGGTGGTAATGAAGAAGAGATGGAGTAGTGGTTATACTGAGGATTTTATGATATATATTATGAGAGTACAGAATAATTGGAGACATGAGAACTATTAAAGAAAGAGTCCTGGTTATAGGAATGGTTGTAGGTGTTGAGGTTATAGTGGGTTATCGTTGTCATGCGGTAGTAATGAGGATTATGGGAGGTATAGCAAATGACCTAGTATTAGTGAGTTACGAGGACGTAACATTTATCTTAAGAGTGGTAGGATGCGACTAGAGAGTTTGATGGTCATACAGGTTGCAATTGAAAGTTTGAGTGTTGGTATAGAATAAGGATGGGTTTGGGTGATGGTCGATTTTGTTATAGGTAATGGCAGTGCTCGTAGTAGTATGTTGTTTGAGTGTGAGTAACGGATTGTGTGAGGATGTTTATGTGTCTGAGTAAACTTCGAGCACGAAGTTCGTTTTAAGGATGATAGAATGTAACATTCTGTTTTGATGGTTGATCTTATTTTGTGGATTGTCTTGGTATTGAGTTGCTAGTGAGTGTTATGGAAGTGAGACAAGGTTGGCGACATTATATTGTGGTTATTCGATAATACTATGGAGTCAACATCGAGAGGATATGTTATCTAGTAAGCGTGGTTGGTGGAGTTAGTGTTAGGTGTCCAGGTTTTATAGGCAGGTTGGATTGGAACTTCGGGGACGAAGTTCATTTTAAGGGCGGAAGACTGTAATACTACGGATTTTATAGGCTGGTACTCGACCGAGTATGGCCCACTCGGTCGAGTAGAGTAAGTCGTGTAGCCTATTTGGCTACTGCCCAGGAACACTCAACCGAGTATGCTGAATACTCGACCGAGTAGAGGGTACTCGGCCGAGTATACTCTATACTCGACCGAGTATCCGGTCTGACGGGTAATATTTTCCGCGGTTGATTTAGAAAGGATTAGAGTTATTTATAAACGCAAAACAGTTTCCAACTACATTTCATAAAACCTAATCGCTCAAATCCTCTCCAAATCTCCCTTTGTGTGTGTGTGTGATCATAACAAGTGCATTCATCCTTTGTTTCATCGTCGGTAAGTCCTTATTTCTATGATTCATTGGTTTATATTTAGGGTTTGTCTTTAATTATGAATTTGGGATAATGGGGTTTTGCATATAGTGATTGTTGTTATGTGATTATTGATTAGGCGGAGACTTCGTAGAGGAGCCGTTCTAAATCGATTGCTTGTCTTTCTTGCAGTTGCAAAAAGGTAGGGTTTTCCTTACTCAGTTACTATTGATTGATTAAGACTGTGTTTGTTTTGTAATTGTTGTTATCTGCTGATCATCGGAGTATGGGTGTTGTGGTGATGGTGGTGATGTGGTTGTGTTGTGACGGTTGTGGTGTTGTGATAGTTGTGATGCTGTGGTGTGTGTGATTGTGGTGGAGTCACTTGCGGGAGTGGCTTCACACCCTAGTTCACCGTCCGTGGAACCCGTCACGGGAGGGGATGTGCACATTAAGAGACAGGGATTGTTAGTCGCTCGTTGATGAGCTGGACTAGGTGGGGATGGGCTGCGGTCACCCACTGGCGGAGTGGATTACCTGTTGAGATGGGTAATCTGGCAGGGCTACACACTTCGGTGTGTAGTCGGTTACTACGGAGGATGATCATCCGGTTACATTGTTTTTTTGTCTTGTATTGATTGAATGGTACTGACCCCGTTGTTGTTGTTTGTGGTATCTGTTGTGATCCATTCGGGGATGGTGAGCAGGTTTGACAGGTATTGCTTTTGGTGAGCTTGGGAGGTCATGGGGGAGTCGTCTTCACCAGTTCTAGCATCACAGTCTTGAGTCTTAGTTATGATTTTGTAGTTGTCAGACTTTGGATTTGCTTCATTGGTTTGGTTTTGAATTTGGTTTGATGTAAACATTTATACTTTATGGTACTTTTAATAAATGTGCTCAGTTCAGACGCTTTTGATATATACTAACCTCGGGCAACCGAGATGGTAACACACTTTTATGGTAGGGTGGTCCTGGTAAGGCACCTTGGTATGAGGGGGTGTTACAGCTTTTCCCCAGTTTCCAACATTTTCACCATCAACCTGGCTATTTTCTGTAGTTGTGTAGTAGAAATTAATGTCAGCATATATAGTTATAAATTACGTTGGTTAAATGCAGTATTTATAGATTACCTTCTTGGAATCATCACCACTTCGAGTAATTTTCCCAAAATACTTAGTGATACCAACATTCGTCGATACCCCTCTCACACGACCTGGATGCTCTGCTTTGCCGATTGCCCTAGCAAGAATGTCATCACGTCCATCAGGCTTCCATTTTCCTTCCTGTATCTCCTTCTCACAGATCCTCTACATACACATAAAACCATTAAGCAACTCACAATTATATAACTCCGACCACCCGCGGTAGGGGTGACATATTTATTCAAACTTACAATTTTCTCTTTGATGTCCTTATCATATTCAGTTTCCGTCTTTCCATTATTAGGAGTGTGACCTTCTACCCAAGCGTCGTGACGACTGAATTTTCCAAGCTTTGCCTACAATTGATTCATCACATTGATATCCTCTCAAAATATGTATGATTATTATGAACATATATAACATCCGACTAAAACACCTAATAGTCTAATACTATAAGAATTATGTGCTTACAAGTTTTTCTTAATCAATCTATAACCACCTTGGGAGCCGTAAAAAACGGTCTTTTTCTTTGAAATATTCGCCTTGTTCCTCTCACTCATAGCCTTCATCAAATAAATGTATCAAGAAACGTAAGCATGACCAAACACTCAACTAAGTATACTTCTTTACTTATTATTATTAAGTTACCTTAAACTTGTCAGACTGCCTATAAGAAATATAGCTATCCCAATGGTCCTTGTTGAACAAGTGCTTCTCGGCAATCTTTAACTTCCAAGAAATGAGGGCTTCCCCAGTCTTTTTTTTAGGTACTTATCATACTTTTCGGGGACTGTGGACAATGGGCCCACGGGGGCGCTTAGGGGAGAACAAGCGTTTACATTTGTGGAGTCGCCACCAATTTATTGTGGAAAATTGGAAACCGTTCGAATACCTCGTGTCATGTCAAGACACAAAGTAGTGACATGAACACTAAGAACTCATTATCCTTAGCATTCTATGTCTAGAATGACTCTCGTGGATGCCAATGAATACGGATGTTCACAGAGATCTGGAGTAAGGGGTGAGGGTACGTATTAGGAAGCTCTTTTGATCGAACACCTAATCCCGCCCGCCTCGATAGCGGCCTCTACTAATGATTAGGGAAGTTATCTATACTCGATATATTGACGATTATATGCTTGCAATGCAACATCCAACGTTTTAATCATAGCATGTGAAGAATTAGACTAAGTCGGTTAACACATAATTTAATATACAATTGGGTCAAAGTTGAGATTTAGGATCGATTACATGTGAAAACATACAATACAAGACAAGACAATAAAAATAAATACAACAATAGAAAATTACAATAATTACATTGGATTAAATGATTTACGTCGAAAATACTTCTAAAACGGATAATTTGAAAACGAAATAAATAAACAAATTAACGAACAGGAATTAAGGGTGATAATAGGAATAGTAGTTAATTAATACGTAAGCTAAAACTAGGTCAGAGCAAGACGGGAGTTCGTAGACAAATCAACCAGAACAAAGGCAAAGCAGCAGTAACTGCGCCTCTGGAAGAGGCGCAGGCGATTCTTTCGCGTCATTCCTTTTCGGTTCGGCCGTGAGTTTTAATTGCAAATCGTTAATGTTAATTGGCGATTTTAAGGCATGATTATGCTATTTGACTCGGGTGAAAGTGATTAGCAGGTTATTTACATGTGATTAATGGTCGTGAAAGCAATAAACATGGATGAAAACTGATTAGAACGAATTAATTACATGATTAAAAAGGGTTAATTAATGATATGAACAAACTAATTAATTAGGTTATTAATGATGGAATAATGATGGACGTGATGATAAACAGGTAAGAATATATCAAAGGTCGAATTCCAGAAACTCAATATGAATGAATCGAATTTCTATAACCCGGTTTGACTTTAATGATGAAAACCCGCAAATATTGGTTATTTGGGATTTGAGTGGGGATCTAATTATAAATTATATGTTAATGATGATGAACAATATGTTATATTATCATGTGAATGAAACAAGAACAAACAAAGACGAAAGAAAACAAAAGGACGAAACCAAAAGAAGACGAAGGAAGAAGAAGAGAAGCAAAAACGGCGGCAACCTCAGGAAGAGGCGCAGCAAGTGCTGCGTCCCTTCCAAGAGGCGCAGCAGTTGCTGCGTCCCTTCTCGACATCTGTCTCCTGTTAATCCGTAAAAAGGGTTTTAGAAATCGGTTTTAATTGTATTCTCGACATAAATCTTACAATATGATTACAACAATAAAGAACAATAAATAAAAGAGAGATTTACACCCTCAGACTTACATGTTTGACGAAACGAGATGAACTAAGTTTACGATTAGTGATGCTCGACTCCAATGTAGACGAAAGTGCCCTCGTAAGAGGAAAAAAAACTAAGATTGATTAAGTTGATTAATGGTGGAGTTGGTCAAATTGGTCGGTCATGCAAAATGAGGCTGATACTCAGAAAGATCCGAGCTTACGTGGTCGAATGTTCAAGCACGTAGACGCCAAAAAGTAAGAACGTGGTCTAGAATGCAAAGGGAGAAGAGAAGGGCGGACACTCGCGAGAGAAATATGTGAGACCAAAGGTCTCTATTTATACTAATCACGTGGAGGAAGTAGGGTTTTCGGAGAAACTTTGGAAGTGAATCTCGAAAAGATACGAAAAATACGCAGAAAGGGACTTAGGAAGAGGCGCAGCAGACACTGCGTCTCTTGGAAGAGGAGCAGCACTTGCTGCGTCCTTTCCCAAGTGGTTTCCCCCTGCGGAAGAAAGATTTCCGTGTTTAGTTTATGGAATAACGGAATAATTTGGTTTTCCTTAATATTTTGTGTGAATATTACGGGAAATTGTTTGTCAAAGATTAAAAGATTTATAAAATATGGAATAGAAATATCCGGATTATTCCAGAACATTCTGACTCGGCATTTTAACGGTTATCATAAAATGAAGACGGTTTTAGGCCCGGACTCCAAATGTACTCTAATTACTGCCAAAACGACCGTATCGGCACGTAGATGACAATTAAGAGGTAGACATAAATGTTTGAGTGATCACTTGACGATAAACTTACGAGCTGTCACAAATCGTTCCGCGTACCAAACATGCGGCCCAATCATCACTGGGTGGTTTGCGGGAGGTGCAGAAATGAGGTATCTACAGAGCCCCCACTTTGACTGAGGCTTGGACAAGGCAAAAGTCAAAGTATAGCCATCAGGTCAATCGAAGATTACAACCTGACGACTATGGCGACGCGAGGCGGCTCAAGGGGTCTGAGCTAAGGACCTGTCGTCGGAAACATTTTTGAGTCTGTCGACTATCGGGTAGGGTTGTTTAAAGTCCATTAGACTACGTGAGAAGGCTCGCGAGTTATAAGAAGAGACCATACCTGAAATTCCTTGAAACTCCAGAGGAAAACAAAATGCGATATTGGGAGAAGACAAAGAAGACACGACCTGAACTGGCTGGAGAAATCACTTGTGTTCGACTTCAAACAAAATTCGGAAGGATTTGGGGTCGATGTTGATCTCCATGTCTCGAGAGAGAATGACTGTCGGTCGTGAACTCTCGCTGGGGGAACATAATCGGGAACTGATCTCCATGTCTCAAGAGGGAATGTCTATCCGTGTACTCTCGCTGGGGGAACATAATCGGGAACTGATCTCCATGTCTCGAGAGGGAATGTCTATCCGTGTACTCTCGCTGGGGGAACAGAATAAAGGCGTGTCGAGACACCTGTCAAAGAAGGAATGCTCATTGTGACAAGCTAGGTCTTGGATAAAAATAAAGCGATAATTTGGTGTTGGCTTGGAAGAGGTGGATCCGGGCGAAGAATATACGTCAAACGGACCAAATATGCGATGTAGCATCAAGGAAGAGGCGCACCAAAGATGGGCCCACAAAATAACGAACTCATAACGAATTTTGAAAATTCGTATGAGGGGAAGCTGAGGAAGAGGTACAGCAAGAGCTGCGTCCCCTGGAAGAGGCGCGGCACCTGCTGCGTCTATTCCTGGATGTGGCAATTCTGCGTAAAACCCGATGAAACAGAGGGTTCATCTCATTTATTCGAAACATAATTCCTCAATTTCTCTCTCAAATTCCAACCATTTCCATCGAAATTTAATCCAAAAGCTCGCATTTGCCAAGACTAATCGAGGTATGTGTATCAATCTTGCATTTATCTTCTGTATTTGATCAAATGGGATTGACAAAATTAGGGTTTTCGACCCTAATTAGTCGAAAATTTGGGGCTTTTCCCCCAAACGACTTTGCCTTGAGAAATTGACTTTGTAAATGGCCAATTGGTAGTGTAAGGATCATAACCATGTATTTGTTTCGAATTTTCGTTAAGTTATGAGCATTTGAGTGAAATTGAGATGGTTTCACAGCTAAACTGTAAATTGCTTCGAAAATAGCCTTAGGATTGCCCATTTGCGACGAAACTCGACATTTGGAATCCTTGTGTGATGGGTAAAATTCCTACCATCTCGGAATTTTGGTTTGTGACGGCTTTTTCAGGACACTTTCTAGGGCATAATCGTCGTTATAACGAAATGCTGCCGAAATTCCGACTCGAACCCATGACTAGGCTTCAACTTAGGCTTGGCTTGACCCAAATTACCACAGGAGCGGATGGGTTTGTGGGAAAATTGCCAAAGATGGCAAGAAAAGAGCGATTTCAGGGCTCCGAAAACTCGAAAATCCCCTAATCAAGGCTTGTCGTCACTTGATGCAGCCTAAATTCACTTTAATTTTGCAGGTGATGAGGCTTCTACATCTGGGAGAGCTCCCATGGACGTGGACACTGCTGTCGACCCTTCTCAGGTGCTTGAGGAGGCATTGGAGGAGGCTTTCACCACTGCGGTGATGGCTGCTGAGGACGAGGTCCGGGAGGAGGAGGCTGCTGAGGAGGAGGAGGTCCCGAGATGGGCCAACGTTGGACGGGGCGGCCGCCATCTGAGGGGAGTACCTGGGTGGGCTGAGACCTGGGACAATAGGCACCTGCTTTGGGCTGCGGAGGGTCACCTGTCCTACAGGACGGTGAAGAGCTTGGTAAATAGGATTCATAACTCTTCATTCATCTTCTTTCATTTCTGTTTGTCATTCCTTTTCTTCTTCAATTGAGCTAAAGATAGCTTTTGTTTCAAATCAACATAGGAGGTCGGGAACATCAAGTCGTTCTCGGGCTACACGACGGCGATGGGGTGCTATGAGAGGCTGTCGGCTGAGGAGCGAGCCATGATCGAGCGGAGAGCATTCGACACCTTGGTGCAGGCTTGGAGGGATGTTGCGAGGAGGAAGCTTCGGGCTAACCTCAGTCTCGTCCGAGCTTTCTTGGACCGGTTTTGGGACACGACCTCCACGTTTCACATACCTTTTGGTAAGGTGGGGGTCACGTTGGAGGACTACGGCATGATTTCTGGTCTGCCGTGTGGGACTGAGATGGTGGAGTGGCCAGAGACAACCATGAGGGTTGACTCGACGGAGGCTATGAGGCTGATCGGCTGGAACTTGGCGCCGAAGGCGGCTGCGGTACCAGGCTTGGTGCCTAGTTATTACGTGCGGGACTACATCGCGGGGAAGACCCCGGCGTCGGTGGTGATCGAGGGGAGGGAGACGACTCCTCCTCCCTGCACTGCGGAGCAGAGAGTCCACTTGTGGCTCTGGTGGTTCTTGTCTTCGATTTACCTCGAAGACAAGGAGGAGAGGCTTTCGACGAAGCTTCTTCCCTTTCTTTCTGACTTGAGCGACCTAGGCCATTGGGACTGGGTCACTACTGGTTTTGCGGTCCTCATCCGCTTCATGAGGGCCATGGTTCGTCCGGAGTTGAAGGAGAAGGGGACTTCTCTTGCTGCTGTTGGCCCTGGACTGCTGTTGGAGGTATGAACCTTCATTTCTTCTCATGAAAGATCATTTCCTTTTCTTATCGAATCACGAAAGATCGTTATTGACTATCTTGTTTACAGGCGTTGGTGTACTCCTACTTTTCGGGCCTCGCGCCCAAGAGGACGGAGCCGGTGGAGAAGGCCTATCCCGTTGTGAGGGATTGGGTGATGTGCCGCACGAGGAGTCGGCGTTCCTTTCACGACGTTTGTCGACGGGAGGTGAACGCTCTTCAGCTGGACGGCGTGAGTATTTCACCTTGCATTCATCTGTTTCCCTTTCTTTACTTTTAGAACTGATCATAAGAATGACCCTTCGTTTGCTTTTTCTAGTGGGTGCCCAGGCCTTGGGACGAGTACGCTGGCGCTCCTCCTTTCGTGGCTGAGGTCCTTCGGCCTAGGAGCTCGAGCCGGCTGCTGCTGAGGACGTCGATGGGTCATGTGTGGTACTTGGGTGAGCGCTTGGCTCGTCAGTGCTCTCGGGACGTCTTGACGGTTCCCATCGATCCTCCTTGGACGATGTTTAGGGAGCCTTCTGAGGCTGAGAGGGAGGCTGACTTGGCTGGCGTCGGTGGCGACGCCCTCCTTCTTCCTGGTGAGGACTATTCGGCGTTCCTCTACGGGAGGTTGGCGTACTGGCCGGTTGTGGTAAGTGCCTTATCCTCTTTCATTTTTTGATTGTTTGAGCATGTGATGAAAGATCATCGGTTAACGGAAGTCATTTGACCTTGCAAGAGGTCGAGGCGGCGGGCATCGAGCCCCCAGAGTACCCCGAGACCCTTGAGTACACCGACACAACGGGGATGACGACGATCTCCGAGCTACGTGACTTTGACGTGGCGGTGAGAGATGCTGGCCTGGACGAGTGGCAGCATCTTATTCGGAGGGTGAGTCTTCTAACTCGTGTAATTTTTGCGTAAGAACGCATTTGCTCAAGTTTCTCCAATCGCTAAGAATCTTTCTTTTGAAATGTAGGTTGCGTCATCCCGGTTCGTGGCTTTGTGGAGGGTAGCCAACCGGCTACGGGCTACTGCCATCGAGGCACTTGCTGGTGGTCGAGGACGTCAGGTATGAACCTTCCGTTTACTTTATTTTTGAATTTTCTAACCTTCCTTATGTTTGGAGTGATGAGCCAGTTTTGTTGTTTGCAGAGGGAGCGTGAGCTAGAGCGAGAGCTTGCCCAGTCTCGGGAGGAGACGGCTCGCCTGCTGAGGGAGCTCGAGGTCCGCGACGCTGTGGTTGCTGCTCTCGAGGCGAGAGTTGTTGAGCTAGACGGCGACCATCAGTAGCTTTTCGTGTTGCTTCTTGTTTTTTTGATTGTATTTCTGTACATTTATACATTTTAGGACCCACTTTTTGACATTTGGATCTTGTTTTGGGGCTCGAGCCCCCAGTTAAGTGTACATATCCCTTTTTGATCGTATATATGATGGCCTGAGTGTCTTTGCTGCTGGGTTGCTTTGTTTGTACCTGCAGGTTAGCTTTGGACAGGTTTGGTAGATGGCGGTTTACGCCGTCATGCTGCCGAAATTTACACAGAAATCACATAGAACATACATTTGTACATATGGCCTAAATTAGCGCCAAACAATGACTCGAAAAGGCAAAAAAAAATGACCAGAAATGAAAATGCAAAAGTTTGGTCCGGAATTGTAAAAATTTGGTCGGAAATGACCGGACGGTAGGGAGGGTTACCCCCTAAAAAAGAAAAAAAGAAAAACATGTAAGTTTGAAGTGGGGAGTGAAATGATTCCCCAAAAAGAAAAAGTAAAAAGAAATGTATAAGTTGGAAAAATGTATAAATTTGATTAAATTGGTGAAATGATTCCCCCAAAAAGAAAATTAAAAGAAATGTACAAGTGTGCTAAAATGACGAAAATGTCGATATCGTCTCGAGATGCGCATCCGCGAAATTAGGAAACACGAAATATGGCAACCTGACGCCTTTACCAAAATAATAACCCGCATGAATAGGAAATTATTCGTTCAGGAATTTAGGAAAGATCCAACGCGGAATATCACAGAAAGGGTGCTGAGGAAGAGGAGCAGCAAGAGCTGCGTCCCTTCGAAGAGGCGCAGACACCACCGCGCTTTGTTCCCGGTCGTCCGTTCTGACGGATTTTAGGAAACAACTTTTAGTATAAATAGAGACGTCGAGGGAGGTTTTATTCACATAATTTTTCCGTCTTTCTTCGTCTTATTACACAAATTTCCCAAAATAAGCATACATCATGAATACTCTTGAGATTCGTCTAAAAGAATGGACAAATGAGTTCTCCAATGTGATGAAACACGACATGGGTGCTTATAATTTTGGAGCACTTTTGAGCTTGAAATTGATCAAGGTAGTCAAACCGTTCCTAGATGCTTGCCTTGACTATTGGGACCTGAATTATCATGTATTTGCCTTCCCTGGAGGCGACATTTGCCCATTTCCCGAGGAGATTGTTACGATTGGTGGATGGGATCCGGAACATTTGCCTGCTATTCCCTCCACTTCTCAAGGGTATAAGAATAAGTTTAGAGACTTGCTTGGATTGGCCATAGTTGATGTTGACCGTCTTGTGACTTCTAAAGGAGTGCGAATGTTGGATTTCATCGATCGCTTTATCAATAGGGTTGATCCCACTGTCTCTTATGTTGCGAGGCGAAGGGCATTCGGGTTTTGCCTATTACATGTGTATGTCCTTCAAGGGCATGTTGATGAGGATATGAGAGGCGACCCTCGTCTCTTGAGCTTGATTGAGCAAATGGAGCTGCGCAGGAGCCCAGCTTGTCTGTGTTTAGGAGAGATCCTATCGGGCTTGGATAACAGGAAAGCTAATCGCGACCTACCTTATCTGCGAAATCCCATTATTTTGCAGGTAAAAAGAACTCTCTTCTTTTTTTTTTCCTTTTTCGTTCGTTTTTTTTCTTTTTCGTTTTTTTTCATTCTTTTTTTTTTCTTCGTTTTTTTTCTTTTCGTAATACCTGCTTTTGGTAGGTCTGGCTTATGGAACGTCTTCGATTGATCGATCCCCCAGTTTATATTCCTGCTTATCATGCTCGCTCAATTACAATGAGGACCAGGCTTTACATGGTGGACTTCACTCGAGTTTGCAATTACTGGGAGAATAAACTGAAGAGCGAAGATGGCCCCTTAATCAGATGGATCGTACCATGGTGGCATCTTAAATCTGTCACTGGAGTATCTTCTCTGGATCCTACCCGATCCGTTCGCATTCCCGGCTTGGAGTTTGTGGTATGCATTTTCCCGGAGAGGCTGATGAGGCAGGTTGGATTGAAGCAGGTGATTCCGAAGCTAGACACTGTCCCGTAGACTGTCGTGGCGCTTACTATTGAGAGTCGAAGAGAATGGGCCATCAAATGGGCTCAAAGGAACATTTGGTTCTGAATTCTTCTGTCAGTGCTCTATGGGTGTCAGATTCCTATCTGCGGTGGAGGAAAGCTGCTACTCCGGAGGAGCGTGAGAGATTGAGAAAGCGTGAACCTATCGACTACAAGGTTCACGAGGTGGAAAAGGAGAAGGAGAAGCATCTGACTGAAGGAGAGGAAGAAGCCGGGTTTCGAGTTGTTCATCCTTCGAAGAAACCGAAGACTTCTCCTGCCATCGAGATGGTGGTCGACAAGAATGACAAAGCGAGACCAGGAGAGAGACCATTGGTGATTAGGTCAGAAGTGACGCAAGAGCGTCCGGCTCGAGGTCGCGACAAGAAGTATGATAAAAATGACAAAGGCAAAGGGAAAATGGAAGAGTAGCCTAAGTCTTTATTATTATTATTTATTGCAGTAAGAAGGTGGGGTTTTTAGAATCCTAGCCTATTTATCTTTATTATAATTTTATTATGTAACGTACTATTATTATTAATGAAATAAAAAAGGTTAAATGGTTATGAAACCGTTGTGATGTTCTTTTCATTATTCTTGTCGAATTTCAAGTGCATTCGCAAATGTCCTTCTATTTACATTTAAAATAATGAAATGGGTTGTATCCCGTGAAGGATTGCCTACGTATTTATTTAAAAAAATGAAATCAAACCCTTGCGCGTAGTTCGAGTAAATGTAAAAGAATAACTGTTCTAAGCAAGAGCTTGTAATGAACTTTAGAAAATAAGCATGAGCTTTACTTACTCCTAAAATGCAATTTAGTTTATTTGATGATATGAGAATGACAAATTGTCAAAGTGCAAGAGCAAGATGACATTAGCTTGGTTCAGCTTGGCCAGGGGTCGTTTATTTCGTGCCACAAGAGCGACACGTGAGGTCACGCGAGGCACGTTTTTGCTCCTATTCTAGGCGTAGTAACGTTTCAGTTGGTCAAGGTTTGTTGGGTTGGCAAATTCATTCCCGTCTAGGTCTGTGATCCTAACCGTACCCCCTGGAAGTATGGACTTGACTAGGAATGGTCCGGCCCAATTAGGTTTGAATTTTCCTCGTGGATCGATAGGTAAAAGAGCCCTAATGGATTTGAGGACCAAGTCTCCTTCCTTGATGTTCCTTGGCTTAACCCTTTTGTTGAAGGCTCGTTTGATACGCGCCTGGTATGTTTGCACATTATGTAATGCAAGTAACCTTCGTTCATCCAGGAGGATGAGTTCTTCATATCTATCCCTCTTCCACTCGGCTTCTGGGATTTGACTTTCGAGTAGAATACGCAAGGATGGTATTTCTAGCTCGACTGGTTGTACGGCTTCCATGCCGTAGGTCAAATAGAAAGGAGTAGTCCCAGTGGGCATCCTAACGGATGTACTGTATCCCCATAAAGCAAAGGGTATCTTGTTTGGCCAATCTCTATAGTTGTCAATCATTTTCTTGAGAATTGTGACAACATTTTTCTTTGCTGCTTCTACCGCGCCATTGGTTTGTGGTCTATATGGCGAGGAGTTGTGATGCTTAATTTTGTACTTGGCTAGCAATTGTTCAGTCTCAGCTTGGAAATGCGATCTATTGTCACTGATGATCTCATGTGGGCAACCATATTGACAGATGATATTAGTTTGTATGAACTTTGCCACGTTCTTGGCTGTAAGACTGGTGTAGGAAGCCGCTTCTACCCATTTGGTGAAATAATCGATTGCTACTAGGATGAAACAATGACCTCCTGTTCCGACTGGAGTGATTTTACCGATGATGTCAATTCCCCAAGCAGAAAATGGCCAGGGAGATGTCATGGTGTAAAGCAATGAAGGAGGAACATGTTGATGTCTCACATATTTGATGCAATCAGATTCCATCGTGGTCCAATAATATCCTAAACGTGTGATTATCTTTGCCATCATGGGTCCACTCATGTGAGGGCCACATTCTCCATCATGGACTTCTTCCATCACTTTTCGTGCCTGTGAATGATCAAGACAACGTAGAATTACACCAAGAGGTGTTCTTTTGTATAACTCTCCTTGCATGAGGACGTATTGGGAAGCTAGCAAACGGATGGCGCGTTGTCCCTTTTTGTCCATTTCTGGTGGATAGGTGCCATGGAGTTTGAAGTTTAGGATTGCCTGGAACCAAGGCTCCTCTGTAATTTCCTCTTCATCGGTGATTAGGTGCACGTAAGCTGGCTCTAACCGTCGTTCGATGCATAAAGACATTTCTACCATGATATCCGGCATATTAATCAAAGATGCGAGTTTTGCAAGAGCATCCGCAAATTGATTTTCTTCTCGAGGTAGATTTTTGTAGGTTACTTGATTGAAGAATTAGGTGACTTGGTCTATTCTGGCTTGATAAGGTGCCAAGCTTTCACTTCGGATTTTCCAAGATCCCGTAATTTGATTGATGATCAAAGAGGAATCCCCATGTACTCAAAGATTCTTTATGCCTAAACTTACTGCCGCTTGCAATCCAATGAGACAGGCTTCGTATTCTGCAGCGTTATTTGTCACCTCGAAGTCAAGTTTGACAGAGATCGGTGTATGCTCGCCTTCAGGAGAAATGAGTAACACTCCTATTCCAAATCCTCTTAAGTTTGATGCTCCATCAAAATAGAGGTCCCAGGAGTCTACATCCATTTGGAGTATATCCTCATCCGGAAACGAGCAGGTGTCTATCGTTTGTGTATCATTGATGGGATTTTTTGCGAAGAATTCGGCAACGGCGCGCCCTTTTATGACTTTCAAAGGTACATACTTGAGATCGAACTCTGAGAGCATCAAGGTCCATCTCGCTAGACGTCCATTGAGAACGGGTTTCTCGAAGAGGTATTTGACAAGATCCATTTTGGGGAATATCTTGACGGAGTAGCTAAGCATGTAATGGCGTAGCTTCTTTGTTGCCCACACAAGAGCGAGGCATGTCTTCTCGAGTGGCGTGTATTTGCACTCGTACTCCAAGAACTTCTTACTAAGGTAGTAGATGGCTCTTTCTTCTTTTCCTACATTTTGAGCTAGCATGGCGCCCATGGCCGTTTCAGTTACCGTGACATATAAACCAAGAGGTTTATCTCGTTGGGGTGGCATGAGCACTGGCGGTTTGGCTAGTATTTCCTTGATTCGGTTGAAAGCCTTCTGACAATCATCATCTCACACGGTGTGATCTGTTTTCTTAAACTTCTTGAATATAGGTTCGCAGATCATGGTGAGTTTCGCTATGAATCGACTTATGTATTGTACCTTGCCTAGGAATCCCCTAACTTCTTTCTCCGTATGAGGTTGCGGCATTTCAATTAAATCTTTGATCTTTGAAGGGTCTATTTCTATACCTCGTTGGCTAACGACGTATCCCAGGAGTTTGCCAGATGTTACTCTGAATGCGCATTTCTGAGGATTGAGCCTCATGTTGTAATTCTGTAGCCTTGAGAAGAATTTGCGAAGGTTCGCAATATGTCCCTCTCTTTCCTTAGACTTGACAATCATATCGTCTACGTATACCTCAACTTCTTTATGCATCATGTCATGTAAGAGTGTAGTCGTGGTGCGTTGGTATGTAGCTTCAGCGTTGATTAACCCAAACGGCATGACCGTGTAGCAATAGGTTCCCCATTGGTGACGAAGGCGGTCTTATGCATGTCTTCTAAGGCCATCTTGATCTGGTTATATCCTGCGTATCCGTCCATGAAGGATAGCAACGCGTGATCTGCCGTATTATCTACTAATATGTCGATATGTGGTAGAGGAAAGTCGTCTTTAGGACTTGCTTTGTTTAAGTCTCTAAAATCAACACAAACACGGATTCTCTCATACTTTTTGGGTACGGGTACTATGTTAGCTACCCAGTCTGAGTACTCAAAAACTTTGATGAACCCGGCTTTGAATTGTTTATCGACCTCTTCTTTGATCTTGAGAGCCCATTCTGTCCTCATTCGACGAAACTTCTGTTTCACGGTTTGAAACCTGGTTTGATTGGGATTCTATGCTCTGCAATGTCCCTGTCGATCCCGGGCATATCTTTGTAGTACCAAGCAAAAACGTCTTTGAACTCGTGTAGGAGATCTATGAAATTGGCCCTTTCGGTGGGGCTCAAGGTTTTCCTTATCCTAAGTTCTTGGGGTTCTAGTTCAGTTCCTACGTTGATGGGTTTAGTATTTTCTATCACCGGTCCCCCTTCCCCCTCTTGTAGTATTTCTTTGGCTATGTAGGGAGGTATTTCGATTGAGTCGAGTGCAGGTCATTCTCATTATCATCGTAAATGTGAGTGCATTCAAGATAACACGAAGAGTAAGCAACCTGATTTATTCATATTAAGATTTGAGAAAAGTTGAAATAAAGAAGCCATCTGATCTGTGGTCAGTGGCGGTAAAGGGACAGCGGTTGGGACATTTCCCGAACTACTGTTGCTATTAGACACTAGGCTAGGAGAAACGAGGGGAGTGGGAATGACGATAGGAGGAGTCTCTCTCGGAACTTCTCTGGACTCCGACTCTGACTCCGACTCTGACTCTGACTCTGACTCTGACTCGAATTCATCGTCTTCTGGTTCTCCTTTGAACATCTCTCCTTCTCCAGTAGTGAGCTTGAAGAGTCTTCCTTGATTGTTTGTCCACTTGATTGATTTTCTCCATCCTTTCTGCTGATTGGTGTTGGTTTCTGTGATTAACGCGGTAGGGTTGAAGTGATCATCTTGAAGTATCATGGTAATGATCTCATCCTGCGCGACTTTAACAAATCGATCTTCTCCAAAGAGTAGACTCACGGCTTGTTCGTCTAGGCAAGGTGTTTGACGAGTCTTGACGGTAGGAACCGTTTCTGGAGGAATGAAGTAGCAATCGTGAAAGATCTCGATTCCGGCTAGCTTCCTTTCGAGATAGTGTCAAGGCTCGGGAAATCCGTGAAAGAGTTCTTGACTTCCTTCCCTAACGAAATATCCATTTAAGGTAGGGAGATAAGGTCGTATTTGGATTCCCACATTCTTACGGTTTTGAAATTGAGTGAGCATTTCGAAGACTTCCTCTTTAGTGGGTTTGTATCCTAGTCCAAGGGTTATTCTTTGTGAATTGCCCTCTTTGTAGGGTGCAATGGTGTTCCTTCGGATAGGATTCAATGGCACTCCCGGGAAATATCTCTGGGTTTTGAGTATGTGGTTGACCACTAGGTTGGAGTAGCGATTGAAGTATAATGGTGCCAACTCATTCTCTATGACATTTATGATATGGAAGCCCCCAAGTTCATGTACTGGATCTGTAAAGACTTGATTGCTTGACTTCTTTTCGATTATTGCCTTGATGGGAGACGAAGTGATCGTCACCACCTTACCATTTAGTGGGATTTTGATTTTCTGGTGAAGTGTGGATGTTACCGCTTTGGAAGCGTGAATCCAGGGTCTTCCCAGAAGTATGTTAAAGTATGCCTCAATGTCCACTATTTGAAAGTTGACCTTTTGCTCAATCGGCCCTGTGGCTATGGTTAGGTTAACAAGTCCTACCACCTTTCGACGTGTACCATCATATGCGCGAACACCTTGGTTGGTAGGGGTCCAATCTTATTCCTTCATGCCCAACTTGTATGCCGTTTTCAAGGGTATGACATTGACTGCGTAGCCATCATCTACCAAAGTCATTGGCACATTCTTCTTTAAGCAAATGACAGTGATATAAAGAGCCAAGTTATGACTAGCACCGAAAGGTGGCAAATCCTCAACCGAGAAAGTAATAGGATTACTTAGCTTTGGTGATTCTTGGAAGACCAAGTTGACCACGTCGTCGGGTGTGGAGTTATGTGCCACAATTAGTTTGGCCAAAGCTTACAGTAAAGCTTGGCGATGTGGGAATGAGCTTGACACTAGTTGCAAGACTGAAAGATCAGCCTTTGTCTTCTGCAATTGCTTTAGCAAATGGTCGGTAGAACTTTCTTCGTTATCATTTGGTACGACTACATTGGTTGGACCGTTTTCTATGGGACCATTTTGAGAGGTGTTTTGGTATGGGCGCCCTGAACGAGTGAGGTGATCTACATCTTGATCTTCACAATTTTGGACTATCTCCTCACTGACTTCGACTAAGTAGTGTTCAGTAAGATACTCGTCTTCATCATAATCGGCCCATATTCCATTGACAGTAGCAAGCTCTCTCATTCTCTTGATTTCAGCCTCTAAATGGATGATTTGGTTGACTAGTTCATCAACCATAGCTATTACTTCTTGCATTGTAGTGTTTTGAGAGAAGACTAGTGGTGCACGTTCTTTAGGTGTGACGTTGGGGCCACATAAGGTTGTCACTGCACTCTCTAGCTCCACGACTTGCCTATCCACACTCTTTGCCCATGTAATGAAATCAGCGATGGTTGGAGAAATGGTAGAGTAGTTCCCTTCACTTTCTATTGTATGAATTTCATCTTTGACTGGAGAAATAAGGTGTGAACAATCTATGGTAGATTCTTCACTTGTGATCATCAGAACTCCAAGAGGATTCTGAGTGTTATTAGGCTTACCTCCAGGTGGTATTGGTAGGCGACCGTCTTCAATCATATCTTGAAGTACATTTTTCAGTTTGTAGCATTTTTCTGTATCATGTCCCTTACCTCTATGGTATTCGCAGTACGAATTCTCGTCCCAGAATTTGGATTTATTTTCTAGTTCGGGTGTAGGGCCTATGGGTTGAAGTTTGCCTAGCTTCATCAACCTTTTCAGAGCGTTGGAATATGTGTCCCCTAGATTTGTGAATTTCCTTGGAGGGGTATTCTTCTTAGATGGCTCGAGGAGGTTAACTTCATCAGTCTTGCTAGTAGAGCCGTAAGAACGACTTATTGAGCCTTGATATCCACGACCTATCGTTTTGGACAAGAGCCCTTTACGAATGTCATCTTCGATCCTTGTCCCTAGTACGGTCAAGTCTTTGAAAGTTTTGATGTTTTTATACCTCAAATGATTTGCATAGATGGGCTTTAGGTTGTCCACGAATTTCTCCACGAGGGTGGCTTCATCCGGGCGTTCAACAAGTTGAGTACTAGTCTTCCTCCACCGACTTAGGAAATCGGTGAAACCTTCTTTGTCATTTTGGGTAAGAACCTCTAAAGTGCGCATGTTGACTTGGATTTCAGCATTATCCGCATATTGTTTAGCAAACTCGATTGCGGCATCGTCCCAAGTAGCGATTTTCTTGTGCTCTAGTGAATAGAACCATTGTTTTGGGATGGTGTCAAGAGATGAAGGAAATATCCTTAAGAACATCTCGGGTTTAATGCCTTTGATAGACATGTAATCCTTAAAGGCACGGATATGGTTCAAAGGGTTTTCGTGCCCCTTAAATTTCGGGATATCCGTCATGTTGAAGTTGGTTGGCAACTTGGAACTCACAGCCTGATATTTGCGATTGCTCTCCCTATAAATGTCATCCCCTTTGAGATACATCAATTGTTCCTCCAAGTATTGGAGTCGTTTCTCAGCTGCAGTCATACCTATGGGAGGGTTTTCGTCACCGAAGTTGTTCACGAAGTCATCGGCTATTTCACTTTCTCGAGGAGGCATCCTCATTTCTACGGCATATATTTGGCCCTCAATGGTGTCAAGGCGATCATACACTTGGTCTTGAGTAACTTAGTTACGAGCTAGCGCGGCTGGGATTTGATCATTACCATTCTGGAGTTGGTTGAAGTTTGCGTCGCTTGTTTCAGGCATCTTGGGAACTGAATAAGAGATCGACGATGAATCAAAACACGATCGACCACTCTAGCACACTTACTTGAAAAGAAATATTTTGACTTGTGAAGTGGGAGTGTGCCACTTGTGTCAGTGAGTTTTGAGGAAATGACAAAGTTTGAAAAATGTTGGTCCTAGTCAACTTTAGTGTAGTTGTAGGAGTGGACTCAAAGTGAGGTTTTGAAATGGGTTTTGAGGCCCGAATTCTGACTTGACAATTGGATAGAGTTTCGGCTTGTTTTGCGCTAATGTTAGGCCCAATTTCGAAATTTTGTATTTTAAAGAAGGATTTCATTTTTTACAAAAAATCGTCATGGTTTCGTTTAGAAAATGGTGATCACATATGGTACAAACAATATACAAGCATTATAAGGGATGCTGAGTGCATTTAAAAGGGTTTTGGTTTAAATGGTGGGTTGTCATACCGAACAATCAAACCCGAAGTCTGTGGAGAGGCTCGTACCAAACAAGAGTAAGGCCGATTCCTAGTCCAATTACTCAAGTAGTGAAAGTACTTGATACAAACAAGAGTAAGTATCATGGTATGGATGACGTCAATCGCTATCCATCCTTAGGCCCAAATAAGAATTAGGACCGTTTAGATGGGACGATTGGTCGAATGGATTGGGTTGGGCCTAGGAAGGCCGAATGAAACGATCTAGGAAGACCGAGTTATGAAAACCGACAATTGTCTTGTTCAAACTATTCCCTAACCTTGTTCAAGTTTCACCCTTTTGGCTACACGTAAGTGTATTATCCCCAGCGGAGTCGCCAAACTGTGGACAATGGGCCCACGGGGGCGCTTGGGGGAGAACAAGCGTTTGCATTTGTGAAGTTGCCACCAATTTATTGTGGAAAATTGGAAACCGTTCGAATACCTCGTGTCATGTCAAGACACAAAGTAGTGACATGAACGCTAAGAACTCGTTACCCTTAGCATTCTATGTCTAGAATGACTCTCGTGGATGCCAATGAACACGGATGTTCACAAAGATCTGGAGTAAGGGGTGAGGGTACGTATTAGGAAGCTCTTTTGATCGAACACCTAATCCCGCCCGCCTCGATAGCGGCCTCTACTAATGATTAGGGAAGTTATCTATACTCGATATATTGTCGATTATATGCATGCAATGCAACATCCAACGTTTTAATCCTAGCATGTGAAGAATTAAACCAAGTCGGTTAACACGTAATTTAATATACAATTGGGTCAAAGTTGAGATTTAGGATCGATTACATGTGAAAACATACAATACAATACAAGACAAGAAAAATAAATACAACAATAAAAAAATTACAATAATTATATTGGATTAAACGATTTACGTCGAAAATACTTCTAAAACGGATAATTTGAAAAAGAAATAAATAAACAAATTAACGAACGGGAATGAAGGGTGATAACACGAATAGTAGTTAATTAATACGTAAGCTAAAACTAGGTCAAAGCAAGACGGGAGTTCAGAGACAGAAATCAACCAGGAACAGGCACAGCAGTTGCTGCGTCTGTTCCTTGGCTCAGTTCTGGCTGTGAAGCCGGAATTGCAAATCGTTAATGTTAATTGGCGATTTTAAGGCTTGATTATGCTATTTGACTCGGGTGAAAGTGATTAGCAGGTTATTTACATGTGATTAATGGTCGTGAAAGCAATAAACATAGATGAAAACTGATTAGAACGAATTAATTACATGATTAAAAAGGGTTAATTAATGATATGTGTTTTGTGTGGATTTTGCGCAGGGCGAAATCACGTCAGGGTGATATTGTGCAGGGTTAACTAGCTCTAATTAGATTATAGGTCAGGTCGTCAGGGTACGATATTGAGCTATAAATAAAATAACAACAATGACAAGACAAACGATTTTGTACGTGGAAAACCCTTGAATGGGAAAAAACCACGGGCACCAAGCCAGGAGAGGATTTCACTATATGATTTGGGAGAATAATGATATTATAATAACAATGCTTCTATTTCTTTAAGTAATGTGTATATTTCTGCTTGTGTACGAATGATGTCCTTTCTATATCTTCAAAGTGTCTCTTATATAGTTTTCCCATCTTGAACGGCTGCATGATCAAACATTGAAGGCTGAATATTCTCAATAATTGCTGGTAATAATTGCTGAATATCTCCCTCTTAATTACCGTATTCTACTGCATAATCTTTATACTTAATGCTGCGTATTTATTTCCATTAATATACGCGGATATGATCAAATATCATCCTGATATTTTGACCGTTGTCCTCTCCATGGCCTGGCGCCTATCTTCATGTGCCCTGAGAGCCTGGCACCCTGAGAGCCTGGCAGTCAGGTTTAGATGAAATCTTGATCGGGCGGTCTGGATTTCCAGGCCTAACAATTGCCCCTTATCTCCTTATTGGTAGTGTCAGGACGAAAAAATGAGGAGATAACTTCAATTTTGATAAGATCACCCAACGGTTAAATTTTCCCTGATCAGTTTCCTGTAACGGCTCTTTTACTGCAATTGCTGACGCGTGGTTTATTTACTGCAACTTCCTTAATGATTTTGCGGCTGAAACCCTAATCTTCCTCACTATAAATACTTGTGTGCTTCATTAAGTTGAACTCATCAACACAATTTCTTCTCATCTTCTTTCTTTAACTTTCTTTTTCTTCAGTTTTCTTAATTCCTAACTTCCCAAATCTTTGATCAATCTTCCATAATTCTTCAAATAATGGCCGCAAAGAAAAATTCTACCAGGGCAGCAGTTCCTGTAACTCCTCCTCCTCAGAATCCTGAGGAGATTTCTTCTGAAACCTTGCTTGCTTCTTCTGCTGCTCCATCTCCCACAGTAGATAAGCCAAGTGATCCCCCATTGGAGATGATTTCAATATCTCATGGTGCTTTTCAATTCAAGCCTACCAAGGCTTTAAATGAGGATCGGTCTCCTACAAACCGTTTGAAGCCTGAGTTTGAGAAGATTTTGAAGGACAAGGGGATTATCCCTGCTGATGCTGAAGTCTGGATTCCTGAGGATTCTCTTATCAGGGCTGACTGGGCTTGTCCTGGTTGGTTCTGCATCCATGACCGGGGCTTTCGGGCGCAGGTTGTAAGCTTCCTTTTTCTCCTCTTATGGCTGAGGTTATTAAGGAGATCGGTGTTCCATCTTATCAATTGATGCCAATGGTATGGAAGGTTGTATGTTCTATTGAGAACCTCTGTAAAAAACACAATATTTCTTTTTCTCTTGATGATTTGAAGACCTGTTATGCTGTTAAAACAAACAGTCCTGGCCGTATAAGTTCTAAGGTCGGGCGTCTACTACTCCTCTTCTCGAGTAACTTGGACAAATGGCCATGATAAAGGTCTGCGCTCAAGGGCTATATGTTTGTCGGGACCAATTATGTGGATCCCGACCAGCGTATTTGAATTATGAGGCCTGTGTGGGCTGGTGAGTCTTTTGGTTTCTTTCTTTGACTTTGCATGTTTTTCTGTTAGTGAAAAAATGAAATGAAAATAATAAGTCATACCTCTTTATGTGCGATTGATGATCAGGTTCTTTGGCTGAGTATCCTACTCCCAATGTTTCTGCTTTCCTTGCTATACCTCCTTTGGAGAGGTCCCGCGTCTTTGTTATGGGGTTGGTCACCTTCCTCATTGTTTGAAGGGTGACGGTGTTCCTAGGGCGGCCAAAGCTTCGTGGGTGCTAGTGCCACTACTTGAGCGGTGAGTCCATTTTAAACTTTCTTTTCTTTTATCCGGGCTTCCTGATGATGCTTGGTTTATATTCTTTGATATAGCATTTCGTGTTGCGACTACCGGGTCATCTATTCGCCTTGCCGAGGTTTGGTATGGTGACCTTTCACCAGTGGCTAAGATCAAGGAGGAAGGCCCTCGGGAAGTGGGATATCTGAACTGTCATTGACTTGACCGAGCGATCCGATCTTGCCAAGGTCACTCGCACTGCCGCCCCTGCCGAGACAAGTTCGTGACCCGAAAAGGAGAATTGAAGATGTTGATGTTTCTGCCCCGATCAGGGAGGTGAGAGCCAGGTTGGATAATATGGAGGCTGCTAGGGTGAAAATCAGAGACTATGCAGCTTCTAAATCGGATGGCATGCTTACCCTTGACCCTGTTGAGACTGCTACTCAGGCAGTTGCTTCAGTGGATCACTCAGTCAGCCTGTTGGCTGGTGCCCTGGCTGATGTGAGGGAGGTAAGCTGGAATAATTTCTATGTGTGTTTTGTTTTGGTAATTTTCTATTGTTTGTATAAGTTACTCATACTTTTCTTGTTTTTTACCAGATGCTGCGACTGTCTCCATAATGCCTATCGGCTACTTCTTTGTGGCCGGGATTGATCCGATGAGATCAGATTATGATAGGTTGAAGTCTGAGCTGGAATTTGCAAAGGCTGACTTGGCTGCTAAAACTGCTGACTTGACAAGGATGCAGGCTGAGAGGGATGCTGCTAAGACCGAGGCAGCTTCAAGCAGGCAGCTATTGCAGGAGGCCTTGGATAGGAATAAAGAGCTTACCCAGGAGAGGGATGACTTGGAGTTCAAGCTGGATGATGCTTCCCTCTATTTCTATATCAAGGGAAGGGTGGCTGCTATGTCGGAGCCTGTCGAGGCCAGGGCCAAATGGGACCCCGCACCGAGATGGCTTTTGTCGCTTCAAAGTATCCCGACCGCACACCTGCGGAATGAACAGGAGGTTGACTCTCCGGGGAGCGGGGCGTTGAGGCCGAGCCGCTAAGAGTGGGGAGCGAGGTTGTTGATCTGCTGCTTCTAAGGAGAAGCGATAATATTTTTAATTCTCGGTTGGTATTTTGGCCCATCCAGGGGGGATGTCCCTGGACAAACATTATTTTTATTTTCCTGTCTTGGATCAGGGGGACTCTCCCTGGCTTTTATGAATATTTTGGCGCCTTTGCCCCAAGGGGTAAAGGTTTATTAATATAGGCATGATGGCCATCTTTTGGCTGATTTCACTTTTGTCTTTGCTTGATTTGTGAGTTTCATCCTGTTGGACCTGTCAAATATTTCGTTTGCATGATCTGTACATTATTCTCGCTTAAATAACCTGCACATTATTTTTGTTTTAATTTGTCATGAGTATTTCAACCAAGTATAGTGTTTTGCTATAATGGTTGAAGGGGTGGGAAATCCGGCCTGTTAGGAGGGCTTATGTCCCCTGCCTAGCTGGAGGGCTTGGTATTCGGCCTGTCTAGAGGGCATTTAGACTGATGGTCGGGATAAAACACCCTTGCACCTGTCTTGCGCATCCAAGGTTGTAATAAGTGGCGTAAAGCTAGTCGGTCGGGCAATTATTTCATGCTCGATTGGTCCCGACTCTTTCTCGTATCTGTGGTGGTTACCAACTCGTTAGGCACGATTAAGTGCGAGAATGTTTTGTTTCAGGAGTGTATAATAGAGTAGCCCTCAATCCTGAATATTTATGCATATAATCTTTTATTATGTATAATTGTTCAGGATTCAAAAAGTAAATAGATGGGTTAGTTGAACAGGTATAAAATACAGACAAGGCATGTAGAACATGTAATTCATCACATAGCATGTTGGGTTGAGTAATGATTGAATTTATACGATTGTAGCCGATCTTTACATATGGAATAACTTTAAATGAGTTACATTCCAGGATCTTGGGATCATTTCTCCTTCTAGTGTTTGGAGCCTGTATGCTCCTTGTCCGACAATTGAGTCAATTAAGTAAGGGCCTTCCCATGTGGGAGCTAGTTTGCCTGCTGATTTTTCTTTTTATTTGGAAATACTTTGCGTAGGACAAGGTCTCCTTCTTTGAAGACCCCGACCCGACGTTTTTATTGTAAGTCCTGGCAACGCTTGTTGATATGATGCCATCCCGATTTTGACGTCTCTTAGTTCTTCTATCGAGATTAAGTTGTCTTGCAGCAGTCTTTGTTTGTTTCAACGTTGTTTAGGCCGCATCTGGATGTTGGTACCCGTACTTCGCGGGGATGACACTTCACGGCCATACACCAGGGAGTAAGGTGTTTGGCCTGTTTGCGATCTTTGGAGTTGTCCTGTCTGCCCATAGTACTAATAGAAGTTCTTGACCCATCCGCCTCGTCTTCTTTTCACTTCTTTTTTAGGCGACTTATGACTACCTTGTTGCTTGACTCTGTCTGGCCATTAGCTTTTGGGTATCCAGGGGTCGATGTTACCAGGTTGATATTCCATTCTTGGCAGAATGCTTGGGTCGTTTTCCCCACGAACCGAGTTCCGTTGTCATATACTATTTCGATGGGACTCCATATCTGCAAATAATGTTTGTCTGATGAAGGATATTACTTCCTTTTCGGTTACTTGCACCGTAAGAGTCGGCCTCAATCCATTTGGAGAAGTAATCGGTCATGGCTAACATGAAGACTTTTTGTCCTGGAGCTACAGGCAATTTTCCCACAATATCCATGCCCCACTTTATAAATGGCCAGGGTGCGGAGATTGAATGAAGGAGTTCAGATGGCTGATGTATGATTGGTGTATGAATTTGGCAGGCTTCGCATTTTGAAGAGTATTCCAGCGGTCGGCCTTGATGTGTAGGCCCCGAGTAGCCTCCGAGAACTTTGCTTGCCAGGCTCTTTCCTCCTTTATGGTTGCCACAGTGTCCATCATGTATCTCTTGAAGTACTAGTTTGGCTTCGTCAGGCTCCAAGCATCTCAGGTAGGGTCCAGCCTGCGATCTCTTGAACAAGGTGTTATTGATGATAGCATAATTCGAAGCTCTAATTTTAAAGGCCCTTGCCTCATGCCTACCCTGAGGTAGTATTACTTGGAGAAACCAGTCGTAATAGGGTTTAGTCCAAGAGTTATTGTCCTGATTGACAGGATTGACCTGTTCAGGTTTGCTAATAGTTGGCTCTAGTAAGTGCACAATTGGTATTTTGTTGAAAACAGCGGGGGTAAAATTTGAACCTAGGCTGGCCAGAGCATCAGCCTGGGTATTCAGGTCTCTTGATATTTGATCTATGTCAAATAAAGCAAATTTAGCGGTAAGGTTTTTTGTATATTCTAAATACGAAATCATTTTTGCATCCTTAGCTGTATAAATTCCCTTTATTTGATTAGCAATTAAGAGTGAATCAGTTTTTACCTTTAGGTTTTGAACACCGAGGTCTAGACATACCTTTAAGCCTGCTATCAGGGCCTCATATTCTGCTTCATTGTTGGTAGCTTTGAACTCGCAGCTTACAGCCTGAGCTATCACGTCTCCCTGTGGTGATTTAAGTACTAGTCCTAACCCTGTCCCTCTGGTGTTGGATGCCCCATCTATGAATAGGGTTCATTCTTGGTCTAGGGTTTTATTTTCTAGTTGGTTGACCTCTTTTATTAGGTCTGGTTCCAGGTTAGGGCTAAAATCAGCCACAAAGTCTGCTAGGGCCTGCGATTTGATCGTTGCCCTAGGTTCAAAAGAGATGTCATATATGCTAATCTGCACCGACCATTTGGCCATCCTGCCTGAAAGTTCAGGCTTACGCAGGACAGATTTTATGGGTAGGTTGGTCCTGACTATAATGGGGTGACTTTGAAAATAGGGTCTCAACTTGGTACATGACATAATTAAAGCTAAAACATATTTTTCAAGTAATCCATACCTTAACTCCGCATCTAGCAGGCTTTTACTTACATAATAGACTAGATGTTGCTGTCCGTCCTGTTCTTTCACCAGGATCACACGTGTTGTGTCGATGATGAGATAGGTATCTTGACAAAGGTTCTCCCTTTTCTCGGTTTAGCCGGTAAAGGTGGAGATGATAAATAGGATTTTAGATCTGAAAGGCCGCCTCATGCTCGCTCTCATCCCCTTTGGAATTGTTTATTTTTCCTGAGGAGGTTATAGAATGTTTTGCATCTCTCGGAGGATCTTGATATGAAGCGGTTGAGGCGACTACCCGCCTGTCAATTTTTGGATATCCTTGACAGACTTGGGTGACTGCAGTTCGGGATAGCTTTTATCCATTCAGGGCTGGCTTCTATGCCTCTTTGTGACCATATATCCAAGAAATTTGTTCGAGACTCCAAAGTGGCACTTTGCAGGGTTTAGCTTTATATTATACTTTTCTAATATCTCAAATGCTATTTCTAGATGCTTCACATGGTCTTCTGCATTCTTGGATTTTACCACCATGTCGTCTATGTATACTTCCATAATGTCGCCTATCTGGTCTTTAAACATCATATTGACCAGGCGCTGGTACGTTGCCCCTGGATTCTTCAGGCCGAAAGGCATGGCGATTAATAACAATATATATGCCTCGATGCCTAATGAATGCGGACTCTCCTGGTCGGCAGGTGCATCTTTATTTGATTGAATCCGTGGAAGCATCCATGAATGTCGGCATTTCGCGGCTCTTTGTTGCATCTACCATGGCATCAATATGAGGCGGGGGAATGGATCTTTAGGACGGGCTTTTTTTCGGTCGGTGTAGTCTACACAGACTCTCCACTTTCCATTCTTTTTCTGCACAACAACTACGTTAGCCAGCCACTCAGGGTACATTACTTCCCTGATCATCCCCATATCCAAGAGTTTTTCTACTTCCTCATTTATTATGGTATTTCTTTCAGCTGCAAATTTGCGTCTCTTCTGCTGTACAGGCTTAAAAGATGGGTCAACATATAGCTTATGAGTAATTATATCAGCGTTAATTCCATTCATATCAAAATGTGACCAAGCAAACCAAGATGATTTATTTTTAAGGAATTTTACCAGTTCAGTCCTGACACTATCTGGTGCGTCAGATCCTATTAAAACATACCTGTCAGGGTACTCGGGTCTAGAATTACCCGATCTGTTTCCATTCGGGAGGTGCTACATAAGTGCTCCCGACAGTCTATGTAATTGCTATGCCAGGGACTTACCTGCCTTGGAAGGCTTCAAGGCTACTGTGTAGCACTCCTGGGCTGTCTTGTGATCCCCTTTGATTGTGGCTATGCCCCAGTCTGTTGGTATCTTGATGCACTGGTGATAGGTTGATGGTATGGCCTTGACATTGTGAATCCGAGTGGTCCGCCTGGATGGCGTTATAAGATGACAAGCAGTCAAGGACCCCAAATTTTTCATAGGATGAGACTCCTTCCACATAGGTTGGGAGGTGGATCTCTCCTAGAGTGCTCCTGGTTTCACCACTGAATCCTACTAGGACGCTGGATTTTTTGGTAATTTGATCCTCGTTTATCTTCATAGCTTTCAATACGTCAAGCATGATCAAGTTTACTGAGCTGCCTCCATCTACCAGGATCCTTCTTACTGTGGCTGTTCCAATCTGCATAGAAATGACCAGGCCATCGTGATGAGCATTAGGGATACCCACCAGGTCACAATCATTGAAAGTGATTGTTGGAACAGGATCCAGCTTGCAGGGTGACACAGTCCTCGGTGTCCTGGCTATCTTTTTTGCTGCTGAACTTGTCAGGCCGCAAATCTCTGAACCGCCAGATATAAATTTTACTTCATGGAGTGGTGGTGGTGGAGGGAGATTGCGATCCTGCCTGTGCTCCTGATTTTCCTTATCCTGGTTTGTGTTCCTGCCCTTTGTCTTGATCAGGTCTTTCAAGTATCCTGACTTTAGCAAGTAGGCTACTTCCTTCCTTAGGGTGAAACAGTCATCTGTGGTGTGTCCAATATCCATGTGAAATTCACACCATTTTGAATTGTCTCTCCTGGGATTTGGATTTTCTGATTTCTTGGGCCATCTAACAGCTGTTCCCATGTTGTCAAGTCTCTGGATCAATCCTGCAATATCAACACTGAAGTTATGTTCGGAGATAGGTGGATAAGCCTTAACCTTACCTTGATATTCATAAGCCAGGTTGACTTCTGACTGATCTGGCCTGGAATATGGAGTAGGTCTGTAGTTGTTCCCTCTGTTGCTTTTCCTATTGCTTCTTTCATGATCCCTTGGTCCACTGGGTGATACAAGTTTGTAGCTTTTATATTCTTCCAGCCTGATGAAGGCAAGGGTCTTGGCCTGAACATCTTCGAAGGTGTGGCAGGGATACTTAGTGAGTTCACTGTATAAGTCACTATGTGGTAGTAACCCCTGTCTGAATGCCTCCACTGCTGTTCTAACGTCACACCTGGATATAGATACTTTCTCTTTGTTGAATCTTGCAAGGAATGTCCTGAGAGTTTCATCAGGCTTCTGTGTAACTCGGTAAAGGTCACTGGATCGTTTCTCCAACTCCCTGCTACTTGCAAACTGCTGGTTGAAATTGTTGATCAGGTTGGCAAAGGAATGAATCGCCAATAGGCGAGTTGATGTACCATTGCATGGTAGGACCAAATCGGGGTCGTTCCAAATCCTTTGCACATGCAAACTTGTCCGAACTCGGCCGGGAATGGATGCGACCAACATTTTCTCGCTTGTAAAGAGCCACATGATTTTGTGGATCCGTGGTTCCATCATAGACCCTCATGGATGGAATTGTAAATTTCTTTGGTAGGTCTACTTTGGCTATTTCGTCTATGAAGGGTGAATCAGCATAGCTGTCAGGGGCAACTTCTTCCATGCTGGCAGGTACTCCTGGTATTTTATCGAATTTTTCGTTGAGTTTCGTGATCTCCTGAACTACTGCCATCATGATGGCTGCTGCAGATTCATCAGGTTTGTCATTATCTTTTGGTTCATCATCACCATCTACGTTAGTGATTTTAGGAGTACTTGGGCTCCCAAAGCTGGAAAAATCAATGTTCTTAATGATTGATGAAAATGGGGTTCTGGTTGGAATCTAGAGCCCCACCCTTGGGTTTTTTCCAATTTTGCTTTAGGGTGACTCAGATTCTTTCGATTCGGGATTTACTCTTCGATTTGGGCCACTTTTTCTTTCAGGTTTTCCAATTCAGTGATTTTTTGGAGAGCTATATTCAATTGCTCTTCAACGGTGGGTTGGGCCATTTTTGTAGGTTTTTGAGTTTTTTGTAAGATAAGAAAAAAAGATTTAGAGAGCTAGATGCCCCCACGGTGGGAGCCAATTGTTTTGTGTGGATTTTACGCAAGGCGAAATCAGGTCAGAGTGATATTGTGCAGGGTTAACTAGCTCTAATTAGATTATAGGTCAGGTAGTCAGGGTACGATATTGAGCTATAAATAAAATAACAACAATGACAAGACAAACGATTTTGTACGTGGAAAACCCTTGAATGGGAAAAAACCACGGGCACCAAGCCAGGAGAGGATTTCACTATATGATTTGGGAGAATAATGATATTATAATAATAATGCTTCTATTTCTTTAAGTAATGTGTATATTTCTGCTTGTGTACGAATGATGTCCTTCCTATATCTTCAAAGTGTCTCTTATATAGTTTTCCCATCTTGAACGGCTGCATGATCAAGCATTGAAGGCTGAATATTCTCCATAATTGCTGGTAATAATTGCTGAATATCTCCTCTTAATTACCGTATTCTTGCATAATCTTTATACTTAATGCTGCGTATTTATTTCCATTAATATACGCGGATATGATCAAATATCATCCTGATATTTTGACCGTTGTCCTCTCCATGGCCTGGCGCCTATCTTCATGTGCCCTGAGAGCCTGGCACCCTGAGAGCCTGGCAGTCAGGTTTAGATGAAATGTTGATCAGGGCGGTCTGCGGATTTCCAGGCCTAACAATATGAACAAACTAATTAATTAGGTTATTAATGATGGACTAATGATGGACGCGATGATAAACAGGTAAGAATATATCAAAGGTCGAATTCCAGAAACTCAATATGAATGAATCGAATTTCTACAACCCGGTTTGACTTAATGACAACCACCCGCAAATATTGGTTATTTGGGATTTGAGTCGGGATCTAATGATAAATTATATGTTAATGATGATGAACAATATGTTAAATTATCATGTGAATGAAACAAGAACAAACAAAGACGAAATTAAACAAAAGGACGAAACCAAAAGAAGGCGAAGGAAGAAGAAGAGAAGCAAGAACGGCGGCAACCTCAGGAAGAGGCGCATCAAGTGTTGCGTCCCTTCCAAGAGGCGTAGCAGTTGCTGTGTCCCTTCTCGACATCTGTCTCCTGTTAATCCGTAAAAGGTGTTTAAACAAAGGGTTTTAGAAATCGGTTTTAATTGTATTCTCGACATAAATCTTACAATATGATTACAACAATAAAGAACAATAAATAAAAGAGAGATTTACACCCTCAGACTTACATGTTTGACGAAACGAGATGAACTAAGTTTACGATTAGTGATGCTCGACTCGAATGTAGACGAAAGTGCCCTCGTAAGAGGAAAAAAACTTAGATTGATTAAGTTGATTAATGGTGGAGTTGGTCAAATTGGTCGGTCATGCAAAACGAGGCTGGTACTCAGAAAGATCCGAGCTTACGTGGTCGAATGTTCAAGCACGTAGACGCCAAAAAGTAAGAACGTGGTCTAGAATGCAAAGGGAGAAGAGAAGGGCGGACACTCGCGTGAGAAATATGTGAGACCGAAGGTCTCTATTTATACTAATCACGTGGAGGAAGTAGGGTTTTCGGAGAAACTTTGGAAGTGAATCTCGAAAAGATATGAAAAGATACGAAAAATACGCAGAAAGGGACTTGGGAAGAGGCACAACAGACACTGCGTCTCTTGGAAGAGGCGCAGCACTTGCCGCGTCCTTTCCCAAGTGGTTTCCCCCTCCGGAAGAAAGATTTTCGTGTTTAGTTTATGGAATAACGGAATAATTTGGTTTTCCTTAATATTTTGTGTGAATATTACGGGAAATTGTTTGCCAAAGATTAAAAGATTTATAAAATATGGAATAGAAATATCCGGAACATTCCAGAACATTCTGACTCGGCATTTTAACGGTTATCATAAAATGAAGACGGTTTTTGGCCCGGACTCCAAATGTACTCTAATTACTGCCAAAACGACCGTATCGGCACGTAGATGACAATTAAGAGGTAGACATAAATGTTTGAGCGATCACTTGACGACAAACTTACAAACTGTCACAAATCGTTCCGCGTACCAAACATGCGGCCCAATCATCACTGGGTGGTTTGCTGGAGGTGCAGAAATGAGGTATCTACAGGGACAACATAAGCTAACTGCATATTTGATGAGCATAGTTGGTACAAGTGTTTTGGCTAAAACACATATCAAGTAGTAACTTAACTTCAGCTAAAATATTTATTATTGTATATACATACCTTTATTATGTTTATTAGCATGGTGTTCCATATTTTATTCAGTTCACTGATACACGGCATACTGAGAGGCACATATTGTCTTACACAACAACAAATCCAACTCGCAAAATACCCGCCATTCTCACCATATGGCAGGCCCGTATCTTTATCCCACTGTAAAGGATTAGGTATCTTTGAATTTATTGCTTCTAGGGAAACCCTGTGGCGCACTCGACCCGCAGTGTGTTGCAAATTATTCTCATCACCTGAGTCGTCGCCTGACACATTTTCATCGTTTCTTTTCCGCTTTTGGACCATATCTAAAGCAGAAATTAATAAACAAATAATAACAATGCATACTTATAATAACAAACAAATTCACCAGTTGTGTTGAATGATCCCCATTCTACTCAGTCATTATGGCAAGCCTGATGTCTCAGATTTGGCATTGTCGTAATCTAAGCAGAGTGGATGGACTGATTTGGCGACCAAATGTTTTATGTAGTAAGGTCAAGCATGAAGTTGTAATGAGGCTAGGACAGTGTGACATTAAGTCTAGAAATAGTAGAGTACTCGGTTGGGTTACTTACTTAACTACAGCCTAGAACATTAGTGAGAATGGTTTAGATGATTAATGTTGTATGGTGTATGGGACGTTTTTCATTTTAATGAGAATCTTACATTTCCCCAAAAAAAAATAACAAACAAATCTCTAGAGAGGAGGGTTTATTACTTCTTTAAAGAGGATAATCCGGATTGATCTGGCGGCGGCAATGGCGATGATGACGATGACTGCGACGGCGATGGGGTAGGCTGGTGGTTGAGGGGAAGCTCAATGTTTGAGGATATTATGTGGGGGAGGGGAAGCTCAGAGTATATATGTGTGAATAATACAACACTTGCAAGACCTTTTTTATTGGAAAGTAATAAACACGGTATAAGAAAAACCGTTGTATTTTGTTTTCAAACAGACAACGGTTTTGTTTGAAATCGTAATTGATTAGTACTATCTACAACGGGTTAGAAATAACCTTTGTCTGTAATATTTTCATGTTGTTTGATTTTCCCGCCAAGAAATAAAGCATCATTTTCATATACATAACAACGGCCTGAACCGTTATAACTGTATACGTCCTGAACAACGGTTTGGTATAACCGTTTTATTTTATATTTCATTGTGTTTGATTTTACCGCCAAGAAATAAAGCATCATTTGGTATATGCTAGCTAATTACAATATGTTTCTTAGAAAATCTTGCTTATTTCCATTAATTTAAAGGATTACAAGTTTACACATAAAGAGTACAAACTACCACCATACACAATAAACTAGGTAAATAACAATTAGAAGAAGAAATTTGACAATTAACTTAAGCCATGCCTCATTATTTTTAAGTTCTACGATATCCATGGTTAACTTCTTGCATTCTTGTTTTGCCTTCAATATTTCACTGTCATTTCCCCGCTTCGATTCTTCAAGTTGATATAGTATACTTCTCACTTGAGTAATCTCGATATCCATGCTCTTTTTCTCATTCACTAACCTATTTATAACCTTCCTCTGTCACTCAGTCATTGGTTCATCAACCCACTTGAAGTAATTGCATCCACGCATTTTAGTCTCGGGATTATAGAATTTGCAATTAAGAAACTTTTTTCCCGGATTTTGCAAAGTCCAAGAAGTCTGCAATGCTGCCGGAACTAAGCAATTACATGTCCCTGTTGAAATAGAGGAAGAAGAAGAGCTACCACTTGACATAATTTGAGTAATAAGAGAGAGAGAGAGAGAGAGAGAGAGAGAGAGAGAGAGAGAGAGAGAGAGAGAGAGAGATAGAAAGAGAGAGAGAGAAAGAAAGAAGGTTATTTAAAATAATGATATTAGAGCAATTGCATAATTTAACACGGTTTGCATAAGAACCGTTGTAATTATCTTATTAATATCTTCCAATTTCCATTTAATTTTAGAGGTGTTTATATTCTAACACAGTTCTTATGCACTACCGTTGTCATTATATTATATGTTATTGTTTCATTCATTTGTCTGTTGGCAAGTTATTTAAAATCTATGTTAATAAACATTTGTATGTAATAAAGAGTAGAACTATATATTAAAACGAGCATATTATACAATTGCGGAAAAAAAAAACAGTACAACAAGGGGAAAAAAAGGAGACACAACAAAAAATAAAAAACCACAAAAACAAATAGCTAAGTAATTAGTAAATTAATTAAACACTCTAACAGGAGTTTGACTCGGAGGTGGGTACTGAGGATAAACTTGATTATAAGTCAAGCTTACTAAATCGGCATCAAGACGGTGATCAAAATGAGGCACTTCTTCGTCTTCCCATGATTTCGGTACATTAATAAACCTATACGGTATGAACCTTCTCATCAGATGAGCGTCCTCAGCGGTGGCAACCCATAAGTAAGGCCTAGCATGTACATAACGATCCTTAGGGTCGTCGCCATAATAGTCACTTTTGCCCCTTTGATGGTCACGTGATGCATACCTTCCAGCGAGTTGTTTTGCTTGGCGAAAATCGTCAAGACCATTCCCTCAAAACACGATCAGAGCATATCCAAGAAACCCACGACTAAAAATCCAAGCCGGGTGGATTGTGTTGGAGTATGTGTCCTCGACAATAGTGCGATCACGTTATTAAAACTCATGATAAGAATACATAAAGGGGTGATTCATTTATATAGTCAACTGATCAACATTAATCAGTAATGATTGGCTAACTAGAGTTTGATATTACTGTCGTTTGACGGTGGTGATCAGTTGATCCCTTAAGGTCACACCTAAAGGACAATTGCCTTAATAGATAAAATTAATTAATTGTATAATGATACAGATTAATTAATTCCTTAAAATAGAATAATTTACAAATGTGAGTAAGAACATGAATCTTATTGTAATTCGATTATATGAGATTAGTTTTAGTAATTAAGATGTTATATTACTAAATTTTTGTTTATGAAACAATTAAATTAAGAATGAACGGTTAATTATAATTGCAATATGTTGTAGATTATATTAACATGGACCATTTTATTTACATGTAATTGGGAATTACTAGTCAAATATTGTATATAATTGAATTAATATATGTAATGATATTTAATTGTTAAATATGCATTAATATTATTAATAACATGTTATATGTCACATGTTACACATTATATTACAAAGTGACAATTGACAAAAATAAAATGGACTCCATATTATAAGGGCCACCGGTTTTTAAAAGGGAAATGGGTGATTTGGTTAAGTTGTTTTAATTAGTGGAAAGCATAATCATTACAATACTTAACATAATCTACACCCTAGTTTATATTGAGAAGAACAACCTAAAAAGAAAAGGTGCATGCATTGGCTCCCCTTTTTCTCCCTCCTAAAACCGGTTTCCCCATCCCCTTTACAATGAGAATTGTTCTCATTTTGATTCATTCATTCTTACACAACTCAACTTCTTACTCTTCTCTTCTTCTCTCTAAAATTGAGTTTTAGAAAAGAAAATAAAGTTGTTCAAAATTTTATATTTAGATTACTAGAAGTAGTAATAGAAATAATAATAAGATTAATTTTAAGGTCACTAATTTAATATATCTAGTTAATATATAAATTAGTATTAAGGATTTGTCTTGGTGCAATTGAAAGGAGGTTCTCACATTATTGAGACAAGGAGGATCATCCATTTATTTAAGCTCAAGAACAAGTAAGAAAGGAGTTCTTACTTGTGCTCTTAAAATCCGATTTTCATATTGTAAGGAACATTCTTCTTATCTTTGTTTTATTTTGTTATGCATGCATAAGATCATCACATTTAATTAATGAGTAATTAGATATATAATTAAAGAGTTTAATTTTGAGGGTTGTTGAATCCTTTCAGATTGCCCTAAAATTTGAAAACTCATTCTCAATGAGGATGTCCCTCAATGGGTTAAGAGACTTAGAAGTTGACTTCCCAGCAGCATCGTGTATGACTGGGAGATTGTGAATTATGCACGTAATCGGGTTGATATAGCAGGTTACCGTTTGCTGAGGAGGTGCGAATGCGGATGATGAAGACGACGACATTCTTTTAATTATGATATGTATGTATATGTAGATTATTTAAAAAGTGAAGTAGAAAGGTTAGTAATAATAAAGTGATTCTTATTGTTACTGCAAATATGATGCTATTTATAGTATAATAAACCTATAATTAATTAGATTAATTTCATCCATACGTTACATTCAAACTTGTATTAATTGTGCATGCATGCATGAGGTGAATAATGGTCAAACAACCAATAATAATAGGGCATGCATTGGTAAAACCACAAACTTTCAATTTTCACAGTGGATCTGTATTTACAACGGTTATAAGAAAAACCGTTGTTTATTGGTGTAATATGACAACGGATTTACAATAACCGTTGTTGATATATGAAATATGAAAATGTCTTAACAAAGAACCGTTGTCATTTTGTGTTATACATACGGTCAAACAATCAATACTGCAACTTTGAATCAGAAAATGTAAAAATTACAGGGCATGCATTAGTCAAATCACAAACACTAAAAAATCACAGATAATTAAACATTTTTTTTTAAAACGGGTTCTGTCCATCCGTTGTTGATATATGTAATATGATAACGGCTTAACAAAGAACCGTTATCATTTTGTGTTATACATATGGTCAAACACGCAATACTGCAACTTTGAATCAGAAAAAGTAAAAATTACAAGGCATGAACCATTTTGTTGTTACTAATTGGACAACGGTTTTTTGATAACCATTGTGTTTTTACTAATTAGACAACGGTTTTTGATAACCGTTGTAAGCTAATATGTTTAACATGGTAGAGTTGACCGATTCTTATTTAACTTGTACCGTTTCCACTTTCCAATTCTTAACTTGTTAAGTTTTCAATTCTTATCTTATTATTATACCGGTTCTAATTCTTACTATATTATTATACCGATTCCAATACAACCCAAACTCATTATAAGTATAATTATAATTTGCACAATCTTAATTTGTACCGTTTGCACTTTCCAACTCTTAACTTGTTAAGTCCTCCATTAATTTTCCACATCGATTATGTCGTCAAATTCATCAACTTATAGTGGTTCATATTATTCATCCGCTGATGATGATGATGATGATGATGATGATGATGATGATGATGATGATGATGATGATGATGCATCATATGAACCTCTTGCAGGACCTCCAAGTAGATTTATATACGCTAAACCCTTTACGTGCATCATTCACAATCTCCCGTATACAGAGGACGGGCATGGAAAGGATATACTCTCGTATAGCCTTGACTGGTTAATAGGTTTGATTCGGTTAGTCGGATTGAATTTGGTTCAAACTATCTACCCGGATCATGATGCGCATGATGGCTTCGGACGGTGCGCCCTCATCGAGTTTGGCGGGGGTGAGGAGCGGGAATGCTTTCGCCAGGCTCGCAAACTTGAGCGGGCATTCTATAACAAAGACTCTTCGAGACTCTGGTTTGATCACGACGATCAGCAGGTAGGCCCATATTTATGGGTTGCGAATGAATCTGACCGTCTCCTACTACTTCCGATTCTGCACCGCCAAGGTCGCATTGCCGAGCAGGGGACAGTGCCGTTGGAATAGGAAAAAGACTGTGTGGATTAAGCTGAAGGTGAAAGAGACATATATGGTGATATTGTCTCTGAATTCCAGAGGATGGGGTAACAAAAAACATACTCCCATCCGATCTGTGGACAATGGCAGCGGTCTTTTTTGAAAGCCACGCTCGGCGGCGTAAAGGTGCTTTCGACCGGATCATTTTATATCGGTCGGTTTGTCTCGGTAAGGGTCTCGAAACGATTAGAGATGTTCGGAGTCACCACCAAGCATTTGTGGGATGTCTGGAACCCGTTCGAATTCCACTTTATACCTCGGTCAAATCGAAGCACAAAGCAGCGTTTGACATGGGTACTAAAGATAAGGAAATCGTCCCTCTTTAGCATCCTATCTCTAGAATGACTCTCGTACGCCCTGGATAAGGTCGTCCACTATCCAAAGTTTCTGAGTAAGAGGTGAAGGTACGTATTGGGAAGCCCTTTAATCAGACACCCAATCCCGCCCGCGTTTAGCGGCCTCTACTGATCGATCTTGGTTGGTTGAATGCAAAAGTTGATAAAACGGTTTAAATGCATGAATGCGCATCCAATGATTTAAACCTAACATGTGAGAGCTTTCTAAGTCGGTTGATTTAATCCAAGTATCAAGTATAAGATGTCGAGTTGGATTAATGGTTGATTTGTATGCAAGAGGGAAATTAAACATCCATTTACCGTATTAGGTTTAGGGTGCATAACATGATCCATTTGTCTTAGTAAGGCATTTTGCAAATATGGTCTTGAATAATCGAATAGTCATCTGATCCGTCCTATATCCGGGCTAACTGGAGTCGGGATCGTCCTAGACTAATGCTGGAAGGGAACAGGCCCTGTACCAGACGGCTATAAGAGGCGCGAGCCAGTCGGCGGTGTAAGGGGCCTCCCTCTGGTTTTGAAAATGAGAAATGGGGAGCCTGTTTAGGCGCGGGTTAGCCCACGGTTTATGTGCCGTGTTCTGACCTTTTAGAAAACATTATAAAACGTGTTGAAAATGGGTATTTGAACCCGGTTTGATTTTCAAAGGGTCGTTTAGACCGCATTTGTTGATTTGAAGAACTAGACTCAAATAATCATCATTATTTGATAATATTCGGTGTCGGGTTCGATTTGACAAACTTGACATGAATAGTTTTGAAAAATGATTATGGACTAATTGTTTTAAGTCCATTTTGAATGTAATTAGTCGATACTCATCATCGTACCCGGGTTAAAATCCGGCATGGTATGTAGAACCAAGGATGATTTTATGTTGGTGACTAATATGTTTGTTTGGAAATGTAAAGAAATGAAATAAAAGGCTTTAAAATACCTTCTAAATGTCATTAACCAAATATTATCACCGAAACACGGATTTAACCGTCATGGTATGAAGAACCAAGGGTGAAAAATGCTTTATGGTTAAAACATGTGAGATTAAATAAAAACGGTTCGAAAATACTTGAAATGGTAAAAACCGATTACAAATATGAAAAACGGATTAAAGGGAAATGACGAGAACAAACACGGTTGATCTCTGGTCAGAATACCCCATTTAGGCGCGAGCCAGTTGGTGACCTAAGGGGCTTCTGCCTCAGACCAAAAATCAGTTTTGGCTCGTTTATTCCATGTTTTAGTTCATGTTATGCATGTTTTAGCATGTTAGAGTCATGAAACAAATGAAAACATAATAAAAGAGGATTTTTACACCCTCATACTTACATGTTTCGTTATGGCGAGTGACCGACGTAAGTGTAACAACTCGTTTGATCGGAAAAAACTCGGTTTAAAACCGTTTTGGTAAGTAAAAGAGTGTTTTAAAAGTTTAGTGATGGTGTAGTGGTCGAAGTGGTAGGTCAAGTGGTTTAATGCACGATAACAGTACCAAACAATGTGTAAGGCTCGTGTTTACGATCGGTAGGTCGTAAATACGCGTCGGATTGTGACTTTAGAAGTCGAGTCGAGAATTTTAAGGGAGAAAAGAGGGGGCGGACACTCGCGTAACTCTCAAATGGGTGGCATTTGAGGGGTATTTATAGGAGAATGAGTGGTTGTGTGAGTTTTGAGCGACGTGGCCATTTAGGCTGCTCAAAGAGGCGCGAGCCACGTCGCGGGTCTTCGAGCTGTGTTGTCGCTTTCACAACAAACGCAATCATGATTTGTTCTATCCTAGGATTTGTAGTCATATGTTTGGTACTTGACCATTCATAAATCCGGGAAATCTTAGCATAGAAGGTTTGAAATGTTTGTTTTTTTGTGGTTGACTCGGTTTGACTCGTTGTTGGAGTCGGGATTTGAATTTTTGAGTCGGTTTTTGGTCTGGTGTCGGTTTTGACTCTAGTTAGTGTCATTGTGACCCCGTCGCCATGCATTAAACACTCCAGGTATTTTTGAAATGTTTTATTTTCGAAATCGTTTTAAGTTTTCCGACGTAAAGTTGTACACAAACTGTCGATCAAACGCCGCGATTCCAAAACATGTTGTAGTCCGATAATCATCGGGTGTTTGTTGGAGTCTCAGCAGATACTGGGTATCTACACACGTTTGTCAACGCTTGTTTTACGCGATTTTTTTTCTTTAGCTTGATATTTTAATGGACTCCTAAAAACCTAAGTCATTATAATAAAAGTTTGATATTTTTCTGGTGATATTGTCTCTGAATTCCAGAGGATAGAGTAACAAAAAACATAAATAATTAAACTTTAATTCAAACCACCACCATAATACAAATACAACTTAAAATGTCGGATAATAATTAAAGACTTAATTATTAGAATCTGATGAAGTATTTGGATACTTATCATGAATTTCGGTATAGAGCAAGTCGTAGATCGGCCCTTCATTATCACCAGGAAGCGCAGGTGGAATGGCCTCTTTCTCCCATGACATAGGCACGGTGGTAATAATGTGATGCTTCCTGTAATGTTTAGTAGATGATGATAAAGATGGGCCGCAACCCATAGATAAGAGCCTTGCTGTTTATCATCCGAATAGAAGTCCTCTTTCCCCGCATCTTCCCCCGCAAATCTATCCCATAATTTTCTTGCCTGACGAAAACTATCATGGCAGTTGGCTTCGTCAAACACGATAAAAGCGAAGCCTACAAAACCTTGCTTGTTTGTAGACACAGGGTACACTTTTTTAACCGTGGTGAAACCAGAGTCATGAAGCATTTGCGTCAACCACCCAAAATTAGGGTTTAAACCCTTTCCATTCACACCATAATGAACCGGGAGATTATGAAGAATGCAAGTAAAAGGCTGTGCGTAACGAGAATGTGATTGTAGCACCGATACACAAGCCATATTTTTTTAGAGAGAAATTTAGAAAGAAATTAAAGAGTAAATGTTTGATAATTTAGAATTTGACCTAATAAATTATGAAGACATATTTATAGAATTATTTTGGTCAAATTGAATATTATTGGTCAAATTGAATATTTATTAAAGTTCTGATAAAGTTTTGAATGCAATAGTCAAACTGAAAAATCTAATCAAATACTGACAACGGTTGAATTGAAAAACCGTTATTTCATAATAGAAAATAATAACGGTTACAAAAAATCCGTAGCTATAACATAACAACGGGTAACAAAAACCATTACTAGTGTTCATTTAGTAACGGTTTTCGAAATACCAATATCTTAAACTGGTAACCATTTTCTAACAACTGTTGATAAGAGTGATTCTATAACGAGTTTTTGGAAACCGTTAAACGTTTTTGACAACGGTTTGTTAAGCAGCCGTTGTCAAATTATAATAACAACGGTTTTCGAGGGAAACCGTTATTCCTATTAGCGCGGTCTAGGTTTCCGCCAATATTTGGAAAACGGTAATCTAAGTGTCGTTATTAAATGCATTAAACCGTTGTGATACGCTCCTTATTGATTGCCAGATTTGGCGTAGTGTTACATGGTAGATTAAAAAAAAGAAAAAAAATTAAAAATAGAACACAAAAAGACAAAGTAGTAATCACTAATCACCTATATTATGTAAACTTTCATCTCCCTAGCATTAATTCACCTCATAATCACAATATTTATCTCTCTTTAATGCAAAACTTTCACATTCTATAATTATGAAAATACAACACATTTTATGTATAAAAGGAGATCAATTGAAAAGAACTCTAACATGTTCTTAGCAAAAAAAAAAAAAATTGATCGTTAAGTTTCTCCTTTTTATGATTTACTCCATTTTCATTACAAGAATATTTAATTTACATATTCTATAAGATTTTTCAGGGCTTTCCGTTGAAGAGATAAGAGGAAAAATAGAAGAATATGACAAGCATTTGTATTGTATAGTTCGTTCTTGGCGTTGTTGAATGTTGATGAAGTCATTTGATATCGTCAATGATCGAATATGACTATCTTTTATGGTGGAGGGAGCTCAAGCTTTGGTGAACAAACTCTAGTATCTTAACCAAATTATAATCTTAATTTTTTAGTCTCACATCTTTAATATTGATAGAATGGTTTTGTGAAAATTTTAATGTATTCATAATTGATAATGTGTAGTGAATTTTTTTGAATTGTATTAAAGTACAATAGATTACAATTGCATCGACCAAAGCAGCTTTAGTGTAATTTGTAAGTATAGCATTCTCTTATATTTTTAACGAAGTTGGTTAAAAGTGTAGCATGTCTTTTAATTTCGAATTTTTAATGTGAGAATATTTCATGAATATCTAAATGATTTTATCTATTATGCCCATCCCGTTTATTTTTTTTTTCATTTGATTAATAGGTTAAGAAAAATGAGTGAAAAATATTTTTAAAGATTAAATATCATTAATTATTTTCAAACTTACAACTATGGTAATACTACTTACTACTTTCATAATATTATCATTTTAATAAAGTTGTAAACTAAGAAAAGTATTATACCGATGTCGAGCAAAAATGATATCACTACACTATATCAGTCAAATAAGAATAATAAAAAACATGATTCAATAACCATTAAAGAAGAGTTAGAGAAGTCCCGTGATTTTCACGGGAAACTAAACTAGTTAAGATATTATATGAGTAACATGGTAAGTAGACGTAATACCACATGAATGTAATGTGGAACTACTTAATTGGACATTGAGAATTGTGATATAAAATTAACCGTGTTAATTGAATAGACAATAAGTCCGTTTGCCTATACTTTTTACTTTTAATTTGTTTCTCATAAATTTTCATTAGTAACCGTGCCAGTTTCACGTTAACTCCACTAATGGTGGGCCAGGTTTTTTTTTTTGTATTAATTTTTGTTTTTTTTTTCATTGCAATATAAGTTTTGTTATTTCATAGGATAACGTGGTTTTAGAAGAGTATCCTTGATACTCTTTATGTTATCCTTGTATTATGGTATTTTAATTTACTACGTCATATGAAAAAACTATGTTCTTTTATTTTTTTTAAGCTCTTTTTATATGTAGCCAATTCATTAAAACTAACGGGTAAAATTATACAACAATATTGCACAATTAAATTAATACGATGTAGTAACAATAAAATAGTAAAAGCTTATTTATATATTCAATTATTTTTTTGCGAGAAAACTTATTTTAATATAAAATCTTAAATTTAAAATTTAGAATTTACTTTGATGTTTATTTTTTATTTAAATCTTTAATTTACTTTAAAGTTAAAAAAGATAAATGTTAATATTTGTGGTGTTCGAGTCTGTATTTAGTTCTACAAATTGCTTAAACCTTTACTTTTATTTTTATTTTTTTTAAATAACAAACACTCTGACAACCTAAAATTATGGTGTTATTTAGTTCTTTGTTTTTTTTCTCCTTTATTAATTTTTTTGTCTCTTATTAATAATAATGACTTGGTGATCTGGAGTGGGGTTGTGTAGATAATTGAAAATATTGATGTGGCATAGAGGTAGGTGATTAGTTTATCTTTTTACTAGTTTTAAACCCGTGCAAATTGCAAGGGTTGATGTTTTAAATTTTGTTCTTATAAAAACTATATATATTTAAGATGTAATTTAAAATTAATTAATTATCTCTTTTTTGAAGTTAATTATAGTGATAAGCAAATTTTTAAAATAAAATAATAAAACATCTATATATGACCCGTGCATTAAGGTCTATTAGCTTTTACTTTTAGTACAAAGTTTTAATTAGTGAAATATGACAAAATGAAAAATTTGACCCGTGCCCGTTTAAAATGAAAAATTTGACCCGTTTTTCTTTTACTGCAAATTATTAATTAGTGAAATATGACAAAATGAAAATGGTGACTTATGACAGTAGACCTGGTGAACAGATCCGGTCGTGTCGTGTTCATTTCTGTGTCAACTTTAAACGGATCATTACTACCCTAACCCTAACCCGACCCAATTACATAAACAGGTCATTTGTCTCAACCCTAACCCAACCCATTTAATTTTTCTATAACTGATGTGACCATAATTAGAGCATATTTAGTCCCCGAATTAGCCTTGTTCCCATGCTTTTTAGTGCATATTTGGGTCATTTATTGTCTTTAGTTCTTTGTTTTGCATATTCTTTGAGGTTTTGTGTCCTTGGTAAGAAAGGAGTGCAAACCTTGCATTTTCATGGCAAAATGAGACTAAATTGATTGAATCCAATGACCAAGCATCAAGGAGAGACAAGATTAGAAGGCCTTTGTACATATTATAGTAGTTGGGCAATGATGAGGAAAGATCCTTGCATCCCCAAGGAAATCCCCAAGGATTTTATGAAGAAAAGGGAAGAAAAGAAGAAGAAACAAGGCTGAGCAGCAATCCGTGCGGATTGTCCTGAAGACGCCTGTCCCCAGCACCACAATCCGTGCGTTTTCCATACAAGACGCCCGGGCAGCAGCTACCAGAAGACGTCCGTCTTCTCCCAAAGACGCCCGGGCAGAGACTCACGAATCCGGCCGTCCCGAGCCTAAGACGCACGGATTCCAAGACAGCGCAAATTCGTTTCTACAAGCTTCAAGAAATATGCCCATCCTTCATAAAATACCGGCGTTTCCTTAAGTAGGGACTTAATCGTCATTTAAGCCCTTAGTTAACCCTAATGCATCCACCTAATTTCCACTATAAATACACCATTAGTCTAATTGGAAGAGATATGTTCTTCTTATCAATTCTTAGAGTAGTTAATATCAATCAAATCTCTCTTTAGTTTTGTAATCAACAATTAATCAAGTTTTAATACAAGTTTTATTTCCTTAATCTCTCTTTTGTTCATCCTTTATTTTGGGTAATTGAAGATTATTTGGGTTATTATTGGGAGATTGACAACCTCTCAATCAAGCATCAAGTACTTCTTTTATTCTTTGCTTTATTATTGGAATCATTAGTAGGTATAATTGTCTTAATCCCTTTTTAATTATTGCTAATTACTTTCATTTTTTCATCATGTTTCACTTTGTTGGTATGATTGACAACCTTGCTAGCATGTTCAACATGATAATGAGTGAGTAGTTCCATAGCTACGGTTAATGGGTAATTAGGGGAAACCAACATGGGGAATGATTCATGCTTAAATTAATATGCTTTCATGGTGTATTTGCTTGCTTGTTTTGATCTCAACTCATGCACATGTTATGTTTGATGAAATGCGAGCCTATGAATCCTTGCATTTTTTACCCATCACCTACCTTTTCAATGAGACTTGTAAGATATAAACCAACTCGAGTCTCATTAGACCATGCATGTTGTTGAGTAGGGAAGACTAAGTCGACTTGTAGGTGTTGTACAATCTAATCGATTCAGCTCCGGGACCCAAACTTTCCTAGGATTGTAAGATATAACCCAACTCAATCCATCACAACAATAATTGCTTGCTTATAATTTGAGAACATGTTTGTATGATCAATTCCCATGAATCCCCTATGACCCCATGACACCCTAGTGCTTTTTATCAATTGTTTACAACCCTTTCAATTCATCTTGCTTATTTACTTTCATTGCTATTTAGTTTAGTGACCTTCTACATCAACCCAAATTGTGACACTCCTAAGACACCACTAGTCTCAATAGAAATCTCATTTCAATTCCCGTCCCTTGGGATCCGACCTTTACTTGCCTCTTTACTAATTGTAGAGTTGTTTGTGAAGCTATAAATTGTGTTTTGGTCTAGGTGCTCCTAACGACAAGTTACCGAAAAGATTTAGTCCCGACCAAAAAATGGCGCCGTTGCCGGGGACGGTGTTATCTTGATTTAGATTTCCTTATATTGTTATTAGTTGTGTCTTTCTTTGCCTTGGGGAAGTAAAACTGCTCAAGGTTTGTTCTAATTGTTTTCAAGTTGTTTGATATTTTGCATGTCTAGAAGATCACAAGGTGATTTGTTACCTTTTGATCGTGAAATTGAAAGAACTTTGACAACTAATAGAAGACTTGCTAGGAGAAATTTGATAGGTATTAGTGAGGTTGTAGATATTCAACCAACTATTGAGTTCATCAACCCTTTTGCAAGAGAAGGTGAGGAGAACCCAACACAAAATACAACACAAAATCAACCCACAATGCCTAAGTTTTCATCACATTCCGTACCCACCGAGGAGAACCTACCCAATGGTACTCCCACACCACAACATTTGACCGGAAATTTCATTGCTAAATCCGCATTTATCCAATTAGTCGAAAGGAGCCAATTTGGGGGGATGCCTAGTGAAGACCCTCACTCTCATATGGAGACCTTTTGTGACTATTGTGATGCGATTTCTCAAACCGGTGTAACTCAAGACCAAATTCGATGGGTCTTATTTCCTTTTTCTCTAATTGGCACCGCGAAACAATGGTTGAAGGGCCTTGATAAGACCACTCTCGGAATTGATTCTTAGAAGAAGTTGGCTCTAGCCTTCTACAAAAAATTCTACCCACCGGAAAAGACTAACATGCTAAGAGCTCAAATTACGGGTTTTAAGCAAAGGGATGAAGAATCTTTGTATGAAGCTTGGGAGCGGTTCAAAGGAATTTGTCGCTCATGTCCTCACCATGGACTTAGCGAGTGGTTCTTGGTACAACAATTTTGGAACGGTCTATATGAAGATTCAAGGAACATTCTCAACATGGGATCAAATGGAATGTTCACCGAAGTTGATGACAATCAAACTTGGAACAAAATTGAGGAAATGGCGGTCCATAACTCACAATATAGTAGACCTCGCAAGGCTACTAGAGGAGGAAAACATGAAGTGGACTCCGTTACTCAATTGGGTGCTCAACTTAGTGCTCATATTGATACCATCAATTTGAAGTTTGAAAAAGCTATGGCTAGACTTGAAGAAGCCTCAAAATCACCAAAGCATCATGTTAATGCCATGACGGCATCCTCATCAATCCCAAATGGGATATGTGAGAATTGTGGAACTTTGGGACATGACTCAAGTGAATGTAGGGGAACAAATGAACAAGTGAATGCTTTCCAAGCATACAAGAGTGGTACCCCTTATTCCAACTATTACAATGAAAACACCAAATTCCATCCAAATCTCTCATACAAAAGCCAAAATGTTCAAAACCCTCAAACAACATACACCCCACCTCCCATGAGAAACCAAAATCAAAGACCCTTTTACAACCAAAACCAAGGTTACCAAAATCAAAATCCATACAATCAACAAAATGACCAAGGTTTTGATGTTCAAAAAGCGGTCCTTCAAATGCAAAAGAATCAACAAGAATTTTTCACTCAAATGCAAAAAGATAGTCAAGCAAAGGAAACCACCATCAACAACATCCTAGCTCACACCAAAATGTTGGAAACCCAATTGACTCAACTAGCATCTTCAAGCTCACAAAGACAAAAGGGGCAATTACCACCTCAAAGTAATCCCCCAAGACATGAAACGTTAGTGCCATTCACTTGAGAAGTGGTACAAGGTATGAAGCAATCAAGAAGCAAGTTGAGGATGAAGTTGTGGAAGCTAGTGATAAGGAAGAAATTGTGCAAAACTCCAAAGATGGAGAATCATCAAAAGAAGAAATTTCAAAGAAAAATGAAGACAAGGTCAAGGAGAAGGAGCCCATTGTGATTAGACTTCCTTTTCCAAGTCGTCAAGCCAAGCCCAAATTTGATGACCAACTTGGAAAGTTTATGGAAATTGTGAAGAATTTAGAAGTCTCAATTCCTTTCACGGAATTAATCAATCACGTGCCGGCCTATGCGAAATACATGAAAGACATCCTCACAAAGAAGAAGTCGATCCGGAAGCTTGAGACTATCGTCTTCACTAAGATGAGTAGTGCAATACTTCAAGGGAGTTCACCTCAAAAACTCAAAGATCCGGGAAGCTTCTCAATACCGTGTACCATTGGCGACACCACGATCAACAAAGCCTTATGTGATCTAGGGGTTAGTGTGAGTGTTATGCCGTACTCGGTGAGTAAAAGGTTGGGGATGGGAGAGCTTAAATGCACCAATATCACACTCCAAATGGCCGATAGATCGACGAAGACACCATTAGGGATATGGGAAGATGTTCCGTGCATTTTGGGAAATTTTTCATCCCGGTGGACTTTGTCATTGTTGATATGGAAGAAGATTCCAACATTCCAATCATTCTAGGAAGACCTTTCTTACACACCGCGGGTGCGGTGATTGATGTGAAACATGGAGAGCTTACTCTAGAAGTGGGAGATGAGAGTATAACTTTTAATCTTGACAAGACTATGAGAGCTCCCCGTTTACATGAACCATGTTTTATGATTGATCATTATAGCCGGAAGGATGATAGGAAGAAGTCGGAACTCCAATGGAAGAAGAAAATTGAAGATGCTCCATTCAAAGAGCAAGTGAATTGTAACAAAGAGAGCTTGCAAAGCTCACCAAAGTCAAGCAATGAAGAAGATGGCCTCATTGGCCGAAACAAGATAATGGGAGAGTTGTCTCTATCAACTCAAGAGATCTTTAGTGATCAAATAGATGAAGTTTGTGGTCTTTGGGACGATGAGTTTGAAGGGATTTTCAATCCCTACATTGGTAATGCTATCGATCAAGACCGACAACAAGGGCAAAGATCTATTGAAGAACTTTATCACGACAATGAACAAGCTTTTGATTACTTTTTCAAGGTGTTGAGCAACATCAACAACACCTTGGACATGCCCCCTTGACATCTCATCAAGAATGAGAGTTTGGTGGAGTCCTCCCTAAACCATCATTTGTAAATATTTCTAACTCCCTAACTCGCATTTTAATTCTTAATTTGCATTTTTGTCATTTTTGGATTTTTATGCCTTGATCAAGATAATTATCATTTTTGAGAGAAGTGAGGGAGGGACTAATGATTTCAATTGATGTGTAGTGCTTTAGCTTAGTGTGGGGATAGCAATTGCCTAGGCTATTCATGCCTTAGTAGTGTCCCCACAATGAAGAACACGAGATTTTGAAGAAGAATGAAAAATGACAAGGGATATGCAAAGTACACGGATGGAACTGAATCCGGGTAAAAGGGGTAGAATCCGAGCGGTTTCAAGAGAATCCGCTCGTCTTCAGGCAATCCGGGCATATTGTGCAGAAGACGCCCGTCCTTCTGAGCTGAATTTTTGAAATTTTGTGACTGTTAACGAATCCGGGCGGCCTTCAGTAAAATCCGCCCGTCTTCGTAAAGACGACCGTCCTGCAAGAGAAGGCGCCCGTCTTTTTGGCTGAGGAAAACAAGAAAAATCCCTGTAAAGGAATCCGCCCGTCTTCTTTGAAAGACGTCCGTCCCGCCTTTTCAAATCCGTCCGTCTTTGCTGCAATCCGCCCGTCTTTAGGCGAGAATTCCTGAAGCCCATCCAGACAGAATCCGGGCGTCCCGAAGGAAAGCCGCCCGTCTTCCCCCTGCATTTCAAATTTTTCGGGTTTATTATAAACCCCATCCCACATTTATTTCCTCATTCCTTCATTCAAAACACTACCCATAAACCCCATAACTCCAAAACCCTCATCCTCTCCATCACAAAAACAAGATTCCTCAACAACATTCACCAAAATCAAATCAAAACATCCTTTTAACAACAAATTAATCACTCCTCTTTCAACAAAAATCAAAACCAAGCACAAAATCTTCAACCCTTGAGTCGATTTTTGAATTCATAAAGGCAAAGCCTTTTATCTTTAAATCGATTTGGGTACACTAGAAATTGAAGATTTTCACTCTTTTCTTGGTTTATTGATCAGTGGCAAAGACAAAGGGAGCAACAAAGGCAAAGGCACCAAAGGCAAAGGCACTCTCATCAAGACAAAAGATTCTTCAAGCAAAGAAAGTATTGGCTATGGTGGTAGCTAGACCAAACTTGGAAGTGCAACAACAACAACCTCCCATGGAAGCAACAACATCTACTACTCCGGAAATTGCTCAACTTTCGAATTATCCGGAGGTAATTTTCATTTCCAAATCCCATAGGGACACTTTTGCTAAGTTTGCTAGAAAATAATTTCTATCCACCAAGTTTATTTGTGAAGATTCCTTAGATAAGTTGGGTGTCCTGGAGCAAACTAGAGCCTTCTTTAAAGCCATGGGGTTGGAGAAATTGTTTACAACAAAAGAATTGACATACCCCTCCCTTACCTTAGAATTTTTGAGTTCTTTGAAAGTTAACAAGGTTGAGACTATGGAAACCATCGATTTTCGCCTAGCTAATGTTAGTAGGCGCATCTCCTTTGAGGAAATGGGTAAAGCTTTGGGTCTTAGTGATTCACCGAGTTATTTCAAGAATGTTGGCAAATATGACCCCGACCCTCTTTGGGAGGCGATTTCCGGAAGGAAATTTGAGAACTTTCATGCAAGTCGCGCTCTATTAGTCCACCATCCGGGCATTAGAGTGTGGCATAAGGTTGTAGGAAACACCATCATTGCAAGAAAAGACACCAACCATTTCACCCAACTCGATTTTGTTCTTCTTGAGTCGGCCTTAACATTGGAAGGGAATTCACCAAGCCTTTCAACTCTCTAAGGCTTTTGGTGGATAGATGGCTAAATGTTGATTGTGGGAAGTAAGGCACTACCGTTATTGTGAATGGAGGTCTAGTCACTATTTTAGCTAAATACTTTGATCCGAACTTCAACAAGGATAGCAAGTATGTGGCGAAAAAGGGTGGTCATCTCATTGATATTGATACTATGATAAACAAGTACAAGTGGGTCTCTCATAACCCTCTTGACACCAAGTACGGGTGGCTCACTAGTGAGGCTAGATCTTTTACTTTGCCTTCGAAGATTTGTCGTTTAAGTGTCCACCGGGCCAACTATCTCCTTCCCCTTTCAAAAGAAGCCGAATACATTATCCGACAACAAAAGGGTGAAATTGAAATGCCCTCCTCTTCCATTGTCACACCACCCTATCCTTTCAAGTACCAAGAGTTCAAGCCCGAAGGTGTTGAAGCAAGCAAAGATTATTTGACTCTTCTTATGCAAGAGATGCACAAGCAAGCCTTCAAGGACCGGGAAGATGCTTACTTAGCCCAATATCCACCCCTCCTTCACTTAGCTAGGCAAGGACTACTTGACCCTTCATGTCCTTTGCCTAGTTGGGCGGATAGAGAAGTCTTCTTTCCGAGTGCATCTAGGGGTGAGTTTCCGGGTGATAATGAGGTTATCGGTGATGAAGAGGTTGATGATAACATTGATGAAGAAGCTAGTGAAGAAGGAGAAGAGGATGATGAGCAAGGTGAACAACAAAGTGAAGAGGGAAGTGGTGATGAGTCCACTTCTAGTGAGGAAGATGATGATAGTGATGATATGATGGAAGATTAGCAAGCTTTGGAGGCTCCTACCCTCTTGAGGTTTGTCTATTTCTCTCTTTGTTGTATTTTATTAATCTTGATCATTGTTGGAGTAGTCCTAGCACCATAGAGGACTAACACCTCGGCCCCATTGAGGTGCTCTCATTTTATTGTTCCCACTTTTAAAAATCCAAAATGACAAATTTAGTTTCATGCATTGCATCGTGTGTGCATGAACTACACCCAACCTTAGGACATTAGCAATAATGTCTAACTCGATTTGGGGAAGTACGTACATACACAACGGGAGGTAATCTAAATTATCCTCTCCGTCATAAACAAAAACCATGCATCATGTAGTGTAGATTAGTGTAGCTTGCATTTAGTGTAGAAATCATGCATCATGTTTGCATAATTTCCCATCATTTTGGCCATTGAGGACAATGCCCATATTAGTGTGGGGATGGGGAATTCTAACTTAACTTTTATTCAAAAATCCAAAAAATCGAAAAATTTCGAAAAACCATAAAAATTTGAAAATTGAAAAACCAAAAACAAGTTCATTTCCTTTGTAGTGTAGTCAAGTATATATTATTGTATATATTGTGTTTGTTCTATCCTTGTTCACATTGATCGACTACGATGTTTAGTTTTTTATTTAAATATAAAATCTTAAATTTAAAATCTTAAATATAAAAACAAGTTCATTTCCTTTGTAGTGTAGTCAAGTACTTATTTTAATATAAAATCTTAAATTTAAAATTTAGAATTTACTTTGATGTTTAGTTTTTTATTTAAATCTTTAATTTACTTTAAAGTTAAAAAAGATAAATGTTAATATTTGTGGTGTTCGAGTCTGTATTTAGTTCTACAAATTGCTTAAACCTTTACTTTTTTTTTATTATTTTTTTTAAATAACAAACACTCTGACAACCTAAAATTATGGTGTTATTTAGTTCTTTGTTTTTTTTTTCTCCTTTATTAATTTTTTTGTCTCTTATTAATAATAATGACTTGGTGATCTGGAGTGGGGTTGTGTTGATAATTGAAAATATTGATGTGGCATAGAGGTAGGTGATTAGTTTATCTTTTTACTAGTTTTAAACCCGTGCAAATTGCACGGGTTGCTGTTTTAAATTTTGTTCTTATAAAAACTATATATATTTAAGATGTAATTTAAAATTAATTAATTATCTCTTTTTTGAAGTTAATTATAGTGATAAGCAAATTTTTAAAATAAAATAATAAAACATCTATATATAACCCGTGCATTAAGGTCTATTAGCTTTTACTTTTAGTACAAAGTTTTAATTAGTGAAATATGACAAAATGAAAAATTTGACCCGTGCCCGTTTAAAATGAAAAATTTGACCCGTTTTTCTTTTATTACAAATTATTAATTAGTGAAATATGACAAAATGAAAATGGTGACTTATGACAAGAGACTGTAAATGCAGATCCTCGGTCGTGTCGTGTTCGTGTCTGTGTCAACTTTAAACGGATCATTACTACCCTAACCCTAACCCGACCCAATTACATAAACAGGTCATTTGTCTCAACCCTAACCCAACCCATTTAATTTTTCTATAACTGATGTGACCATAATTAGAGCATATTTAGTCCCTGAATTAGCCTTGTTCCCATGCTTTTTAGTGCATATTTGGGTCATTTATTGTCTTTAGTTCTTTGTTTTGCATATTCTTTGAGGTTTTGTGTCCTTGGTAGGAAAGGAGTGCAAACCTTGCATTTTCATGGCAAAATGAGACTAAATTGATTGAATCCAATGACCAAGCATCAAGGAGAGACAAGATTAGAAGGCCTTTGTACATATTATAGTAGTTGGGCAATGATGATGAAAGATCCTTGCATCCCCAAGGAAATCCCCAAGGATTTTATGAAGAAAAGGGAAGAAAAGAAGAAGAAACAAGGTGAGCAAAGAATCCGTGCGGATTGTCCTGAAGACGCCCGTCCCCAGCACCACAATCCGTGCGTCTTCCATACAAGACGCCCGGGCAGCAGCTACCAGAAGACGCCCGTCTTCTCCCAAAGACGTCCTGAGCCTAAGACGCACGGATTCCCAGACAGCGCAAATTCGTTTCTACAAGCTTCAAGAAAGATGCCCATCCTTCAGAAAATACCGGCGTTTCCTTAAGTAGGGACTTAATCGTCATTTAAGCCCTTAGTTAACCCTAATGCATTCACCTAATTTCCACTATAAATACACCATTAGTCTAATTGGAAGAGATATGTTCTTCTTATCAATTCTTAGAGTAGTTAATATCAATCAAATCTCTCTTTAGTTTTGTAATCAACAATTAATCAAGTTTTCATACAAGTTTTATTTCCTTAATCTCTCTTTTGTTCATCCTTTATTTTGGGTAATTGAAGATTATTTGGGTTATTATTGGGAGATTGACAACCTCTCAATCAAGCATCAAGTACTTCTTTTATTCTTTGCTTTATTATTGGAATCATTAGTAGGTATAATTCTCTTAATCCCTTTTTAATTATTGCTAATTACTTTCATTTGTTCATCATGTTTCACTTTGTTGGTATGATTGACAACCTTGCTAGCATGTTCAACATGATAATGAGTGAGTAGTTCCATAGCTAGGGTTAATGGGTAATTAGGGGAAACCAACATGGGGAATGATTCATGCTTAAATTAATATGCTTTCATGGTTTATTTGCTTGCTTGTTTTGATCTCAACTCATGCACATGTTATGTTTGATGAAATGCGAGCCTATGAATCCTTGCATTTTTTACCCATCACCTACCTTTTCAATGAGACTTGTACGATATAAACCAACTCGAGTCTCATTAGACCATGCATGTTGTTGAGTAGGGAAGACTAAGTCGACTTGTAGGTGTTGTACAATCTAATCGATTCGGCTCTGGGACCCAAACTTTCCTAGGATTGTAAGATATAACCCAACTCAATCCATCACAACAATAATTGCTTGCTTATAATTTGAGAACATGTTTGTATGATCAATTCCCATGAATCCCCTATGACCCCATGGCACCCTAGTGCTTTTTATCAATTGTTTACAACCCTTTCAATTCATCTTGCTTATTTACTTTCATTGCTATTTAGTTTAGTGACCTTCTACATCAACCCAAATTGTGACACCCCTAAGACACCACTAGTCTCAATAGAAATCTCATTTCAATTCCCGTCCCTTGGGATCCGACCTTTACTTGCCTCTTTACTAATTGTAGAGTTGTTTGTGAATCTATAAATTGTGTTTTGGTGCTCCTAACGACAAGTTACCGAAAAGATTTAGTCCCGACCAATAACTCAACCCGACTTGTTTAACCCATTTATCTTGTAACAAGTCATTTTTAACCCATTTAGCCCGTTTAACCCAATAAACTAATAAATAAGCTAAGTTTTATAGTCTTATTATTCAAAAAATGATGAATGAGAATGGTTATTTTTAAGTTATTTGGTTGGATTATTGATTGAACCCCAGGTATATTATGACACTTTTAAATAAATGGGTTATTCGTTTTGGGTTCGTGTCAACCCAATTATTTAAATGGGTCATAACCTCTCAACCCTAACCCGCTAACTTCGTGTCGGGTTCGTGTCGTGTTTTCCGGTCGTGTCAATTATTGCCACCTCTACTTATGAGGTGCACGCTTAAGATGAATGTTATTTTCGCGCTTTATATTTTAAGAAAGTTTGACAGAAACTGATGAATTATCTACTCTAAACATTGAACTAAAAAGAGTCGAGACGATATTATTTTGTCTTACATAGTGGTAACTCATTATTTATGGTGAATATTTAATGCTCTACTTTTATTCTTAATATAGAAATAAACAGAAATTCTTTTTTAAGACGGAGGTATTTGTGTTCAATCTTAGGATGGGTCAAATAAATGTCATATTACATAGCATGTTGCTTAGAAAATGCTGATAATTTTATATCTATTAGGATCATGCGATAGTATTTGACTTGTTTTAAAATTTAAAACGAATACTCCATTTTAAGCAAGACCTATTAAAAAAGGAAAAGTGAAAATTGGAAATAATACAGTTTGGACTTCTATAATTATTTAGGCTAGGCAAATAAATATGTGCTCATTTCGGCCCAAAAAATATGTCCATGATCAACATACTAATAAGGAAAACCTACTATATGAACTATAAACCAAGATTTTAGATTGTGTGCATTGTTCACACTCCACACGCAGCTCCCTTCCTCCCTTTCTTTCAACTCCACAGAATCTCATCGCTCTTTGCCTCTCCTCATTTTTTTTACCCAACTCCGTCTCTATCCTTTAATCACACATTTAATTTACTGAACCAAATTTTTAATTCATCTTTACGGCTTTACCGAAACAATTTTAACGTGTTATATGATACTCCGATAAATTAAAAAGGTTAGATGACATTATAATTTTTTTCTCCGTTTTTATTACTGCAAAAAAAAAAAAAAAAAAAATTGTACTTATGTTTTAGGGGATATACTAATTATTTTTCTCTTCATGTAAAAACTGTCTTTTTTAAAGATTTATTTTAGGAGTTAAAATTTTATTCTTCTTTTTGAGCTTATATAATAATTAAATTTGTTACATACTCCGTAGTATATTTTAAATTTGTAACTGCATTACAAACTATAATAGCGAAATTTTAAAATTTCTTAGTATATTTAAAATTTCTTAAGAAAAGAATTATATTTTTGTTTTCATTTCCTAATTTATTTGATTTGTACTGATAAAATTCAATTGAGATTTGCAGATAAGCTAAATAAAATAAAAATTCTAACTGCATTAGAAACTATAATGAGCAAATCTCAATTGAATTTTTTAACAGTGATTTTCGTGTATCAGAATCAAGTTAACATTAACAATGAGCAATTTACATAAAGCATAGTATATCAGATCAAATTGATTAATTGATTTTTCTGTATAAATGGTGAGGGATAAACGTGGGTGGGGATGGTATTTAAATAAATATAAAACATGTACTTTCAACCACAGGCTGACACATCAGCTCTGTGGTTGTTCGTTTAATAGATAGGATTATTATATATAGATTAAAATTTGGATTTCAATTTTAACATAGATTATACAACATCAAAATAAAAATAAAAATAATTTTTTTTGAGTTTGATTGTCAAACTCAGTTATACGACAAATAAAAATCATATTACGTCATTCTATATTTTACGTATTTTAATGTTATCCTCTCTTTTGTTGTATACCTCCTTAATTTTAATAAATTGGATACATAAAAAAAAAACTTAAAAATTAATGTCTTAACATAGTTTTTCATATAACGTCCTAAAATATTATTGTAGCATAAAAAAATCTATATATCGTACTATAATGACAATATAAAATACGCCATGTAACTCTTCTAAAGTCGTCTTACGCAAAAATTTAAATAAAATGCATTGTGATGAGAACAAAACACATTAAAGCAAAAAAAAAGCACATGCTACAACAAGTGATAAAAAAAACTCCAAAAATACATCATCGAACAAAAAAAATAATATTGCGTGAAGAGAAAAATATATAAATAAATAGAGATAATTAAACAAATGATGCATTGTATAGAGTTTTTTTTTTAAAAAATTAAACAAAAACGCATTACTCCACCACCAACACGCCCACCATCTCCTAGCCTACCGCCTACCACCAACCTATCAACCCCTTCCAAGCCACCATTAACCCGATTTGCCCCTCCTAAAAACATGCCAAATACCAGCTCTCTCGCCCATTGACCAAATGTTCATTATCATTGTACCTTTCTCATCGACACGCGTGACTTTAACCCAACTACCGTCAATCAAAGAAAACCTTAAAAACCTAGTTCCTAAATAAAACGAATACTAGAAACGGAAAAGAAAAACACTAATATGATCATTAGTTTCTAAGAAACAAATCAAATACATTTTCTATAATCAAATTAGGTTTTAGATAATTGAGTTTATTGTTTTTTCTAAAGGTAAAAGTATGGAAATGAAAAGTGTATTAGATACATAAACACATACATTATGTTAGTTAATATAAATATTATTCGTAATATTATCAAATTTATATAGTGATAGTCCTAAAAGATGACACTATAATTGCTTATACAACAACACACTTTCAAACTTTATTACCGAGTATATAGGAAAACATTGGTCAATGATAAAAATAGGGTTATGCTCATTTATGGATAAGATTTACTCAATCATTTACAAGAATGATCATATTACTCTTCTCATTTAACCATCCCTTTTTTTTTTCACAAATCTGTTCTAAAAAACCCTCTTAATTTGCTCCCTCCAACTATCAACCATCAACCACCACCACCCCTTCCCCTACCCCACCATCCCCTCCCCAGCTCGCTGGCTGCCGGACCGGTCGGCCAGACCCCACCGCCCCCACCCACCCAGACACCACAGTCCCACACTCGCCTCACCAAGACGCGCCTATGTACCCATCCAACCGCCCCTCTCTCGCCTCTTTGCACAGCCTACAACCACCGTCTCCATTGCCGCCCCTGAATTTCAGTCACCATACGAACCTCCGCCCCCTCCCCTACCACCTAACCACCCTTTACAATAACCCCATAACCTCTAATTTTCATATAACCCTCGACCACCCTGCCACCTGCCCACCTCGACCCCTGCCCCTTGCACAACACGACCACCACGTAGAACACCCCTCTCGCACACGTCTGACCAACTAGGGCACCTCCCCTCCTTGAACGATGGCCTGCCTGCGATGCCTCCACCCACCAGACGCCATCATCTGCCCCCTCCCATGCCACCCCACTCCCCATCAGTGTGAATTTTCATACCCCTAATTTTATTTATTCCAATTCAATTTACATCTACCTATCTTGCTATAAAAATGTTGTTGCATAATTAAGTAATGAAGTTAGAATTAGGGATTGTTAATTGCTTAATATGAGAATTAGATTCATAAATGATTAATTGGTGAGGATGTGATTAATTTTTTTAGAAGGAGGAAAGAAGAAAGGGTATTTTTTTAGGTAAGGGTAAGACATGGAAAATTTATGGAGAAAAATTCATGAAAGAGTAACTACTTAAAATAAGCTACGTAGGTATCAAATATTCATTTGACATGGTTAATTTTATATCACAATTTTTAACTTTGAAGCAAGTAGTTTTAGGTTACATTTGTACGTTATTACATCTACTTGCCCATCTAATATTATAATACTGTGAAATTGAAAATAGATATGTTTAACTTCTCGCCAAAATACGTGAACCACAAATCATGTGCAACATTTTTGCGCGTTAGTGGAGGCAATAAAGATGTCAATATGTACCAAACAAATGAGGTTACGTTATGCGTGTACTTACACAATTAATCCAAAACGCACCCGTAATTTTTACGGGTATAAAAACTAGTTAGTTTATACAACCGTGATCAGGTGTGCAAAATAAAATCAAATAAAATCGTGCAATTAAAAGACGGTCACTGGCCACCAATTCGGTCGGTTAGAGCCATTCGATTTAATTCGGGTCGGCTAGAGCGATTCGAAGACGATCACTGGCGGCCAATTGCCATGTGATAAGTTGTGACATAATAATACAATGGTCCTATTTATACCTTCGTTTAGGAATCACTAAAGAACAAACTCCCATCGTCATTGCTCTTGTCACCCAACACCATAATCTCCAAAAAAGCACCAATCACAATCTTTTATCCTTGGAGAACAAGCATAACAGAGATCAAAGCGTTGACTTGCAAACACATTTACACAGTTTTGTGGGCCATGGGCTTTCTTGAAGCCTAAGCCCATTCTTCTATAAATACAGGATTTAGCACTTGCCTCATTTTCATTCTTTTCTTAGAATTCTACCACTCGTTTCTGAAGAACTAAGTTTTGAAAGACTACAAGAAGCTCGCATAACTGAGAAACATGGCAACATTTGGTATGACAGAGATCTACGTGCTCCGAAAGCTCGAGAAAAAAAAAATGGAAGAGGAAAAGAAAAGGAAAAAACTCAAGAGTGCGACAAGGACAATCAAAGGAGAGAATGAGGATGGTATGACGATTTTGTCTTATGATGGTAATACTATGATGAAAAGTGGTTGCCTCTCAAGCTTGTATAACAAGATACGCCCTTCGTCTCTTTCGATTAAATAGAAGTGGCGGATCTTAAAGAAAACCACAAGTGAATCCCCGGGCTTGGATCTTAGACAAATAACGAAAGGCCGGACTGGATTTATACAGTATAATTATTAATACTTCAAATTATAAAGTTGAAGCTCAGCCCAAGCCTAACCATCCTAAGCGTCTCTATTGCTAGTAAGAAGAGCTGACTACCAATAATGAGCTTTAAGATGTGAATTGCCGACTCTATTCTTTTATCGGTGTGTTTTAATTGGCGTTTGATTTCTTAGATAACTCGGTCATCAGGTAGGCTGTAAGTTGTACCTGTGTCACACACGCTATGCATGTTTATGTTTGGAGTAACGGACTAAAATCTCCAAAAATGAATATGAAGTTCAACTCTATCTTCTTTCCTTAATAACAATCTACCATTTGTGCCAAAATCATGCAATTAGCAGGCTCACATTTCAGTTAGCAGGGTCACATACAATAATATTTTTACAGCATAATTGTACAAGAAAATTTGTAGGTTAAAACTTTGAATGCATGTTCGTTTGGCTGCAATTTTTAATGAGAGCGGTAAATCAAAACAAAATGTAAGCTTATTCATGTTCATTCCCCATTTACATGAAGCTACTACGAGGGTAAAATCATAGAGAGGAAAATACATTCTAAAGGAACTGTGACTAATTGAGTAATTGACTACCCTATACAAAACTGTTCATTCCAAATTACATAATGTTCTACCTAATATAATGTTCCTCTCAACCTAATCTAATTATATAGCTGCTTATTGCCCTTCTGAGTTTTCCGACACAAAAACAAAGAAAATGTAATGAAAAAACACAACAAAAAGGAGATGAGGGTCTGAGAATGATTCAAAGAAAAGATGATTTACCCAAACTATGGGGGCTCCTAATGATCGGGAAACTATGATCCTGTCTGGCAATCAACACTCACATTAACGCTTAGATACTTCACTTTAAGCGGAGAATATATATGAGTCATTTGCACAATATAGCCCGAGTCCGACACTTAAAAACATATCGGTGGTGGTGTCTGATACTTCTAGCTGCGACTGAGTAGCATATAGCTCAAGGGGGCAGGATTTGAAGCTTGAAATTTTGGAAATAACTTACGCTGCCTCCTCATTGTTTTCAGAAGTTGAGCGTGCTTCACCAAGTTTTCTCAGTCTCATCTTCTCAACTTTCTTGGGCAAATGGGAGTGTAGAGACGGGTCATAAGTCGGACTGTGCAGTGGCCGGTACTCAGGAAACAGTCTACCATGTCTGTACTGGACCCCACATGCATTACAGAGTGTTTTCCGTCCTAGAGGACCCTCCCTCCATTGTGGAGTCTTTGTTGTCTCGCAGTGTGCGCACTTCTTAACTGCTCCATTAGAGCGATTAGGCAGTTTAAATTTCTTCCTCGATGTTGGTTTAAAATCTGGATCTGGATCTGAATCTAAATCTGAATCAAGCATATCACTAGGTTCCCAGGTCATATCTCGAATGACATTCGGCTTTTTAGCACGATGATGGTCTATCTCAGTATTCTCAGCCATTATAATTGCTTGGACCTCCCTCTTCTCATATGGTTCACAGCACTGATGCGTAGTCTGGGGCTCACTTTGCTGATCTTTCTGAACTGACACTGAGTCTCTTCGTGATCTCGAACATGTTTCTTTAACCCTATCTAGCACCGAGCTATGCAACGCTGGATCTAACTCAACAATGAGGGGGTTCTCTGGAGGGACTATGGACAAATCAGTGGTAGGACTGTCAAATCTTTGAGTTCTCTTGGGTTGGTAGTCGGCAGAAAGCAAACCTTTTTTGAACTGGAGACCACATGCATTACAAAGAGTCTTGCAACCTAAGGGGCCATCCCTCCATTGAGGGGTATTTCCAGATTCACAGTGCAAGCATTTCTTGCCTACATTCATTTGTGGCTTTACAATTCTCAACGGACGGGGGTAGGAAGAAAGCGAGCCTTTTCTGTACTGGATTCCACATGCATTGCAAAGGGTCTTACGTCCTAAGGGACCGTCCCTCCATTGTGGGGTGTTTGTAGAATCACAATGCACACATTTCTTGGCTACTTCTAGATGCGGCATAGTGTTTGGATTCGGATTTTTTCCAGCGGAATCCAACTGAAGCAAATCAGTAATTTTCCGTGTCCTAACCAGATTGTCTGTGCAAGAATCTATTGTTTCATCCAAAGCAAAGGATTCCATACTATTCGCTGAATTAAAGCGAGAATACTCCTTTGCAGGGTGCCGGTGTTTGCTCCGAGCACGTTTATTAGAGATGGATCTCCTTTGAAGGACAGATACAGGGCTAAAGGTGCGAGATTGGTTCTGGGAAGACTCGTTATTCAAGGCCGACGAGTTGCTTTCCACAGAGGTCAAACCTCCGCTAGTGAGAGAATTATGAGCACATTCTGACGATTTCAGATCCGCAATGTGTTCATTCGAATGCTGAGGCAATAGAGAAAAATGAATAAGATCCATGTACATTCGACAAGTACTCAAAAAAAAAAAAAAATCATAGTCACCAAAAACAATATCACAAATTAGAAAATAAAGTAGAAACTGGGTCATTAAACTGGATAACTACACAGTTTCTGATTCAATCACTTACTTTCGCAATCCAAATGTCAGGTAGCTGTGTTACCCTGACTCTTCGACGCGGTATCGTGTTTGACACGTGTCGCAGTTTTGGATACGACTATTTCGTGCGAGTTTTTCAGTTATTTGGTCTAAAGTGAAGTGTTTGTGTCGCGTCGGACACACGACACGGAAGCTAAGTGAAGGGTAGGAGTAATATACTCATCTAGTTTAATGGATAAAGTCAGGGACTTGAATTTGAAAACTCATCTACGTGAAAGCTGTCATTTGGCTCTATTTACATCCAAAAAAAGCAGACTTGTGAAGTTTCAATGCACTCAATTATAAATTAGGCTGAACATAATCTCTTTTACAAACTGAATTTTACGAGACAAATGTACAAACACTAGAAGATAAGCAAACAGCCTTAGAAAGTAAGAAGTGTTGTTTGTATTACATAAAACTTGCACACACTCAAGTGGTTATGAAGGTAAGAGTTAAAAGCACATATATCTAGTAGTCTACAGTACTGTTCCATCTCATGCTGAAGTAAAACTAGAAAAAACTCTGCTAACAACAAAGGGTCGGTGGTAAGAGATCGAAACATGAAAGATATACAGAAGAAACAGAATGATGCTCTTAGAGTAAAGAATTCAGAAACTGTTTAAAGATTTAGATGGATAAAAGCCCCCTAAAAGAACTTGGATGTTCAAACAGCATCGCTACAAGCCTTCAGAAGAAGGCTCAAACATAAAAGTTTGAAAGGGTAGAAGAGTATCTACCTAAACCTTCTAGAATGGATTCATGGAAAACTCACATAACTGACACACCAGAAACTATAACATGCTTTTTGGACTGAAATATGTTAGAAGCCTAACAGTAGAATGAGATTTGAATGATGATATAGAAGAATGGATATTAAGTTTAGAATTAAGCACGACAGTGGTTTGGCAAATGTTATTCATGGCATACAATATAACAGGATAAAACTCATATCAGATGATTGTATAATGTATATTACTACAGCGGACTCATTTTATATTTTTATATACTCTCTCGTTTCACAAATGATTTACTGACTTGTTTTGACGCATATCATTGTCTTATACAACAATAAGATCAATCCTTCTGGCATAGATTAACAAGTAGTAAATTTAACGAAGAACTGTCAGAAAGAGAGAAATGGATTCATAGAGCTGAAGAATGTACTCAGATTTATACGACTATAACAGCATGAAGTTTGAGCTGAGAATTATTCATTGGCTCATTGCAGCACATTATAAATTTAACTTACTAAGAAATACACCGGAGCTAAATACTTGAGCTTGGGGAAGATACGCAGTCTCACCCGTAAAACAAGACACACTTGCAAAAAGGCCATTTCGAAATTACTACAGAGTATCTACTTATCCTCATTTTCCATTGTACATTTACTACATCATCATCATTTCAGTTCCTCGAAAGCCCGTCCCCAACAGGCAACAGCAGGACAGAGGATGAATGTATGCAGCCTTACTCTTATCCAATTTAGGTAGTTTTTGTTTACCAACACATAGAGGAGGATGTTTGTAGATCTATAGTTACAATTTTTCAAAAAGCTCAACCTGATCTCCATAACTAGTAAATCTAGTGCAAACACATAACAAATCTGCAAAACCCTATGCACTAACATTACACACAACTCATAACAAAACAATGTAAAACAGAAATTAATCAGAAATCATAAAACATAAACTGAGAATTTGCAAGGCAAAGTCTGAAAACTCACAGAAGACTCAACATTCCATTGAATTCCTTCGCCATTAAATGCCATGGATTCCTGATTATCATCATGTTCAGCAAACCAAAGTTCACCATCCAACTTGCTATAATCACCTAACAATTGACCATACTGATTTACAATTTCATCATCAAATTCTTGCCCACATAAATTAAGGTCAATGGGTAATTTACAATTCCCTGAATTTGCAATACCCTTTTTTTCCGAATAATCCATTTTTGTAAATTTTGGAAGAATCAGGTGCAAAATGCCTACTTTTTATCATTAATAGGTAAGATTCAACTAAATGTTGCAGCAAATTAAATACTAATTCTGTAAATGGGAATTGTGCATGTTTGTGGAAAGCAATGGAATCTTGTAGTATTAAAATGTTTATTTACAGAAGTGGTCGATGGACTTGGATCAGATCTGATCTGAGCTAGGACAATGTAAGTTGTACAGTAAAAAATTTGTTCCTAAATTACAGCATCACAAATCTGGTCAGACAGTCTTTTTACCACCTACCCGAGGATTTGTTGGTGTTATTGAATTAACTGACAGGTTGGTCTAGTTTCGGAGAATTGATAATTTACCGCTTTTTACACGGTAAAAACCAAAAAGGCTACACATGCACGAGGTGTATGAAAAACTCGTACACAACCAATGACATCGCGACACGTGGTAAACTAGGGTTAATATCTATTGGTTAGTGTAGGGTTAGGTTAGTAATTTTAGATGTGTGGTTAACTTGTTAAGTTACTCTATATCAGGTCAAAACTCAAAAATGTTGTTGAAGAATTAAGAGGCTCAAACCCTTGACCTCTTAATGCATATCTACTTACTATTATCATTATGACACATCCATCTCTTTGTTAAATTTTGTAAATCTTTTGTTATATGTATGTGTAAAATCTGAGTGAAAATAATAATTATCTATAATAATTATTAAATATATACTTTTAGTTTATATTCAATGTAATGTATTTGCCGAGTTAATTAAATGTACTACAAAAAAAATTGAACAAAATATTTTATTTACTTGTAATAATTATTATTTGTACCTGTAGTTTACATTTAACTAGGTTTGCTGCCCGGCCTCGCCCGGGCTACATATATTCACCATTTAAATTTTATTTTTTATAAATCATAATTACGTTAGAATTTTTTAACACATACATTTACGATTTATAATATATTGTTCTATGCTATAACTTGAAATTACGATGAGATGCAAAATTTATCAACAAATTATGAGACACATTCACTTATTCTCCCGCTGTTGATATTATTACTTCCACGACATCTCCCTTGTTTATACTATTATGTTCACTACTACTTCGCTTACTATTGTATCTTTGACTATTCCCGCTATTTTTATAGTTAAATTCACTATTATCATTAATTTTATCAAACTTATATACGGAGTATTAAATAAATAAAATATTTTCTTAAATCAAATTGTTAGGTATTTTTTCATACTTTGTCCGTTGTTACTTGTTCCTACTGTTACTTATATAATTTGTTTCACTACTCCCGCCATCATTTTTTTTCACTACTCCCACATTTAATACCATTAAATTATTAATTTCACTATTATCATTCTTGCTACTATGACTTTCACTATTCTGGCATTTATTATTGTTACTCTTACCACTCAATTGTGTGATTACTTTCATATTTACTACATCAACTGTTGCTACAATTAATTTCACTATTTATTAAGTTATTTGCTAGTTACACAAATTATATAAAGCTTATATATTTAAATAAATTTATCAAATATTTGTTAAATTTTTTTCTTGCTTAATTTTATCATATTAAATTTTATATTAGTTATCATCTAAATGTATTACAGTTATATAATTAAATAAATACGAAATATTATACTAAAATAATATTAGTCTAATACTCCGTATGAAATGTTAGACTAAAATAAGTATTATATGGACCTATATTATAGATTTAATTCGACCTGTCAAATTTCGTCTCGACCCGATCCGACCCGTTTTTCCAGGATCAAGACCCGAAACTTTCGACCTAACGACCCGTTAGACTCGAACTCGAAATGACCCGTTATTTTAGGGTCGAGACCCTACCCGAACAGATCGACCTGTTGGCTCGGAGATAAATCAAGAATTTTATTAAAATATTAATATTTATATATTATATTTAAAAAAATAGTTAAAAAATTACTTTTTTTTTATTACTTAAAATAAAAAAACACAACTAAAAAGTCAATTTTATACTTTTATAATATTTAGTAACAAAATAATTATTAAAAAAACTTTATTTTAATAATTATGTCAATATAATTAATGTGAACATTGATTATGATTTAAATATTAATTTAAAATATTTTACATTTTTAAAAACATATATTTTTTGATTAAAAAAATCATTAAAAAAAGGCGTTATGTATATTGGAGATATATAAAATGTAACTATAGGTACAGTCTACAGATAATAATTACCATAAGTAAATAAAATATTTTGTCCAATTTTTTTCAAGTACATTTAACTAACTTAGCAAATACATTACATTAATAATAAACTAAAAGTATATATTTAATAGTTATTATAGATAATTATTATTTTAACTCAGATTTTACACATACATATAACAAAAAATCTACAAATTTAACAAAGAGATGAATGGGTCACAATGGTAATAATAGGTGGATATGCATCAAGACGTCATGGGTTCGAGCCTCTTGAACAACATTTTTGAGTTTTGACACTTCCTTAATCTAATTAACTAGAATAAGTAACAACTTAACTACACATGTAAATTTACTAACCTAACCCTAAACTAACCACCTAAGGTCAAGTCATAATTGCCACGTGTCACACTCTAATTAGTCGTGTATGGAAATTTCCATACACCTCGTGTATGTGTATCAACTTCCCGGTAAAAACTGACTGATGTTGATTGTTGTCAATTTGTTGATTTTTTTTCCAAGAAAAAGAACATATTTACATACCGCCTAGTCTTGTTATAGATGGATATAGCTAAAGACGGGCCAAATAGCTTGAAAGTGGTGACATTTTTGGCCCCCACCACCGCACTTGTTGCTTGTTCTATTAAGAATCTGGTATTATATTTGGCCCGTCTTTAGTTATAGACAGATATGTGCCGTCTATTATAAGATTTTGTGCTTACATACATAGGATCTTTTTTTTAAGGGTGTTCATTGCCATCCGTACTCTCTCCACACGCTTATTTTTAAAGGTGTTCATTCGTGGTTCGGTTCACCGAACCTCTAATTTAATTCCGTTCGCACACGGTTCGGTTCGGCAAAACTCTGAACCTAAACTGCACCGTTTCTAACGGTTATAAACGGTTCGGTTAACCACTTTAAACGGTTATTAGCGGTTCGGTTACGGCTAACCGATGGCTAACCGATAATCGTTCTACATATATTTTTTTTTTCAATTTTCGTTATTTTTTTCTAATAGTTTAATAAAATTTTCATTATATATTATACGCAACAATAAAGTTAATTACCTAAACTTTTGCATTAATCAATTTAAGAAATTTTGAATTTGGATACACTAAGAAAATTAAACGAAAGAAAAGTTTTTTTATATAATATTTAATTTTTTTGCTTACTTTTTTGTGAATGGTTCGGTTCGGTTAACCGGTTTTCTAAAACTGCGAACCTTAACCGAACCGTTTCCATAATAAAGTCAATGAAGCGGTTCGGTTAACCGAACCTTAAAAATGCATGGTTTTTCGGTTTTTTGGTTCGGTTATTGCAGTTCGGTTTATTCTGAATACCCCTACTTATTTTCACCCCATTTGCTTTTGGAAGGTCAGAGTTTCGAACTTTAATCGTAAATAAGTTGGAGAATAAAAATTATTAGATTATAAAACAAAAACATTTACACTTATTTTCAAGAAAAAAAAGTAACATATAAACGTCAAAAAATACGGTCAAAGTGTCGTCTTGGAGACCGCAATAAAGCAAATGGGGTGAAAACAGATGTGTGGAGTATAAGAGAATGGTAGTTATCTAAGTACACAAATTCTCATTATAGACGGGCATATTTGTCTATAGTAAGAGATGGGTTGGATCCCTCTCACAAAGAGGCAAGTGGGAGGGCAAGTGGAAAACCAAGTGGGTTACCATTTGGCCTCCCACTTACTATGTGAGAGGGATCCGACTCGTCTCTCATTATAGACGGATATCCCCCGTCTATAATAAGACTTGCTGATCTAAGTAATAGTAAAAATTTCGTCTTGGATCGTTATAGGGATTATATGATAAGAGTAGTTGTCTAGGTAGTACTCCGTAGTAAAATGTTCATATTATCATCAAGGGATAGTATTTGAATCTTTTTTACCATTGAAACGGATATTATTATCTTAGGTAAGACTCGCAGTAGTTTTTATGTTTTGAAGGGTGAAAACCATATTAACTGAGTATATTTTAGCCTATAAAAAATTGCGAAATTCTACGGTTTATCCTTGAGTTTCTCGGTTTTCTATGCTTTACCCCTGAACTTTTGAAATTTTATGATGTACCCATGGCCTCTATACATTAGTCTATACCATTACCTTATTTATTGTCTTGGTTAACTTAGTTTCTTAATTGATCTAGTAAATCCTCTATTTACCATTCCATTTACTCGATAATCTACTTATTTACATATTAGTTCGCCGAATTACATATAATCCGCCAAATAGTATACAAATCTAACTAGAATTTTATCAAATTAAATCTCCACTATCATTTCATACTTCTTAATGGGGGTTAATAGTAGTTTGCTCTTATTAAAATTAAAGTCATTTGTGATGCTTCTCAAACAGGATGGTTATACAAGATTAATAAGTTAGAATAAAGGTCAAAGTACGATTATTTTTCTTTGAAGGAAAAGATTAATTCATTAATAAAACGCCAAACGGCACTTACAAAAGATAGGTATAATTGAAAACAATTCTAATAGAAACCAAAGAACAAATTTCTCCTGTAAAACTACGGATCTCAAAACATCATATGACAATTCGGCTCGTCCTTGTATCGCTCTCTTCATGTAGCTTTTAAGGGGATCCTTCGTTTGATTCATTGATGGAGAAAATTTATCTTCTACTGGCACCATAGATCGCTGACGAATAACGCATATCCATTGTAGAGTCGTATGATGAATCATCAACAAACCGCTTTTATCTATAAATCCAATAATAATACTAAACCCTAGAAATACAAGGACTGAAAAAACTCCGAAATTGGAGACGGAAAAACGGATCTCACCAAAGGGAGACTTTTATTGATTAATTCATAATATTTCATACTAGTAATTGATAAATAAAACTATTTGAGGGGCTTACCATCGATCAAAGGTCGATGGAAGCCCCAGATTTGATTGATGGAGGCTAGGGTTTTTTTAGAGAGAATGAGGAGGAGAAAATTGAACAAGTTTTTAGCATAACACCATTTTTGTCAAAAGTACGGTTATTTGATAATGATAAAGTAAATGAAGTGTTGAATAAGGTCATGATGGAGAAATACGTAAGACAAATTTAGGGATATCATGTAAGATATAAGAAAGTGAGGGAGGTATAATATAGAAAATCGAAATCTCAGGGATATAAAGGTTTCATTATTGATATTGATATTTTACTCCTTTAGTACTCGGAAAACTCTTCTAAGATTGATGTACATGTAAGAAATGAGAATCAACAAATACTCCGTTAGATTAACAAGATTAAAAATTGTTTTGGTGTCATTTTTATTTAAAATAAAATTCTAAATGTACATTGTTGTAAAATTTAGATATTTACAATTAAAAGCGAAGTGATAATTTACCTCTTTTTACATGGTAAAGAATAACTGATGTGATTGTATCAATTTGTTGATTTTTCTCCCTACATAAGAAAGGTTTGATCTTGTAAAACACAAACTAGGAATTAATACAACAACAACAATATCCGAGCCTTAATCCCGAAATGATTTAGGGTTGCCTAACATGAATCATCCTTTAGAATCGTTCATGGGTGATTGCACCTCTTAAAATGGAAAAGTAAGAAAACGAAAAACTGAAATGCGAATGGGGAGTGAAACATAATAAAAAGTCAAGGTAAACTTTTAGGTTTGTAAATCGAATCCCGGATTTTTTTTACAACAACTTAGAATTTAAATCGAGAAGAAAGATTAAAATGATTTTTGAAAATCAAAGTAAAACTTAATGTTACAGAATACTTTCAAAGTAAACCACGTATTATTAGAAAAGAAAGGTTTTTTTTTGTTAAACGTGTAATAAATCCGAAAAGAACAAAAGATATTTTAAAAAAATAAACTAAAAACACTAAGTACTTCAAATAAGAGTAGATACCAAAAATCCACATGTATCATTTCCCTCCATTGTGCTCTCTCAGTCATTATTCCCTCTTTAAACCCGAGAAATATTACATCATGTTGTATCACTCTCAACCATGTCTGTTTTGGTCTCCCTCTACCCCTAACAACCTTTTATGTTCCCTAGGTCTCGAGTGTAATACCACAGGTTTCTGACCATGGGTTACTCGGTCAACTAGGGCTTACTCGGCCGAGTAGGGTGTTTGGTGTCCTGAGTTTGGGTTCTGATGCGTTGAACTCGACCGAGCTTGTTGTTACTCGGTCGAGTATGGCGTGCTCTCGGCCGAGTAACCGGTCTGACGGGTTATTTCCGCGATTTTGATTAAAATAATTAGAGAAGTATAAATAGCGTGTTGAGCAGTTTGTAATCAGTTTATAAATCATTATTTTACAAAATCTAACGACATTCTAAACTTCTCTAATTATCATCATTTCCTAAGCCAAGGGTGATCGTGTTGGAGCCGGTGTCCTCCAGTTAGTGCGGATAACGTTTAGTGCGGATAACGTTATTGCACGTACACTTGTACGGACAAGTGGGAGTTTGTTGGGGCTGGTGTCCTCCACAGTTAGTGCAATGACATATAAATCTCTAAAAGGATCAAAGGGTATACTTTTGTATTATTATTAGTTGGTCCACGTTTATCAATAACGGTTGGCTTGCTAGATAAGTTTGACGCTATTGTCATACAGATGGCGGTGATCAACTGGTCCCTAAAAGTCACACCTATAGGATACGTTTGAGAGATGTGACGGTATGAAAATACAGTCATGTTGATGCCTAATATGACTAAGCAGTTAGTCGGAGTTATTGACTAATAATTAGTCAAACGCGATGTTGAGATAATTATTTAATACGGATTAAATAATAATGGCTAAGGTGAATTAAGCAGTTAATTCGTAAATTGAATATAAACGATTATATTTAATTAATGTATATTGAATTTAATTAATTATACAATATTGTCATTATCGGACAAGTATTAATATATCGACTAATTCATGTTACTAGTCGATGTTTTATTATCCGATAACGAGTGACGATTTATAATTAAAAACCCGTCATATACATTTTAGCAAAACGAGTCGGACCACGAGTTAAAATAAGGAGAAAGTGGAAAGCCCACTCCCTCCCTATGTCACGGTTTGGCCGAGAATGAACAAAAGGAGAGCTTTCTCTCCTTTTGACCTAATTCATTTCATTTGCACAAAAATTAGGTTTTTGGAGAATTTCTCTCTGAAAACCTAGATCTCACATCAGAAAAACTCACAAAAACTCTCTCAATATTGCAAGGCAATTAGAGAGTAATTTCTAGCACAAGGGGCATAGTCTCAGACGGTCTTGGGGTGCAACGATTAGGAGGAAATCTATATTGATTCCTGTTCTTAGGCCGAATTCACAAAGGACCCGAGGTTGATTTTATTCTCTTATCGTTTTCTCTTGTTTTTCGTTTATGACAATTATTCACATGTTAAATTTGCGTTATAATCCTTAATTTTAAGGGAATTTTACGGATATTTCCCTACAAGTGGTATCAGAGCGAGGCCACGTAAATTTTTCATTGTGATTTTCATTAAACGATTTGAATCGATAATTTTTTTTTGCATAGAAAACCGTGCGGCCGAATTTTTTTTTTACACGGCTGTTTTCTGTTTTTTTCCTTCTTGAAAACCGTGACATGCTTCTGTTCACGGCTGATCGATTTTGTTTTCGTTTTGTTTTTGCATATTGTTATTATAATCGGTCTTTATAACAATATGTTAAAGTTTTATCAATTGTAGATTTAATTTTATGCGAATTAGATCAAAATTGCAATTGGTTTTGTTTTGTTCAATCGATTTCACGAAGGTTTTGGCCGCGCTGAAATTTTGAGCCGCTGTTTTTTTTTGCTCTCTTTTGCTCTCGGTAATAGAAGCCGAAATAAAAAAAAAAAAAAAAAATTCGGTTATTTTTTCGGCCATGATATGTACATAATACGGATTTTGTGCACTCGCTTGATAGTGAAACGGTTCACTCACGTACCATTTAGTTATTTTAAAACAATTTAAAGTAACGGATTATCATGAATTAAAATTAAGGTTATAGAAGCGGTTTTGTCACATAATTTTAATCGTTAAAAGGTGGTTTGGATAAATTTAACATAATTACGGAATTATGTCACGAATAAATTTTTGTTTTAGTTGATGCATTTTTATTTATCGTTACCTTTGAATGCCTTGAATTTTTTTTATTACGTATTTAATTTTACAAACGGTTGTAACTTAGTGTGGCCTTAGTAGAACGTGTTACCGTAATGATGGAACACGGTCTTGGTTGTATTTTGAGATCTCGCATCTCCGTTTTGTTTTTTTCTTTTCCTTGTAATTACAGTTTTAATTTAGAATGTAAATAGGTTTATATTTTGTAAATTTTAAATTGTAATTTTGAGAAGACCAAAGATGGAGATCGGATGCTCACTTCCGCTGCATGGATCAAGATGGAACATCAAGACAAGCTTCTCGGGTCCAACGGTGGATTCCAAAGTTGTATTACGTTTATCTTGCTAGGATAGGCCACACTAGGACTTTTATTTACGTTTTGCATTCTTTTATTTATTTATTTATTTTTTAACGTAACGATTATTTGCATCATATTCCGCCTAAAACCAAACCACCTAATAATTGCATGAAAACTGACTCATATAGAGGTTACGCGTTAGTTTTCTATGATATACAGATATCACACGTTTTTACTTAAGCCATCACCTAAGTTAATTCATTCACGTAATGCTGGATTTTCGTTCACTTAAAATGAATTAAAACTAAGTTGATGGGATCTTCCTCGTATAACCAAAAATTGAGAATAGTCTTTATAGGTCAAACTCCAATGAATCCCTTCTTCGTCGGTAGGCATAATATGACCCCTTCTACGTCGGGTAAGTTGGAACTGATTGACCTATTTTATCTCAACACTATGGTCACTCGTACGATCCTGTGATTATGGTGGACTATAGATAGGATTTACGGAAATCTATCGACCGAGAGTTCTAACGGTAGAACTAGCCAAACAGTTGGCTTATCAATTTACAGAAATTGAGTCTTGGGATCATTTGTATAATTCTTGAGGTAGATCGATTATACAAGTGCAATGAGTCTACACGTTAAAATGAATTTTAATTAGACTTAAATCACCTCGATGAGTTGCTTATTTCGTTTTGTTTTTCCTTTTTTTTTTTTGTGTAGATCACAATCATTTAAATCGCTAATAACAAAATGGTGGTCGTCCGAACGACCCAATGCCAAGTGCCACATTGGACCGTGAGTCCCGGCTTCGGATCTTCATGAATCGGATGAATCGATCAACTCGATCAAGAATGATGGATCAAACTTCGCGGATGGGAGGCGGCATTACGGAATGCTTGCCATTGCTTGACGGGAAGCTCAAATATCTGATAGAGCCCATCCCGCCAAACCCAGGCCCCACGGCTGGAGCTAACGAGATCGCCACGTATAGCGATTTCGTCATGGAAGCGGGTGCGATAAAGAACGTACTCATTTTTGCAATGGAATCCAATTTGCAGAAACGCTTCATAGCCCAAGGTGCAAACAAGATTTTCACCACGCTCACTAAGGAATTCTCGAAAGCACCGAGAATCGTGACCTATGAGCATACCCGTCGCTTCTTTGAGGCGAAACTCCAGAAGGGCCAACCGGTTAGCCCACACATTCTCAGCATGATTGAGAATGTCGAGAAACTGGAGGCACTTGATTGTAAGATCAGTGAGAACATCGTGATTGACCGCATGCTTCATTCACTCCACGATGGTTTTGCGCTCTTTAGAGCCAATTACTATATGAATGATTTGAAGAAAAGTCCTCATGCACTACACTCTCTTCTCGTACAGACCGAGAAGGACATGAAGTTTAGTGGGAGCATGAAACAGGATGTTCTCGTTGTGTCAAACAAGGGCAAGGGTAAGGGCAAAGCTCGAGCGGACCTAGCGGGGCAAGGCGAAGTTTAAGAAGTCGGGATCAGGTAAGAGTGGGCCTGGTGAGTCGAGCACCTCACCAGGCGCGACAAAGAGCAAGACCGGTAACATGAAATGCCACCATTGCCACAAGACTGGGCATTGGAGGCGTACATGTCCTGTATACCATGAGGACATAAAAGCAGGTCGCGTTACTCCTGTTGGTATGTCTTCTTCTTCTTCTACTTTTATTCATATGATTGAGATTAACCATGCAAGTTACGGAACTTGGGTACTAGATACTGGTTGTGGTTCTCATCTGTGCAATCATGTGCAGGGGCTCCGAAACATCGAACCCCTCGTAAAGGGTGAGGTGGACCTGCGTGTTGGGAATGGAGCACGAGTGGCTGCCATCTCAAGGGGAACATATGTGATCCAGCTTCCTAGCAGATTTGAGTTATTTTTATATAACTGCTATTATGTACCCAGTCTATCCAAAAACATTATTTCAGTTTCTGCACTTGACAAACTTGGTTTTTCATTTGTAATAGAGAATAATAGCTGCATTTTCTCATTACACGATATGATTTATGGCAAGGCAGTCTCCATGAATGGAATTTATGTTTTAGATCAGACCACTGAGATATTGCACGTAATGAATAAAAAGTTAAAGGTTGGTGACAAAGATCAAACTTATCTATGGCACCGCCGTATGGGACACATTAATGAGAAACGCGTAAAACAGCTCATAAAGAATGGAGCTATCTCGGCCTTTGATTTTCAATCATTTGGCACGTGTGAATCATGTCTCATTGGCAAGATGACTCGAATTTCCTTCAAAGGTGTTGGAATGCGCGCTGCTGACCTATTAGGACTCATACATACGGATGTGTGTGGACCTATGTCAATCACCGCACGAGAAGGCTATAGGTATTTCATCACTTTCACGGACGATTTAAGTAGATATGGCTATGTCTACTTAATGAAGCACAAAAGTGAGTCCTTTGAGAAATTCAAAGAATACCGAGAATCGGTACAGAACCAATTGGGTAGAAAGATTAAAACACTACGATCAGACCGTGGTGGCGAGTATCTTTCACACGAGTTTGATCAACACCTCAAAGACTGTGGGATTGCCTTACGCTTAACTCCACCTGAACACCTCGGTTGAATGGTGTGTCCGAACGGAGAAATCGAACACTACTTGATATGGTTCGATCCATGATGAGTCACACCGTATTGCCTGATTCATTGTGGGGTTATGCTCTTCTGTCAGCTGCTCTAATACTTAACCGAAGTCCGTCTAAAGCTGTTGACAAGACTCCATATGAACTATGGAAGGGAACGGTACCTAACTTGTCCTTTATACGGGTTTGGGGCTGCGAGGCTTATGTCAAGTGGAGACACGAGGATAAGCTCGGCCCGCGATCGGTCAAGACATACTTTATAGGTTATCCTAAAGGAACACTTGGTCATTACTTCTATTCGCCAACCGAACAACGTGTATTTGTTGCGGCTAGTGCGACATTCTTAGAGAAGGAATTTCTCGAGAACGCGAAGAGTAATAGAACCTTCGAGTCATCGGAGATTCCGAACCAAATACCGAGCAACCATTGGAGGAACCAGTTTCTTCAATCCCTACCATGTTAATATTCCCGAGGAACCTAGGAGGTCGGGTAGAGTCTCTATTCCTCCGGACAGATACATAGGTATGGTCGAGGAACATGACATAGATGACATTCTGCTCTTAACGAGTAGTGAACCCGCAACCTATAAAGGTGCCATGACTAGTTCCGACTCAAAGCTATGGCTTGAAGCCATGCAATCCGAGATGGACTCCATGTATGAGAACAACGTATGGGATCTTGTTGACTTGCCTGCTAAGGTTCGTCCCCTTCAATGCAAATGGCTTTACAAGATAAAGCATTCTGTGGAAGGTCAGCAAGATATCTATAAAGCACGACTAGTTGCTAAAGGTTTCACCCAAGTGCCAGGCTTGCACTACGATAAAATTTTTGCACCCGTAGTCATGCTGCGTTCTATTCGGATTATCTTAGCGATTGCCGCTTTTCATGACAATGAAATTTGGCAGATGGATGTGAAAACCGCCTTCTTAAACGGTTATTTGGAGGAAGAGTTGTACATGGTACAACCCGAAGGTTTCATCGATCCTGAACATCCTAAGAAAGTGAGCAAGCTTAAGCGTTCCATTTATGGACTTAAGCAAGCTTCTCGGAGTTGGAATCATCGTTTCGACCAAGTGATAAAAGAAAACGGATTTACTCGATCGGTCGAGGAACCATGTCTATATATCAAGTCGAGTGGGAGCAAGATTGTCTTCATAATATTGTATGTCGATGACATACTCCTGATTGGGAATGACATACCTCTCTTAACTTCGGTAAAAGTATGGTTGAAGAACCATTTCTAGATGAAAGATCTGGGTGAGGCACAAAGAATTTTGGGCATCCGTATCTATCGAGATAGATCACGTCGGATGTTATCTCTCAGTCAGGAGTCTTATATAGACAAGATTCTAGAGAGATTCAACATGACTAACTCCAAAAAGGGGTTTCTTTCTATGGCTCCAGGGGTGCATTTGAGCAAGTCTCAGGCACCAGAGACACCAGAAGAGAAAGAGCGCATGACCCGGATTCCTTATGCTTCGGCTATAGGATCAATCATGTATGCCATGATATGCACACGTCCGGACGTGGCATATGCATTGAGTATGACAAGTCGATTCCAACAAAGATCCGGGTGAATCACATTGGATGGCTGTCAAGAACATTCTTAAGTACCTACGGAGGACTAAAGATTGGGCGTTGACTTATGGAGGCGATCAAAAGCTATGCGCAACCGGTTACGCAGATGCTAGCTTTCAAATGGATTGAGATGACTCGAAATCTCGATGCCCCGATTCGTTTTTACTCTTAATGGCACTGCAGTCACCGGAAGAGTTCCAAACAAAGTGTTACAAAAGAGATTCTACGATCGAGTCCGAGTACTATGCCGCGTCTGAAGCTGCAAAGGAAGCGATATGGATGCGTCAATTCTTACAAGGACTATCTGTAGTGCCTAGTTCGAATGACCCGATCACCATCTATTGCGACAATAGAGGTGCCATCTTCCAGGCTAAGGAGCCTAAGTCTAGCAACAAGTCTAGACATGTACAACGGAAAGCTCATCTAATCCGAGATTACGTGGAGCAAAAGGAGGTAGTGATAGAAAAGATTGCTACAGATGATAATATAGCAGATCCTCTCACTAAACCATTACGACAAGATAAGCATGAAGGACATGTTAATTCCATGGGAATTAAACGTGTTCCTGAGTTGTAGTACTCTTTTATGGATTAGATTCATTTCCTTGTGTACTCTATACGACATCATCGTTTTGATATTTATATATTTTGTTTTTCATGTGGAGTTGTACGACAATTTTGAACACCACAAAGTGAACTGAACAAACATTATATTATGGTCCTTAATTGCCCACGTGAGTGATAACTCGCAATTATTTTGTGACGTTGGTTGATGGTGGGTTCAACGAGCCATAAGTCAAACGGTTGACTGACCAATCACAGAGGCGAGTTATACGGATATCTCGTAGGAAACAATTGTGACAACGACGTGGAGTCCTAAATGTTTTATAACATTCGGTGCCAGGTCGTGGATAGGACCTCCATGGTGATCCTAAGAGTCGATTCTTTTGACTATCGACTGTCTCTTAAGACTAAGGCAGATTTTGGGTGACTTTGGTTTCTTTCTCATGGTCATCCGTAACAGGGGCCAAGTAGATTGTTTCGGTCATTTCATGCTTTGTGCTTAGATCGGCAGAGTCGAGTTGAAGGAAATATTCAGCCTTTATCGGTACTCGATATTTCTCGGGGCCACTCGAGGAGTCAGAATCGAAATGCATGGCCATGCTCGAATACGAATTCGTTTTATCAGTTAAGTTACTCTCTAGTCGGGGAAACCACTCTTGATACAGATCGATTGTAAAATACGACCTTTGCGGATACGGATCAGCAAATTGTTTTACATTGAGTGGGAGAAATTTTAAATGGATATGAGAATCGGTTATCGCACATACACTTGTACGGACAAGTGGGAGTTTGTTGGAGCCGGTGTCCTCCGATTAGTGCGGATAACGTTATTGCTCGTACACTTGTACGGACAAGTGGGAGTTTGTTGGGGCTGTGTCCTCCACGCTTAGTGCAATGACATATAAATCTCTAAAAGGATCAAAGGGTATACTTTTGTATTATTATCGGTTGGTCCACGTTTATCAATAACGGTTGGCTTGCTAGATAAGTTTGACGCTATTGTCATACTGATGGCGGTGATCAACGGTCCCTAAAAGTCACACCTATAGGATACGTTTGAGAGATGTGACGGTATGAAAATACAGTCATGTTGATGCCTAATATGACTAAGCAGTTAGTCGGAGTTATTGACTAATAATTAGTCAAACGCGATGTTGAGATAATTATTTAATACGGATTAAATAATAATGGCTAAGGTGAATTAAGCAGTTAATTCGTAAATTGAATATAAACGATTATATTTAATTAATGTATATTGAATTTAATTAATTATACAATATTGTCATTATCGGACAAGTATTAATATATCGACTAATTCATGTTACTAGTCGATGTTTTATTATCCGATAACGAGTGACGATTTATAATTAAAAACCCGTCATATACATTTTAGCAAAACGAGTCGGACCACGAGTTAAAATAAGGAGAAAGTGGAAAGCCCACTCCCTCCCTATGTCACGGTTTGGCCGAGAATGAACAAAAGGAGAGCTTTCTCTCCTTTTGACCTAATTCATTTCATTTGCACAAAAATTAGGTTTTTGGAGAATTTCTCTCTGAAAACCTAGATCTCACATCAGAAAAACTCACAAAAACTCTCTCAATATTGCAAGGCAATTAGAGAGTAATTTCTAGCACAAGGGGCATAGTCTCAGACGGTCTTGGGGTGCAACGATTAGGAGGAAATCTATATTGATTTCTGTTCTTAGGCCAAATTCACAAAGGACCCGAGGTTGATTTTATTCTCTTATCGTTTTCTCTTGTTTTTCGTTTATGACAATTATTCACATGTTAAATTTGCGTTATAATCCTTAATTTTAAGGGAATTTTACAGATATTTCCCTACAGATCGATTGTGAGCTTTTGGATCACGTTTTCCGTGTCATTTGTGGTGGTAAGTTTCTAGTATTCGTATCAGTTTATCATTGTTAATATTAGAGTTTGTGCAAACCCTAATTTGGATTAATTTGGGGGAATGGTTTATAGTGATGGTATGTGATTATTGTGTGTAGGTGACGGTGTCATGGGGAATTGCCATTGGTTGCTTGTGTGTGCTTGGATTGCATAAGGTAGGGTTTCCCTACTCAGTTGCATGTTTAATTGATTTAAGACGATGTTGACAAATGTACTGGTATGATTAGTATTGTTATTGGAATTGTCTTTCTTGGATGTTTGGATTGGATTTTATTTGTCTGTGGTTCTCGAGGAGCGTCCTCGGCTGAGTGGAGTCATTGTCGGGAATGGCTTCACGCCCTTGATTCGCCCCTTGTGGTTCCTGTCACAAGGGGGATGTGCACATTAATGGACATGAGTTATTGTTCATTGCGATGAGCGGGGCTTAGGTGGGCAAGGGTGCGGTCCCCTATTGGCGGTGAAGGTCTCCTGTTGTAATGGGAACCTGGCAGGGCTATACACTTAGGTTTGTAGTCGGTTACTGGTTATAGATGGAGTTTGGAGGAATGTGTGTTGATTGGCTTGGATGTTGTTTGCTATATTTCTTATCTTGATTATATAGTTGACTGACCCCGTTTATGTTTTATAAAACTGTGGTGATCCACTCGGGGATGGTGAGCAGTTGATTGACAGGTGATGATTTATGATAGCTGCGGGATCGAAGATGGGAGTGTCATCACCTAAAGTCTTAGCTTCAGCTATCACGAGTCTTTTGATACTTTTCAGCTGTAGTTGGTTTACATTTCGTTATACTTTGGATTTTGGGTTTTCAGACGTGTAATAATTTAACTTTACAACTTTATTAATTTTTCTTTGATGGTCCCTATTGATATACTTATCTCGGGCAACCGAGATGGTAGCACCTTTATATGCTAGGGTGGTCCTTGGTAAGGTAACTTGGTATATGGGGGTGTTACAAACTGGTATCAGAGCGGCGATTTTGGAACCTAAAATCAATGAACAAAATGAACTTAGGGTGTCTAATTAAAATGAACCCGGTTAGGAATTGCTTGGAGCTACCGCAAAGGTTTGAGAGACGTCTCGAAACCGCAATATTGTCCTTACAACTTCGAGCCGGTCATTACGAGGTGTATCAAGGGGATCGTTGCGTGTGTGTGTTTATATGTGTGTGAATAGAGTGGTGTATGTGTATCTTGGTTGGAAGTGATGTGGAAATTGTACTATGTGGTAGTCTATGTGCATTAATATGGGTATGTGGACTAATGTGGTGATTTTGACAAGTAATATTATTGGCATGGGTGAATGGAGGAACAATGTGAATAGTACCAAATTGTAATATGTTTGGTTTGAATTTCATTTTGATGAGATGCGATGCGTATTATTCGGTTTGGAAGTATAAGCATAATGTGGTAAGAAAGAATGAACGTGACTTCTAGCATGTGTAGTATATGAATGTTGTATTTAAGTTACATGTGGGTATGATAAAAGGTCACCTATGTACTGGTTTTTAGAAGTATTGAGTTGTTATTGTTTGCCTTATTCATGTTTAAGTTGTTTTGTTAAGAAAAATTGATTTGTATGAAGACCGATTATGGAAAGGGTATCTTGCAACTGTCATAAGTTGAGTTCTAGGAATTATATTGCTGTAATTCCAATTTGGGTGATAGCTTGTCTTCTTACGATTCTAACGATAGGTCACACGCCCAAAACGACCAAGTAACGAGTGAGATATGACTGTTTTACGAAACCTGGACGTTGCTGAGAACTGTGCAGGAACTCGGCCGAGTAACTTGAGAATTCGGCCGAGTAACCCGTATTCGACCGAGTAAACTTTTCGTGATAATTTGGGTGAGCTTCTGGAGTCATAGAACTCGGCCGAGTTGTATAGTTACTCGACCGAGTGTCCTGTACTCGACGGAGTACGTCATGTACTCAACCAAGTACCTCTTTGGGCGGTCGTTTTGAGTCGGCGGCTATGTTCTTACATTTGTTTTGAGTCGTAGGTTATGTGCACATGTATGTCTTGGGTCTTAAAGCATTCTTTTACATATGTGACGGTCCTGATACGTAAGTTACCAGATACTATGATGTGGAGAATGCCAGCTTATAAATGATATGTGTTGGGTAGGGAGGACATGGGTACACGTGATTGTGAGGATAGTGGAAAGAATAAGCGAAGTTGACGAGCTATTGAGATAAGGTGCACATTCTGTGAGCTATGGTGAGTGAATTAGTCGTTGGCTTAAGTAGTGTGGTGATGACCGTATATGGTCGATTGATGATGAGAGTGGTAATCTAAATTCGAGGAATATGAGAAAGAAAAGTTTGAAATGAGGAATGTGAAAATTATGGTAATTTGGGATATATAGTGATTTATGGAGAGATATGATTATGACGATGTTGGGTGAGGAGATGTGTAATGGAAGGTTGTGATAAAAAAAGGAAAAGATTGGTGTCTAGTGAGCTTCGATCGAGGGATGCCGCAATGGGGAATTGTATGTAGTAGTAGCTATGGAGATTTGTATTACTAGAAGGTGAGCCTAGTGTATAATCATTTGGGAGGTCACGGGATGAAGTGAATCTTGGTTTCCTAGAATTATTAAAAGAAGATGTAATCAATTAAGGAGAAATCATTGAGTGGGTGGATCTATCGGTGGGGAGTATGAGTGAGAAGCATGATGAGAGAGATTGTTGATAAGAAATGAATGAAATATAATGATATAGGCTAGTGGAATTTGATTTTTGGAAGTAATGGGAAGAGAAGGATGATGGTAAGTTGAGTGAATGTTCACAAGAATTAGGGGACACGAAAGTAAGGAATCATGGATTGTGTGATACTATCATGAGGTTGTGAGTTAAGGTGTAATACCCCCATACACCAAGGTGCCTTATCAAGACCACCTAATGCATGGAAGTGCTACCATCTCGGTTACCCGAGACAATGTATATCAAAAGGACCATAAAAGAACATACTTTATTAAATAATTTTAGTGTGATACAAACCAAAATCAAACTGTCAAATGAAATACAACTGTTCCCAAATACCAAAACCAACTACAAGAAATATAAAGTTCAACAACACAGCGGAAGTCTCTAAGTGACACGTGGTGACTCGATCCCAGCTATGCCTCGCGCAATCCATCTCATACCTGCTCACCATCCCCGAATGGATCACCACAGTTTTTAAAACAATTAAACGGGGCCAGTTACTGATTACACAATATAAGGTAAAGCAATATCAACAATACAACAATCACCCAGCTCCGTCACATCACCAATCGCCTGACTATCCTGAAGGTCTAGTTCTGCCAGATTACGGCCGCAACTAGTAATCCTCACCGCCAGTGGGGGACCGCAACCATTCCCACCTAAGCCCCGCTCATCAATACCGAGCGCAAACCCAAGTTCCTTAATGTGCACATCCCCTCTTGTGGCAGGTTCCACAAGGGGCGAATCAAGGGCGTGAAGTCACTCCCGCAAGTGACTCCACTCAGCCGAGGGTGCACCTCGCGAACCACAGACAAACACAACTAACCAGTTATACGTCAACAATTACCAATTACCAATTCCAATACGATATAGATCAAAAACAATAAACAACCATCAACAATCAACCATCAAATACAATGTAACCAATAACTGAGTAGGGAAACCCTACCTGGAAAAGCAATCACCAAGATCGTCACAATCAGCTAATCAGAAACGTTCCTCTGCGAAATCACCTCCTATCAATCACACAATCATACAATTACCATCTAACAATCACAATACTCCCCAAACCCCCAAAATACCCAATTAGGGTTTCAACCAAAATCAATGAAACGACATAAAAATCATACTAGGATCTTACCCACAATACGACGGTCTCAACGACGTAAAGAACTTAGAAATCCGATGACGCAAGTCTTGGGATTTGATACCAATGCGAAAGAGAAAAGCAACGTAACTTGTTTTAATCTTTGTGAAAGTTAAAGTAGGGTAAAAAGTGAAAAGAACTGACGAAAGGTGTTTATATATCTTTCTCGCATTGCTAACAAAATCCATCAAAAACAACCCGTAAAACCGACTTACTCGATCGAGTAAGTCATTTACTCGAGTACCCATCAGGCAATATATTGTTTCGTAACCAAAACTCACTTACTCGACAGAGTAAGCCTTACTCGATGTAGTACCCATCAGTACAGAAAACCGTAGTATTACAGTCTTCCCTCCTTAAAAATGAACTTCGTCGCCGAAGTTCAAACCCATACTCAAAAACAAACATACTAACTCAACCACGACACAACAACGCAACAAAAAATCAAATAAAAAACCCAACCACAAAATCATACCGACTAAAAACAACCACTAACTGTACAAAACCAACATAAAACCATACCAAAACCTTATGCGATCATCTCCTACCCCCTAAAAGAAACATGGTTACGTCCCCGTAACCACACATACCTGATAAAAAAGAGACGGATACCGCTCCCTCATAGCCTCCTCCGCCTCCCAAGTAGCTTCCTCAACCTCGTGATTAGACCATAGAACCTTGAGTAACACCGTTTCCCCGGACCTAGTTTTACGAACCTTGCGATCAAGAATCTATTTTGGCACCTCAAGATAAGACAAGAATTTATCCAACTCGATGTTCTCCACCTCTAACACATGGGAAGGATCACTCACATACTTCCGTAACTGCGACACATGGAACACATTATGCACTCGATTCAAAGCTGGTGGTAAATCTAACCGATAAGCAACCTCTCCTACACGATCCAAAATCTCATACGGTCCATTGAACTTCTGGCTCAACTACCCTTTCTTACCAAACCTCATAACCCCACACATCGGTGATACTTTCAAAAGAACCTTATCCCCAACCTAGAACTCTAATGTCACGATGATGTAAGTCCGCATAGCTCTTTTGTCGATCCTGGGTCGCTTTCATCTTTTACCTAATCACTTTAACCTGTTCTATCATCTCCTGTATCATCTGTGGTCCTAAAACCACTGCCTCAGCTATATCATCCCAGCAAATCGGACTCCTACACCTCCTCCCATATAAAGCCTCAAACGGAGCCATCCCAATGCTCGTGTGGTAGCTATTGTTGTAAGAAAACTCGATCAAATCCAACCTATCTTCCCAACTACCACGAAACTCCATCACACAAGCTCGCAACATATCCTCCAAAGTCTTGATAGTTCTCTCTGTCTGCCCATCTGTTGCAGGATGAAAAGCAGTACTCATCTTCAAGGTAGTCCCCATCATCTCCTGCAACTCTTGCCAAAACCGAGAAATAAACCTCGCATCCCGATCTGACACAATGTCCTTACGGACTTCATGTAACCTCACCACATGCTTCCTATACCCGTTAGCCAACTGAACCTTACTCCGTGTATCGTTCATTGGAATAAAGTGAGCTGACTTAGTCAAACGGTTTACTATCGCCCATATCATGTTATTACCCTGCTGGTTCCTCGATAAACCCACTATAAAGTCCTTAGAGATAGACTCCCATTTCCACTCAGGTACCTCAAGAGACTAAATCTTACCTTGTCGTCTTCGTTGCTCTCCCTTAACCCTCTGACATGTCAAACATCGAGCCACGAACTCAACTGTTTTCCTTTTCATCCCAGGTCACCAGAAAGTCTTCTTCAAATCTTTATACAGCTTGTCACCACCTGGATGTACTGAATACGGTGTCCAATGAGCCTCTGTCATGATTATCTTTTTCAACTCCTCATATCTAGGCACACACCATCTCCCATCAAACCGAACACTCCCATCTGAATGAATAGAGAAACGAGACACTGTCCCCTTCTCTACTCGAACTCTCCACTCCTGAATCTTAGAATCAAGAGTCTGCTTTCTGCGAATATCATCATAAAGATCCGGCTCCACTGTCAAGTCCCCTATAGCATCCCCTATTTGTATCCCATGTATCCCCATCTTTCCCACCTCCTCTGTCTCATGTTCAGCTCCTTTTGAGTAAAGATGTACTTTAGACTCTTGTGATCTGAAAACACCTTAAAGGTCGCCCCATAAAGATAGTGTCTCCAAATCTTGAGAGCAAACACAACTGCACATGTGTCGGATATTTCTCCTCATAAGGCTTCAATTGCCTTGAAGCATAGTGTAGATACCTCATTTCTGCACCTCCCGCCAACCACCCAGTATTGATTGGGCCGCATGTTTGAAACACGGAACGATTTTATAACAGTCATCGACAAGTGATATCTCAAACACTCGAGTCAACCTCATGGTCGTCATCTACGCGCCGATACGGTCGTTTTGACAGTAATTAGAGTTCATTTGAGGTCCGGATAAAAAACCGCTTCATTTTCTAAAAACCGTTTAAATGCCGAGTCGGAATGTTCCGGAGTGTTCTAGAATTCTCTGGATATTTATTCCTAATTAAATTTAATATTTTTAAGGAAATATATTCCGTATATTGTGTTTCACGGAATAAGGAAGTGCATATCTACCGAAATTCAATAAAAAACGTGGAAATCTTTCTTGCTGAGGAGGAAACGTCTGGGGAAATGACGCAGCAGGTGCTGTGCCTCTTCCAAGGGTCATAGTGGCTGTTGCGCCTCTTCCTCAGCCCTCTTTCCATGCTTTTTAGAATATTTCTGTGATTTGTTTCCGTATCCGTGTTATTCCTAAACTCCTCCGTGTGTAGTATAAATAGAGACCTTCGGCCTCCATATTTGGCACGCGAGTGTTCCGCCCCTTCTTTCTCTCTCTTTGCATTCTAGACTACGCTTTTGCTTTCGACGCCTACGTGCTTGATCAATCGACCACATAAGCTCAGATCATTTTGAGTCTCAGTCACGTTGCATAGACCGACCACTTTGACCAACTCCACCTTAATCAATCTAATCAATCTTTTACATCCTTTAACACGGGCACTTTCAACGCATATTCGAGTCGAGCAATCAGTAAACGATAACTTTAGTCAATCTCGTTTCGTCAAACATATAAGTCTGAGGGTGTAAATCCCATTTATTTATTGTACTTCATATTTTGTATCATCTAATGTAAGGTCTATATCAAAAGCACGCTCAAAACCGTCTTAAAATTCCATCTTTTAAAACCATTTTCATAAAACAGCAAAGGTCTGACGTCGAGAAGAAACGCAGCAGTAGCTGCGCCTCTTCGAAGGGTCGCAGCATCTGCTGCGCCTCTTCCAGAGGCTGCCGCTGCTCCTGCTCTTCTTCTTCTTCCTCGACCTTCTGCAATTTTCTATTTCTCTCATTTCTTTCGTCATTTCTTTCGTTTCTTTTGTTAAGTTTCAGTGTATAAGCATGTTTTTTTAATATTCCATTCTAAACTATAACGCATAATTCGACATAAATCCCTTATAATTCAATATTTGCGGGTTTTCATCGTCTATTCAAACCCGGATTTTAAAGGGCCGATTTTATCATATCAATTCTTTGGAATTCGTCTTTTGTACATAGTTTTCTTTATTTGATTTCAGTTTTACAAATTCAATTACGCTTTCAAGTTCAAAGTTTTATTCTTTTGTATTTCCGACATAAATTCATCGTAATCATGTAAATCGCTGTAAATTCTCATCTTTAATTCATTTTATGACGGTTCCAGTTGTATATAACCTGTTAAATCACTTCCACTCGAGTATGATATCAATAATCGATTTTGAAATTACCAATGAACGATAACAATCCACGGTTCTGACTTCACAGCCAGAGCCCAGCTCTAGAATAGACGCGGGAAGAGTTGCGCCTCTTCCAGAGGACGCAGCAGATGCTGCGCCTGTTCTGGGTTGGCTTCTGTCTCTGAACTTCTTTCTCGCTTTGACGTAGCTTCTGATTACGGCTTAAATCAACTAATATTCATATTATCACCTCTAATCTGCCGTATTTTCATATTTTAATTTTCTTCTTCAAAATCCCGTTTCGAGTGTGCTTTTGACGTAGATCAAATAAACTTTGTAATTGTTGTATTTCATTTATTGTGCTTATGCGTGATTTAATTGTATGGCATTCGCATGTAATTGAATCTAACTTCCAACTTCGACCCAAATAGTTTGCTAAATTGTTTGTTAACCGACATAGCCTAATTTCACATGCTAGGATTAATCTATGTTTGTTGCATTGCATGTATTACAATCGACGACATATCAAATATGAACAATTTCCCTAATCATTAGTAGAGGCCGCTATCGAGGCAGGCGAGATTAAGTGTTCGAATTAAAGAGCTTCCTAATACGTACCCTCACCCCTTACTCCAGTTATCTCTGGACATCCATGTCCATTGGCATCTTCGAGAGTCATTCTAGACATAGAATGTCAAGGGTAACGAGTTCTTAGTGTTCATGTCATTACTTTGTATCTTGACATGACACGAGGTATTTGAACGGTTTCCAATTTTTCCATAATAAATTGGTGGTGATTCCACAAATGCAGGCTTATTCAACCTTTCACCGGTTTTAATGCCTCACAAATCGGTAACGGCCCATGACGTGCTTTGGCAAACCAAGGTTCCATGGGAGAAGTGCCGCCGCCTCGAAACCAATGCGCGGCGCGGGTGGCCCATGTCCACAGTATGGTGACTCCGCTGGGGATGATACACTTACGTGTTACCCAAGGTGAAACTTGAACGAGGTTAGGGAATAGTTTATATGAGATAGTTGACGGTTTTCATTACTTGACCTTCTTAGGTCATTTCATTCGGCCTTCCTAGGCTTAACCCAACCCATTCGATCAATCGTCCCGTCTGGACGGTCCAAATTCCTTTCCGGGCCTAAAGATGGATAGCGATTGACGTCAACCATACGGCGGTACATACTCATGTTTGTATCAGGAGCTTTCACTACTCGAGGGAATGGACTAGGAACCGGCCTTACTCTTGTTTGGCACGGACCTCTCCACAGACCAGGGTTTGATTGCTTGGTATGGCAACCCACCTTTTAAGTCAAAACCCTTTAAATGCACTCAGCATACCGTTATAATGCCTATATATATGTTTGTACCATATATGTGATCACCATTTTGTAAACAAAACCATGACGAAATTTTGTAAAATAAAAGCCTTTTCAAAATGTAAATATTTTCAAAAATGGCCTAAAATAAGCGCAAAATAAGCCGAAACTCTGCCATATGTCGAGTCAAAATTCGGGTCTCAAACCCATTTCAAACCTCACTTCGATTCAGCACTCGTACAACTACACTACATTTGTCTAGGACAAACATTTCAAAATTCATCATTTTCAAACATCACTTGACACAGTGGCACACGCCCACTTCACGAGTCAAGTCTCTTTTTTGAGTAAGTGTGCTAAAAATGGTCGATCGTGTTTTGATTCGTCGTCGATCTCTTATCCTCAGTTCCAAAATGATGGGAACTAGTCACAGAAGCGTTAATAGTCAACCCCAACCGTCCGTAAATGGTAATGATCAAATCCTAGCTACGCTCATTTGTCTCCAGACAAGCCAAGACCAAGCTTATGCTCGCCTCAACGCCATTGAAGGTCGCATGTTGCTATGGAAGCTAGACTTCCTCCTGGAGTAGATGCCATTCCCGATATGGTCATACACGATAATATCCCACCCTTTATTGGACAACCAGAAGTCAATCTTCCACCAGGTCCTACTGAAGCTGAAAAACAACTCCAATATTTGGAGGAACAACTAATGTACCTCAAGGGAGATGACATCTACAGGGAAAACAGCCGCAAATATGAGGCAGTAAACGCTCAACTGCCAACTAACTTCAACATGACTGACATCCTGAAGTTTAAGGGGCACGAAAACCCGTTGAACCATATTCGTGCCTTCAAAGATTATATGTCTATCAAAGGCATCAAGCCAAATATGTTCTTAAGGATATTTCCTTCATCTCTCGATACTATTCCTAAGCAATGGTTCTACTCCTTGGATCACAAAAAAATTGCTACTTGGGATGATGCTGCAATTGAGTTCACCAAATAGTATGCAGATAATGCTGAAATTCAAGTCAATATGCACACTCTAGAGGTTCTTACCCAAAATGATAAAGAATGATTCACCGACTTCCTACGTAGGTGGAGAAAGACTAGTACGCAACTCATCGATTGCCCAGGCGAGGCTACTCTTGTTGAAAAGTTCGTGGACAACTTAAGGCCAATCTATGCGAACCACCTAAGATACCAAAACATAAAGTCTTCCAAAGACTTAATTGTATTAGGAACAAGAATTGAAGAAAATATTCGTAAAGGACTCTTGTCCAAAACGATAGGTCGCGGGTATCAAGGCACAATGAGTCGTTCTTATGGCTCCAATAGCAAGACCTACGAGGTCAACCTCGTCGAATCGTCTACTAAGAAGAATAACCCGCAGAGGAAGTTCACCAACGTTGGTGACTTGTACTCCAATGCTCTAAAAAGATTGATGAAACAAGGCAAGCTCCAACCTATAGGACCTACACCTGACCGAGAGAAGAAGTCTAGGTTCTGGGATGAGAATGCCTACTGTGAGTACCATAGAGGCAAAGGGCATGATACAGAGAAATGTTTCAAATTAAAACATGTCATTCAGGATATGATTGAGGATGGGCGCCTACCTATACCTCCTGCAAGCAAGCCTAACAATACTCAGAATCCTCTTGGAATTCTTATGATCACAGATGAGGAATCCACCTTGGATTGCTCACAACTTATTCCTCCAGCTGAAGATGAGGTCAATGCACTAGAAAATGAGGAGAGTTATTCCACCATCTCCCCTACTATCGCTGATTTTGTCGCATGGGCAAAGAGTGTAAGTAGACAAGTTTTAGAGCTAGAAGCTGTATTGGCATCCCTACACAATCCAAGCATTATACCTAGGGAAAACAGGTCAGTGGTTCCAATCTTATCTCAAGAATCCATAATGTAAGAAGTGATCGCAGTGACAGACGATCTAGTCAAGCAAATAATTAGCCTAGAAGCTGAAATCATAAGCTTAGGAGAGCTCAGTATCGTCAATGGAGTTTGGGAGGATGACGATGAAGATGTTTACCTCACAGAACATCCTCTAGTCAAGGCAAATGAAGATCAAGATGTGGACCACCTTACTCGCTCAGGACGTTCATATCAAAATGTCACTCAAACAAATGGTCCAGTTACTACTATCACCAATGATATCACACCAAACGATGGCAAAGATACTTCTCCTGACCATTTATTGAAGCAACTTCAAAAGATAAAGGCTGATCTTTCAGTCTGGCAACTAGTTACAAGTTCATTTCCTCAACGCCAGGCTTTACTGCAAGCATTGGCTAAATTGAACGTATCACATGACTCTACACCTGACGACGAAGTTAACCTATTCTTTCAAGACTCAGTTAAGCTAAGTAACCCAATTACTGATGTGACTCATATTTGCGCACATTTAGTCCCCTAATTGAGCCTATTTTGCACACTAATATAACATTCCATAGCCATTTTATCCGTCAAATGCTTTCTATTTTGCTTTCCTAGTGCATTTCGTATGTTTTGTAGGAAAGAAGGTAATTAGGCGGCAATTCCCATCTCTTGAGCTTATTTGGAAAGACTTTGACGATCTTGGTAGAACGAGTGTGGAAGAAGAGGCAAGAACTAAAGACCGATATTACAAGAATAAGAAATATGTGAGAGGAAGCATTCTGGACAGCAATCCGAGCGTCCAAAGCAAGAAGTCGCTCGTCCAAATGCCCCAGAATCCGAACGTCCAAAGCAAGAAGCCGCTTGTCCAAATGCCCCAGAATCCGAGCGTCCCGACCTTCAGCCGCTCGTCCTACCTGCCCAGAATCCGAGCGGATTCCCTTGTGTACGAGCGTCCCTCGGCGTCTTCAGCAAGGATGCGCATCTCTCTAAAATACTTGCATTTCCCTACTTAGAACTTAGAATTGTTAATTACTAATTTAGCCTTAGTTAACCTAAGGAGGCACTACTATAAATACCCCATTTTGATGATAATCAAAGGGGGCTTCCACATTAGAAATTCCTCTTAGATTAGATTAGGAGTAGATTAGAATAGATTGCTCTTTAATCTTTCCACAAATCACACATTAATCTCTCCTTAATTATTGTTCAAGTTTATTACTTTTGGGTAATTGAAGATTATTGGGTTATTATTAGAGAATTGACAACTCTTCATCAATCAATCAAGTTTTCTTCTATTATTCTTTACTTTATTATTTGGATCATCTTAAGTTGGTATAATTCTTTTACCCTTTACTCTTTATTGTTTATTTCCTCATTCTCTTATCATGTTTACACTTGTTGTAATGATTGACACCATTAATGACATGTTCTCCATGATAATGAGTGAGTATTTACTAAACTAGGATTAGTGGGTAATTAGGGGAAACCAACATGGGGGATGATTCATGCTTAATCTAATATGTTTTCATAATAAATTTGCTTGCTTGTTGTGATGTCAACCTATGCACATGTTATGTTTGATGAAATGCTACGCCTATGAATCCTTGCATTTGTAACCATCTCTTATATATTCAACTTGACTTGTAAGATACAAACCGACTCGATCTAGTTAGACCATGCATAGAAGTGATTAAGAGGAAAGTAAGTCGACTTGTAGGTGTTGTACAATCTAATCGATTTGGCTCCGGGACCCAACTCTTCCTAAGAACCGTAAGACATAAACCAACTCGATTCCTTTACAACATTAATTGCTTGCAACTTTGTGAACATGTTTGTATGATCCACTGCCATGAATCCCCTATGAACACATGATATCCTAGCACCTTTGATTACTTGTTTACACCCTTATTTGCTTTATTGCTTGTTTTACTTTATCGCTTGCATTAGTTTAGACACAACTACAAACCCAAACAAATTGTGACACTAGTATAAATTAAGTTAGATAGACTTAGAACCCAAAGCACACCGTCCCATGGATCGACCTCGACTTACCACTAACTAGTTGTTTGTTGAGTATTATAAATGTGTTTGATTGGATGTGTGACGACCAACTCTTATCCCATCAAAATGGCGCCGTTGACGGGGATGGTGTTATGTGATTAAGTTCTTACTTGTTTGTCTATTTTAATTGTGCTTTCACCTTGAGGAACTTGTTCCTCAAGGATTGTTCTTACCGTTTTTGTGTAGTTTCCATGCTTGTAGTTGTTTCCTTGTCTTAACCATGATGATGGCTCAAGACTTGACATATGGAGTATGTGGTGGATCTTTTGAGTATGACTATGGGTATGGGGAGTTTGAGAAGCAAGTCAACACAAACCTACCTTACTATTCATACAATGAAAATCTTAACTACTACCCCAATTTTTCCCACCAAAATCACCACATCCAATATCAACAACAACCATCCACCCAAAACTCACTTTACAACCAATTCCAAATGACACAATATGACCACTTTCACACATACCCACAACAAGAAGATGAACCCATTCAAAATATGATTCTCCAAATGATGGGAGATCAACAAAACTTCTTCAAACAAATGATAAAGGAGAGCCAAAAGAGGGACAATGTTCTTCAAGGTATTGTTACCCAAGGTGAGGAGTTGGAGATTCAAATTGCCCAAATTAAAGAATCCCAAGCAATCACTCCCCACCATTCTTTGGACATTGACCATGAATGTGAATTTGAAGTAGTAACCTTTGATATGGAAAATGAGAAGTGGGAAGAGCCAACCTCTTTGAGCTCTTGTGAATATGAAAGTGTGATGTTCGATGAAGAAGGCATGAGGTTGAGTAAGCCAAATACTCTTAGCCTTTGTGAGTAGGAGGGTGTGTCTTTTGATGTGAACTTTGAGATGTTGGAGAAAGAGTTGAATGAAGCGCCCATCTATGATTCTTATAAAGATAGCTATGGTGATAAAATCGTGCTTTGCAAAAACTCATGGGGTGAGGAAACGGAAGTGTATGAGGTTACTCTCCTTGAGGAGCCTATCCTTGAGATATTTGAGATATCTTATCATGAAGAAGAATGTTCCTTCCTTATTGCCCATGAAGACTACTACTTCACACCCACTATAGAACCTATGATTGTTGGCGACGATATGGTGGATATCCTCCAAAAGGTCAAGACATCATACAAAGGATACTTGGTGGAAAAGCTCAAAAAGAAACTTGCACATGAAGCCACTTGTGGAAATTTGGCACCCACAACATCAATTGCTAAGATATCTGGTCATCAATGTTATGAGGGTCCTCCTCCTACTCTTGAAGGACTGATAAATTCAAATGCTATCATCATCACCAAAGTAGAGGAAAAAGGTAGTGAGTGGAAGTCTCCGGACAACCATGAACCATACTTCCTACCTTACGCTAACAAGAATCATGGGCTAATCGGTTTGAAGCATCGCAATTATTCGAGTGCCAATAAAAGGAAGAAGACAAGAATGAATGACAAACTTCCTTGGCCAAGCTTCATCTCAAAGTTAAGCAAACCATACTTATGCCTATTTGGAGCTTGTTCACAAGCTTTCGATCTCCTTCTAAGAGCCTTGAGCTCTATGGACAAGAATTTATACAATTTGAACTAGTTTGGTGGAGTCCTATCTCAAACCACCATTTGAAGACGCTCGTCCAGAAAAAGACGCCCGTATTATCAGTTGGACGCTCGTCCTGTAGGACACCTGAAGAAAATTTTTGCACTAGGCCTGAATCCGAGCGGATTATGAAAAAGACGCTCGTCTCAGTTCAGCCGCTCGTCCCAAGCTTAGTACGCTCGTCTTTTCTCTATCCCAGCTGAAGCAAGATCCCTGGAATGAAATTCGAGCGGATTTTTGTTAGGACGCTCGGACCAACCGTAGCAAGACGCTCGTCCCGACCATAAAGACGCTCGGATTCCTACACTCACTTCGACTAATCCGCCCGAGCCCGACCCTCAGCCGCTCGTCCCACCCCTCTTTTATATAAAAATACCACCACCATCCCTCATTTCCTCATCTTATCTAAACCTAATCCACTCATCTTCATCTCCAAACACTCCCTTCACAACAAAAACCAACCAAACCCTAACTTTCCCAAATCAAAAATGATGAATCCCAAGGGAAAAGCCAAGAAGCTGGTTGAAGCTGCTACCAAGAAACGCAAGGGCTCATCTTCTTCATCCCCTCAACAAATGATGGTACCAAGAAACTTCCATCCCGTGATAGGAGGAGGAGTGGAGCAACTTGAGTACTTTCCAGAGGTACTCTTCACATCCAATGGCCACCGTGCTAAGTTCGTCAAGTTGCTAGGTAAGCATTACGAACCGACTCAGTTTATTGACACTAAGGTGTTAGAAATCCTAGGTATAAGGTACCAAACCGAAATGTTCTTTGATGGTTTGGGGATTGGGAAATTATTCCATGCCCATGAAGAGACGTACCTTAGCCTTACCTTGGAATTTTTGAGTAGTCTTCGTATTGTTTCGAACACAAGGAACAATGTTGGTATGGAGTTTCAGTTGTGCAACCTTGACCATAGCCTATCACTTGACCAATTTGCTCAAAGTTTTGGTCTTATTGTACCAACAAACAACATCAACAAACCCTCCGACTTTGATGTGGACCTAGTATGGAAGGCTATTTTCGGGAGGGATTTCATTCACCAAAAACAATGCTACACCTTTGCTATTCAACACCCGGTGATTCGGATCACCGAACGTTTCGTAGCCGGCACCATTAATGGGAGATATGAGCAAGATAGGTGCACTCTCCTCGACTTGACATTCCTTGAGTCCTATCTAAATGTTCGTATCGGGGGACAAGGAGGTACAAATTCAATACCCCACTTGAGATGCTCACGAGATTCTATGATTTCTCTCAAGGGAACTCCCAGCTTAAGACCTTCGTGATGGGAGGTCTAATTACTATCTTGGCAAACTACCTTTGTCCTGGGTTCAACACCCATGGGACTTATACACCTCTTGAGGGTAGTATTTTGATTGATGAGGACGCCGTCTTCAACCACCACCGGTGGTGTGCCTACACTTAAAATGGGAGTGTAGAATGGTTCACAAAAGGGTGTTCCTCTATTATTCTTTCGGGGTGGAATATACCCGGTACCGACCCAAGGTTGAGCCCGTATTCGCCTAGTCCGAGCTACCTCCTCGACATCCAAATCCACGCCAACCCCCCTCAAAGAGAAGAATTGCCCCGCCAACCTCCACCGCCTCGCGGGATGCCGGCAAGGCCCATTACCCCGCCATCCTATGTGCCTATCCCACCATACCCTACTCCTCATACACCATTCACACCATAAATCCCCAATGCTCCGGATATGCATGACTTGATGAACCTTATGAAGAAGGTTGATCTCGGAGTACACGATGGGCGGGTCGATAACTACATGGCCCTTTATCCTCAGTACTATCAAATGGCACAACAAGGGTATATCGACCCTAATGGCCGTCGACCATCTTGGGCTCAACCACATCTTTTGTTCCCTAATCAAGGGAACCAAGCCGGGAACTTTGATGGTTAAGGTGGAGGATACTCTGGTCAAGGAGGAGGGTATGACCAAGGCGGAAGTTCTAGTAGGTATGGTTACCACCAAGATGATGATGAAGAGTGAGAAATGCCTACCTTAACACCTCCATTTGTATGATACTCTTCTCTCCCTCTATCTTTTATATAGTGCATTGCATTTAGTTTAGCATTTAGCTTGCATTTGTATTATATTTCATATTGCATTCACATTAGTTAGTTAATATAGTATAACTTGTATTGTTATATACCTCATATGATTTATGTAGATAGTTGCATATAGACTAGAATTCATGCATAGTCACCAATGACCAATCCTTTTCTTTTCTACACTAGAAATAGTGCTTAAATCGGTTTGGGGAGGTTTGATCATAGGTGGCCAAAGTTAACTAGATATCATGCATCATATAATATAATTTAGATTGCATTCATTTGTTATATATGTCATATAGAATTTCATTTAGTTAGAGCATGCATTCATTCATATCATATTGCATTTGTACTTCAATTTTCATAAAATCAAAAAAATCCAAACATGTTTTTCTTTTTTCATTCCTACTCCTACATGTACATTGAGGACAATGTCCAAAATAAAGTGGGGGATGAGAATTTATATTCCAAAAACACATAAAAATTGAATTTTTTTGAAAAATACAAAAACATGTCCTTTTGTTTCATAAACATAAAAACCATAAAAATTTGAAAAATTGAAAAACTCAAAAACATGTTCATTTCCTTTGTCGTGTAATTTTGTATATATTGTATATACTTGTTTGTTTGTTTGTCTATCCTTTTTCACATTCATAGACTACGCCACATCCGAGACATGAGGATATTGAAGACCGCATGGTATGATCTTTCCAATCTCCTTTTTCCTCTTTATGTTAATGACTATGTGGCTTTATTTTGATTGATGCGGTAAAAATAATGTGAATTTAGGATTGCATTTAGACTATTTGGCATATTAGTTGGTAGAAGCACATGCATTAGGATGTATATATGTTAGTTGCATCATGGCATGTAGTTGCATGTTAGAAAAATCTTGTGAAACCGTCTATTTGGGAAGCTTGACAAGTGTATATAAGGCCCTTGTAGATCCTTTTTCTTCTTAAGACTTTGCTTGTTAGAATACTTGTAAAACACCCTAGGATATGTCATGCTAGTATCCTTTGACCCATGAATTAAGTCCTAGTCAAGAGTACCTTGTGGTGTGATAACTCCTTGGCTACCGTTTATTCCATTGAGACCCTTGAAACCATGCAATCATCATTCATCCATGTTCTATCATACATTTTGTCATCAAAGGGAATAGGCACAAAAATTGTTCAAATTTGAGTTCAAGAAATGAAATGAAAAGTGAAAAAAGTTTGCACAAATTGCATCAAATGAAAAGAGGAGCAAAAATAGACTCCTAATGCTTCAAATATAAGCACCCTCACTACAAATGGGGTGACTTTGAAAATGTTCAAAAGAAAATGCAAAAAGTTGAAAAATTGTCAAGTGTTGAAAAATGCCAAACATCAAAAGAAATGGCAAAAAGAAAGTGTTCTCAAATGTTATATGCCATAAGAAATCGGGGGGAAAAAACAATAACAAAAAGCAAACTCCCAAATGAAACTCAAATACTATTGATCCCTTTTCCATCGTATCCACTTTTGTGCATGGTAGAGAGGGGACGACCCTTCTTCTTGTCTAGGCAAGAAGGGGAATTCCGCGATCCTCCAGTGTTTCTAAGACCATAGGGAGTCTATTCTTGACAAAAACTTTTAACGATTGAGGACAAAGGTACCCTAGCTTGACACAACTTGGAGGTGATTTATTGGTATCCTTCTAGGCTTAGTAGTTTGAAGAAACCGTATATATGAAGGAGTGTGTACCCTTGAATTGCGTCCCCTTTAGATAATTTCCGCCACTTAGATGAGGAAAGTGGCTATTCTTTTGTAAATGCATCCATTACTTGATTTTGTGTGCTTTAATGCTTGGATGTGTCACCATTTTGGCAAGACCCACCTTGCCTTGCAAGAAGGCATCCTACCTCATGGTTGTCTTGTTGTGAGTTAAAGGGGCGGAGTGAGACCCGCTAATTGTCTCATATCGGCTATATTATTAGGATGGTATAAATAAAGGTCTAGTTTTAGTCACCTCTTTACTTGGGACGAGTAAAGGTTCGGTTTGGGGATATTTGATTGGACTCATATTTGCGCACATTTAGTCCCCTAGTTGAGCCTATTTTGCACAATAATATAACATTCCATAGCCATTTTATCCGTCAAATGCTTTCTATTTTGCTTTCCTAGTGCATTTCGTATTTTTTGTAGGAAAGAAGGTAATTAGGCGGCAATTCCCGTCTCTTGAGCTTACTTGGAAAGACTTTGACGATCTTGGTAGAACGAGTGTGGAAGAAGAGGCAAGAACTAAAGACCGATATTGCAAGAATAAGAAATATGCGAGAGGAAGCATTCTGGACAGCAATCCGAGCGTCCAAAGCAAGAAGTCGCTCGTCCAAATGCCCCAGAATCCGAACGTCCAAAGCAAGAAGCCGCTCGTCCAAATGCCCCAGAATCAGAGCGTCACGACCTTCAGCCGCTCGTCCTACTTGCCCAGAATTCGAGCGGATTCCCTTGTGTACGAGCGTCCCTCAGCGTCTTCAGCAAGGATGCACATCTCTCCAAAATACTTGCATTTCCCTACTTAGAACTTAGAATTGTTAATTACTAATTTAGCCTTAGTTAACCTAAGGAGGCACTACTATAAATACCCCATTTTGATGATAATCAAAGGGGGCTTCCACATTAGAAATTCCTCTTAGATTAGATTAGGAGTAGATTAGAATAGATTTCTCTTTAATCTTTCCACAAATCACACATTAATCTCTCCTTAATTATTGTTCAAGTTTATTACTTTTGGGTAATTGAAGATTATTAGGTTATTATTGGAGAATTGATAACTCTTCATAAATCAGTCAAGTTTTCTTCTATTATTCTTTGCTTTATTATTTGGATCATCTTAAGTTGGTATAATTCTTTTACCCTTTACTCTTTATTGTTTATTTCCTCATTCTCTTATCATGTTTACACTTGTTGTAATGATTGACACCATAAATGACATGTTCTCCATGATAATGAGTGAGTAGTTACTAAACTAGGATTAGTGGGTAATTAGGGGAAACCAACATGGGGGATGATTCATGCTTAATCTAATATGTTTTCATAATAAATTTGCTTGCTTGTTGTGATGTCAACCTATGCACATGTTATGTTTGATGAAATGCTAAGCCTATGAATCCTTGCATTTGTAACCATCTTCAACTTGACTTGTAAGATACAAACCAACTCGAGTCTAGTTAGACCATGCATAGAAGTGATTAGGAGGAAAGTAAGTAGACTTGTAGGTGTTGTACAATCTAATCGATTCGGCTCCGGGACCCAACTCTTCCTAAGAACCGTAAGACATAAACCAACTCGGTTCCTTTACAACATTAATTGCTTGCAACTTTGTGAACATGTTTGTATGATCAACTCCCATGAATCCCCTATGAACCCATGATATCCTAGCACCTTTAATTACTTGTTTACACCCTTATTTGCTTTATTGCTTGTTTTACTTTATCGATTGCATTAGTTTCGACCCAACTACAAACCCAAACAAATTGTGACACTAGCATAAATTGAGATAGATAGACTTAGAACCCAAAGCACACCGTCCCATGGATCTACCTCGACTTACCACTAACTAGTTGTTTGTTGAGTATTATAAATGTGTTTGATTGGATGTGTGACGACCAACTCTTGTCCCATCAGTTACTTTCTCAGATGAAGACTTGCCTCCCTTTGGCGTCACTCATAACCTTGATCTATACATCACAGTCACATGCTTGAATAAAAATGTACCCTTGACTTTGGTGGATGATGGCTCCGCAGTCAATGTCATACCACTAAAAACAGCATACAAGTTAGGCATGAAAAAATCAGACTGGACTCCTACTAACCAAGGCGTTCGGGCGTACAACGGAACGCGACGTAAAGTAGTGGGGCTAGTTAACCTTACTGTGGCCACTGGGACAATCGAGCGAAAGGTTAATTTTCAGATAGTGGACATCGAGGCATCTTTTAATATAATTTTGGGTAGGCCCTGGATTCACGCTTCCAAAGCAGTAACATCCACCTTACACCAAAAGATCAAGATCCCTCTAGATGGTAAGGTAGTGACGATCACTTCGTCACCTATCAAGGCCGTGATAGAGAAAATGTCAAACAACCAAGTAATTGCAGATCCAGTGTACGAACTTGGAGGATTTCAAATCATAAACCTTATAGAGAGCGAACTGGCTCCCTTGTACTTCAACCCATACTCCAACTTAGTGGTTAACCACATACTCAAATCCTAGGGATACTTCCCAGGAATACCACTCAACCCTATCAGAAAGAATACCTTTGCACCTTTCAAGAAAGGTGACTCCCAAAGGATACCACTAGGCTTGGGGTACAAGCCCACAACGACCGAAACCCTCGAAATGCTTACTCAAGTTCAAAATCGCAAAAGTAAGGGAATCCAAATGCAACCCTATCTCCCTACATTAAATGGTTACTTCGTCAGAGAAGGGGACTGTGAACATCTTTATGCATTTCCCGAACCTTGGAGGTACAAAGGCGTTCAACTAGCTGGAATCGAGGTCTTCCACGATTGCTACTTTATTCCTCCAGAAACGGTTCCTACCGTCAAAACTCGTCAAACACCCTGTCTCGACGAACAGGCTGTTAGCCTTCTGTTTGGAGAGAATCGATTTGTCAAGGCAGCGCAGGATGAGATAATTACCATGATACTTCAAGACGACCATTTCAACCCTACAGCACTGATCACTGACACCAACCCAAATCAGCAGAAAGGATGGAGAAAGTCGATTAAATGGACCAACAATCAAGGAAAGCTCTTCAAGGTCACTACTAGAGAAGGAGAGATGTTCAAAGGAGAACCCGAAGGACGATGAATTCGAGTCAAAGTCGGAATCAGAGTCGGAGTCGGAACCTAAGTCTAGAGAAGTCGCTAGAGTGTCTCCTCCTATCGTCATTCCCCACCCCCTTGTTTCGCCTAGCATAGTATCGCCTAGTAACAATAGCTTGGGGCATGTCCCAACAATTGTCCCTTTACCGCCACTGACTACTGCGCAGATGGCTTATTTGTTTCAGCTGTTTTCAAACTTTAATATGAATAAATATGATTCTGCTTACTCCTTGTGTTATTCTAAATGCAATTCTGTTTACGATGATAATGAGGATGATCCTAACCGAGACTCAATCGAATTACCTCCCTATATAATCAAAGAAATACTAGAAGAGGGGGAAGGGGCACCAGTAATAGAAAACACCGAACCTATAAACGTAGGAACAGAATTAGAACCCCAAAAACTTAGGATAGTGATGACCCTAGAACCAACTGAAAGGGCTAATTTCATCGACATCCTACACGAGTTCAACGACGTCTTCGCTTAGTCTTACAAGGACATGCTAGGGATCGACAGGGATATTGCAGAGCGTCGCATTCCAATCAAGCCGGGTTTCAAGCCTGTGAAACAGAAGCTTCGTCGGATAAGAACATAGTGGGCTCTTAAGATTAAAGAAGAAGTTGATAAGCAATTCAAAGCCGGATTCATCAAAGTTTCGAGTATTCAGACTGGGTGGCTAACATAGTCCCCGTACCCAAAAAACGATGGGCGAATCCAGTTTTGTGTTGATTTCAGAGAATTGAACAAGGCGACTCCTCTGGACGACTTTCCTCTACCACACATCGATATATTGGTAGATTACACAGCCGATCACGCGTTGTTATCCTTCATAGACGGGTATGCAAGGTATAACCAAATCAAAATGGTCGTGGAAGATATGCACAAGACAACCTTCATCACTCAGTGGGGCACATACTGTTATACTGTTATGCCATTCGGGCTAATCAATGCTGGGGCTACATACCAACGCACTGCAACTACTTTGCTACATGATATGATGCATAAAGAAGTGGAGGTGTACGTGGATGATATGATTCTCAAATCTAAGGATAGGAAAGGGCACATCGATAACCTTCTCAAATTCTTCCTCAGATTGGGCAAGTACAACATGAGGCTCAATCCTCAGAAATGTGCATTTGGAGTAACGTCAGGCAAGCTTTTGGGATACGTCGTCAGCCAAAGGGGGATAGAAATTTATCCATCCAAGATCAAGGCCTTAATCGAGATGCCACAACCCCAGATAGAAAAGGAGGTCAGAGGATTCTTGGGCAAAGTGCAATACAACAGTTGATTCATATCGAAACTCACTATGATTTGCGAGCCTATGTTCAAAAAGCTCAAGAAAACGGACCATACCATATGGGACAAAGACTGTCAAAAGGCATTTGACAGGATAAAGGAGATACTGGCTAAGCCACCCGTGCTAATGCCTCCCCAACGAGATCAACCTCTTGGTTTATATCTCACAGTCACCGAAACAGCCATAGGGGCTATGCTCGCGCAGACTGTTGGAAAGGAAGAAAGAGCTATTTACTACCTTAGTAAGAAGTTCTTAGAGTACGAGAGTAAGTATACACCTCTCGAGAAGACATGCCTCGCTCTTGTGTGGGCAACAAAGAAGCTACACCATTACATGCTTAGCTACTCTGTCAAGGTGTATTCTAAAATGGATCCCGTCAAATACCTCTTCGAGAAACCCGTTCTCAACGGACGCTTAACAAGATGGACCTTAATGCTCTCAGAGTTCGATCTCAAATACGTACCCTTGAAAGTCATAAAGGGACTTGCCGTGGCTGAATTCTTCGTAGATAATCCAATCAACGATACGCAAGTCATAGACATGTGGTCATTTCCGGAACAGGACATTTTACAAACCAGTATGGATTCTTGGGATCTTTACTTTGATGGGGCATCCAATTTGAGAGGATTCGGAATAGGAGCGTTGCTCATTTCTCCTGAAGGCGAGAGTACACCGTTTTCTATCAAACTCGACTTCGAGGTGACAAATAATGCAGCAGAGTATGAGGCCTGTCTCATTGGTCTACAAGCGGCAGTGAGTTTGGGGATCAAGAACCTTCGAGTTCACGGGGACTCGTCTTTAATCATCAATCAAATCACTGGATCCTGGAAAATCCGAAGTGAAAGTCTAGCACCTTATCAGGCTAGGATAGATCAAGTCGCTCAATTTTTCGATCAGGTTACTTATCTACACCTGCCTCGAGAAGAAAATCAATTTGCAGACGCTCTTGCAAAATTTGCATCCTTGATTAATATGCCAGACGACATGGTTGAAATGCCCTTGTGCATCGAACGACGATCAGAGCCAGCCTATGTACACTTCCTCACAGATGAAGAAGAAAACCCAGAGGAAGCTTGGTTCCAGGCCATTCTCAATTTCGAGCTCAACGGTACATATCCACCAGATATGGATAAGAGGGGACAACTCGCCATACGCCTACTTGCCTCTCAATACCTCCTCATGCAGGGAGAGTTGTACAAAAGAACACCTGTTGGCGTCGTCTTGCGTTGCCTTGATCATTCACAGGCACGGAAAATAATGGAAGAAGTTCACGATGGAGAATGCGGTCCTCACATGAGTGGACCTATGATGGCAAAGAAGATTATGCGTCTAGGGTATTATTGGACGACAATGGAGTCAGATTGCATCAAATATGTCAGACATTGCCATAACTGCCAGATCTTCGGGAATGTGCAACATGTTCCTCCCTCGATGCTATATACCATGAGCTCTCCTTGGCCATTTTCTGCTTGGGGAATAGAGATCATCGAGAAAATCACTCCAATTGGGACAGGAGGTCACTGTTTCATTCTAGTAGCTATCGACTATTTTACTAAATGGGTCGAAGCAACATCTTACACCAGCCTTACAGCCAAACATGTGGCAAAGTTCATACAAAACAATCTCATCTGTCAATATGGTTGCCCACATGAAATCATCAGTGACAATGGATCACATTTTCAGGCCGAAGCTGCACAATTGCTAGCCAAATATTAGATCAAGCATCACCATTCCTTGCCATACAGACCTCTAACTAATGGCGCAGTGGAGGCAGCTAACAATAATGTCGTCACAATCCTCAAGAAAATGATCGACAATTATCGCGATTGGCAAAGCAAAATACCCTTTGCATTATGGGGATATCGCACGTCAGTTATGACGCCCACCAGGGCTACTCTTTTCTATTTAATTTACAACATGGAAGCTGTATAACCAGTAGAGCTAAAGATCCCATCTCTGCGCATTCTACTCGAAAGTCAAATTCCAGAAGCTGATTGGAAAAGGGACAGGTATGACGAACTCGTCCTCTTAGACGAACGAAGGCTACGCGCATTACATAATGGGCAGACATATCATGCACGTATCAAACGAGCCTTTAACAAAAGGATCAAACCCAGAAATATCAAGGAAGGAGATTTAGTACTCAAGTCAGTCAGAGCTCTCTTACCTGTCGATCCCCGGGGTAAATTTATACCTAATTGGGCAGGACCATTCCTGGTCAAGTCCATACTTTCAGGGGGTGCGGTTAAGCTCCCAGACCTAGACGGGAATGAGTTTTCTAACCCGGCCAACCTAGACCAATTGAAACGGTACTACCTTTAGAAATAGGATAAAACGCGCCTCACGTGACCCACGTGCCGCTCGTGCAACACGAAATAAAATTGGCCCCTGGCCTGCTAAAAGTTTATGGCATTTCGCTCTTGCGTTTTGACATTTTTGACATCCTGATATCATCAAATAAATTGAATTGCATTTCCTTAGGAGTAAGCAAAGCACATGCTTTTTTTTTAAATTTCATTACAAGCTCTTGCTTCGAACATTTATTCTTTTACATTTTCTCGAACTACGTACAAGGTTTGATTTCATTTTTTCTAATGAATACGTAGGCAATCCCTCACAGGATACAACCCGTCATTTTAAGATGTAAATAGAAGGACATTTGCATGTTGCATTTGAAATTCGACAAGGATAAATAAAGGAAATTTATGAAAGTTTCTTAACTAATAAATCTTTTATTTATTGTTCCATAAATAATAATTATACGCCGAATACATATAAAATTAAATGCTGAAATTTAAAATGCTAGGCTAGGATTCTAAAAACCCCGCCGCTTATTACAACTCAAATAATAATAAATAATATTATTATAAAATGACTAAGGCTATTCTTCCATTTTCCCCTTGCCTTTGTCACCCTTGTCAAATTTCTTGTCTCGAGCACGAGTGGGGCGCTCTTGCGTTATCTCCGACCTAATCACCAACGGTCGTTCTCGCGATCTAGCATTCCCATTTCGATCCACCACCATCTTCTCAGCAGGAGCATTCTTTGGTTTCTTCGACGGACGAAAAACCCGATATCCGGCCTCTTCTTCCTTCTCAGTCAAGTACCTTTGGTTCTCCTTCGCCACTTCGCGGATTTTGTAATCTACAGGATCGTGCTTCCTTAGCTTCTTACGCTCCTCGGGAGTGCTAGCTTTCCTCCACTGAAGATATGAGTCAGATACCCACAATGAGCCAACCGAGACAGGTATGAACCACATATTCCTTTGGGCCCAGCGAATAGCCCACTCTCGACAAGACTCCGTAGTATGCGCTAAGGCAGTTTGAGGAACAGTGTCTAGCTTCGGGATTTTCTGTTTTAAGACCACCTGCCACATCAATCTCTCCGGGAAGGTATGGACCATAAATTGCAAGCCAGGAATGCGAATTGACTATGTCGGATCCAAAGATGATACTCTAGTCACCGATATGAGATGCCACCATGGCACTATCCACCTGATCAAAGGCCCACCTTCACTCTTCAGTTTACTTTCCCAATAATCGCATACTCGAGTGAAGTCCACCATGTATAGCCTCGTTCTCATTGCAATTGACCGAGAGCGGTATCCTGCCATATCAACTGGGGGCTAGATCAAATGCAGTCTCTCCATCAGCCAAATCTGCAAAGAACAGGAGACGGGAGTCAGTCCCAAAATCGGCAAAAAAAAAACCGAAATAATAAAAACGGCCAAATAGGACAAAAGACGGGTTCTTACCTGTAAAATAATAGGACTCCTAAGATAAGGATTCTCGCGGTTCGCCTTCCTATTGTCCAATCCTAGGATGGTCTCCCATAGAATTAAGCATGCTGGATCCTGCGCAGTTCCATTTGCTCCACTATACCTAGAAATCGAGGGTCACTCCTCATCTCTTGGTCAACATGCCCTCGAAGGATATAGCAATGAAGAAGACAAAATCCATAAGCTCGGCGCCTCCCCACATAAGAAATAGTGGGGCCCTCCCTATTTATAAATCGATCAACAAATTCAAACATGCGAACGCCTTTTGAGGTCACAAGACGGTCTACCTCAGCCTTGGTCAATCCAAGCAAATCCCTAAATTTGTTTTTATATCCTTGAGAGCTAGTGGGAATAGCCGGAATACTCTCTGCATCCCATCCTCCAACCGCAACAGTTTCTTCAGGAAAAGGACAAATTTCGCCTCCCGAAAAGGCAAATACATGGAAATTCGGGTCCCAATATTCAAGACAAGCATCCTAGAAGGGCCTCACTACCTTCACTAGCTTCAAGCTTATGATTGATCCCAAATTGAAAGCACCCATATCATGTTAAACCACATTGGTGAATTCATTCGTCCACTCCTGAATGCAATTTTCAAAGCCATCCATTTTGTTGGAATTTTTGAGAAGATATATGGGAGGTTTTATGTAATAGACGAAGTCGAGAAAGAAAGAATTGTGAGAATAGAAGCTCAACCGAGGTCTCTATTTATACTATTCGTCGTTTCCTAGTTTCAGCTGAGGACGGACAAGCTGGAGAGAAGACGCAGCAGTTGCTACGCCTCTTCGAAAAATCGCAGCTCCTGCTGCGCCTCTTCCCCAGGTCCTTTCCCTCATTTGACGGTCGTGGATCTTTCCTAATTCCGTTTTAGTTAAAATTTCCTGTTCCTATAAGGATTTAATTCGGTAATTCCATGTAATTGCCAAATTTGTGTTTCCTAATCGCTACGGCTTCGCTTTTCGAGGTAAAATCAACATTTTCACCATATACGCACACTTAACTTTTTTTTTTTTTTTTTTTTTTTTTTCGGGGAATCATTTCACTCCCTCTTTTCAAAATATTTCTAATACACTTAGACATCTCTTTTAAATTCTTTTTTTAGGGGGTATCCGTCCCTACCGTCCGGTCGCGTCATTTTTGTCCATTTTCGGGCACTTTTTTTCATTTTCGCGCTTATTTAGGTCATTTGTCTAAATTAATTCTTCTTATTATATGTGAATTTTGGCAGCATGATGGCGCAAACCGTCACATGCCAAACCTGTTTTCAAAGCTAACATGCAGATACAGCAAACACCCAGCAGCAAAGGCACACATGCCATCATATATACAATAAAAAAGGCAAAGTGTACATCAAAATACGGGCTCCTGCCCAAAGTGACATCAAAAGAAAATGTACAACTGTACAACAAACAACCAGCTAACTAGTCCTGACGACCCCTCAGCTCAGCTACTGTCGCCTCAAGAGCAGCAATCTCAGCATCTCTAACCTCGAGCTCTCTCAGCAGGCGGGTCGTCTCCTCCTGGGACTGTGCCAGCTCACGATCCAAGCTACGCTCCCTCTACTCAAAAGAAATGGAGCAATATTTTACTTCCCTTCACAGAGTTGGAAGTAGTAAAGATAAGAAATAAAGAACGGGTATGAAAGGTTCACACCTGCCTCCCGGAGCCACCTGCAAGGGCCTCAATGGCTGTAGCTCGTAGGCGGTTGGCCATCCTCCATAGCTCCATGTGCCTGGACGGTGCCACCTTAATTCAAATACAGAAAAGGTTCAAGCAAATGCATTCATATGTAATAAGGCGTAAAAGTACAAAAGACAGCCAAAGCTGGGGGCTTACCCTCCTCACGATGTGCTGCCACTTGTCCAAGACAGCATAGGTCACCGCCTCGCTGAAGTCCCGGATCTCCGACATCGTCGTCATGCCCGTCGAGTCAGTGTACTCCAGTGTCTTTAGAAAAGCTGGGGGCTCGACGCCAGCCACCTTGATCTCTTACAAAACTCAAATGATTCATTATTTTGGTGATCATTCATCATTTATCAAAAATAAAAAGTGAATATGCTTACCACGATTGGCCAGTACGCTAGCCTCCGGCGAACAAACTCGGCGTACTCCTCGCCAGGAAGAAAGAGAGCGTCACCACTCGCACCGACCAGGTCAGTCGTCCTCTCAGCCTCTGAGGGCTCCCTAAACATCGTCCATGGAGGATGGATGAGAACCGTAAAAGTGTCACGGGAGCACTACCGAGCCAAACGCTCACCCAAGTACCACACCGGCCTCATGGGCGTCGTCAACAGTAACCAACTCGAACTCCGAGGGCGGAGAACCTCAACCACAAAAGCAGGAGCTCTAGTGTAGCTTTCCCAAGGCCTAGGCACCCACTAAGGCAGGGAAACGGGGGGTCATTCCTATGATCATCTCTAAGCAAAGAAAAGATAAAATGAAAATCAAAGATACTTACGCTGTCTAAGCTTAGGGCGTTCACGCCTCTCCGACAAACGTCGTAAGAAAATCGCTGGCTCTTCCGAAGACACATGATCCAGTCCCTCACGACGGGGTACTCCCTCGGTACATCCGCCGCCATCGTGGGCGCAAAACTAGGAAAGTAGGAGTACACCCACGCCTGCAGACGAATAATAGTGATTATAGCTCATTCTCTACAAAAATGACCTTTCATGTTTTCAAAAGAGATAAGAATAATGACAAAATGATCTTTCATATTTGCAAAACTGGTTCGTACCTCCAACAGAAGTCCAGGACCGACAACGGCAGGAGAATTCCCCTTCTCCATCAACTCCGGACGAACCATGGCCCACATGTAACGTGTAAGGACCGCAAAGCTAGGAGTAACCCAGTCCCAACGACCTAGGTTACTAAAGTCAGCAAGAAATGGAAGAAGTTTCGTCGACAACCTCTCCCCCTTGTCTCCGAGGTAAATCGAAGACAAGAACCACCACAGCCACAAGCGAGCCTGCTGCTCAGCAGTACAAGGTGGTGGAGGCACGATGCGTCCATCCATCCTCACCCTCGCCGGACCCCTGCCGCCGAAGTAGTCTCTCACGTAGGTACTCGGCACTAAACTAGGAACCTGGGCCTCGTTAGCAGCCAGGTTCCAGCCAATTAGACTCCTCGCCTCAGCCGAGTCTACTTTCATGGCCGTCGACGGCCACACCAACAGCTCCTCTCTACACGGCAGGCCTGAGAGCATGCCGTAATCCTCCAAGGTGACCCCGATGTCTCCAAAAGGCATATGGAAAGTCGAGGTCGTGTCCAAGAACTGATCAAGAAAGGCTCGAATCAGGCAAAGGTTAGCCCGAATCTTCCTTTCCTTGATCTCTCTCCAACCTCGCACCAAGATGCCGAAAGCTCCCTGCTCGATGATGGCTTGCTCCTCCTCCGTCAGCTTCCCAAAGGCATCCATCATCGTCGTGTAACCAGAGAATGATCTCATGTTCCCAGCCTCTTGCGTCAATTCAAAAAAACGTTTTCTTAAGCGTACAAATGACAAGAAATGAACAAACAAGGAAATGATAAGGAGATCAGTAAGAAGTAAATGAATTAAGAAATGACAAGTTGAAGGCTTACCATACTCGTCGCCGTCCTGTACGACAAGTGGCTCTCCGCTGCCCAAATGAGATATCTGCCATCCTATTTCTCGGCCCACTCAGGCGCTCCTGCGAGCTAGTGGCCGCCTCATCCCACATTGGCCCTATGTGAGGCCTCCTCCTCTAGGTCCTCCTCCATCTCCTGAATGGTAGAAGGCTCGACATTGGTCTCCATGAAATCTCTTCCTAATGTAGAAGGAATGTCCTCTGCAACCAAAGCAAATAAAGCAATGCTAAGCATGATTCCAAGCATTTTCGAGCTTTTCAAGCGTTTAAAGCGGCATTTTCGGCCATCTTTGGCCACGCTTTCCAAAGTCCAACCACACATGTGGTAGGATGGGTCAAGGAGGGTCTAAGTTCTAGCCTAATTGCGGGTTTGAACCGAAAATTCGGCAGCATTTCGCTACAATGTCAATTATGCCATATAAAAGTGTCCCGGAGGAGCTGTCACAAATCAAAAATCCGGCATGATAGCAAGTTTACCCATTACTCAAGGGTTCTAAAACACTAAGTTTCATAAAAAATGGGCTAGTATAGGGCCATTTTCGAAGGGTTTTACGGTTTAGCAGGGAAACCGTCACATTTCGTCCTCAAATCCTTAATACTTGATGAAAATTCGAAAGGGATATATGGTTGTGTTTCTAGCATTGCCAATTACTCATTTCTAACGTCAATTTCATGAAGCAAATTCATTTGGGACGAAAGCCCCAAATTTTCGACATGAATGGGAATAAAAACCCTAATTTTCGACCCAAAATCAAGCTCAAATGCGAATTAAAGCAAGTACAAAATACATACCTTGATTAGTCATGGTTAAGGGCGCGATTTGATTAAATTCTTCATGGAATTTGGTTGATTTTTTATGAAGAAACGAAGTATTTGTGTTTTGAAATGAAAATAAAACACGACTTAAGTCGGGTTTTTACCCAGACAGGGACGAGCTTGGGAAAGGACGCAGCACTAGCTGCACCTCTTCCAAAGGTCACAGCTTTTGCTGCGCCTTTTCCTCAATAAGCTTCCTCAAATTTCGTTGAAATTCGTTATAAGTTCGTTATTTGCGGGTCCAGGCTTCAGGCGCCTTTTCCTCAACATATGGCTCCGTTTTGGCGTTCTCTTCGTCCGGATCAGCATTTTTTTCAATAGACTATAGACAACCGTGACATTTTGTTTCTCGAGAGATTTCATGATCACTAAATACAGTTCATTGGCTTCTCCCCTGTATCAGAATTTCGCTTGTAATAACCCGAGCGGATTTTCTCCTCAGCAGTGCTAAGGGTGTGCCGTTGTGGATTTACACTTTTCTTCAATGATGCCAAGGACGCATCATTGTCGACCTAAAATTTTCTCCTCAGCGGTGCCAAGGGAGTATCGTTGTCAATTTACACTTTTCTTCAATGATGCCAAGGGCGCGTCATTGTCGACCTACTATTTTCTCCTCAGCGGTGCCAAGGGCGTGCCGTTGTCGATTTACACTTTTCCTCATTGATGCCAAGGGCGCGTCATTGTCGACCTACTATTTTCTCCTCAGCGGTGCCAAGGGCGCGCCGTTGTGGATTTACACTTTTCTTCAATGATGCCAAGGGCGCGTCATTGACGACCTACTATTTTCTCCTCAGTGGTGCTAAGGGCGTGTCGTTGTTGATTTACGCTTTTCCTCAATTATGCCAAGGGTGCGTAATTCTCGAGCTACTATTTTCTCCTCAGCGGTGCCAAGGGCGTGCCGTTGTCGATTTACACCTTTATTTTCCTCAACGATGCCAAGGGCGTGTCATTGTCGATCTGTTATTTCTTCCTCAACAATGCCAAGGGCGCGTTGTTGTAGAGTCATTTATTATCTTTCTCCCCAGTGGTGCCAAGGGCGCGCCATTATCGACCCAACATATGATTCTTCCCCGGCAGAGTCATCAATATGTTCCCCAGCGAGAGTTCGTTGCCGCTCATAGCCCACGTACTTCTAAAAAAACAGAGTTCGCTTGAGACTGACGCAAGCAGGTTCCCCATGTATGGTGTTTTGTTATGGCTGGTGAGCTTCCTTACTTAGTCTAATAGACTTTAAACGACCGTCCCCGATAGTCGACAGACTCTAAAATGTTCCCGACGACAGGTCCTTGGCTCAGACCCCTTGAGCCGCCTCGCATCGCCATAGTCGTCAGGTTGTAATCTTTGATTAACCTGAGGGCTATACTTTGACTTTTGCCTTGTCCAAGCCTCAGTCAAAGTGGGGGCTCTGTAGATACCTCATTTCTGCACCTCCCGCCAACCATCCAGTGATGATTGGGCCGCATGTTTGATACGCGGAACGATTTTATGACAGTTCGTAAGTTCATCGACAAGTAATAGCTCAAACACTCGAGTCAACCTCATTGTCGTCATCTACGCGCCGATACGGTCGTTTTGACAGTAATTAGAGTTCATTTGGGTCCCGGGTCAAAAACCGCTTCATTTTCTAAAAACCGTTTAAATGCCGAGTTGGAATGTTCCGGAGTGTTCTAGAATTCTCTGGATATTTATTTCTAATTAAATTTAATATTTTTAAGGAAATATCTTCCGTATATTGTGTTTCAAGGAATAAGGAAGTGCATATCTACTGAAATTCCATAAAAAACGCGAAAATCTTTCTTGCTGATGAGGAAACCTCTGGGGAAATTACGCAGCAGATGCTGCGCCTCTTCCAAGGGTCGCAGTGGCTGTTGCACCTCTTTCGCAGCCCTCTTTCCATGCTTTCTAGAATATTTCCGTGATTTGTTTCCGTATCCGTGTCATTCCTAGGGATGTCATTGGGGCGGGCGATGGTGGATATAGGCTCCCTCATACCCGTACCCACCAAGTATAACTCGTACCCGTCCCCGCCCCACCACCCGTGGCGGGTACAAGTTTCCAAAACCATCCCCGCCCCAACGGGTGGAAATATAAAACCTTACCCGCCCCGTTTATCCATTAACCCGCTACACCAAAATTTTATTCGATAATTTTTTTTCGCATATATGGTTTTAATCATTATTAATTTCCATTTTCTTTGAATTTATCTTTATAAGATTAGTTTTTCACCAAAGAATTAGTAAAAAACTTTATAAAATAACTATTATTTACATTATATTTTAATTATAACTAAATAAGATTTAAAAAATTGTCATAATCACACTAATTTTTTTAGTAATTGGCGAGTAGACGGGTTTGAGGCGGATAAGATGCAAAATCCATCCCCGCCCCATTACCCATGGCGGGAACAATTTTCATACCCGGACCCGCCCCACCACCCGCCAAAGCTCTACCCATCCCTGCCCCAACTGGGGCGGGTGCGGGGTGGTACCCACTTGTACCCGCTCTACTGACATCCCTAGTCATTCCTAAACTTCTCTGTGTGTTTAGTATAAATAGAGACCTTCGCCCCCCATATTTGGCACGCGAGTGTTCCACCCCTTCTTTCTCTCTCTTTGCATTCTAGACTACGCTTTTGCTTTCGACGCCTACGTGCTTGATCAATCGACCACGTAAGCTCAGATCATTCTGAGTCCCAATCACGTTGCATAGACCGACTAATTTGACCAACTCCACCTTAATCAATCTAATCAATCTTTTAAATCCATTAACAAGGGCACTTTTCACGCATGTTCGAGTCGAGCGATCTCTAAACGATAACTTTAGTCAATCTCGTTTCATCAAACATGTAAGTCTGAGGGTGTAAATCCCATTTATTTTGTGTACTTCTTATTTTGTATCATCTAATGTAAGGTCTATATCAAAAGCACGCTCAAAACCATCTTAAAACTCCATCTTTTAAAATCGTTTTCATAAAATAGCAAAGGTCTGACGTCGAGAAGAAACGCAGCAGTAGCTGCGCCTCTTCGAAGGATCGCAGCATCTGCTACGCCTCTTCCAGAGGCTGCCGCTGCTCCCGCTCTTCTTCTTCTTCCTCGACCTTCTGCAATTTTCTATTTCTCTCATTTCTTTCGTCATTTCTTTAGTTTATTTTGTTAAGCTTCAGTGTATAATCATGGTTTTTTAATATTCCTTTCTAAACTATAACGCATAATTCGACATAAATCCCTTATAATTCAATATTTGCGGATTTTCGTCGTCTATTCAAACCCGGATTTTAAAGGGTCGATTTTCTCATATCGATTCTCTGGAATTCGCCTTTTGTACATAGTTTTCTTTATTTGATTTCAGTTTTACAAATTCAATTACGCTTTCAAGTTCAAAGTTTTGTTCTTTTGTATTTCCAACACGAATTCATCGTAATCATGTAAATCGCTGTAAATTCTCATCTTTAATACATTTTATGACGGTTCTAGATATATATAACCTGTAAAATCACTTACACTCGAGTATGATATCAATAATCGATCTTAAAATTACCAATGAACGATAACAATCCGCGGTTCTGAGTTCACAGCTAGAGCCCAGCTCTAGAACAGACGCAGGAAGAGCTGCGCCTGTTCTAGAGGACGCAGCAGATGCTGCGCCTATTCTGGGTTGGCTCCTGTCTCTGAACTTCTTTCTCGCTTTGACGTAGCTTCTGATTACGGCTTAAATCATCTATTTTTCGTATTATCTCGTCTAATCTACCGTATTTTCATATTTTAATTTTCTTTTTCAAAATCCTGTTTCGAGTGTACTTTTGACGTAGATCAAATAAACTTTGTAATTTATTTTAATTTTAGTTATTGTATTTCATTTATTGTGTTTATGCGTGATTTAATTGTATGGCATTCGCATGTAATTGAATCTTGTTGGAATATGTGTCCTCCGATAATAATGCGATCACAACTGTCGATCATGATGATCACATGTTTAAATTCTCATTTTAAGAATACATGTGGGAAAGTAATACTTCATAGTCAACTGGTCCACACATATCGGTAATGATTGGCTGACTAGAGTTTGACATTACTTTAAATGCATTTACGGTGGTGACCATTGATCCCCTAAGGTCATACCTATAGGGTAATGCTCTTAATTGATTATTTAATTAATCGTATGTCGATACTGGTTAATTAAATTCCTTTAAATTGACGAGTGATTTTGTGAGTAAAATTACGTGTCTTATTGTAATTTGATTAAATAAGATTCGGTCTAAGTAATCGAATTGTTTTATTGCTTAGCTTAATTTATTGTTTATGAAACAATTAAAATATAGAATGAATTGGCCATTATAAATATAAGAAGTTATGATTTATAATTCTATGACTCATTTTAAGTAATTGTAATTGTGAATTACCAACTTAATTTTGTATGTGATCTATTTCATTTAGATAATGATTTTTAATAAGTTAAAAATGTATTATTTAAATTACATGTCTAGTAACATGACCAATATGTCACACTATACAATTTAACATTTGACAAACTTAAAATGGACCCATTTTATATGGGTGTGCCGTGTGAGTGGAGGGACTTAGGTAAGTTTAGGATTTAATTGGTGCTCTAATTGAGAATTAGGCACAATGATTATGTTTCTAACTAGACCTAAAACTAGCCATACCCTATGTATCTTGAGAAGAACAAATGTGTGCATGTATTGGGCACTCTTCCCACCCCTAAACCGTGGCCTCCTCTATTGATACACTCAAGCAGTGTATTTTCTCTTCTAACTAATTCATTCTAATTAGTTTTTAACTTGAGAAAAACTAATCTCTCTAGTTTTTGGTTGAAAAACAAAACTATAGACTCTCACATAAATCCCTAATATTATTTTACATAATACTAGAAGTAGTATACTAATAATATTAGCATTTTAAAGAACAAATATTAATTTCTAGTTACAAAATTAATATTTGTATTAAGAGTATTATCTTGGTATAATTCATTGGGAGAGATTCTATACTTGAATCTTATTCATCCATAAGGAAAGCTCAAGAACTAAGTAAGGTAGGTGATCTTACTAGTGCCCAAATATCCGAAACATCCAAAGTAAGGAACCGATTTCTTCACTTAACTATTTATGTTTGCATGCATAAGATTTGTATTTAATTTTATGACTAAATTAAATTAGAACATATATGAATATTTGAGTAATGAGATATAGATTTCCAACAAGTGGTATCAAGAGCCTTTGGTTGTTTGTATGCAAATCGGTTATAATTTTTCCGAGTTATACGATTAACATATAACACTCATAAATTTGTGTTATTATGATATATCACGAAATAAACTATGCATGTTAAAGTTTCTGATCCTAAAATGTATTTAGGATATTTTGGTTAATTTATGGATTTTTATTGTTCATCTTATATAATAATGGCATTAAAAATGTGATTTTATGATTAAAATGTCATTTTCGGACTAAAATTAGCTATACTTCGAATGTTCCAGTGGTTTTTGGATATGTTTTTACATATATTATTTTTAGATGACCTGTAAATTTTCATAATTTTTGGAGTTTTTATGCTCGAAAAATGGATTTTTCATGATAAAAATCGAATTTAAATGAAAAATGGGTTAATATGAGATAAATTTCGATCTGGTCATAGAAATTTAGTATGTTGTCACATGAAATTTTACAATATGTGTGTAAAATAATAGGCTATAATGAAGTATTCATGCATGATTTATGAATTTTTGATGAAAAATAGCATAAATAGTGACTTAATTAGTGAATAATTGTGTAGATACCTCGTTTCTGCACCTCCCGCAAACCACCCGGTGATGATTGGGCCGCATGTTTGATACGCGGAACGATTTGTGACAGTTCGTAAGATTATCGTCAAGTGATTGCTCAAATATTAAATGTCGACCTCTTAGTTGTCATCTACGTCCGATCTGATCGTTTTGGCGCAAGAATTAGAGTACATTCGAGTCCGGTCAAAACCGTCTCCATTTTCTGATAACTGTTAAATCTCGAGTCGGAATATTCCGGAATGTTCCGGATATTTCTATTCCATATTTCATAAATTTTATCTTTTGGCAAATAATATCCCGTAATATTCATAAGATAATCGAATTATTTCCGTCCTACCATAACTCAAACGCGAAATCTTTCTTCAAAGAGGAAACCTCACGGGAATAGACGCAGTCTTTGCGCCTCTTCCAAGAGACGCAGTGTTCGCGCCTTTTCCCAGGCCCTTCTTTGCATGTCTTACGTATCTTTTTCACATCTTTCCGAGATTCACTTCCAAAGAGTCTCCGAAACCCTAATTCCGTCGCGTGATTAGTATAAATAGGAGCCTTCGTTCCTCATATTTCTCACGCGAGTGTCCGCCCTTCTCTTCTCCCTTTGCATTCTAGACTTTGTTCTTACTAATTGGCGCCTATGTGCTTGAACATTCGACCACGTAAGCTCGGATCCTTCCGGGTACCAGCCTCTCCGTTGCATGACCGACCAATTTGACCAACTCCACATCAATCAACTTAATTAATCAATCGTTTTCCTCTTACGAGGGCACTCTCTTTGCATTCGCGTCGAGCATTCACTAATCGATATCTTAGTCCTTCTCGTTTCGTCAACATGTAAGTCTGAGGGTGTATAATCCTTATTTATTTATTGTATTTTATTTATCGTATCACCATTGTAAGATTTATGTCGAAAACACTATTAAAACCGATTTCTAAAACCGTGCTTTAAAACTCTGTTTTTGCGGATTTCCAGTAGACAGACGTCGAGAAAAGACGCAGCAACTGCTGCGCTTCTTCGAAGGAGCGCAGTTCCTACTGCGCCTCTTCGTGAGGCTGTAGCAGTTCCTTCTTCTTTTCTTCTTCCTCGTCCTCTGTAATTCGCTTCTTTTTTATTTGTTATTTGTTTGTCCGTTAATTCTTTGATATAATCGTCACTGATAATTCACATGTATATTATATCATATAATTCATCATTCATGCACATGTTCAGTACGTCATAAATCCGACTTAAATCCTAAGTAATCCAATATTTGCGGGTTTTCGTCATAAAATTCAAACCCGGATTTTAGAGATTCAATTTAATCATATTGAGTTTCTGGAATTCGCCATTGATATAGTTTTCATCTGCTTATTTGTATATCCATCGTATTTAGCCTAATTGATTTATTTCAACAGAGGACTCATTAATGTTTTCATCATAATCTCATGTAATTAATTCGTTTACATCCGTATCATTCATGTTAATCGCTTTTATGACCATCATTCACATGTAATTAACCTGTTAATCACTTTCATCCGAGTAAATATCATCAATCAATCCATTAAATCACCAATCGACATTAACGGCTTGCAATTACGGCTTCACAGCCAGAACTGAGCCAAGGAACAGACGCAGCGTCTGCTGCGCCTATTCCAAAGGACGCAGTCCTGCTGCGCCTGTTCCTGGCTGAGTTCTGTCCCTGAACTCCGTTTCTGCCTTGACCTAGTTTAATTAGTCTACGTTTAATCAACTATTATCCGTATTATCACGCTAATTCCTGTTCGTTGATTTATTTAATTCTTTCTTTTACTTCTTTTTCTCAAATTATCCGTTTTAAAGGTATTTTCGACATAAATCGCCTATTCCAATGTAATTATTGTAATTTCCATTATTGTAATTCTTAGTTATTGTATTTCTTTCATTTATATGTTTCCACATGTAAATCGACATTAAATCCAACTTCGACCCAATTGTATGCTAACTACGTGTCAACCGACTTAGTTAAATCTTCACATGCTAGGATTAAAACTTGGATGTTGCATTGCATGCATATAGCCGACGATATATCGAGTACGAATAACTTCCCTAATCATTAGTAGAGGCCGCTATCGAGGCGGGCGGGATTAGGTGTTCGATCAAAAGAGCTTCCTAATACGTACCCTCACCCCTTACTCCAGATCTACGTGAGCACCCGTGTTCATTGGCATCCACGAGAGTCATTCTAGACATAGAATGCTAAGGGTAACGATTGCTTAGTGTTCATGTCACTACTTTGTGTCTTGACATGACACGAGGTACTCGAACGGTTCCAATTTCCCATAAAAATTGGTGGCGACTCCATACAAAATGCAAACGCTTGTTTTCGACCTTCACCAAGCGCCCCCGTGGGCGGCCCGCTGTCCACAGTTTGGCGACTCCGCTGGGGATAATACACTTACGTGTAGCAAGGGTGAAACTTGAACAAGGTTAGGGAATAAGTTTGTACAAGACAATTGTCGGTTTTCATAACTCGGTCTTCCTAGACCGTTTAATTCGGCCTTCCTAGGCCCAACCCAACCTATTCGACCAATCGTCCCGTCTAAACGGTCCTAATTCTTATTTGGGCCTAAGGATGGATAGCGATTGACGTCATCCATACCATGATGCTTACTCTTGTTTGTATCAAGGGCCTTCACTACTTGAGGAAATGGACTAGGAATCGGCCTTACTCTTGTTTGGCACGAGCCTCTCCACAGACTTCGGGTTTGATGGTTCGGTATGGCAACCCACCCTTTAAACCAAAACCCTTTTAAATGCACTCAGCATCCCGTTATAATGCTTGTATAAATGTGTAAACCTTACGTGATCACCATTTCTAAACAAATCATGACGAATTTTCAAAAATCAAAACCCAATTTCAAAACAAAATTTCGAAAAAAGAGGCCTTCAATTAGCGCAAAAATCCGGTCAAAACCCTGTCCGTTTGTCGTGTCAAAATTCGGGCCACAAGCCCATTTCAAACCTCACTTCGAGTCCACTCCTACAACTACACTACAGTTGACTAGGACACACATTTTCAAAGACCTTGTCTTTCTTCAAAACTCACTCAACACAAGTGGCACACACCCACTTCACGAGTCAAAACTTTTCTTCTTTTAGCAAGTGTGATAGAATGGTCGATCGTGTTTTGATTCGTCGCCGATCTCTTATCCAGTTTCCAAGATGCCCGGATCAAGTGATGAAACAAACCTCCAGCAAATTCAAGATAGTAATGATCGAATCCTAGCCGCGCTAGCCCAAATGTAAATTACTCAAGAACAAACCTATGACCGCCTTGAACTTATCGAAGGCCGTATCTTTGATGTAGAGGGAAGGTTGCCTCCCCTTAAAGGTGAAGTACTACGTTTTTCCGATGACGAGTCTAAAGATGAGAATCCTATCATAGGGACGACTGCAGCTGAGAAAAGACTCCAATACCTACAGGAGCAATTGATGTACCTTAAGGGGGATGACATTTATAGGGAAAACAATCGCAAGTATGAAGCCGTCAATTCCAAATTCCCAACTAACTTTAGCATGACGGATATCCCTAAGTTTAAAGGACATGAGAGCCCTTTGAACCACATCCGTGCCTTCAAGGATTACATGTCTATCAAAGGCATCAAACCCGAGATGTTCTTAAGGATCTTTCCTTCATCTCTCGACACCATCCCGAAGCAATTGTTCTACACTTTAGATCACAAGAAGGTCGCTACTTGGGAAGACGCCGCAATCGAGTTCTCTAAACAATATGCGGATAATGCCGAGATCCAAGTCAACATGCGTACTCTAGAGGTCCTTACCCAAAATGACAAAGAAGGATTCACCGACTTCCTAAGTAGGTGGAGGAAGACTAGTACTCAATTAGTTGAACGCCCGGATGAGGCTACTCTCGTGGAAAAGTTTGTGGATAATCTCAAGCCCATATACGCCAACCATTTGAGATATCAAAACATCAAGACTTTCATGGACTTAACCGTATTAGGGACACGAATTGAAGATGACATCCGTAAAGGACTCTTGTCCAAAACGGTAGGTCAAGGATATCAAGGGTCCACAAGTCGTTCGTACGGTTCTACTAGTAAGACTGACGAAGTTAACCTTCTCGAGCCATCTAAGAAAACTACTCCACCAAGGAAATTCACAAACCTTGGGGATACGTACTCCAACGCTCTAAAAAGGTTAATGAAGCAAGGTAAACTCCAACCCATTGGACCTACTCCCGAACCCGAAAAGAAGTCCAAGTTTTGGGATGAAAATTCGTACTGTGAATACCATAGGGGCAAAGGGCACGACACAGAAAAATGCTACAAGTTGAAACACGTGCTTCAAGATATGATTGAAGATGGTCGACTTCAAATTCCACCAGGAGGTAAGCCCAACAACACTCAGAATCCTCTTGGAGTTCTAGTGATTACAAGTGACGAATCTACCTTAGATTGCTTGCATCTTATCTCCCCGAAAGAAGAGGTCATTAATGGGATATGGACGGATAGTGAGGAAGATGTCTATCTCCAAGACCTTCCCTTAATCAAAAGGGCTGAAAGCATCATAGATGAGATCATTGCCACGCTTGGGACTGCAGAAATCGACACAAAGCAGAAGAAAGGATGGAGAAAATCTATCAAATGGACCAACAATCAAGGAAGACTCTTCAAGCTCACCACTGGAGAAGGAGAGATGTTCAAAGGAGAACCAGAAGACGACGAATTCGAGTCGGAGACAGAGTCAGAGTCAGAGTCGGAGTCTAGAGAAGTCATTAGAGAATCTACTCCTGTTGTCATCCCCACTCTCTTCATTTCTCCTAGCTTAGCCTCGAGTAGTCACAGTAGTTCGGGAAATGCCCCAATTATTGTCCCTTTGCCGCCACTGACCATGGATCAGTTGGCTTCTTTGTTTCAACTTTACTCAAATCTTAATACGAATAAATCAGGTTCTGCTTACTCTTTGTGTTATCTTGAGTGCAATTCTGTTTACGATGATACTGAAAATGACCAAGACCCAGACTTGACCGAAATACCTCCCTACGTAGCCAAAGAGATACTACAGGAAGGGGAAGGGGGACCTGTAATAGAGGACACCGAACCCATCAATGTAGGAACCGAACTGGAACCTAAAGAACTTAGGATAGGGACTACCTTGAGCTCAACCGAAAGGGCCGACTTCATAGACCTCCTAAATGAATTCAAAGACGTTTTCGCTTGGTCCTACAAAGACATGCCAGGGATCGACAGGGATATTGCCGAACATAGGATTCTGATTAAGCCAGGTTTCAAACCCAGAAATGAAGCTTCGACGAATGAGAACAGAATGGGCTCTAAAGATTAAGGAAGAAGTGGACAAGCAATTCAAAGCCGGGTTCATCAAAGTTTCCGAGTATTCTGACTGGGTAGCTAACATAGTACCCGTGCCCAAAAAGGATGGGAGAATCCGTGTCTGTGTTGATTTCAGGGACTTGAACAAAGCAATTCCGAAAGATGACTTCCCTCTACCTCACATTGACATATTGGTAGACAATACTGCAGACCACGCATTACTATCCTTCATGGATGGATATGCGGGTTATAACCAAATCAAGATGGCCATGGAAGATATGCACAAGACCGCATTCGTCACCCAATGGGGAACATATTGCTACACGGTAATGCCATTCGGATTGATTAACGCCGGAGCTACATACCAACGCACCGCAACTACACTCCTACATGACATGATGCACAAAGAAGTTGAGGTATATGTAGATGACATGATCGTCAAATCCAAGGAAAGAGAGGGACATATTGCAAACCTTCGCAAATTCTTCGCAAGGCTACGAAAGTACAACATGAGACTCAACCCCCAGAAATGCACATTTGGGGTGACATCTGGGAAACTCCTGGGATATGTCGTTAGCCAACGCGGTATAGAAATAGATCCTTCCAAAATCAAAGCTCTGATTGAAATGCCACAACCTCAAACAGAAAAAGAAGTCAGAGGATTCCTGGGAAAAATACAATACATAAGTCGATTCATATCGAAACTCACGATGATTTGCGAGCCTATCTTCAAGAAACTCAAGAAAACAGACCACACCATGTGGGATGATGATTGTCAAAAGGCGTTTGACCGAATCAAGGAGATATTGGCTAAACCACCTGTGCTCATGCCGCCACAACAAGATCAACCTCTTGGTTTATATCTCACAGTAACTGAAACCGCCATGGGTGCCATGTTGGCTCAAACTGTAGGAAGCGAAGAAAGAGCTATTTACTATCTAAGTAAGAAGTTCCTGGAATATGAGTGCAAATACTCACAACTCGAAAAGACATGCCTCGCTCTTGTGTGGGCAACGAAGAAGCTACGTCACTACATGCTTAGCTACTCCGTCAAGATATACTCCAAAATGGATCCAGTCAAATACCTCTTCGAGAAACCTGTCCTCAACGGACGTCTAGCAAGATGGACTCTGATGCTCTCAGAATTCGACCTTAAATATGTGCCACTGAAAGTCATAAAAGGTCGCGCCGTCGCCGAATTCTTCGCAGAAAATCCTATCAACGACGCACAAACCATAGATACTTGGTCATTTCCCGACAAGGATATACTCCAAACAGATGTAGACTCCTGGGACCTATACTTTGATGGAGCATCAAACTTAAGAGGATTCGGAATAGGAGTGTTGCTCATTTCTCCTGAAGGTGAGCATACACCGATTGCTGTCAAACTCGACTTCGAGGTGACAAACAATGCCGAGAATCTGAAGCTGTCTCATTGGGCTACAAGCGGCAGTAAGCTTAGGCATTAAAAACCTCCGAGTACATGGGGATTCATCGCTGATCATCAACCAAGTTACGGGATCTTGGAAAATCCGAAGTGAAAGCCTCGCACCTTATCAGGCTAGGATAGACCAAGTTGCTCAATTCTTTGATCACGTAACATACCTACACCTACCTCGGGAGAAAAATCAATTTGCAGACGCTCTTGCGAAACTTGCATCTTTGATAAATATGCCAGGTCACATGATGGAAATGCCTTTGTGTATCGAACGACGGTCAGAGCCGGCTTACGTCCATCAAATCACCGATGAAGAGGAAATCGCACAGGAACCCTGGTTCCAAGCAATCCTGAATTTCAAGCTTAATGGTACCTATCCACCGGATATGGACAAGAGGGGACAATGTGCTATACGCCTATTAGCTTCCCAATACATTCTGATGCAAGGAGAATTATACAAAAGAACACCTCTTGGTGTAGTCCTACGTTGCCTCGATCATTCACAGGCACGAAAGGTGATGGAAGAAGTCCACGACGGAGAATGCGGTCCTCACATGAGTGGGCCCATGATGGCAAAGAAAATCACACGTTTAGGGTATTATTGGACCACAATGGAATCCGATTGCATCAAATACGTGAGACACTGCCACAATTGCCAAATCTTCGGGAATGTACAACATGTCCCTCCTTCGTTGCTATACACGATGACATCTCCTTGGCCATTTTTCGCATGGGGAATTGACATAATCGGGAAAATAACCCCACCGAACAGAGGTCACTGTTTCATCCTAGTGGCGATTGACTATTTCACCAAATGGGTAGAAGCGGCTTCCTACACTGGTCTTACGGCTAAAAATGTGGCAAAATTCATACAAAACAACATCATTTGTCGATATGGTTGCCCACATGAGATCATTAGCGATAATGGGTCACATTTCCAAGCTGAAACTGAGCAATTGCTAGCCAAATACAAGATTAAGCATCACCACTCTTCGCCCTATAGACCACAGACTAACGGCGCGGTAGAAGCGGCAAATAAGAATGTTGTCACGATTCTCAAGAAAATGATCGACAACTACAGAGATTGGCCAAGCAAGATACCTTTCGCTTTATGGGGGTATCGTACCTCTGTCAGGACGCCCACTGGGGCTACTCCTTTCTATTTGACCTACGGCATGGAAGCCGTACAACCAGTCGAGCTAGAAATACCATCCTTGCGTATTCTACTAGAAAGCCAAATCCCGGAGGCCGATTGGAAGAAGGATAGGTATGAAGAACTCATCCTCCTGGATGAGCGTAGGCTACGCGCCTTACATAATGTCCAAACATATCAAGCCCGTATCAAACGAGCTTTCAACAAAAGGGTTAGGCCAAGAAACATCAAAGAAGGAGACTTAGTACTCAAATCGGTTAGAGCTCTTTTACCTGTCGACCCAAGGGGAAAATTCAAACCTAATTGGGCCGGACCATATTTAGTCAAATTCATACTCCCAGGGGGTGCGGTTAGAATCACAGACCTAGATGGGAATGAGTTTTCAAACCCCACAAACCTCGACCAATTGAAACGGTACTATGCCTAGAATAGGACAAAAACGCGCCTCGCGTAAACCCATGTGTCGCTCTTGTGGCACTAAATAAACGGCCCCTGGCCAAGCTGAAATAAGCTAAATGTCACTGTGCTCTTGCATTTTGACAAGTTTGTCATCCTCATATCATCAAATAAACTAAATTCGCACCTTCAGGGTAAGCAAAAGCTCATGCTTATTTTCTATGTTCATTACAAGCTCTTGCTTCGAACAATTATTCTTTTACATTTACTTGAACTACGCGCAAGGGTTTGATTTCGCTTTTTAAGTGAATACGTAGGCAATCCTTCACGGGATTTAACCCATTATATCTAAAAAAATGTAAATAGAAGGACATCTGCATTGCATTTGAAATTCGACAAGAATAATAAGTGGAAAATCTCAACGGTTTCATAACCATTTAACCTTTTTTATTTCATTCAATTTCTAAATAATAATAGTACGTTACATAATAAAAATAGAATAGGCTAGGATTCTAAAAATCCCTCCTTTTTATTACAACAATAATAATAATAATAATCAAATAATAAATAAGGACTCGGGCTATTCCTCCATCTTCCCCTTGCCCTTGTCACCCTTGTCATATTTCTTGTCACGACCTCGAGCCGGGCGCTCTTGCACCACTTCAGACCTAATCACCAACGGTCTTTCTCGAGGCCTGACTCTGCCATTCTTGCCAACCACCATTTCCGCAACAGGAGTAGTCTTTGATTTCTTTGAAGGGTGAATGACCTGAAACCCGGCTTCTTCTTCTCCCTCTGTCAGATGCTTCTCCTTCTCTTTCTCTCCCTCGCGCACCTTGTAATCAACAGGCTCACGTTTCCTCAGTCTCTCGCGCTCTTCCGGAGTTGCAGCCTTTCTCCACCTCAGATAAGAGTCCGACACCCACAAAGCATTGGCGGAGAAACTCAAGAACCACATGTTTCTTTGGGCCCATTTAATGGCCCACTCTCTTCGGCTCTCTGTTGTAAGCGCCATAGCAGTCTGCGGGACGGTATCAAGCCTAGGGATCACCTGCTTCAACCCAACTTGCCTCATCAATCTTTCCGGAAAGATGCATACCATAAACTCCAATCCCGGAATGCGCACGGACCTAGTGGGATCCAAAGAAGACACTCCAAAGGATGACTTGAGGTGCCACCACGGTACAACCCACCTAATCAACGGGCCATCATCACTTTTCAGCTTGTTCTTCCAATAATCGCAGACCCGGGTGAAGTCCACCATGTACAACCGCGTCCTCATCGCAATCATACGGGAATGATAGGAAAGTGCATGAACTAGGGGCTCGATCAATCGGAGCCGTTCCATAAAGCAGGTATTAGACACCAAACAAAAAAAAAAAAAAAAACGAAAAAAAAAACGAAAAAACGAAAAAAAAAAAACGAAAAAAGAAAAGAAGAAAGAAAAAGAAAAAATGATGTCTCTTACCTGCAAAATGACGGGACTCCCCAAGAACGGCAGATCGCGGTTGGATTTCCTATTATCCAAACCCAAGATAATCTCCCCTAAGCATAAACAAGATGGGCTCCTGCGCAGCTCCATTTGCTCAATAAGACCCAAAAGACGGGGATCACCTCTCAAATCTTCATCAACGTGTCCTTGGAAGACATACACGTGCAGCAAACAAAAGCCAAATGCCCTCCTCCTGGCAACATGGGAAACAGTAGGGTCGGCCCTGTTAATGAATCGGTCTACAAAGTCCAACATCCTCACGCTTTTCGGGGTAACTAAGCGATCCACCTCAAGTCTAGTCAGTCCAAGCAAGTCTCTGAATTTGCTCTTATACCCTTGTGAAGTGGAAGGAATGGCAGGTAAATGTTCGGGGTCCCACCCACCAATAGCAGCAATTTCTTCAGGAAACGGGCAAATATCGCCTCCCGGGAACGCGAAAACATGATAATTCGGGTCCCAATAGTCAAGGCAAGCATCCAAGAACGGTTTTACTACCTTAATGAGTTTCAAACTCAACAAAGACCCAAGGTTATAAGCACCCATGTCGTGCTTCTCCATATTCGAAAACTCGTTGGTCCATTCCTTCAAGCGGATCTCCAAAGTATTCATGATGACAATTTTCTCTTGAAGATTTATTTTGCGAGTTTTATGTGAATAGACGAGGAAGAGACGGAAGAATTGTGTAAATTAACGCCCCGTCGACGCTTCTATTTATACTAATTGCTGTTTCCAAAAATCCGCCAGAACGGACCGGCTTGGGAACAGGCGCAGCGCCTGCTGCGCCTCTTCAAAGGGACGCAGCTCATGCTGCGCCTCTTCCCCAGGCTCACTTTCTGTGATTTCCGCGTTTGGATCTTTCCTAATTCTATAACGAATAATTTCCTATTCCTACGGGATTTTATTTTGGTAAATACGAGCAGTTTACCATGTTTCAAGTTTCCTATTTTCGCGGGCACGCATTTTGAGGCGACATCGACACCTTCGCCATTTCATGACACTTAAATTTTTTATTCTTAGGAAATGAATTTCATTTTTTTTCATTTTTTAGGAAATAATTTTCTTTTGTTTTCATTACAACATTTCATTTCTACACTTACAGATTTCCTTTTTCTTTTTTTTTTAGGGGGTAACCCTCCCTACCGTCCGGTCATTTCCGGCAAATTTTTTTGCTTTTCCTCATGTTCTTTTGAGTCTCATTTTGCGCTGATTAAAGGCCTTATGTATATAAAATATATGTTTTGCGTAATTTCCATGTAAATTTCGGCAGTATGACGGCGTAAACCGCTGTCTACCAAACCTGTTCAAGAACTAACCTGCAGGTACAAGCAACACAACCCAAAGAAAGAAAGGCACTCGTGCCATCGTATATACAAATTTACAAGCAAACTGGGGGCTTGCGCCCCGAATAAAGTCCAAAAGTCCAAGCAAACTGGGGGCTTGCGCCCCAAACAGAGTCCAAAAATGTTCCAAAATCAAATGTCCAAAATGTACAAGTCTACAAAACTACACAAGGCTACTGCTGGGCGCCCTCCAACTCGGCAACTCTCGCCACCAGAACGGCGATCTCGGCGTCCCGAACCTCGAGCTCCCTCAGCAAGCGAGCGGTCTCCTCCCGAGACTGGGTCAACTCTTGCTCCAGCTCGCGGTCACCCTGTAAACAGCAACAAATTGGCTCATGTCAATCGGTTCAAGCAAAATTGGAAATCAAAAAAAATCAAAATATCAATCAAATAAGGTTCATACCTGACGACCTCGACCACCGACGAGTGCCTCGATGGCAGTAGCTCGTAGCCGGTTGGCCACCCTCCATAGTGCCACGAACCGGGACGGTGCGACCTGCATTATCAAAAGAAATTCTCAGCAAATTGAGCAAACTCAATCAAATGTGTTCTTACACAAAACTCATACAAGTCGGAGACTTACCCTCCCAATCAGATGCTGCCAGTCATCTAAGCCAGCATCCGTCATAGCTACGTCGAAGTCACGCAACTCGGAGATCGTCGTCCTCCCAGTCGCGTCAGTGTACTCGAGGGTCTCGGGGTACTCTGGGGGCTCGATGCCCGCCGCCTCAACCTCCTGCAAAGACCAATAGCTCTCATTAATCGATGATCTTTCGTCGTGAAATCAAATCAAGAAAAAGTAAAAGATACTCACCACTACCGGCCAGTACGCCAACCTCCCGTAAAGGAACGCCGAGTAGTCCTCGCCAGGGAGAAGAAGGTCATCGCCACTAGCACCAGCCAAGTCCGCCTCCCTCTCAGCATCAGAAGGCTCCCTAAACATCGTCCTGGGAGGATCGACGGGAACCGTCAACGCATCCCGAGAGCACTGACGAGCCAGCCGCTCGCCCAGGTACCACACAGGACCCATCGACATCCTCAACAGCAGCCGACTCGGGCTCCTAGGTCGAAGGACCTCAGCGACGAAAGGGGGTGCTCCTGCGTACTCCGCCCAAGGTCTGGGCACCCACTGCGACAATATGAAGGCAAAGATCATTCCTATGATCAACTAAAAGCAAAGTATAAGAAGAGTAAATGAATACAAATGGGATACTCACGCTGCTCAGCTGAAGAGCGTTCACGTCCCGCCGGTAGACATTGTGAGAAGAACGCTTGCTCTTCGTCCGACACATGACCCAATCCCTCACCACGGGATAGGCCCTCTCCAACGGCTCCGTCCTCTTGGGCGCGAGACTCGGGAAGTAAGAGTACACCCACGCCGTAAAAATGTAATAATCAATGACGATCTTTCGTGATTTAATAAAGAAAGGAATTTACTTTGGTCTAAAGGAAGGTTCATACCTCCAACAGTAGTCCGGTCCGACGCGCCGAGAAGTCCCCTTCTCCATCAACTCCGGACGAACCATGGCCCTCATGAAGCGGATGAGGACCGCAAAACCAGAAAGTGACCCGGTCCCAGCCGCCTAGGGAACTCGGTCGAAAAAAAGGGAAGGAGCTTCGTCGATAGCCTCTCGCCCTTGTCTCCGAGGTAAATCGAAGACAGAACCACCAAAGCCACGACGAGCCCTCTGCTCACCAGTTGAGGAGGAGGAGCTGTCTCCCTCCCATCGATCGTCACCCGCGCCGGGGTCTTCCCCGCAAAGTAGTCTCGGACGTAAGTCTGGTACCAAACCCTAAGATCGCAACAGCCTTCGCAACAAGTTCCAGCCGATCAATCTCCTCGCCTCGGCCGAGTCCGCCCTCATAGCGCCTCCGGCCACACCATCTCCTCGGTCCCGCACGGCGGACCGAAATCATGCCGTAATCCTCCAAAGTGACTCCCACCTCACCGAAAGGCAGGTGAAACGTGGAAGTCGTATCCCTGAATCGATCCAAGAAAGCGCGGACCAGGCTAAGGTTAGCCCGCAACTTCCTCTTCACGATATCCCTCCGGACTGAACCGAGGACCGAACGCTCCACGCTCGATCATGGCCCTCTCCTCCGCCGACAGCTGCTCGTAGTGCTCCATCGCTGTCGTGTAACCCGAGAACGACCTGATGTTCCCGGCCTCCTATTATGATTTGAAACAAAGCTATCTTTAGTTTTGAATGAAATTTGAAAGAAATTTGGACAAAAAAAGGATGAAAGAGGATGAATAATGAGTAGTGAATTCTTATTTACCAAGCTCTTCACCGTCCTGTAGGACAGGTGACCCTCTGCAGCCCACACGAGGTGCCTACTCTCCCAGGTCTCGGCCCACGCAGGAGCTCCCCTCAGCTGACGACCTCCTCGCCCGATGTTGGCTCGTCTCGGGACTTCCTCCTCCTCGACGGCCTCCTCCTCGTGAGTCTCGTCTCCATCAGCCATCACCGCAGCGGTGAAGGCCTTCTCTAAAGCCTCCTCAACAGTAACAGCGTCTATCTCCATGGGAGTCCTCCCAGAAGTAGAAGCCTCATCACCTGCAACATTAAAGTAAATTCAGGCCGCGTCACATGACGACGAGCCTTTGTTAAGGGGTTTTCAAGCCTTCAAAGCCCTGAAACTACTCCTCCCGTGCCATCCTTGGCCACGTTCCCACCAACCCGATCACTCATGTGATAAATTGGGTCAAGTCAAGTCCAGTTCGAAGCCTAGTTCTGGGTTCGAGTCGGAAATTCGGCAGCATTTCGTTATGACGGCGATTATGCCCTAGAAAGGTGTCCTGAAAAAGTTGTCACAAACCAAAATTCCGAGATGGTAGAAAGTTTACCCATCATCCAAGGATCCCAAATATCAAGTTTCATCGCAAATGGGCAATCCTAAGGCTATTTTCGAAGCGATTTATGGTTTAGCTGTAAAACCGTCTCAAAATTCATTCAAAGGCTCAAAACTCGATGAAAATTCGAAACAAATACATGGTTATATTCCTAACATCACCTACTATCCATTTCTAGCATCAATTTGGCAAGGCAAATCCATTTGGGGGAAAAGCCCCAAATTTTCGATCAAAAGGGTCGAAAACCCTAATTTTCGCGGCTCAAAATTCGACAAATGCAGAAGATTAATGCAAGATTAAGACACATACCTCGATTAGTCATGTTTAAAGCAAGCTTTTGAATCAAACCTTGGCGGAAATGGTGAAGATTTGAGAGAGAAATGAGTGAATTGTGTTTCGAAATAATGAACACAAACCCCTCCGATTTCGCGTTTTTACGCGGAAGAGCCAAATTGGGAAAAAGACGCAAAGAAAGGCGCGCGCCTCTTCCAAGAGACGCAGCTCTTGCTGCGCCTCTTCCTTGTGTTCCCTCCATACGGATTTTCAAAAATTCGTTATAAGTTCGTTATTTGTGGGCCCATCTTTGGTGCGCCTCTTCCTTGACGCCGTTATATTCTTTTGGTCCGTTTCGATGATTTTCTTTCGTTCCGGCCCGCATTTCATCACCAATGGCGGATCTGTTGCATATCAAAATCCATTTTATCCAAATAAGGCAAGATTTTGCAAAGTATTGTTCAAATCCATTTTATCCAAATGCAGCAAAGATTTTTGCGTGTGTTGCTCAAAATCCTTTTATCCAAATAAGAGAGTATTTTGCAAAGATCGCTCACTCAAGATTTCTCTCACGACGATCAAGATGTTCCTAGTCGTCAATATATTCCCCAAGAAGAGTTCGCTTGAGACCGACGCAAGCAGATTCAACCTCAAGTTTTTGCCGAGTTCGCTTGAGACCGACGCAAGCAGATTCCCCAGCCAGCTTTCTACCGACGTCCTGCTTGCTTTCAATATTTCTTGTTTCCCGCGAGTTCGACCGGTGCCGTTCTCCCGTAAGTTCCCAAATCAAAGCCTTCATATCTTTCGAAACTTATCTTAATCTTTCGTATAACCCCTCTTCAGATAACCCCTTTTAGTCCTTCCCTTTAGAGAGAGGTAGCCTTCGAGAGATAGCCTTCAAGTGTTAAGAGATTCCTTCGGTTCCTGTGACCCTAATGCCTTCGGACACCAAGTTATCTTCGGACCAAAGAGTTTTGCCGCAGCGTCTTGATCCCGTTTCACCCAGGGGTATCTCGGTATGGTCTCTTCTTATGGTCAAGGCGAGCTTCCTTACGTAGTCTAATGGACATTAAACGACCCTCCCGATAGTTGACAGACTCTAAAATGTTCCGGATTTACGAGTCCTTGGCTCGCACCCCTTGAGCCGCCTCGCGTCGCCATAGTCGTCGGTTGTAATCTTCGATTGACCTGATGGCTATACTTTGACTTTCGCCTTGTCCAAGCCTCGGTCAAAGTGGGGGCTCAGAGATACCTCGTTTCGCACCTCCCGCAAACCACCCGGTGATGATTGGGCCGCATGTTTGATACGCGGAACGATTTGTGACAGTTCGTAAGATTATCGTCAAGTGATTGCTTAAATATTAAATGTCGACCTCTTAGTTGTCATCTACGTCCCGATACGGTCGTTTTGGCAGTAATTAGAGTACATTCGGAGTCCGGGTCAAAAACCGTCTCCATTTTCTGATAACTGTTAAATCCCGAGTCGGAATATTCCGGAATGTTCCGGATATTTCTATTCCATATTTCATAAATTTTATCTTTTGGCAAATAATATCCCGTAATATTCATAAGATAATCGAATTATTTCCGTCCTACCATAACTCAAACGCGGAAATCTTTCTTCACGGAGAGAAACCTCCTCGGGAATAGACGCAGCAGCCCGTCGCGCCTCTTCCAAGAGACGCAGTGGCTGCTGCGCCTTTTCCCAGGCCCTTCTTTGCATGTCTTACGTATCTTTTTCACATCTTTCCGAGATTCACTTCCAAAGAGTCTCCGAAACCCTAATTCCGTCGCGTGATTAGTATAAATAGGAGCCTTCGTTCCTCATATTTCTCACGCGAGTGTCCGCCCTTCTCTTCTCCCTTTGCATTCTAGACTTTGTTCTTACTAATTGGCGCCTACGTGCTTGAACATTCGACCACGTAAGCTCGGATCCTTCCGGGTACCAGCCTCTCCGTTGCATGACCGACCAATTTGACCAACTCCACATCAATCAACTTAATTAATCAATCGTTTTCCTCTTACGAGGGCACTCTCTTTGCATTCGCGTCGAGCATTCACTAATCGATATCTTAGTCCTTCTCGTTTCGTCAACATGTAAGTCTGAGGGTGTATAATCCTTATTTATTTATTGTATTTTATTTATCGTATCACCATTGTAAGATTTATGTCGAAAACACTATTAAAACCGATTTCTAAAACCGTGCTTTAAAACTCTGTTTTTGCGGATTTCCGAGAGATGAGGCGTCGAGAAAAGACGCAGCAACTGCTGCGCCTCTTCGAAGGAGCGCAGTTCCTACTGCGCCTCTTCGTGAGGCTGCCGTAGTTCCTGCTTCTTTTCTTCTTCCTCGTCCTCTGTAATTCGCTTCTTTTTTATTTGTTATTTGTTCGTCCGTTAATTCTTTGATATAATCGTCACTGATAATTCACATGTATATTGTATCATATAATTCATCATTCATGCACATGTTCAGTACGTCATAAATCCGACTTAAATCCTAAGTAATCCAATATTTGCGGGTTTTCGTCATAAAATTCAAACCCGGATTTTAGAGATTCAATTTAATCATATTGAGTTTCTGGAATTCGCCATTGATATAGTTTTCATCTGCTTATTTGTATATCCATCGTATTTAGCCTAATTGATTTATTTCAACAGAGGACTCATTAATGTTTTCATCATAATCTCATGTAATTAATTCGTTTACATCCGTATCATTCATGTTTATCGCTTTTATGACCATCATTCACATGTAATTAACCTGTTAATCACTTTCATCCGAGTAAATATCATCAATCAATCCATTAAATCACCAATCGACATTAACGGCTTGCAATTACGGCTTCACAGCCAGAACTGAGCCAAGGAACAGACGCAGCGTCTGCTGCGCCTATTCCAAAGGACGCGATCTGCTGCGCTTGTTCTGGCCGAGTTCTCACCCCGAACTCCGTTTACGCCTTGACCTAGTTTAATTAGTCTACGTTTAATCAACTATTATCCGTATTATCACGCTAATTCCTGTTCGTTGATTTATTTAATTCTTTCTTTTACTTCTTTTTCTCAAATTATCCATTTTAAAGGTATTTTCGACATAAATCGCCTATTCCAATGTAATTATTGTAATTTCCATTATTGTAATTCTTAGTTATTGTATTTCTTTCATTTGTATGTTTCCACATGTAAATCGACATTAAATCCAACTTCGACCCAATTGTATGCTAACTACGTGTCAACCGACTTAGTTAAATCTTCACATGCTAGGATTAAAACTTGGATGTTGCATTGCATGCATATAGCCGACGATATATAGAGTACGAATAACTTCCCTAATCATTAGTAGAGGCCGCTATCGAGGCGGGCGGGATTAGGTGTTCGATCAAAAGAGCTTCCTAATACGTACCCTCACCCCTTACTCCAGATCTCCGTGAGCACCCGTGTTCATTGGCATCCACGAGAGTCATTCTAGACATAGAATGCTAAGGGTAACGATTGCTTAGTGTTCATGTCACTACTTTGTGTCTTGACATGACACGAGGTACTCGAACGGTTCCAATTTTCCATAAAAATTGGTGGCGACTCCATACAAAATGCAAACGCTTGTTTTCGACCTTCACCAAGCGCCGCCGTGGGCGGCCCGCTGTCCACAAATTGCTAAAACATACTTCATGACTAATGAAAAACGTCACATGTTGCATTTTATTATCTTTTTCAGATCTAAAATTGAAACGTTGATGAATATAATTTTTCTCATGTTTTTATGATTATAATTGATAAATCCTATAAATCGCAACATAGTTTTTCCGATAATTTTTCGAAATTTTAACCTAAGTTTTTGAACATTATGAGTGTCATGGTATTTTTCCAGAATGTTCATAAGTTTAAATTTCAAATTTCAAATTTATTTGAAATTTTTGTGATTTATTTGAAGTTTATAGCATATTATTGTAATTTTGAGTCCATTAATGAACAATTTTAAGAAATATAAGTTAATTATAGTCAATATGTTAGTGGAGACTAATTTTGAGTCCTAAGTTGGTTAGGGTAATTAACTTGTGCATAAATATGATTTTATGCAATTTATTGTGATTTTAAAAGGTTGAATCACGCAAATCCGTAAAAACCGTTTAATATACGATATTGGCTCCTTAAAGGCGATTTAGCATAAAATTGGGCATGTTCATACATATTTTAATGCTGCATTTTATTTATGATTGTCATAATTTTATTTTATGTAATTTTACTTAGTATGGCCTTAGTTTTAATTGGTATTGCCCGAAATGTATGGGAATATCGATTCGGTTGTAATTTATTGTGATCTCGTATCACCGTTTTGTAATTTAATAGATTTATTTTATTTTAATTACAAATGTATAATAGGAAATTATGTAATTTGTTATGTAATTTATTTATTTCGGAGTTCCTTGAAGACGGTGTCACTCAAGAAGGAAATCCATTAAAGACGGTGTTACCTCGAGATGCGTGCCTCAACCGAAGTTCAAGGGACCAATGGAGTTGGTTTCCGAATATGTAATAGTTAATTAGATTTTCTTTTTTAGGAAGGCCATACTAGGATTTAATTTATGCTTTGCATTTTATTTATATGTCGCATGCATCGCTAAATCGCCATAACTAAAATATGCATCATCTTTTAATCGAGTTTATCGACCGTGTCAATTAGAATTATCGTAGTTCACCGCTTTAGTTCACTTAAAACGTGATAGATAATAAATTGACATGACCTCTCGCTAAAATAATCAATTGAGACATAGCCTTACCAAAAAGTAGAAACCATGAAAACCTATTTCGTGAGGGAGTGCACTAGGCCACACCGGGGTACAAAATTTGTTATGTAGGGGAAGTGGGTGATAAATGTATATCCACCGAATTTATGTTAATGAAGGGTATTTCGGCACACCGTGCCCTAAGTTGATATGAGTTTGGATCATGGACACATTTATTCGAAATTTGGGTTGAACTCAACGAAAGTATTCACGACGATTTCCGGATGTGTTTCGGGCTAGAGATAAATATTAATGTAATTTTATCGACCAAGAGTTCTAAAAGTAGAATCGATTAAAGAGTTAATCCACCGAGTTATATTAATAAAGGGTATTTCGGCACACCGTGCCCCCAAGGTAATATGAATTTGGATCATGGAATCATTTATCATAGTTGGGTAGAGGTCACTATGTAAATGCTTTACTTGTTATTTACAAGTATTATTATAACGATGAATGTTTTGTTTTCATTATTCCATTATCATATTGTTCTATTTCTTTACCACAATTCATATACGATATCATTTCAATTTTTTCAAATCTCCATTAAAACATCGTAACTAAAGACAAATATGAATTTGCTTCTAAAACCTCAAATGAACCATTGCTAAGGATCTCTTGTAAAGAGTATAGATAAAAGTTATTCATTATCAAACAGGTTTTTGATTCTTGACTAACACATCTACTTACAATGAATTGTTTCTAATTTTGGTAACTATATTTGTTGAAAATCAAAATTGACCAAAATACCGCAACCACTTCAATGAAAGTTTTAAGACTAAAACAAACGAATGAAGAGTAGTCTTCATAAAATCCAATTTTGCTTCTCTAAGCAAAGACTCATTAAAATGAGTGGGAGCATTCTCTTAAACCGTTAAGATGGGATGAGGTTCAAAGAAGTAAAAATAGAATGTAAATGATACAAGCTAATGTTAAAAGTAAAGTTATTGAGAATAACGAAACTAAACCTATCAATTCCGACCAATAAAGTTTCCATTGTCTTAAATGTTGGACACTAGAAAGGAAACTACCCCAAGTTGTTAAAGAATAAGCAAGTTAGTTGTGGGACATCTAATAAGTCTTAGTTCTTTGTTTATCTGATTGACATAAATTTTGCTAGTACCATTTCGTCAATATTAGAAACCGATGGTGGTTTTCATCATTGTATGCGATACATAGAATGATTAGAATATGACGACTAGCAACAATAATGTTGAGAGATAGAGTCATTGTGAACTCAATCTAGTTTTTGGGTTTAGAGTTGTACTTAATTATGACTATTAAGTGAATAAACTCTAAATAAGAATATAAACTTGTTAAGATACAAAAAGAGGCTTCACTTTTGTGACCCTATACACCATGATTTGATGTATGGCTAGCCCATTATCAAGGTGATTATATTATAAACCAAACTAGAATGATATATCATGAAGATGATGCAAGACTCAAATTGGTAACCTATGATTAAACCTTAGATTCTGCAATGATGAACGCAAGGAGTTATCGAGTACTCTTGAAACCATTAGATCTTATGGTATATGCGTATCTTGTATTCAAAGCAAGATGTCTCGTGCCTTTTGGTTGAAAAGGAGATCGAGGTTGTAAATCATTGATCTATAAGAGGTTGATCATTTTCTTTTACCAAAGATTTAGGTTGACACTAATGTGTTCACTTAATAAGGTAAATAGAGAAATCTTTGAAGAAGTTCAAAGAGTTCAAGGAATCACGATTTAATCGTGATGGGATTATCAAAGTGAAGACTTTGATATAAGCCAAAGGAAATGTGATATAGTATCACAAGTTAATCTCTCTTAGCACGCATTATGGAATAATGTGTGTTTGGATAAGAATTCATGTTGGGAAATGTGTCCTCAACAATAGTGCGATCACATGATTTAAATATCATTATTAAATCTCATTTTAAGAATACATGTGGGATGTAATATTTTACGATCAATCGTCCACACATATCGGTAATGATTGGCTGACTAGAGTTTGACATTACTGTCGTGCGACGGTGGTGATCAGTTGATCCCCTTAGGTCATACCTATAGGGAAATACTCTTATTTGATTATTTAATTAATCGTATACCGATACGAGTTAATTAAATTGATTAAAATTGACGGATGATTTTGTGAGTATAATTTACGTATCTTATTGTAAATATGATTAAATGAGACACGGTCTAAGTAATCGAATTATTTTATTACTTAGATGAAATCATTGTTTACGAAACAATTGAACGAATGAATAAATCATTATAAATACCGAATGTTGTAATTTATAATTTGGAAACATTTTGGCACGAGTAATTACGAATTACTAGTCAATTTTGTAAATGACATATTTTATGAGTATGTTGATTTTTAATATGTTAACAATACATTACATTGTGACATGTCATGTAACATGTTACATGTGACAAAATTGACAAATGACAAAATAAAATGAACCATCCATTTTATTATGAAAGTGCCGAAATTAGAGGGAGTGTTGGGTTAATATTGTGTTTTCATATTAGTGGAAAACATAATTATTAAAGACTACCTACTAGCCTTGCAAGCCTAAGCTTTTGAGAAGAGCAAAAACAAAAGGCATTGGGCATACTACCCAATGCTCCTTTTTTGGCCACCCACAAGAAAGAGAGAAGAGCTTTCTCTTTTACATATTATTCATTCTTCCCATCTAATTTTTCTAGAGTAAGAAAATGCAATAAAACTCTCTACAATTTATGATAATTCTAGAGAAATAAACTCACATATACTCCCTCTTGACCGAGATTTTCAAGAGTAAAATGCAATTTATTTTGTGTCAATTTTATAGTAAAACTAATATTATTACTAGATCTAAATAATATTAGTTATTAAGAGTTTTCCTTGGGTACAAGCTTTTGGGAGGGATTCTATACTTGAATCCTTGTTCTTCCATTTGGAGAGCTCAAGAACAAGTGAGTAGGTGAACTCACTTGTGCCCATAAATCCGAAAATCACAATGTAAGAATAATGTTTCTTCCTTACTTTGTTTTAATGTTTGCATGCATAAGATCCATCTTTAATTTTATGACAAATTAAATTAAAACATATATGAATATGTAAGTATATAGATCTACTTTTCCTTCAATCGGTATCAAGAGCCACGGTTGTTTGCATGCAAATCGGTTAAAAGTTTTTCCGAGTTATAAAGAATAACATATAAAACTTGTATATTTTGTGTTATTATGATATATCACGAAATTAATCCATGCATGTTAATATTTCTGGTCCTAAAATGTTTTAGGATATTTTGGTTAATTTTACGGATTATTATTGTTCATATTATACAATAATGGCATTTAAATATGATTTTATGAGTAAAAATGTCATTTTCGGTCCAAAATTAGCTATACCTCGAATTTTCCAGTGATTTTTGGATATGTTGTCACATATATTATTTTGAGATAACCTGTAAAGTTTCATAATTTTTGGACTTGTTATGCTCGAAAAATGGATTTTTCATTATTAAATTCGGATTTAGGTGAAAAATAGGTTAATATGAGTTAAATTTCGAATCTGGTCATAGAAATTTAGTATGTTGTCACATGCAATTTTACAAGATGTGTGTAAAATAATTGGCTATAAAGAAGTCTTTTTGCATGATTTATGGATTTTTGAAGAAAAATAGCATAAATAGTGACATTATTAGTGAAAAATTAATAAAACATAATCTATGACTTAGGAAAAACGTCTAATGTTGCTTTTTATTATCTTTTTCAGATCTTAAATTGAAAAGTTAATGAATAAAATTTTTCTCATTTTTTTTATGATTATTTTAGTTAAAACCGATAAACCGCAACATTGTTTTTCCGGAAAAATTTCGAAATTTTTAACCTAAGATTTTGAACATTATGAGTTTCATGGTATTTTTCCAGAATGTTCATGAGTTTAAATTTCAAATTTCAAATTTATTTGAAATTTTGTGATTTATTTGAAGTTTATAGCTTATTTTTGTAATTTTTGGTCCATAAATGAACAATTTTAGAAATATGAGTTAATTATGGTCAAATTATTAGTGAAGACTAAATTTTGAGTCCTAAGAGGTTAGGGTAATTAACTTATGCATAAATATGAATTTATGTAATTTTTGTGATTGTAAAATGTTGAAATCACGCAAACCAAAAAAACCGAGTAATATACGATATTGGCTAATTAAAGGCGATTTAGCATAAAATTGAGCATGTTCATACATATTATAATGCTGCATTTTCTTTATGATTGTCATAATTTTAATTTATGTAATTTTTGAATTATGTAATTTTACTTAGTATGGCCTTAGATTTTAATTGGTACTTCCCGAAATGTATGGGAATATCGATTCGGTTGTAATTTTATTGTGATCTCGTATCACCGTTTTGTAATTTAATAGATTTATTTTATTTTAGTTACAAATGTATAATAGGAAATTATGTAATTTATTATGTAATTTAATTTATTCTCGGAGTTCCCAAAGACGGATTTCTTCAAGAATGGCGATACATAAAGACGGTGTTACCTCGAGATGCGTGCCACAACCGAAGTTCAAGGGACCAATGGAGTTGGTTTCCGAATATGTAATAGTTAAATAGTTTTTCTATTTTAGGAAAGGCCATACTAGGATTTATTTATTTTTATGCTTGCATTTTATTTTATGTCGCATGCATCGCTAAATCGCCATAACTAAAACATGCATCCTCATTTTATCGAGTTTATCGACCGTGTCAATTAGAATTATCGTAGTTCACCGCTTTAGTTCACTTAAAACGTGATAGATAATAAATTGACATGACCTCTCGCTAAAACAATTAATTGAGACATAGCCTTACCAAATAGTAGAAACCATGAAAACCTATTTCGCGAGGGAGTGCGCTCGGCCCCACCGGGGTACAAACCTTGTTACATAGGGGAAGTGGGTGATAAATGTCTATCCACCGAATTCATGTTGATAAGGGATGTATCGGCCACACCGTGCCCAAGTTAATGTGGGTTTGGATCATGGACACATTTATTCGAAATTTGGATTGAACTCAACAAAAGTTTTTGATAAGGGATGTATCGGCCCCACCGTGCCCTTGTCGAATGTGTTTTGGGCTAAAGATAATAGTTAATGTAATATTATCGACCAAGAGTTCTAAAAGTAGAATCGATTAAACGTTAATCCACCGAGTTATATTGATAAAGGATGTATCGGCCCCACCGTGCCTAAGTCAATATGAATTTGGGTCTTGGAATCATTTATCATAGTTGGGTAGAAGTCACTATGTAAATGCTATACTTGTTTTTCAAGTATTAATAAAACGATAAATGTTAAGTTTTCCACTATTCCGTTTTTTATATTGTTCTATTTCTTTACCACAATTCATATACGATATCATTTCGATTTTGATACGAATCTCCATTAAAACATCGTAACTAAAGACAAAATTTGAATTTGCTTCTAAAACCTCAAACGAACCATTGCTAAGGATCTCTTGTAAAGAGTATAGATTAAAGTTATTCATTATCAAACAGGTTTTTTATTCTAGACTAACATATCTACTTACAATGGATTGTTTTTCATGTACTTAAATGAATTAAGTACATTGAAGCGATAAATTGTTTTGGTAATTAGTTTTGTCAAGAATTCGTAATTGACCAAAATATCGCAACCACTTCAATGAAAGTTTTAAGACTAAAACGAACAAATGAAGAGTAATCTTCATGAATTCAATTTTGCTTCTCAAAGCAAAGATTCATTGAATTGAGTGGGAGCATTCTCTTAAACCGTTAAGATGAGGACGAGGTTCAAGAAGTAAAGATTATAATGGAATTGATATAAGGTAATGTTAAAAGTAAAGTTGTTGAGAATGACGATACTAAACCTATCAATCCCGACCGATAAAGTTTCCATTGTCTTAAATGTTAGACACGAGAAAGGAAACTACCCCAAATTATTGAAGAATCAACAAGTTAGTTGTGGGACATCTAATGGGACCTTCTTCTTTAAATGTTTATTTGATTAAACATAAATTTTGCTAGTACTACTTCGTCAATATTAGAAACCGGTGGTGGTTTTCATCATTATGTTTGATACATAGGATGATTAGAATATGACGACTAGCAACAATGAAGTCGAGAGATAGAGTAATTGTGTACTCAATCTAGTTTTTGGATTTAAAGTTGTACTTAATTATGACTATTAAGTGCATAAACTCTAAATAAGAATACAATTTGTTAAAGATACAAAAGAGGTTTCACTTTTGTGACCCTATACACCATGATTTGATGAATGGCTAGCCCATCATCAAGGTGATTATATTCTAAACCAAACTAGAATGCTATATCATGAAGATGGTGCAACACTCAAATTGGTAACCCAAGCTTAAACCTTAAAATTTTGGAATGATGAACGCAAAGAGTTATCGAGTACTCTTGAAACCATTAGATTGTTAATGGTATATGCGTATCTTGTATTCAAAGCAAGATGTCTCGTGCCTTTTGGTTGAAAAGGAGATTGAGGTTATAAATCATCAATCCAAAATAGTTTGATCATCATCTTTTACCAACGATTTAAGTTGACACTAGTGTGTTCACTTAATAAGGTAAATAGAGAAATCTTTGAAGAAGTTCAAGAGTTCAAGGAATCACGATTTAGTCGTGATGGGACTATCAAAGTGAAGACTTTGATATAAACCAAAGGAAATGTGATATAGTATCACAAGTTAATCTCTCTTAGCACGCATTATGAAATAATGTGTGGATGGATAAGAAATCAAACGCTATTCGATATGGTTTGGACTTCAATCAAGTTACTTTGAGTTACTTGATCCTTTTGGGGATTTTATCATTTTGTCTAAATTATTTTTCCACTAGATCTATAACGAATCATATGAGATATAAAATGGTAGGGTACCATGTATGTAAGTTTTCAAAAGAAACAAATGCTCATCTTTCCTTACTATAATCACGAGTACAACGGGATTGTGGCTCGTGAAGCTGTCTTTCTAAAATACAAGTTTATTTCTAGAAGACAGAGTGGGAGAAATTATTTCAAGAGCCACAAAGAATGTTATGTCGCAAGAAACTGGTCTTTCTTGGCTACATAAGACGCTTTGTGTAAGACGTTGTTTCTTCAAAACCTAGGAGGTTAAAGTCATCACTTGTTGAAGATGATGAATTCATGTTACTTTTAAGAAAGTAAAGAACATACAACTTATAAAGTAATTGTTTGATTCAAGTTAATTACTTCTGGAAAGTAATGAACATATGACTTACATGAGAATGTTTAAAGTCACAACTCAATACAAGTCTTAGAGCCATAAAAATCCGAAATAAAAGGCTTGATTAGTGTCAAAGGGTTTTGCACTAATAAAGAGAGATTTCAAAGCTTGATTGGTGGCAAAGGGTTTTGCACTAGTTGAAATGCTTAAGTTTATTTGGATCTTCTTAGGGATTGTGTTTCATTATGATATACATATAGCAAGTGAATCTAAAACCCACTTCTTCCATGAGAAGGAATGTATTCAATACATGTCTTGAGTTTTGTAGATTCTTGCAATCCTAAGATAATGTGATACTTAAGAGAGAATCTTAAGTAGGACATCAATGAGTTGGAATCACTGTTTTGATCATGTTATAAAACTTTTCTCGATAAGTCGAGAAGTTGTGTTTATACATGGAGTTTAGTGGGAGTTACGGTAATTTTAATTAGTCTAATATGTGGATGACATATTGATCATTGGGAATGATTTAAGACTTTTGGAGTAATATAATACATCTTAAATATCCGGTTTTATGGAGATAAATCCACATGATATTAGCATCAAATAAGAAGTCTTATGTTGATAGGATTCATGATTAGTTCAATCGAGTTGAACATATTTGGTTGATTCCATTTGCTTCCGCTGCCGGATCAATTAAATAAGTAATGGTGTATAACACTTCATATGCTTTGAGTATGATGAATTGTTTCAAATCGAATTTCAGTAATAATTACCAAGTAGCCATATTGATTACCCTTAAGTGCTTGCAGAAGCATTAAGGATGTAATACAAAGTGTTTTTGATGCAATTTTGTGTAAGGGTGTTACACAAGTGACAATTGAGATTGCGCATGGTTTTCGACAAAACCATAATCAAAACACATTAGGATGGTTAAGATACCATAGTGGCCATGTTATTTAAGAAATGGATTTGTTAGAATCGTTCTAAACAATAAAGAACAATGAGGATGCTCACAACGGAAATTGAGTACACTTGCAATCATGAGATGTGCGAGAGGGATGGGTCCCGCACACTATGAAAACAGTGGGAGCTATTTTAAGGCTAGAGGGCCTATGTCTTGATTGGATCTCGACACGTACTCAGAAAGTTTCGTAATGCAAATGTATACATTACAAAGGAAAACAAGTATGTAGTAAGGTTGAGTAAGGTACAATAAGTTTATAAAACCTACTAACCAAAGCCTTCTCATAGGCTTAACATGATGAGTCATGTCATTTCAATTGAATTGAGATGAACAAATACATTCAAGATCAAACTGGATTATAGAATATGAAGTAGTAATCAAGTATTGACTACTCATATAATAATCACATTTATCGTTCGAGTTTTTAAATCTGAAAACTCCTTTTATACTTTGTTACATCCAAACGGGTTGTAGAGACAACATTGAACCCTGTTAAAGTGAACCCGGATTAACATGGTATTCGCCCATAGTCACTTGTATGAGGTGACGTCTCGAAGTGACTAGAGTGTGATTCGATTGATGGCAAGTTCAAGTGCCATAGAGTCATGTGAGATGACTAGTCGATCACATAGGCAGACTGTTAGGAACACTTTGTCGGGCAGTGACCGCTTATAGAGTTCTGGCAAATTTATATAGCCTGGTCGTGGCAAGAGCTACTATAGTATTCTAATGAGTCGATTCTTTTGACTAAAGACTGCTCGCCTAAGGTGGCACGTTTTGGATTAACTTTGATTTGTGTTACTACGACCTTCGTAAATGGGGTCAAATGGGCATATTTTGGGTTATGATGGCTGTGGCTAGTCGAAGGGAATAAGTGCGATAGGATTTGTCCACCCCCTTGTCAGGGTTAAAAACAATATCTCAGGGCCACTCGAGAAGTAATGAACTGGAAATGCGTGGCCACGCTCGGAAGTTATCTATGGTAGATAACTCTGGTCAATCAGTTATTCTCCAGATCGAGGAAACCACTCTCGATATGATCACTTGCAAGTACGACCTGAAAGACACCTTGCATTGAGTGGGAGATATTAATAGAACAAGAGAATTGGTGACGCACACTTGTCGAGGACAAGTGGGAGACTGTTGGAATATGTGTCCTCCGACAATAATGCAATCACAACTGTCGATCATGATGATCACATGTTTAAAATCTCATTTTAAGAATACATGTGGGAAAGTAATACTTCATAGTAAACTGGTCCACACATATCGGTAATGATTGGCTGACTAGAGTTTGACATAACAGTCGTACGACGGTGGTGACCAGTTGATCCCCTAAGGTCATACCTATAGGGTAATGCTCTTAATTGATTATTAAATTAATCGTATGTCGATACTGGTTAATTAAATTCCTTTAAATTGACGAGTGATTTTGTGAGTAAAATTACATGTCTTATTGTAATTTGATTAAATAAGATTCGGTCTAAGTAATCGAATTGTTTTATTGCTTAGATTAATTTATTGTTTATGAAACAATTAAAATATAGAATGAATTGGCCATTATAAATATAAGAAGTTATGATTTATAATTCTATGACTCATTTTAAGTAATTGTAAGTGTGAATTACCAAGTTAATTTTGTATGTGATCTATTTCATTTAGATAATGATTTTTAATAAGTTAAAAATGCATTATTTAAATTATATGTCTAGTAACATGACCAATATGTCACACTATACAATTTAACATTTGACAAACTTAAAATGGACCCATTTTATATGGGTGTGCCGTGTGAGTGGAGGGACTTAGGTAAGTTTAAGATTTAATTGGTGCTCTAATTGAGAATTAGGCACAATGATTATGTTTCTAATTAGACCTAAAACTAGCCATACCCTATGTATCTTGAGAAGAACAAATGTGTGCATGTATTGGGCACTCTTCCCACCCCTAAACCGTGGCCTCCTCTATTGATACACTCAAGTAGTGTATTTTCTCTTCTAACCAATTCATTCTAATTAGTTTTTAACTAGAGAAAAACTAATCTCTCTAGTTTTTGGTTGAAAAACAAAACTATAGACTCTCACATAAATCCCTAATATTATTTTACATAATACTAGAAGTAGTATACTAATAATATTAGCATTTTAAAGAACAAATATTAATTTCTAGTTAAAAAATTAATATTTGTATTAAGAGTATTATCTTGGTATAATTCCTTGGGAGAGATTCTATACTTGAATCTTATTCATCCATAAGGAAAGCTCAAGAACTAAGTAAGGTAGGTGACCTTACTAGTGCCCAAATATCCGAAACATCCAATTTAAGGAACCGATTTCTTCACTTAACTATTTATGTTTGCATGCATTAGATTTGTATTTAATTTTATGACTAAATTAAATTAGAACATATATGAATATGTTGAGTAATGAGATATAGATTTCCAATAAATCTAACTTCCAACTTCGACCCAAATTGTTTGCTAAATTGTTTAACCGACATAGCCTAATTTCACATGCTAGGATTAATCTATGTTTGTTGCATTCCATGCATTACAATCGACGACATATCAAATATGAACAATTTCTCTAATCATTAGTAGAGGCCACTATCAAGGCGGGCGGGATTAGGTGTTCGAATTAAAGAGCTTCCTAATACGTACCCTCACCCTTACTCCAGTTATCTCTGGACATCCGTGTCCATTGGCATCTTCGAGAGTCATTCTAGACATAGAATGCTAAGGGTAACGAGTTCTTAGTGTTCATGTCATTACTTTGTGTCTTGACATGACACGAGGTATTCGAACGGTTTCCAATTTTTCCACAATAAATTGGTGGCGACTCCACAAATGCAGGCTTATTCAACCTTTCACCGGTTTCAATGCCTCACAAATCGGTAACGGCCCATGACGTGCTTTGGCAAACCAAGGTTCCATAGGATAAGTGTCGCCGCCTCAAAACCAACGCGCGGGTGCGCACGGCGTGGGCGGACCCATGTCCACACATAGGCAATGACTTTCCCATTCTGCATTAACACACAACCTAACCCGTTCTTTGAAGCATCTATATACACCTCAAAGTTCTCACACCCTTCAGGTAAAGCTAAGACTGGAGCTGTGGTCAAACGCTCCTTTAATGTTTGGAACGCCATCTCATAACTTTCACCCCATCGAAACTTGTTCTCTTTCCTCATCAACTCTGTCATAGGTCTGGCGATCTTTGAAAAATCTTTCACGAACTGACGAACGATAGTACCCGGCCAAACCCAAGAAACTCTTGATCTTGGCCACATTCTTTGGTGCTTCCCACTTAGACGCGACCTCTATCTTTGTAGGATCCACAGATACACCCTTTTTTGAAATCACATGCCCAAGAAAGATAAATTCCTCGAGCCAGAACTCACACTTAGACAACTTTGCATATAGCTGATTGTCGCGCAACGTTTGTAGCACCAACCTCAAGTGCTCCTCATGCTCTTCCTTAGTCTTGGAATAGACTAAGATATCATCTATGAACACCACCATAAACCGATCCAAGAACTGACTGAAGACCGATTCATCAAATCCATAAACACTGCCGGTGCATTAGACAACCCAAACGGCATTACCACATACTCATAGTGACCATATCTCAATCGAAAGCCTGTCTTCGGTATGTCCTCATCCCGAATTATCACTTGATGGTAACCTGATCTCAAATCAATCTTTGAAAAGACTCAAGTCCCACTCAGCTGGTCAAACAGATCATCTATCCTTGGCAAAGGATACTTGTTCTTCACTATAACACTGTTCAGCTCCCTGTAGTCAATACACAACCTCAAGCTCCCATCTTTCTTTTTCACAAACGGAACTGGTGCTCCCCACGACGATACACTAGGTCTAATGTATCCCTTATCTATAAAATCATCCAACCGCTTCTTCAGTTCTTCAAACTCTTTAGGACCCATGCGGTACGGGGCCTTAGGGATTGGTCCCGTCCCTGGTTTCAACTCCACACTAAAATCTATATCCCTCTTTGGTGGCAAACCTGGTATCTCCTATGGAAAAACATTTGTAAACTCTCCCACCACTGGTATCTGATCAGCTGTCGGCTCCACCATACTATAGTCTTTTACATGGCATAGAATCAAAGAACACCCCTTCCTTAGATAAGACTTCAAGGTCACCGCTGCAATCACTTTGACTTTGGGTTTGACAACAAACCCACGATAAGACACACTAACTTCCTTAGAACCTCTCAAAGAGACTCTCTTTTGGTGACAATTTGTTCTAGCCTTGTACTTACCCAACCAATCCATACCAACTATCATCTCAAAACCATCCATAGGAAATTCTAACAAATCCACTAGAAGATCAACCTGCCCAAATATAATGGATACTGTTAGGTTCATATACCTATTATTAGACTCCTCTAATAGTGAACTAATTACCTTGTTAATTATTTGTTGTTTAGATCTAGTGCATGCATAACAATATAAGAGATTTATAAGAAAAACAATGTCCCTTACATTGTAGGTTGGTTCGAAATATTGGGCACAAGTAAGGTCACCTTCATTCACTTGTTCTTGAGCTTAATATGATGGATGATCCTCCAAAGACTCCAAGTATAGAAGACACTCCAATAAGTTGCACCCAAGATTTAACCCAAAATTTCCTACTAATATTAACTTGATATGTAGTAGAAATACTTCCTTAATATTACTAATATTTCTAGTATTACTACTTCTAGTAATAGTGGGAGAGTATTAGTATTTGAGAGTGTTTGAAGGATTTTGCATGTGAGGAAAGTATGAGAGAAAACAAGCTAAAAACCAAGAAGGAAAAATGAGCAACAAATGCTCATATTTAAGAGCACAAAACCGGTGCTCATCTTATAAGGGGGAATATTTTCCTCTTGTTTTTACTTGTTTGTATAGCATAGGTAGGGTGTAGGAAAAGTTTATGTAAGATGTAGAATGATTAAAGCTTATGTGATATGTCACTATCACACTCTAACAAAAATAAACAAAAGACAAAAGGGAGCATCTTTTGCTCTCCTTTGGCCGGCAATATGGAGCTCTTTTGTTCTATTTTTGCCTTTTGTCATTTGTCCCACAAATTCTTATAAGTCATATGTTTAACTATCTTACATAATTAATTATTAATGTAATCATTTAACACTTAAAAATTACAATTAATAATATAATATACACTCCACTTTTGAGTAGTATACTACCAATATATCAATATATAATCAGTCCTATAATTGCTAGTTAGTAAAAATTACAACTTCTTGTAACTTTAAATAACCAATTACCTCTACCTCAAAACTTATATAAAACCTCAACTATTTTAGCAATTTAACACTTAAATACTAAATTAAATCTTATTTAAGCATATTACAATAAGACGCAAAATCACGCTCCCATAATTAAGGAATTAATCAATCTGTATCGCATACAATTAATTAAATATCTATTTGGGCCTCATCCTATAGGTGTGACCTAAAGGGATCAACTGACCACCACCGTCATATGATAGTAATGTCAAACTCTAGTTAGCCAATCATTATCGATTAATGATGATTAGTTGACTATATAAAGAATCATCCCTTTCGTATTCTTGATATGAGATTTAATTATGATTTTAAATCACGTGATCGCACTATTGTTGAGGACACATTTTCCAAAAATCTCCCACTTGTCCGAGACAAGTGTGCGTCACCAATTCTCTTATCCTATTACAATCTCCCACTCAATGCAAGGTGTCTTGCAGGTCGTACTTACACTTGATCGTATCTTGAGTGGTTTCCTCGATCTGGAGAGTAACTGTCTGACCGAAATTATCTACCATAGATACCTTCCGAGTGTGGCCACGCATTTCCAGTTAACTACTCCTCGAGTGGCCTTGAGATTTCAAACAACCCTGACAAGGGGTGGACAATTCCTATTGCACTATTCGCTTTGTTCAGCCACAGTTCATCATAACCCAAAATATACCCAGTTTGACCTCATTTACGAAGTCGTAGAGTATAAATCAAAGCTAATCAGAAATTTGTGCCAACTTGGGCGAATAGTCTCTAGTCAAAAGAATTGACTCACAAGAATACTATAGTAGCTCTTGCCACGACCAGGCTTTATGAATTACCAGAACTCTATAAGCGGTCACTGCCCGACAGAGTGTCCCATACAGTCTGCCTATGTGATCGACTAGTCATCCCATATGACTCTATGGCACTTGAACTTGCCATCAATCGCATCACACTCTAGTCACTTCGAGACGTCACCTCATAAAAGTAACTAGAGGCGAATACCATGTCAATCTAGTTCACTTTAATGGGGTTCAATTTATCTCTACAACCCATATGGATTTAACAAGGTAATGGGTGAGTTTAATAAAACTCAAACGATAAATACGATTATCACATATGAATAGTCAATACACTATTACTACTTCATATCCTATAATCTTTAGTGTAATATTAACACTAGTTAAAATGCAATAAAAGTTTGGCAAGTGGATATACCCGATATCCATATATTCCAACTTTGTTAATTGCTATTTCCTTCAATTCAATGTTATTTCTAATAACTTGAATTTATCTCTAAGTATTTGTCTAGTCTTACTAAACTTGGGCTCTTTAACTTGGAATATGCTCCCACTGTTATCGCATAACATGTGATAAAGTCATTTGTAGAGGGATTCACCCTTAATCCCTACGTTGACCATTTTATCACAATTTACTTAGATTCCTTTTGTAGAATTTGCAATGCGCGAAACTAAAATATTTTTCTAGTATCTTACTCCTTAGTCAATAAGACATCCTAGGATTTCAACAAATCTCTTTCGGTTTGGAAACTAAAGTTTGTGCAACCCTTCAATGCCTAATTTAGTTTATCATCCAAACATATGAACGAATACTTAATTCTTCTCAACAATCTCAAGGATGTTCTTTAAAGCTTTCATAAGCCATATCATAGGAATTGTCTTATTATTGTCTTATCATGCTCTAGGCATATGATACATCATGGCATGTGCATCTGTTGGCATACATGATCATTCCAATGGCGGAAACATTAGAAATTGATTTTATGTAATCAACAACTTAACAGGTTCAGTGAACGATTATGACTCCAGCATAGTAATTCCACTTTCATCAACATGAACAGCCTATTGAACCTTGTTGATGTACAACAGATACGAAAGATCTTATCCTCATAAGATTCTCAACTTTATGCCAATATTCTCTCTCATAGATTCAAAAATCTAGAATACTTTGCATCCCATTCCAAGTCTCCCAATCACTCTTGCCAGAAGAGAGCATTGGTACATTATTCTCAATAAGTAATATGTCTTCAATATATAAGACATGGAAACATGATTCTGGCTCCCACTTAACTTCATGTATAATCATGATTCTTCAATCATATGAATGAAACCATTCACTATTATCACATGAACAAAAAGTATAATCCTTTAATGCTTGCTTAAAACCATTCTAGGATCACTTAAGAAAGCAACGCATAATATGTTAGGATTCTTAGATCTTCATCTAAGGTTTTGTTTTCCAAACACTCCCTTCTCTAAATTCCCATTTTAGAAAAGCGTATTTTTAATATCATTTGCCATTCTTCATCAAAATAAAATGCGGCAATTCCTAACATAATTTATCTTGATCAACATCTTTATGTCAATATTATGCATTTAAGCACTCTAAAGCTCTATTTACCTTTAAAGAGACCCTCGCCTTTAAGTAAATATACTTTTTGAGTAACAATTATCGGATTGTAATGCTACGTCTCGTATGTAACAAGGTCATAATACTATTACTTTCACAAAGTAATATTTAAACCAATAAGACATGTGCAATAAACTCCCACTGAACTATACTCCCACTCTATCTTTATAGATTATAGTTCAACTATACTCCTACTCTATAGTTCCATTACTTTCACAGAGTAATACTTCAATTATAAGAGATGTTTGTGACGATCCAATTTACTCCCACTCTATCTCTCAGAAATACATCTATCTTCTTGAGAGATAGCTTTGTGAGTTACAAACATATATATGATGGAATATTAGGAGTTTATCTAGACTATGTATTAGCTTTCAAAAGGCCACCCCTAACATGGCAGCTTGATTCATGTAATATACGAGTCTTATCCATGTCATCTGTTGAATAGACTCTCTATTCTAGGTATCTCATGGTTGACCATTCATTTAGAATAATGTGTCCATATTGTATCGAAAATTCCCTACTTAATGAGTTCAAAAGCTCATCACAACTTTATAATTGATCTTACATAAGTAAGTTGTTACTTTTAGTAACAATGACATAAGGAGAATCAAATTCATAGCTTATGGACATATAATGATCTAATCATCATAATTGTCTATTTGATCACTTATGTTGATAATCTAATGTTACACTATGCAAGTAGTATATGATGATGATTTTAGAACAAATGACATAATAAAACAAGTGACTTGGGTTGCAAACCAAGTCACCAATATCCAAAATACAACCCGTGTTTAAAGGATACAAACCAATTTCACAGTCACACAAGGAAATCAAAATAGTTCTAAAAACTTCAAATACATCATGAAATTAAAGACAAAGTAAATTAAAGCCAAGCTTCCATAGATCCATCACCAAAGTCAGTTACTCTAGCTTCCCACATGATCCTTTAAGCTTGCTTCTCCTTGCCTTTGTCCTTGCTAGGAGCCCCTATTTACAATTAAAAGGGGTAATCATCACAACTTGTATCATCATACCAAGGTTGAGATTGAAACACAAAAGATAGGGATAGTTATATACCTACTGGAATAACTTTTCTAGCTTTGATATCGCCAAGATATTTTGAACAATTTCTCTTCCAATGCCCAACTCCACAACAATAGTGGCACTTGTCCCCGGAGGAGGCACTGTACTTGGGCTTGGAGGAACTAGCTTCACAAGTTTTATCTTTCTTCCTGTTGGGAGTTCGCTTCTTTTCCTTTTTCCCGCTTTTCTTGAAGGTTCCCTTGCTCTTATGATTGACATTGAGCATATCCTTGGTGGTGCTAACACTTAGCCCCATGTCCCTTTCGGCTTGCACAAGCATTTTGTGCAACTCATCAAGGGAAACCTTTTTATCTTGCATATTAAAATTCACTCCGAATTGAACATATGCTTTGATTTTGTTGAGGGAATGAAGAATCCGATCAATCACTAGTTCATCGGGAATTTCCACCTTATGCATTTTTAAGTTCTCCAACATGCTCCATCAACTTGAGCACATGAGGGCTAAATTTTTTGCCCTCCTTAATGTTAAGATCAAAGAATGCGGAAGCCGCCTCATATTATATGACCCTAGGAGCTCGTGAAAACATTTTCACTAGCTTCATGTAGATCTCATGAGCGGTGCTAATCTTTATAGCACTTCTTTGGAGTTCGGCCTCCATAGCAAAGATCAACACATTTTTTATCGCGGCCGACTCCTTTTGGTAAACCTCATAGGCTTGCCTAGCGGCGGCGGTGGACCTAGCATTAGGTTCGGTGGGAGATGCCTCGGTAAGGTAACGAAGCTTGTCGTCACCCTCCGCGGCCAAGCGAAGTTGCGCGTCCCAATCGGCGAAATTGGACCAATTCTTTTCTAACTTACATCGATCCATGAAGGATCGGAGCCATGACACATTGGTGAGCGTGTTGGAACTAGTGGTTGCGGACGTGATTGGAGTTGGCATTGCGATTGATAAAACAATTTTGACTACAAAATAGGAAATGAAGGAATTAATGAACATCTATAGTTTTGACAATACTTGTAGATATTTTAAACAAGTTATTGAGCATTTATGTAGTGACCTCTACCCAACTATCATAAATGATTCTGAGATCCAAATTCATATTAATACGGGTATGGTGAGCCGAGTCACCCCTTATTAATATAACTCGGTGGATTAATCTCTTAATCGATTCTACTTTTAGAATTCTCGGTCGATAAAAATTACTCTAATTTTCATCTTTAGCTTGGAACACATGCGACTACGGTCACGAATACTTCCATTGAGCTCAATCCAAATTTCGATGTAATAACATTTTATTACCCACTTACCCAACGTAACAAGGTTTGTATTACGGTGAAGCCGGCTTAACTCCCTTATGAAATTGGGATTCATGGTTTCTACTATTTGGTAAGGCTATTTCTCAATTATTATATGTGAGAGGTCTTGTCAATTTATTATCTATCACGTTTTAAGTGAACTAAAGCGGTGAACTACGATAATTATAATTGACACGGTCGATGACTCGATTTGAAATGCATGTTGTTGTTTATGGCGATTTGGCAATGCATGTAACATATCAAAAGAAATGCAAAGCAATAATAAAATTCCTAGTATGACTTTCCTAAAATAGAAAATCTAATAATCTATTACATATTCGGAAACCAACTCCTTTGGTCCCTTGAATCTTCAAGTGGCGCGCCTTCCAAGAATTCCGTCTTCGTCGGATCATCTTTCCGAATGGCATTGTTTTTGAAGATACTCCATAATTACAAATAATAATAAAAATACAAAGCTATTCCTATTGTACATTTGTAAAAATGGAAAAAACTAATGAAATAAAAGTGACACGAGATCACATTAAATTACAATCAAGTCAATATTCCCTTTCATTACGGGTAATATCGATTAAAACTAAGGTCATACTAAGACAAAATTACATAATTCAAAATTATATAAATAAAAAACATTTAACAATTGAAATATGCAGCATTATAATATGTACCTATCATGCAAATGATGTGCCAAATCGCCCTATTTAACTTATGTCGTATATATAACCCGGTTTTATGGAAATGCGTGATAATAACCTTTTATAATCACTAATTAACACTTAAATCACATCTAAGCTCAAGTTAATTATCCTAACACCTTTTAGAACTCAAAAATTAGTCATCACTCAAATTTTGACAATAATTCTACTTGATTTAATTTTTATGCTCATATTTGACCTTAAAATTATCATTTATATGAAATAAATCCAAATTAAATAATTTCAAATTTCAAATTTCAAATTTTTGAACATTCTGGAATATATCCATGACTTTCATAATGTCAAAAATCATGGTTTATATTTTCGAATTTATTTTAGAGAAAATATGGTTGCATTTTATCGGTTTTATCTCATAAAACATCCAAAGTATCCAAAAATTAATCCAATAAATTTTACAACTTTAGATCTGATTAGTGGGATATTTATGCAACTTAAAATAATTTTCTTATGCCATGTAATACGTTTTAGCTATTTATGCTAAAATAGTCACTATTTAAGCCATTTTTACTCTAAAAATTCATAAATCATGCTAAATGAGATCATTTAATCTCGAAATTTACATATACCCTGTAAATCATGCCTGTGACAACATATTAAAATCTCATGGCCTAATTCGAAATTTAACTATTTTTAACCATTTTACCTCTTTTAATCCATTTTTATCTCATAAAAATCATAAATCATGCAATATTAATCCAATTAATACGAGATTTTACACACAATTGTAAAATATTCATGTGAGGTCATATAAAATTTTCAAGGTCAGAGAGTAAGTTTAACCATTTTTAGTCATTTTAACCTCCATTTATGCCATTTTTACATTAATATGATATTTTACATGCAATACATAAAATATTCATGTGAGTTCATACTAAAATATCACGGCCAGTAGTGAAGGTTAACTTATTTTAGTGAATAAAAGTTCATTTTAATCATAAAAATGTATTAAAATCACTAAAAATCATTATAATGAGCTATAAATTTCCATAAATCATAAAAATGACCTAAAAATATTTTAGGACCAGAATATATAACATACATGATGATTTCGTGGCTTATACTTATAAATCACAAATTTTTAGTTTTATATGTTAACCTTTTAACTCGGAAAAACAATAACTGATTATGCATGCAACATCCTATGCTCTGATACCACTTGTTAGGTTCATATACCTATTATTAGACTCCTCTAATAGTAAACTAATTAACTTGTTAATTATTTGTTCTTTAGATCTAGTGCATGCATAACAATATAAGAGATTTATAAGAAAAATAATGTCCCTTACATTGTAGGTTGGTTCGAAATATTGGGCACAAGTAAGGTCACCTTCCTTCACTTGTTCTTGAGCTTAATATGACGGATGATCCTCCAAAAACACTAAGTATAGAAGACACTCCAATAAGTTTCACCCAATATTTAACCCAAAATTTCTACTAATATTAACGAGATATGTAGTAGAAATACTTCCTTAATATTACTAATATTTCTAGTATTACTACTTCTAGTAATAGTTGGAGAGTATTAGTATTTGAGAGTGTTTGAAGGAATTTGCATGTGAGGAAAGTATAAGAGAAAAGAAGCTAAAAACCAAGAAGGAAAAATGAGCAACAAATGCTCATATTTAAGAGCACAAAACCGGTGCTCATCTTACAAGGGGGAATCTTATCCTCTTGTTTTTACTTGTTTGTATAGAATAGGTAGGGTGTAGGAAACATTTATGTAAGATGTAGCATGATTAAAGCTTATGTGATATGTCACTATCACACTCTAACCAAAATAAACAAAAGACAAAAGAGAGCATCTTTTTCTCTCCTTTCGCCGACGATATGGAGCTCTTTTGCTCTATTTTTGCCTTTTGTCATTTGTCCCACAAATGCTTATAAGTCATATGTTTAACTATCTTACATAATTAATTATTAATGTAATCATTTAACACTTAAATATTACAATTATAATATAACATACACTCCACTTTTGAGTAGTATACTACCAATATCAATATATAATGAGTCTTATAATTGCTAGTTAGTTAAAATTACAACTTCTTGTAACTTTAAATAACCAATTACCTCTACCTCAAAACTTATATAAAACCTCAACTATTTTAGCAATTTAACACTTAAATACTAAATTAAATCTTATTTAATCACATTACAATAAGACGCAAAATCACACTCCCATAATTAAGGAATTAATCAATCGGTATCGCATACAATTAATTAAATATCTATTTGGGCCTCATCCTATAGGTGTGACCTAAAGGGATCAACTGACCACCACCGTCATATGACAGTAATGTCAAACTCTAGTTAGCCAATCATTACCGATTAATGATGATCAGTTGACTATATAAAGAATCATCCCTTTCGTATTCTTGATATGAGATTTAATTATGATTTTAAATCACGTGATTGCACTATTGTTGAGGACACATTTTCCAACAGATACACCCTTATACAACCTCCCACAAGACACTGACTCACCTGACGGTATGAAAACCTTATATTTTATAGACTTTAACTCTCTCAAACCCAAAAGCATAGCATGACTCGACTATACAAAAGAGTGTTACGCCCCCGAATCAAACAAAACAAAGGTAGAAAAATCATTAAAAAGAAAGGTACCAGTGTTCACGTGAGCATCATCCGCAACACCTTTCTTGTCCATCATGAATAGCTTGCCACTGGTCTTTTGTCCACCTCCCTGAACTGTACTCGCTGAAGTAGATGGCTTGGCAGCTGACCCCTGATTATTGTTAGTTGCCGGTTTCTGATAAGAGTTACCGCCATTGCGGTTAGATCCACCGTTGTTGTTACCATGCCCTCCTTGATTATTCCATGGTCCAGCCGATCGGTTACTAGCAATAACTCTGAGACGGACCCTGCGAAAAGCTCCCCTGCGATGGTCTCGAAAACCCTCTCCCCCCCCCCCCCCCGACACTAGTACACTCATGCCTCTTGTGGCCCCTACCGCCACAGTTGAAACAAGAGATACTCCAGCTGCTACTGCTACCACCACGTCCACGCCCATAAGAAGCTCCACCACTAAAACCCGATCTTGATGAGTAAGCCCTCGACTGGTTATGGTTACCCCTCTTGTAGTTAGACTGACCACCTCCCTCACTCTCAGGCTTTTTTCTTTTCAGGACCTCTCTTCTTGTTCTCTTTGGCCATCTCGACCAATCTCTCAGCTTTCCCAGCTCGCTTATAAACTTCCTTAACATTTTTAAAGACCCTAACTGGTAAATTTTCAATTATCTGATAGGTCAGCCCCTTCTCAAACCGTAATGCCAAGTTCTCCTGACTCAGTCCCATGTCCTCTGCATACCTCGATTTCTCATTAAACTTGTGGTAGTACTCAACCACTGTCATATCCAAAGTCATCTTGAAAGAATCGAACTCCTCCCTCAGCTTACTACGAACATGTTCAAGTACAAACTCCCGACGCATAGCTCTCTTAAACTCAACCCATGGTATAACTGACTTTCCCTGCTTCAAATAGAGATCTAGGGCACTCTCCCTTACCTTTTCCCACCATTCCCCTGCAACATATCTCAAGTAGAACATAGCTTGTTCCACTTTGAAGTCCTCGGGACAATGAACCACATTCAAGATGTTCTCCATCTCCCTATGCCAATTGTCAAGCAAAATTGGCGCACTAGTACCCATGTACTCCTTTGGGTTGAAGCGGGATATCGTAGTGCTCATCTTGGCAAAGTCTACCCCTGCATCTTTGGCTTTCCCAAACCTCTTTAGGGCCTCGGTAAGCGCATCTTGATGCTCAAGAATCTTGGCAACCTCATCGACACTCATCTCTTGCGCCCTAGCATATATAGAAGATCTCTTTGGTGGCATATCTTTGAGCTATAAGAGGAGAGACAAACGTAAGCACATAGCCTACGGCTCAAAGAATATACAACCTGTACAGCACTTACTCGATCGAGTAACGACACCCACTCGATCGAGTAGAGGTCACTCGATTGAGTTGCCCACTTACTCAATCGAGTACCTCAACTCCAGAACTTGACCAGAACGTACAACAAAATGTACTCGATTGAGTGTAATACTCCGTATTTAATAATTATGTAATAATAATATTTTATTGTAATTATACGGGTTATGTTGAGACGGAATAATAATAATAATATAATAATATAATATACATATATTTATACACTCACCTATACTACACTCACCCCACATATATACTCCCTCATACCTTATCCACCCAACCCTATCCTAATACAATCCACCATAATCCACAAAAGATAAGGGAGAAGAGAGAAAGAGAGGAAAAGGAGATTCCGTCACCTCGCCTCAAGATCGTAAGGTAAACCGTCTTATACTAGCCTTTATATTATTTTATTCATACCAATGACTCGTCCCGACCTCGACCCACCTCTGATCCATCCTTGACCACCCATTTGACCGCCATTGACCACCCATTTATGGGTTTGACCGAGTTTAAAAAGGGATTTTGTGGGTGTTTGGTGACCCGGTTTAGTGCTTCATTTTTGAAGGGGTTGCGGGTTAGTTTGGGTCTGGCTATGGATAGATCTAGGTTGAGGGTGGTGAGAGGAGTTGAGTGGTGGTTCTGGGTGGCCGTGAGGGTGGATGTAGATGGCAGGAAAGGGGAGAGAAAGAGGGATGTCGGGTTGGCTATGGTTGTTGTTGTTGTCGCGGCTGTTGTTGTCATTGTTGCCGCTGTTGTGGGTGGTGGCTGCCGGCATGGTGGCCACCCTTGGACCCACCGTGGTCAGGCCGGCACAATGGTAGTGGTGGCGGCCACGGTTGTGGTGGTTCGTGTAGGTGTATGGTGTGTGTGTGGTTGTTGCGGGTGGGGTTGTTGGTGTCGGGGGGGTTGACGGTAGGGCCGTGGGCTGCTGCTGGCTGTGGCCACCATGGCTGGTGGTGGTGGCTCACGGTGGCAGTGGTGGTGGTGGTGGTTTTGAGTTTGAGTCGGGATTTGTATAGTAAGATAGGTTTATTTAGTTTAGTTAGTCGTATACATATTTGTATAATGTATTAGTATATTTATAGGTATTAGTATTAATATATTAATATATTATATGTATTGGTATACGTACTGGATTAGTATATTTATACATATTTGTATACGTATGTGTATGATTTTTTTTGTAGAAATCAGCTTCTCATTAGAAAAAGAGAATTTCATACAAAGTAGAGCCACTAATTAAACAAGTGACCAACCTAGCTATTTAAATGCTCGAGGACTTCCTCGAAGACACTACTATTAATGTTAGCATACAATCGGAGAGAAACATAATATTTAATTTGATAAACAACATGCTCCATTGTGCGAGAAACTCCTCTGAAAATACTCCAATTTCGTTCTTGCCATATGAAGTGAACAGTGGCTGCTAGGCTACACCGAGCCTTTTTTTTCTTCCATCCCTTACCTCGATATCTGGACAATTTAAGTAGCTCCTGATGCAGACAGAATGGTCGTATCGTGACCCCAAGCCAGAGCAGGATATCTTGATACACAACCCTAGAAAAGGGACATAAGAAGAACAGGTGTGGATGATCTTCAGCTGCAGCCAGGCAATGCAAAGGTAGCATCTGTTAATAAGGTGCAGTCCCCTCCTATTCAGATTATCAGTAGTGGCCAGTCCTCTTTGCACTGCCATTTCACAAACAGAGCATGTCTACGCATGACCACTCCATCTAACATAAGTTTAGCCCATTGAAGATTAGAGTGCCTCCCATGGAAGACAGCATAGACCTGGTACAGTTACAGCCTGCCAGTCCTACTCCAGTCCTGTAATGAAGCTTTGGAACCTGCAAGTGAGCCAGTCAGACCAACAAAATTATCTCGTGCAGCAAAGATGGCTTTCCAAACTGTGGAGGTGGACTGTGATGGTAGCACACTCCAACAGTCCATACCCTGCAGAGGATAATGTTGGCAGCACTGCACCCAGATGGAAGGGGATGCAGTAGAAATTTTCCAAAATATTCTCAGCAACAAGGTTTTATTCCAGCTCAAAATTTCCCTTATATCAAAACCTCCTTGTGCCTTGCGTCTACAGACTTTGTGCCAAGCAAAGAAAACCAGTTTGTGTGCACTCTGATATCCCCAAAGAAATCTTCTACACATCTTGTCAATCTCATGAATGACCCCCTTAGGCAGCATAAAACTTGTACACCAAAAGCTCTCAATGCCAAAAATGACTGTATTGATGAGCTGAACCTTTCCAGCATAAGAGAGATTGCAGTTAGCCCAGTGGTTGATCTTGCTCTTAATTTTTTCTATCAAGGAGAAGTACATTTCCTTAGTCAGTCTAGAAGAATGCAGTGGGACTCCAAGGTACTTGAATGGAAATATCCCCTCCAAGTAACTAGTATCCCTAAGAATCAGCTCTTTCACCTCAGGGTGAACACCCCCAAAATAGATGTTGGTTTTGGAGGGGTTAGGTGTCAGACCAGATACTTCAGAAAACAAATGCAAACCTGCCTCAACAGCTTTAATAGAAGGGTAGTCACCTCTTGTGGAGACTATCAGGTCATCTGCAAAGATAAGATGAGAAAAGGCCTATCCTGCAACATTTAGGATGGAAGCTAAAGTGTTGATGTTCAGGCAGCTTCCTAAGGATCCTAGATAATACTTCCATGCAGAGCATAAAGAGCAAGGGGGAGAAGGGGTCACCCTGCCTTAGTCCCCTATTCCCAGCAAAGTAACCCACAGATGAGCCATTTATATTAAGTGAGAACTTAGGAGAAGTCACACAGGTGATGATCCAATTGCAGAATTTAGCTGGCAACCCAAACAAAGGCAGAATAGCTCTAAAAAAATCCCAATGAACTGACTCAAAAGCTTTACGTATATCCACCTTGATAACACACCTAGGGGATGAGTTCTGCCTACCATAACCAGATACCAACTCATGAGCAAGCATAGTGTTGTCTACTATTGATCTCTCCTGAACAAATGCAGCTTGCTCAAGCCCCATAAGATCAGGCATTACTTTCTTGAGCCTATTAGTAAGGATCTTACTAATGGTCTTGTAAATAGTGGAGCAGCAGGAAATTGGCCTATAATCCAATACAGAACTAGGGTTATCCCCTTTTGGAATCAGAGTAATCAACGTAGAATTAACCTCCTTGGGAAGCTTCCCTGTTCTAAAGAAGTCAAGAATAGCCTTAGTGAATTCATCTTTTATAATATCCCAAGACTGACGAAAGAACCCAGATGAAAAACCATCTGGGCCAGGGCTCTTGTTGATATCTATTGCAAAGAGAGCATCATGAATTATAGATTCAGTGACCTCTTACAATAGCAGACCCTCAGATTGAGGCTCTAAGCAGCGCCCACTATGAATAAGAGTAGGATCAATATCCTTTATGTCAGTGGAAGTACCCAACAGATGTCTATAATACTGAAGGAAAGCGTCAGAGACAGTGTCATAAGTACTACAATCATTACCAGTCATGTCCTTCACCTTACTAAAGTGACAGCTACTCCTTCTCACAGCCACTTTAGCATAGAAGTAGGAAGTATTTGCATCCATCATCTGTATGCTATGAGCTTTAGCCCTTTGACAAGCTGCACTAAGCTCAACATTCTTTAAATTACAATACTGTATGTGTATGATTAGATGAGTATATTTATGCATATTTGTATTATTATCGTATTTTAGGAAATGTGTTTTGTGAGACGGTTTTACGAGCCGGACCTAGCTTGTGTGACGGTTTGCTTATGCGGATTTGCTTTGAGGTAGGTTTATCCTACTCAGTTTGCATTGTTGTCTTTATTTATTAAATGAGTCTTTTATCTTTAATTGCATTAAGTGAGTCGTATTGCATGTTGTTGGTCATGACGACTCGAGGAGTCGAGATATTTGAGGAACTGGTATTTGTGACGTAATTGGAATATGTTGTCCGTTGTATGTTGTGATTTTACATGTGTTGGAGGATTGTGGTTGTTGATTGTTTTGGAGATGGAAGGCGGTTAGGACACCGTCTTTCGCTTGGGTCGCCTCTTGGAGCTTTCCCACTCCAAGAGGGATGTGCACATTAATGACTTGAGTTTGGACGGACTCGTGTGGTTGAGGCACGACGTCTGGCAGGGGATCCGGTTGGCTTCCGTAACCGGTACGTCTGGGCGTGTCCCGGTACCTGTTTGTGGTTATCGATATGTCTGGGTGTGTCCCGGTACCAGTGTGGTTGTCGGTATGTCTGGGCGTGTCCCGGTACTGTGGTGGTGATTGTTGATGGTGGTTCATTCATATCATAGTCATGTCGCATGTTCACACTCAAGTTGAGTCACACTTTATTTATTTAATGAAACTGACATTTGTTGTGTCTGTGCATTGTCACCTGTCTCTTTTGGGGTGGCCTGTGTCGATCCATATGATATCCTTTGGTCATATGGGGAGCAGGGTATGTTCAGGTTGTTTGGATAGTACGCGGGAGACGGGACGAGCTTGATGATATCACGAGACGAGTTTAGTTGGCTAGAAGAGTATAAATGTCACGATTTGTATTTTATTTATTCATTTGTTTACATTTATATAATTCATTAAACCTTAAATTAATAAAATGTTCTTTAATTGGAGTTTTGAAACACTACCTCGGAAAACTGAGATGGTAATGCTCCAATTATCTTGGCCGGATAGTTGGGGTGTTACAAAGTGGTATCAGAGCGACGATTTTGGAACCTAAAACCAATGAACCAAAAATGAACCTAGGAGAGTCTAAGTAAAGTGAACCCGACATGATTACAATAGGAGATCGGTTTTGGATGGGTAGGTGCCCTCATGCCAAAGCTAGTGCCTAGCGTCTCAGTTGGTCACTACGTGGGTGGTTACGAGTTGGGAAATGTAACGTGATATGTTGCATGATTATATACGTGATATGAATTTCGAGTACCATCTTGCATGATATCTTGGTCCATTTGATGCATGATAATATGTAAAATGTGGCATGCATATATGTATTTTGTGACTCGTAATAGGTTCATAGTATGATATAATCGCTCATGTCAAATGTGATAGCATGTGATGAATGGATAAGTAGACTCATGTGAGTAATATCGTAGACATGATTAGTGTGTGTTGATATGAGAGACGGTAGTCCCGAGTCTTGGCATGTGGATGTCGTGTGCGTATTTAAGCTTGCTAGTGTCGTTAGAGTATAAATGATGATGGTTAGTGGTAGGATGATTATGACTATGAGAGTAATGTGCCAAAGTTAATGAGTGTGAGGCCAAACCCGACCAAGTAGAGTAGTACTTGAGCGAGTTGACCAGTCACTCGACCGAGTGGGCAAATTTAAGGAATTGGAAAACTTCTGAAAAGTTTCCACTCGATCGAGTAACCAGTCACTAGACCGAGTAGAGTTTCACTCGATCGAGTGCCCTAAGTACTCGGCCGAGTGGGCCTGTTTAGTTGAGAAATTCGTATAAAATTTGTTTTTTCTACCTTATCTTTCCATTTCTATCTCAAACTTCGTGACTTCGGCATTGATTTGTTTTAAAATGATTCAAAATTGTCATATTGTGACTTATTGTTTGAATTACACTTTGCTATTCCACCTTTTCTTGATCCGTTTTCTCAAATTTCGACCATGTAATTGAATTTATCTTCTTCATTTTGCATTTTAAAATGGCTATATATATATATATATATATATATATATATATATATATATATATATGTGTTTATTCAAAGTTTTATCAACTAATGGCATGACCTTGTTCAATTTCATAGTAATGATTAATTTTCTATATCATGAGAGTGGTGAAAAATCAGATTTTTACGATAATTTTTTTTTTCTTTTCCACCATGTATGAGCTTAGAAACTCGTGATTTAGAGTCGATAACCGAATTTTTATGCTTGTTGTTGGGTCATATTGAACAAGAAAAGCTTAACAATTGTTAATGTCGGATTTTTTTTTACCTTGTATGCAAGAATCTCAATTTTAAAATGTTTGACTTACCTTTCATTTTCTTGAGTGAACATTGTTTTAATCGTCTTATAAAGACTACCGTTATCCCTAATAGTGTCGTATATTGTCTTAAAAATGAAGATTTCGTTGCATATTTTGCCTGAAATTTTGAATCAGTGAGGAATATGAACTATTTTGATTTTAACCCAAATATGGTTTAATAGTATTATAAAACTATAATATTGTTTTTGAAATTTTGTAATACAATTAGGTGAATCAAAATTTTCCGCCTTATAGGTTGACAAATTTTCCGAAAAAGGTTGTGAAAAGTATACATAAGCTTTAGTTTTCCCCTTGTGACGTACCTCTTTTATTCCTTATTTCTCTAATCTTTGATTTTGACATTTTGTGAAGTCATATGTGAGAAATTTTCCATCTTAAAATTTGATTTTTGAAAATGAATGACCTAACCACCCGGATATTTCAATTTTTCTAAGTTATGTTTTGCACTAATCAATTCGTAATGCTTTGAATTTGGTATATAGTGACATGTACCATCCTACGACGGATTATTTTTGTATTAAAGTTTTCGAGAAATTTGAAACAAGTGACCTTTATGTTAAAATTTCATTATAGTATTTCGCAATCGAGTCAAGTTTGAGTGAAATTACATTAGAATTGAGTCTTGAAGTTGCATCGTCTTTCAAAGTTAATGTATTTCCAATGGGCTACTAGGGCAGTTTTAAGGTGTTGACCATTGACTTCCCATCCCCTCCAAGTTGTTTGATTTCCTGCCTTTTACATATCCTTTCTGGCTTATTTTGATTCCCATCATCCTTATCCATTGAGTTAACCCGAAATATCCGGGCATAGAGTTGCGTGTGACCCAAAATAGTGTTTTCTCACCCTAGCCTTAGGCATAGGTTTCTGACAAGATAAGTGATTCTGGATATAGTCATCAATTTTGATAAATTGGGAACAGTAGGACGGTAGTTGGCCCATGTAATGCTGTGAGTAAGTATGGTGAATTGATCATAAGGAATAACTTATAAATGATGAGCGAAGTGCAATCAAAATAGGATATTTAGCGGTTGTGTGGACTCAAATTTGAGGACAAGTGAGGATGACCTTTGAGCACAACTCAGATGTTTTAGGTTAGCATATGGTCGAGTTAGAATTTGTAGAACAATGTGGGAATAATTGGGGAACTCAGTGTAACAGAGAGTAATGACATGAGCTGATAAAAGTTGTGGAGAATTTGAGATATGACTTCAAGAATGGTGTAAACTTGGATAAATGGTGATAAGATTTAGGAATTCGGAATATGAAAGAGAGAGTACTAGAGCGAGAGATGAGTTGGAGATTTTGCAAGTGGTAACTCGACATTCAATGAAGAATTTGTTTTAAGTTTCGAGTGAATCCGTGTGAAGTGACCTAATTATAGATGAGTTGAGTTCTAATAATCGGGGTATATGTAATTATGGATTTGGTATCGCCAAGTTGGTTTTGTGGTCATGAGAGTAAGAGTATGGCATTTAATGCTTAAGGATTCAATATTATGGTTGATGAGTTTGATCATTGTGATATAATATGACTGTTAACCTAAGTACATAGACATGATAGGTAAAAGTGGTTGTGTGGGACTTCGACCCCGAGAGTGGTAGTATAGATTTTGTTTGTAAAAATTGCCTCATAAGCGTTATTGTGAAATGCCCACGGTGTGCATCATGATTGTGTTGTAGTGCTTAAGTTAGTAGTGATGTTGTTACTATTTCTTGAGAGTGATGAGTGATTAAGCCATGTCCATGAGATAGTGTCGTGCGTTGTGTTTACCACTGTGACTAGAGTGTCGCACTACGATGCAGCTATTGATGATAAAATAGTATGCTTGAGTAGGTAGTATGCCTTAAATGTTTTATTTACGTTATGTAGTAATGATGGACATAAGGCCAACAGCTGTGCCTGATTCGGTTGTCTAACGGTATATGAGTCACCATCGGGATTTATTAGCACCAAGTTGATGGAATAGGAAAGTTTGGATATGGATTTGAGAACGGAAATGTTACACCCACGTGACACTCGATCGAGTGCACCCTGCACTCGACCTGGTGGTCTCCTACTCGGCCGAGTGGCCTTCTGAACTCGACCGAGTGGACTGCTTTGACCCTTGTTTTGTTGATATTTGACCAAATATTGAGCATGCACCCTCATTTCGCGGTTTATATTAGTTGACTTATGTTGGTTGACCATGATTGACCTTACATGTGTGATATGTGTGAATTGTTTACGCTTGATCGTATGGTGTAGAATTTGTAAGTAATGAAAATCGTTGAATCGACGTGAGTTGGTTTATGACATAATTGATATGATAACCTTGTTTGATGTATGTGTAGCGAAGTAATTCTATTTGGTTGTGTAAAGTAAGAAGAAATATACAAGTTGTGTGTTGCATAGTGATCGTTTACATGATTGTGATTGTTGTCTTCCGTATGAGTGGAAGTTGTTGGTAATAGATGGGAATGGATGATTGAAAACACATGTATGATCATGTGGTGGATTTGACGCGGTATATGCGTGGCATAGTTTCCGGAAAATGGAAATGTTGAGCATGGCTGAGTCACGTGACGAGTGACGTTACATTTTTTGTTTGTTTCATAGAGTCTGCATGCTTATGATTGATTTGCATACGGTTATATGTATGAGATTAGATGTGATTTATATGTGTATAGTAATGATTGAGTTATACCCCGAGACTTATGCGTAGAGTTAGAACCAATTGAGTTGGGCGTTGTTATGGGATTATTATTTCGAACCGTTGGCGGGACCTTGTACCTTGACGTTTGGGAGGCTCGTAGAGTAGGGTTATATCAATAGCATTGGGACCATATCTGATTTATTTATGGAATTGCAATAAGTAGGAGAGAGTGGTGAACCTAGAACATGGTCATTTTGGGAATTTAGTCTTGAGAGTATGAGACCGTATTTTGAGGTTGATAGTTGAACTTCGGGAAGAATTTCTCTTTTAGGCGGAGTGAATGTAACAATTTGGAAGTTTAGGAAAGAGAAAGTAGGGAATATGTGAGAAAGTAACAATTCGGAACTTTGGCATGAGTGTGATGTTTAGAAAGAGCGTATTCGGTTGATACTCATGTGAGGTGCGAGAGAATGCATGAAATTTAAGGCGAACTTCAGGGACGAAGTTGTTTTTAAGGGGGGGAAGATTGTAATACTCCGTATTTAATAATTATATAATAATATTTTATTGTAATCATACGAGTTATGTTAAGACGGAATAATAATTATAATATAATAATATAATATACATGTATTTATACACTCACCTATACTACACTCACTCCACATATATACTTCCTCATACCTTATCCACCCAACCCTATCCTAACACAATCCACCATAATCCACAAAAGATAAGGGAGAAGAGAGAAAGAGAGGAAAGGAAGATTCCGTCACCTCGCCTCAAGATCGTAAGGTAAACCATTTTATACTAGCCTTTATATTATTTTTTTCATACCAATGACTCTTCCCGACCTCGACCCACCTCTGAACTGTCCTTGACAACCCATTTGACCGCCGTTGACCACCCATTTATAGGTTTGACCGAGTTTAAAAAGAGATTTTGGGGGGGTGTTTGGTGACCCCGTTTAGGGCTTCGTTATTGAAGGGGTTGCGGGTTGGTTTGGGTCTGGGTATGGACAGATCTAGGTCGAGGGTGGTGAGAGGAGTCGAGTGGTGGTTCCGGGTGGTCGTGAGGGTGGCTGTAGGTGGCGGGAAAGGGGAGAGAAAGAGGGATGTCGGGTTGGTTATGGTTGTTGTTGTCGCGGCTGTTATTGCAGTTGTTGCCGCTATTGTGGGTGGTGGATGCCGACATGGTGGCCACCCTTGGACCCACCGTGGTCAGGCCGACACAGTGGTAGTGGTGGCGGCCATAGTGGTGGTGGTTCGTGTAGGTGTGTGGTGTGTGTGTGGTTGTTGCGGGTGGGGTTGTTGGTGTCGGGGGGGGGGGGGGGGGGTTTACGGTAGGGCCGTGGGCTGCTGCTGACCATGGCCACCATGGCTGGTGGTGGTGGCTCAGAGTGGCAGAGGTGGTGGTGGTGGTTTTGAGTTTTGAGTCGGGATTTGTATTGTAAGACAGTGTTATTTAGTTTAGTTAGTCGTATACGTATTTATATAATATATTAGTATATTTATACGTATTAGTATATATATATTAATATATTATACGTATTGGATTAGTATATTTATACGTATTTGTATGATTAGATGAGTATATTTATACATTTTTGTATTATTATCGTATTTTAGGAAATGTGTTTTGTGAGACGGTTTTACGAGACGGACCTAGCTTGTGTGACGGTTTGCTTATGCGGATTTGCTGTGAGGTAGGTTTATCCTACTCAGTTTTCATTGTTGTCTTTATTTATTAAATGAGTCTTTTATCTTTAATTCCATTAAGTGAGTCGTATTGCATGTTGTTGGTCATGACGACTCGAGGAGTCGGGATATTTGAGGAACTGGTATTTGTGACGTATTTTGCATATGTTGTCTGTTATATGTTGTGATTTTACATGTGTTGGAGGATTGTTGTTGTTGATTATTTTGGAGACGGAAGGCGGTTGGGTGACCGTCTTCTGCTTGGATCGCCTTTTGGAGCTTTCCCACTCCAAGAGGGATGTGCACATTAATGACTTGAGTTTGGAGGGACTCGTGTGGTTGAGACACGACGTTTGGCACGGGATCCGGTTGGCTTCCGGACCCGGTACTTCTGGGCGTGTCCCGGTACCTATATGTGGTTATCGGTATGTCTGGGCGTGTACCAGTACCAGTGTGGTTATTGGTATGTCTGGGCGTGTCCCGGTACCGTAGTGGTGATTGTTGATGGTGGTTCATTCATAACATAGTCATGTCGCATGTTCACACTCGAGTCGAGTCACACTTTATTTATTTAATGAAACTGACATTTGTTGTGTCTGTGCATTGTCACCTATCTCTTTTGGGGTGGCCTGTGTCGATCCATATGATATCCTTTGGTCATATGGGGAGCAGGTTATGTTCAGGTTGTTTGGATAGTACGCGGGAGACGAGACGAGCTTGATGATTTCACGAGACGAGTCTAGTTGGTTAGAAGAGTATAGATGTCACGAGTTGTATTTTATTTATTCATTTGTTTACGTTTATGTAATTCATCAAACCTTACATTAATAAAATGTTCTTTGATTGGAGTTTTGAAACACTACCTCAGGAAACCGAGATGGTAATGCTCCAAATATCTTGGCCGGATAGTTGGGGTGTTACATCGAGTCACTAACGTACTCGATCGAGTAGCCCCCACTCGATCAAGTACTCCTCCTACTCGATCGAGTTGCACAAAACAACAACGACTGTTCAACTTAGCCATAAACCCACTCAATCGAGCTGTGCCTACTCGATCGAGTCCACCCCACTCGATCGAGTATCCCCCACTCGATCGAGCCATGGCGACTTTTCTAGCTACCCGTATTCTTTAATAACTTTTTGCAACAAAAATATATATATTTATACATAAAACGCAAACATCCTATTCACATGTTACTATTAAGCCACATTATAAATCATCCATCATGCAACATTATTATCCACAACATATTATCATATGATCTACTTCACCTTTTTCTACCACATCCTCCATTCCTCCATACAACATATCATCCAACATATTCAATAAAACCATAGTAAACACATAGCGATCCCATGACACCCCATAATGACCGGTTCAAAGTTGTAGGGCGAGTTCGCGACTTTAGGACGTCTCCCAAGTCTTTGCATTAGCTCCTAACAACTCCTACCCGGGTTCATTTTAGTTTAACTCCTTAGGTTCATTAGGTTCATTAGTTACATGTTCCAAAATCGTCGCTCTGATACCACTTTGTAACACCCCCATACACCAAGGTGCCTTACCAAGACCACCTAATGCATGAAAGTGCTACCATCTAGGTTACCCGAGGCAATGTATATCAAAAGGACCATAAAAGAACGTACTTTATTAAATAAGTTTAGTGCGATACAAACCAAAATCAAACTGTCAAATGAAATACAACTGTTTCCAAATACCAAAACCAACTAAAAGAAATATAAAGTTCAACAACACAACGAAACACTTTAAGTGACACGTGGTGACTCGATTCCAGCTATCACTCGTGCAATCCTTCTCATACCTGCTCAATAACTGCTCACCATCCCTGAATGGATCACCACAGTTTTTAAAACAATTAAACTGGGTCAGTTACTGATTACACTGTACACTACTACAAAACTCGTTATGGACATCAGTCGATGGATATCAGATTATCTGGAAAACCGATGTACATAACATGCACCTCGGTTGTTTGCAAAAAACTGATGTGCATATAATTATATGTACATCGATTTCGTTAAAAAACACGTGTCCATTATTTCTGATTTTAAAGGACATGTGATATTAATAAAACCCATGTCTATATAAAAGTCATGGACATGGAACATTGCATTTAACCGATGTACATCTAAAGTGAAAATTATAGGCGGCAAAATCATTTACCTCACCGCCTATCACTTATAATTTCGACTAAATACATTCTTCCTCAAATCCTCTCCCTCACTCTCACTCCCAAACCCTAACGCCCAAAACCCCGTACTCACTATCCCTCCGGCTACCACCAGTCTCCTCAACGCCGCCACCACACCAGACGGCCACCCCCAGCCACCTTCTCTCTTCCTCTTCATTTTTCCTTCTTTTCTTCTTCTCTTTTTTCGATCGTTCTGCCTCCGGTCGTCGTCTCATATGTTGTTGATTTCATTTATCATCTCGTGCAGCACAAATATCATGTAACGAGTAAGGTTAGATTTCATTTATCATCTCATATGTTGTTGATTTGAAGGATTGCAAACTTCTATTTTATTTTTGCTTGCTTTTTTAATTGAAAATTAGGTTCCTGATTGATTTTTCATAATTGAGTGAAACCCTCTGGTAGTTTATTTTGTAGTTTATTTGTGTTTTAGAGTTGATTGAAAACGTAAAATAATTGAAAAATTTGCAGTATAGAACCGTGTATGATATTTGTAGTCGAGTAACATAAATTGATGTATTGAAGCTCTTGTCTTTTAGATTGTGTGTTGGTGTTCAATGTTGGTTAATTCAGTGGTCTACAGTACAAGTTACGATTACATGTCACACGGTGGTGAAGCGATTGTCTTTTAGATTGCAGTTTTCTTTACCCGGGTTTCCTAGTATTCCAGGCCACAGTTCACGATTACAGTTGTTAACTACTATCAGTTGAACTGCTCCTGCAATGTTAGAGTACCAATTGTTTTCTTAGTTTCAGTTTACTGATGCTGAATAATTAACATTATGTGCCAATTATTTTTCTAGGTCCACTATCCAGGGCGGAGCTATGAATGATTTAAATGGAATGAATGTAAGTTGCAACTGATTAGCTATGAATACAAATAGTACACCCGACCTTTTTTGTTGCCTTTTCAGTCTATTGCTTGGTTTAGCTAGGCATTTCACATTCATATTGTTGCACTTTGCTTTTGTTTTAGACTTTTATACCTGTTTTTCATCACTGCCCCTTTCCATAGTTCTGTTTTATTTCTTTTCGCTATACAAGGATTTATGATATAGCAGCATCAAACATGGTATTAAATTTCGAATTGATATTTGATCTTGGATTCGATCATTCATGCCAAACACTATTAGATTGTGCGAGCTAGATATCTCTAATGTTTTGTGAAAGGCTCGAGTACATGAGCTGCCAGGCACAAATTAAAGGAATGTCAGAGACAACCAAGATTATTGATGATGATAAGTAAAATTGAGTCCACGATGCTTTGATTACAAATTCAGCAATAAAATTAATATATTAAAAGATTGATGCATTCTAAAATTTGTAGTTGTCTGTTGCTGTGAATGATTTATGAATTGGTCATGTATGGCTTCAATATCACAATAAGTTACTTTGTGCTACATGGTAATAATTTGCAGGCATTGATATAACATACCTGAATGCATTGTCCACCGAGCAGGATAGCCCCGATCCCAATTCCAGTGTTAATAGCAGTTTGGATGGTTATTACAAAATAGAACATCCACCCAGAACCTGTTCATGTTGTTTCATGAAAATATGAAATGACAGCATCACATCAATGGTAAGATCTCACAAAATACCATGAAAGATTTCCCGACAACTTCAAGTTAAGCCGCAAAGCATTAACAGAGTAACACACTACTACAATACTAATTCAGGTATCGTAACTACTAATTCTATTGAAAAGTTAACCTTATCGGATAGACAAATGTATTCCTTTATTTTTCCAGCTGCTTGTAGTACAAGAAAATAGTGGCAGGTTACGAGGAACTGGTATCTGGAAGGTCTCTACTGGTGTTGTTGACGAGGTAAAGTGCTAAAGGTCTTTATGCCACTAAATTCGATGTCGTATAAGACTATAAGGCATGCTGTTAATCTCTGTTGGATGGATGAACATTCAGGGAGAGGATATATGTGTGGCACCAGTAAGAGAAGTTAAAGAAGAGACGGGAGTAAGTGCATTCAGGTAATGTTTATACCTTTTTCAAGAACTTTTACATATTGCATCGTTACTATGTTCCAGGCTTTTGAACTTTTACATTCAGTGTGCTAGTAGAGATAGATACGAGCTCATTTGAGCTGCACCGTGGATGTGCTTGAGATGCGATTGGACAACCAGACTCAAGCTCGTCGACCTTTAAAATTGAAGCTCAGGAGGTTGTGTTTTTGCCTAGATAAAGAGAATTGACAGAATTGTAATTTGAAACATATCCGTATAAGTTCGATCCTAGTTCATTTGGATTATTATTCATTAAAAACTTCTATGAAGGTGGACATACGATGCTATAAAGTATAGATTAGGACAGACGAGTGTCCAAGAGGCAGAAAGGTAGTTTTTTTTTTACTAACTAACGATTTTGCAGTATAGATTAGGACATGCATACGATGCTCCTCGACTTTTCTGCTCCTCACATTCAGGTGAGTGTATTACTAGTAGTTGTGATACTTAAAATACAGTAATGTATGTGTCTCATTAGTTATATAGGATCTTCTATGTTGATATTTTGTTTTCTCGTTAACTTTGTTGTGTTGAACCAGATTCTCTTGGTAATATGCCCAATGGGAGATGAGCAAATCCGAGGCTGCCCAGTAGTCTTTTCTCTTCGGCCTTTTTTTTTAAACAATTAGTCAGTTTATATATCGGTTTATATTTTTGTATAGGTTAGTCATCTAAGTAAATTTGACACATTATGCAGATGAATTTTTTTTTGTAATTGGCTTTGGATAACCGATTGATTGAATACAGATATTTTTTGTTGATTATGGAATCATTTTGCATTGTCATCATGTGTACGACTAATATGGGCAACCGCGTAATATTTTTTTTTTATAAAAAATAATAATTATAAACATCGGATTTTTGCAAAAAAAAACTGATGTCCATTGATCAAATAGACATCAGTTTTCCTAAAAATCCGATGTCCATTGATCAAATAAACATCGGTTTTCCTAAAAATCCGATGTGCAAATTTTAATGGACATCGGTTTAAAATCCGATGTCCATTAATCCACAATGGACATGACCAAACTCTATATCGGTTGTGTATCCGATGTCCATATAGCGAAAAGTCCGATGTCCATCACAAGTTATTTAGTAGTGGTATAAGGTAAAGCAATACCAACAATACAACAATCACCCAACTCCGTCACATGACCAATCGCCTGACTAGCCCGAAGGTCTAGTCCTGCCAGATTACGGCCGTAACTAATAATCCTCACCGCCAGTGGGGAACCACAGCCGTTCCCACCTAAGCCCCGCTCATCAATACGGAGCGCAAACCCAAATTCCTTAATGTGCACATCCCCTCTTGTGGCGGGTTCCACAAGGGGCGAATCAAGGGCGTGAAGTCACTCCCGTAAGTGACTCCACTCAGCCGAGGGCGCACCTCGTGAACCATAGACAATCACAACCAACCAGTTATACGTCAACAATTACCAAATACCAATTCCAATACGATATAGATTAACAACAATAAACAACCATCAACAATCAACCATCAAATACAATGTAACTAATAACTGAGTAGGGAAACCCTACCTGGAAAAGCAATCACCAAGATCGTCACAATCAGCTAATCAGTAACGTTCCTCTACAAAATCACACAATCATACAATTACCATCTAACAATCACAATACTCCAAAAACCCCCAAAATACCCAATTAGGGTTTCAACTAAAATCAATAAAACGACATAAAAATTATACTAGGATATTACCCACAATGCGACGGTCTCAACGACATTAAGAACTTATAAATCCGACGACACAAGCGTTGGGATTTGATAGCAATGTGAAAGAGAAAAGCAACGTAACTTGTTTTTAATCTTTGTGAAAGTTAAAGTAGAGTAAAAAGTGAAAAGAACAGACAAATGGTGTTTATATATCTTTCTCGCTTTTCTAACAAAACCAATCAAAAACAACCCGTAAATCCGACTTACTCGATCGAGTAAGTCACTTACTCGATCGAGTAAGTCACTTACTCGATCGAGTGCCCCCTACTCAATCGAGTGACCCCTACTCGATCGAGTACCCATCAGAAGTATACTATTTCATAACCAAAACTCACTTACCCGACAGAGTAAGCTTACTCGATAGAGTACCCACCAGTACAGAAAACCGTAGTATTACATAAGGGATATATATAAATTGTAGGACGACTTGTTAATCTTGAGTTTAAGGAATTAAATGAGTAGGAAGTTGGTAGAGTATTTGCATGGTATGAGACTATAGTGGTGAGCTAGGTGACGATATACTCAAGGATAAAATTTGAATAGCTATTGAGGTAATTTTGTTGATGGATTTAACGTTCGTTATTTGGGATGATAACCAAAGAGAGAAAATGAATTTCTATACTTAGAGGTGATGGTAAGAGAGTAGTTATATGAAAGATGGTGGTGTCATAGTGTTGTCACTAGTGGTAAGGATGATGTTAAATAGGGAAGTTAGCCATTCTAAAGAGGTTCATTTTGTGGAGGCCTTGATTGGTATGTATGGTTGTGAGGGAGTATAAGATGTGGATATAGGAGGTGGTTGCTAGTAGTTGGGTACTTATGATATGGTTATGTTTATCGGGTGGTGATAATTGTGTGGATGAGAGGATATGTTATGAAGGGCATCTGAGTTAAGCTCGGGTGAGAGATATCTATTATCAAGTGGTTACTTATGTGATCAGGGTTGGCTAGTTAGATCTGATTATGGGTCTATGATGTGTATAAGTAAATGTGTGAGGTTCTGACCTCATGAGTAGTGTTATGGTACGATATTAATAAAGTTGTTATCTGGTTATTCCATGTAACATGTTGCGTGGATGTATGAGTCGTTAGATGATCGTTATGTTGGGACATTGTTTATTACTAATGTGGTTGTTGTGTTCCGGGTTGCAATTTGGGCACGGTACTCCGTGTTGCGATGCAGGTACCTTCGCGCTGTGGTGCGGCTCTTGGTGGCGGTGTTGCGATGCCATAATCGGTTGTGGTGGAGTAGGTGGGGTACTTGTGAGATGAACTTTTGAAAGATTATGTCAGTCTAGTATGGGCATATAGATTGTTGTTCTGTTTACTATTGTTTCCTGTAATTTTGACTTGTGGGTGAGACTAGTGTATAATATAGAAAAGTGTTGCACATGTGGTCGATGTTGTCATAGTTACAGTGATACCTTGTTGAAGAAACATAGTTGTGGGAGGTGGTTGGAACACTTTATATCTTATGTAAGATGAGACTTTTGTTGACATAGTTGTGGCAAGTAATTAGCGGAACATATTGGCACTGAGCTGGAAGTTGCAGTTGGTTTATAATCTTTTATCGGAACAGTAATTATGAAGTGTTTGGAAATTAGTATCATGTTAAGTTATGGACGAATTTAATGACAATAAAAAGAGGAATTTGAGGATCAAGTGGGTATGTAATAATTTTGGGTCGTGAGTTAGGTGGTGGGAATAGGTACGTGAATAGAAAAGAATGTGGTTGTGCGGTAATATGGGAGAGATGTGGTAGTGATTATTTTGAGGATTTTGTGGTATATATTAGGTGGTGTGCGGAATCATTAGGAGTATAAAATTAGAGAGAGAGAGAGAGAGAGAGAGAGAGAGAGAGAGAGAGAGAGAGAGAGAGAGAGCCTTGGAACTGGGAATGGTTATCAGTGTTGAGGTTATAGTCGGTTATCAGTGACATGAGATGTGTGGACATGGGCCACCCGTACACCAAGCCAATCTGTGGACATGCGGCAGTCGAAAAGCCACGCTCTGCGGCATATTAAATGCTTTCGACCGGATCGTTTTAGATTGGTCGGTTTCGTCTCGGCAAGGGTCTCGAAACAATGTTGAGATATTCGGATTCGCCACCAAGAAATTGTGGGATGCTTGAAAATCATTCGAATCCACTTTATACCTAGGTCAATCAAGGCAAAAGCGGTGTTTAACATAGGTACTAAAGACAAGGAATCTCCCTTTTTAGCATCCTATCTCTAAAATGACTCTCGTTCGCCCTGGATAAGGTCGTCCACTATCCTAAGTTTATAAGTAAGAGGTGAAGGTACGTATTGGGAATCCCTTTAATCGGAAACCCAATCCCGCCCGCGGTAGCAGCCTCTATTGATCGATCTTGGTTGGTTGAATGCAAAAGTTGATAAAACGGGTAAATGCATGAATGCACATCCACAAGTTTAAACCTAACATGTGAAATTTGCTATGTCAGTTATTTATCCAAATATCAAGTAATTGATGTCAAGTTGGATTTAGTGTTGATCTGCATGCAAGACGGAAATTTAACATCCATTTACCGAGTTAGGTTTATGGTGCATAACATGATCTATTTGTCTTAGAAAAGTGTTTTGTAAATGCAAAGTAAAATGCGGACTTGTCAATCTGATTCGTCTTGTATTCGGGTTAACCGAAGTCGGGATCGTCCTAGACGAGTGCTGGAAAGGAAACAGGACCTGCATCAGACAGCCTATTGAGGCGCAAGCCATAGGGCGATGCAAATGAGCCTGCCCAGATTTGAAAACTGGAAATCAGAGGGCCTGTTTAGGCGCGAGGTAGACGACGATCCAAAGGGGTGTCTCCTGGTTGTTACAAATGTTTATGAAATTTTTTGTAAAAGGGTGTCAAAACCTGTTTGTTGAAAAGGTCGTTGAGACCGTTTTTGTGCTAATATGAAGAACGAGACTTGAATAATTATCATTGTGTTCATAATATTCGATGTCGGGTTCGGTTTTGCAAGCTTGACATGAATAGTTTTGTGAGAAAACATGAAAAAATGTTTATTATGAACTAATTATGTTAAGTTCATTATTTTGTAATTAGTCAATGTTTATCATCGTACTCGGATTAAACCGACCTGGTATGTAGAACCAAGGATAATTATGCATGTACGACTAATATAGTTGTTTTGAAAATGTAAACAAATGAATAAAAGGTTTTAAAATACTCTTCAAAATGTAATTAACCAAATATTATCACCGAAACACGAATTAAACCATCATGGTATAAGGAACCAAGGCTGAACATAATTTACGGTTAAAAAGATTTATCATAAAAGTGATTTAAAACGGTAAAAACCGATTATAAAATGAAATGAAAATGGAAAGAATGAACTCAAACACATTTGAGTTTTGACCTGGACAGCTCGTTTAGGCGCGAGCCACCTAGTTGTGACTAGGGGCTTCTGTTTTAGGTCAAAACTCGGTTTTGGCTCATTCGATCCATATTTTCGACCATGTTATGCATGGTTTAGCATGTTAAGGTCATAAAAATAGATAAAGAACATGAAAGAAGAGGATTAATTACACCCTGATACTTACATGCTAGGTTGCTTGACGAGAAATCGACAGAAGTGTAAAAACTTGTTAGGTCGCAAAACTCGGTTTAAAACCGTTTTTGTAAAGTAAAGAGTGTTGATTTGTTTAGTGATGGTGTAGTTGGTTGAAATGGTTGGTCAAGTGATTTAATGTACGATGGCGGTATCAAACATTGTGTAAGGCTCGTATTTTCGATCGGTAGGTCAAAAATACGTCTCGTTTGTTGACTCGGGAAGTCGAGGTCTAGAATTTTAAGGGACAAAAGAGGGGGCGGACACTCGCGTACCTTCAAATGGTGGCATTTGAGAGGTATTTATAGAGGATTATGTGGTTGTGTGCGTTTTGAGCGACGTGGCGGTATAGGCTACTCGAAGAGGCGCGGGCCTGTTCGCGGGACTTCGAGCTGTCTTGTCACTATCACGTATTTGGAATCATGATTTGTTCTATCCTAGGTTTTGGATGTCATGATTATTTTACTTGACCATCAAGTATACTGTGTATACTTAGCGTGGAAGGTTTTGTGATGTTTGTTTTTCGTGTTTGACTCATTGTTGGAGTCGGGATTTGAATTTCGAGTCGGTTTTTGGTCCGGTGTCGGTTTTGACTCTAGTTAGTGTCATTGTGACTCCGTCGTCGTGCATAAAACACTCTAAGTACTTTTGAAAAGTTTGAAAATGTTTTGTTTTCGAAATCATTTTGAGTTTTCCGACGTATAGTTATACAAACTGTCGATTAAACGTAGCGATTTCTAAGCATGTTGTAGTCTGATAATCATCGGGTGTTTGTTGGGGATTCAACAGATACTGGAGATCTACAGAGCCCCCACTTTGACTGAGACTTGGACTGGGAAAAAGTCAAACTATAGCCCCCAGGTCAATTGAAGATTACAACCTGGAAACCGAAGTGACGTCGAGGCGGCTCGAAAGGATTCAGGCCAAGGACCTACCGTCGGGACGAGCGACGTCGAGGCGACTCAGGGATACGAGTCAAGGAACTGCCATCGGCAATAGTTTTGAGTCTGTCGACTGTTAGTGTGGGTCGTTTAAAGTCTGTTAGACTATGTACAAAGGCTCGCCAGCCATAGGAAGGAGTCATACCTGAGGCATCTTCGGGATATGTCCTTGTATTGTTTCTTGTTTGTGCGCAAAAGCTCGCCAGCCATTGGGGGGGTCGAGTAATCGACCGCGGGAAATATCTGGTTTTTAGCGGGCTTATTTTGAGAAGTTGGTGTGTAGAGGCTTGCCAGCAGTTGAAGGTACGTTTGAGGCTCGCCAGCTGTGTTTCGGATATGATGAGGCTCGCCAGCCGTGTTGTGGATATGATGAGGCTCCTCAGCCATGTTGCGGATATGATGAGGCTCGTCAGCCGTGTCGCGGATATGATGAGGCTCGCCAGCCAAGTTGCAGATATGATGAGGCTCGCCAGCCATATTGGAGGTCGAATGATCGACTGCGGGAAATAACCGCGTTTGTTGGGTTTATTTCAAGAGGTTGTTGAGTTAGTGGGCTCCATGGGGAGCTCTCTGATATCCTACTGGGGAATTTTGGTGCTTATATTGGATGTTTGTGGTGCCGGAAAGAGATGGGCTTTTTGTAGTTTGCGCCTCTCTTCTGTGGATGGCAGTATCTATTATCGTCATTCGTAATTTCGAATTTGGAAGAGAGGTAACGGTTTTTACTGCCGTTGTTTGGAGTTTGTAGAAATAGCGAATGTGAATTCCGCCATTTGCTGTTTGTTTGGAAGATAACGGTTTTTAATTCCATCATCTTGTAATTTGAAATTTGTGAGAAATAGTGAATTTGAATTTCACTATTTGGTTTTTATTTAAAAAGTGATGGTTTTTAATTCCATCGTTTGAATTTGTGAGAATAACGAATTTGAATTTTGCTATTTTGTTTGTTTTTTTTTTTAGGAAGAAGACGGTTTTTTTTTTAATTCCATCATTTGAATTTTGTGAAAATAACGAATTTGAATTTCGCTATTTTGATTTTTTTGTTTGAAGAGAGACGATTTTTAATTCCGCCGTTTGAATTTTGTAAAAAATATCGAATTTGAATTTCGCTATTTTGTTTTTTGTGAGGAAAATAATGGTTTTTATTTCCGTCATTTGAGAAAAATAGAGGGTGTATGCGGAAATTGAGCCAAAGCCCAAAATTTCGTTAAGAAAGCTGAGAGTACCTCAAAGAGGCGCGAGCCATCGTGCGATGTAAGGGGCCTCCCCTTTTTTCTTCAAAAAGACACGAGGACTGGTTGTTCCTCAATCACTTCGTCTTCCTCACACAAACACACGATAAACACCAAAAATCGTTATTTTGGGTCCCGTCTCCTTGCTTGCTTTTGTGCTACAAACATTATGTCATCTCAAGGTATGTAAATCCTCTTGAATCCATTTAAATTTATTTGCCTTTTTGTTAATTGAATTAGGGCGAAACCCTAACCCCTTAAAGATCGATTTGGCGTTTTTGTTTGTCCCATTTTCGAGTGAAGTTGATGCTTGCATTAGGTTAGAAATCTGTTTAGGATTATAGGGGTGCTTTTAGTTTGCATTTTGGTCACCGTTTCCGCTCCCTAAGTGCGAAAAATGTGAATGAGAGAAAAGACCGTCTCATTTGTGACACCTGTGGGAAATATCAGTATACTTCCTCTATAAATTTTCGGATTATAACGAAATTATAATAATGAAATTTCTAGTCATAAATGAAATTGCATAAACAAAAAGAATAGAGATTTAGAATTAACCTTTAGTCGTAGCAAATTCGGCCTAAGAACAATATCGAAATCGATATTCTCCTAATCGTTGCACCCAAAATGTGATGAGAAATGCCTTTTTTCTTTGCTAGAATAGATCCCTAATTTTCTTATGAATTTTTAGGGTTTTAGTTTTTTATTTTGTGTGATGAGTGAATTAGGTCATGAATAATTGTGGAAATGATCTCCCTATTTCTCTCTTTAAAACCGTGTAAAGGAGAAGAATAAGGGAAGATTTTTTTCCTTTTATTCGGTTTTGACCGAGTGACCCCAACAACCAAAACAAATAAGGATATAATCTTGTTATTTTTGGTTGTTGTCTAATTGTATATTATGTATATTATTTATCAATTGTCATATATATCGACATGTATTAATAAGTCCACTTATAACAGTTTGCAGTCGATTTATCAATACCAGTCTGTCAACATTTATTATGACAATATTGTATAATATATACATTAACTATAAATATCGCATATTTATAATTTGCTTATTAAATATAACCGTTTATGTTTAATTACGAATTAACATCTTAATTCGTTTAAGCTAACATTATATACAATAATTAAATATAACAGTTTATATTCAATTTACGAATTAACAGTTAATTCGTCTCAGCTAATATTATTTAATTGTATTAAATAATCGTCTCATCATCACATTGACTAACTGTTTAGTCAAATACGTGGACTAACCTTTTAGTCATTTAAGGCATCAATGTGATTACATTTTCATATAATCACATCTCTCAAACACATCCTTTAGGTGTGACATATAGGGACCAGTTGATCACCGCCATCAGTATGATAATAACGTCAAACTTCTAGCAAGCCAACCGTTATTAAGTAAACGTTAATCAACTGATAAAATACTAAGTATACCCTTGTGGACCTATAAGAGATTTATAAATGTTATCACACTAATTGTGGAGGACACTAGCTCCAACAATCTCCCACTTGTCCTCACAAGTGTATGTGCGATAACCGATTCTTATATCCTAAAATTTCTCCCACTCAATGTAAAACAATTTGCAAAATCTGTATTCACAAAGGTCGTATTTTACAAGTGATCAATATCACGAGTGGTTTTCCCGACTAGAGAGTAACTTAACTGATAAACGAATCATCATTCGATCATGGCCATGCATTTGAGTTACAACTCCTCGAGTGGCCCTGAGAAATAACTTAACCTGATAAAGGTTGGATATTTTATTCAACTCGAATCCTGCAGATATAAGCACAGTATGAAATGACCCAGTGACAATCTGCTTAGCCTCCTGTTACGGCAGACCATGGGAAAGAAACCAAAGTCACCCAAAAACTGCCTTAATCTCAAGAGACAGTCGATAGTCAAAAGAATCAACTCTAGGAATACAATGGACATCCAATCCACGACCTAGCACCGAATGTTTTTAATCATTTAGGACTCCATTACGTTGTCACAATTTTTGGTCCTACGAGGTATCGTTATAACTCGCATCTGTGATTGATCAGCCAACTGTTTGACTTATGGCTCGTTGAACCCACCATCAATCAACTTCACAAAATAATAGCCAGAGTTATCAGCTCATGTAGGCGATTACGGACCAAAACAAATATAATGTAATTCAGTTCACTTTGTGGCGTTCAATGTTGTCATACAATCCACATGAAAAACAAAATATGAAATAAAACGATGAAGTTATAAATAGCATATGAAAAAGATAATGTATCGAATCCATAACCAACTAGTACATCTCAGGAACACGTTTAATTCCCATGGAAATAACGTGCCCTTCATGCTTATCATATCTTAACGGTTTAGTGAGAGGGTCCGCGATGTTGTCATCCGAAGCAATCTTGTCAATCACTATCTCCTCTTGCTCCATGTAATCACGGATCAGGTGAGCCTTCCGATGTACTTGTCTAGACTTATTGCTAGACTTAGGCTCCTTGGCCTGGAAGATGGCACCTCTATTGTCACAATAGATGGTGATCGGGTCATTCGAACTAGGAACTGTGGTTAGTCCTTGTAATAATTGACGCATCCATATAGCTTCCTTTGCTGCTTCCAGCTGACGGCAGCACCATTAAGAATAAAGACGAACCCGGACTGAGATTTTGAATCATCTCGATCCATTTGGAAGCTAGCATCTGTGTAACCGATTGCGCATAGCTTAGTATCTCCTCCATAAGTCAATGCACAATCCTTAGTCCTCTGTAGGTACTTAAGGATGTTTTTCACAGCTATCCAGTGTGTTTCACCTGGATCATTTTGTTACCGACTCGTCATACTCAATGCATATGCCACGGCTGGACGTGTGCATATCATGGCATACATGATTGATCCTATGGCTGATGCATAAGGAACACGACTCATGCGCTCAATCCCTTCAGGTGTCGTGGGTGACTGAGACTTGCTCAAATGCATCCCAGACGTCATTGGAAGGTTCCCCTTCTTGGAGTTGGTCATGCTGAACCTTTCAAGAATCTTATCTAAATAAGACCCATGACTCAGTGATAAAATTCGTCGTGATCTATCTCGATAGATACGGATTCCCAATATGCATTGTGCCTCACCCAGATATTTCATCTGGAAATGGTTTTTCAACCATCCTTTTACCGAAGATAAGAGAGGAATGTCATTCCCAATCAAGAGTATATCAACGACATACAATATCAGGAAAACAATCTTGCTCCCACTCGACTTGATATATAAGCATGGTTCCTCTACCGATCGAGTGAAACCATACTCTTTTATCACCTGGTCGAAACGATGATTCCAACTCCGAGAAGCTTGCTTAAGTCCATAAATAGAACGATTAAGCTTGCACACTTTCTTAGGATTTTCAGGATCTATGAAACCTTCGGGTTGCACCATGTACAACTTCTCCTCCAAATAACCGTTTAAGAAGGCGATTTTTACATCCATTTGCCAAATTTCATAGTCATGAAAAGCGGCAATCGCTAAGATTATCCGAATGGAACGCAGCATAACTACGGGTGCAAAAATTTCATCATAATGCAATCCGTGCACTTGAGTGAAACCTTTTGCCACTAGTCGTGCCTTATAGGTATCTGGTTGCCCGTCTACAGAATGTTTTATTTTGTAAAGCCATTTGCACTGTAGAGGTTTTACCTTATTAGGTAAATCAACAAGATCCCATACGTCATTCTCAAACATGGAGTCCATCTCGGATTGCATGGCTTCAAGCCATAGCTTTTAGTCGGAACAGGTCATGGCACCTTTATAGGTAGAGGGTTCATTACTCTCTAGGAGCAAAACGTCATTCTCCTCGACCATACCAATGTATTTGTCTTGAGGATTAGAGACTCTACCCGACCTCCTAGGTTCCTGAGTAATGTTAACCGTATCATCAGTTGAAGGAACAACTTCCTCCATTTGTTCCTCGGTTGTTGGTTCTTGAACCTCCGACAGCTCGAAGGTTCTATTACTTGACTTGTTCTCGAGAAATTCTTTCTCTAAGAACTTCGCACTAGCCGCAACAAAAACTCGATGTTCGGTAGGCTAATAGAAGTAATGACTAAACATTCCTTTTGGATAACCAATAAAGTATGTCTTGACCGATCGCAGGCCGAGCTTATCCTCGTGTCTCCACTTGACATAAGCCTCGCAACCCCAAACCCGAATAAAGGACAAGTTAGGGACCGTTCCCTTCCACATTTCATATGGAGTCTTGTCGACAGCTTTAGACGGAATTAGGTTAAGTATAAGAGCAGCTGACGAAAGAGCAAAACCCCATAATGAATCAAGTACTACCGTGTGACACATCATGGATCGAACCATATCAAGTAGTGTTCGATTTATCCATTCGGACACACCATTTAATTGAGGTGTTCCAGGTGGAGTTAACTTCAAAACTATTCCACAGTCTTTAAGGTGTTGATCAAACTCATTTGAAAGATATTCGCCACCCCGATCTGAATGGAGTGCTTTAACCTTTCTTCCCAGTTGGTTCTCAACCTCATTCTGGTATTCCTTGAATTTTTCAAATGACTCACTTTTATGCTTCATTAAGTAGACATATCCGTATCTACTCAAATCGTCCGTGAAAGTGATAAAATATCTATAGCCATCTCTTGCGGTAATTGACATAGGTCCATATACATCAGTATGTATGAGTCCTAATAGGTCACTAGCGCGCATTCCAACACATTTGAAGGAAATTCGAGTCATTTTGCCGATAATACATGATTCACACGTGCCAAAAGTAGAAAAATCGAATGCGGGAATAGTCCCATTCTCGATGAGTTTCTTTACACGTTTTTCATTTATGTGTCCCATTCGATAATGCCATAGATAAGTTTGATCTTTGTCACCAACCTTTAATTTCTTATTATTCACATGTAATATATCCGTGGTTTGATCTAAGATGTAAATTCCATTCATGAAAACTGCTTTGCCATAAACCATTTCATTAAAAGAGAAAATACAGCTATTATCCTTTATTGAAAATGAAAAGCCGTCTTTATCAAGTACGGAAACAGAAATAATGTTTTTAGATAAACTGGGTACATAGTAACAGTTATATAAATATAACTCAAAACCACTTGGGAGTTGGATTACGTATGTTCCCTTTGAGACTGCAGCAACTCTAGTTCCATTCCCGACTCGCAGGTCCACATCACTCTTTGCGAGAGGTGTGATGTTTTTAGGCCCTGCAAATGATTACACAGATGAGAACCACAACCAGTATCAAGTACCCAAGTTCCGAAACTTGCATGGTTAATCTCAATCATATGAATATAAGATGACATACCAACAGGAGTGACACGGCCTGCTTTTATGTCCTCATGGTACACGGGACAGTTCCTCCTCCAATGTCCAGTCTTGTGACAATGGTGGCACTTAATGTCACCGCCCTTGCTCTTTGCCTTGCCTTGTGAGCCACTAGTCTCACCAGGCCCACTCTTACCGTTTCCTGACTTTTTAAACTTTCGCTTTCCTACTGTTAGGTCGCCATGAGCCTTGCCCTTACCCTTATTCTTGTTGGAAATCATGAGAACATCTTGCTTCATGCTCCCACTCAATTTCATATCCTTCTCAGTCTGTACAAGAAGTGAGTGTAGCCCATGAGGACTTTTCTTCATGTCATTCATGTAGTAATTTGTCCTGAAAAGGGCAAAACCATCATGAAGTGAATGAAGCATACGGTCAATGACTATGCTCTCACTGATTTTGCAATCAAGTGCCTCCAGCTTCTCGACATTCTCAATCATGTTAAGAATGTGTGGGCTAACCGGTTGGCCCTTATGGAGTTTCGCATCAAAGAAGCGACAGGTATGCTCATAAGTAACGATTCTTGGTGCTTTTGAGAATTCATTAGTGAGCGTGGTGAAAATCTTGTTTGCACCTTGGGCAATGAAGCGTCTTTGCAAATTGGTTTCCATTGCAAAAATGAGTACGTTCTTTATCGCACCCGCTTCCATAACAAAGTCACTATAAGCAATTGACTCGTTAGCTCTTGCATTGGGGCTTGGGTTTGGTGGTATTGGCTCAGTTAGGTACTTGAGCTTACCGTCAGCAATGGCAGCATTCCGTAATGATGCCTCCCAGTCCGCAAAGTTGGACCCATCATTCTTCAGTCGTGTGAACTGATTCATGTGGTCCATGAAAGCTTTTAGCCAGGACTCGCGTCCAAGTGTGGCACTTGGCATAGGGATTTCGTTATTTCCAGCCATTTGTTGTAACAGTATTATCAATATAAACGAATTCTACACTGCGAAAAGAAGAAAAATATAATAAGCATACTCATCGTTATGATTTAAGTCTAATGCAATACTGTTATAACGCGAAGACTCAAGCATTTATACAATTGACTTCCCTCAAGAATTATATAAATGATTCCAAGACTCAATTATCTGTAAATTGATAAGCCAACCTTTTGGCTAATTCTACTTTTAGAATTCTTGGTCGATAAATTTCTGTAAATTCTATCTTTAGTCCATCATAATCACGAGAAACTCTTCGGATTATAATGTTGAGATAAACTAAGTCAACACAAACTACTTACCCAACGTAGAAAGGGTCATATGGAGAGTAAGGTCCTATATGCCTATCGATGAAGAAGGGATTCATAGATGTTTGGCCTATAAAGACTATTCTCAATTTCAGTTTTAGAGGAAGATCCCATCAACTTTATTTTATTTCATTTTAAGTGAACTAATATCTAGCATGCGAGAATGAATAAACTAAGATGATGGCTTAATATTGTGTGACATCTGTATGTCTATGAAAACTAACATCCAAACTATATGAGTCAATTTTCATGCATTTTAGTAGGTGGTTTGGTTTAGGCGAAAATGATGCATTAACTATCATGTGAAGAAAAGCAACAAGAATGAAAAACGTAAAACAAAACAAAGTCCTAGTGTGGCCTATCTACCAAAATGAACATAAATACAACTTTGGAATCCTTCCTAGGACCCGAGAAGCTTGTCTTGATATTCCATCTTGGTCCATGTAGCAGGAGTGAGCAATCCAATCTCCATCTTTAGTCTTCTCAAAATTACAATTAATAAATTACAAAATGGACCTATTTACATTCTAATTTCAAAACCATAATACTTAAAGAAAACCAAAAGGAGATAAGAGATCTCAAAATTACATTAAAATTATGTTTCTATCATTACGAAAACATAATTAACTAAGGCCACACTAGGTATTACAAATTACAACCGATTGCAAAAATACGTAAGTAAACCATTCAACAAATCATTCAACTAAATAAAAATGCATCAACTATAAATTAAACATTCAAGACATAATTCCTTAATTATGTAGAGTAATTTATCCAAACCCCCTATTTAAATGATCAAATTATGTGACAATTCCTCAATTACTCACAATAATTCCAATCTTAATACATATTAATCTTGTAATATGAATTAATCCAACATTATTTTAAACTCTTTAAAATAATTAGGTATCTTTAATTTGTGAATCTTTTCACAACAAACATGATACATTATAAATTTAATGTATAATAATTATTGGCCAAAATAAAAGAAAAAACAGAAATTTTTTTTTTAAAAATTGCTCACGGCAATCTGAAAAACGAATATTTTTTTTCTTTCTTCTCGGCATTCACCAAAACAAAAAAAAACAGAATTTTTTTTTTCTTTTTCTTGTTCTCGGCATATTGCCAAAAAAAACAAAAAAAAAAACTGTTTTTTTTTCTTGCTCTCGGCAATTAAAAACAAAAAAAAGGTTTTTCTTTTCCTTCTTCTTGTGCTCTCGGCATTGAGCCAAAAATGTCGAAAAAAACATATTTTTAAGATGAACAAATTTGTTTAATGTTGCTACTAGAACAAGATTGGCATAATTATCAACATTTAAATTAATGAATCATGTGTTGGAATATGTGTCCTCCGACAATAATGCAATCACAACTGTTGATCATGATGATCACATGTTTAAGTCTCATTATAAAGAATACAATTGGGAATATTACAATTGGGAAGTAATATTTTACTGTCAACTGGTCAACACATATCGGTAATGATTGGCTGACTAGAGTTTGACATTACTGTCGTGCGACGGTGGTGATCAGTTGATCCCCTAGGTCATACCTATAGGGCAACACTCTTAATTGATCATTTAATTGATCGTATAACGTTACGAGTCAATTAAAATATTTAAAATTGACGGAAGATTTTGGAAGTATTATTTACGTATCTCATTGAAATTTGATTAAATGAGATACGGTCTGAGTAACCGAATTGTTTCATTACTCAGATGAAATTATTGTTTAAGAAAACAATTGAAATTGAATGAATTATTATAAATACAAGTTATTGTGATTTATAAATTGGTAAAATATTTTGGTACAAGTAATTATGAATTGCTAAGTCGATTTTTGTGTATGACGTATTTTTATTAATACGTTGATTTTTAATATGTTAAAAATACATAACAAATTTATGTTACATATGACATGTGACATAAGACAAATTGACATTTTGACAAAGATAATATGGAGTCCATATTATCTATGTGTGCCGAAAATTAAGAGGAGGATTAGGCTCAAATTAAGTTGATTTTGTTAGTGGTAAGCACAATGATTACCTACTAAACTAGCCATGCAACCCTAATGCTCATTGTGAAGAACAACTCTAGCATGCATTGGCTCCCTTTGCCCCCCTCTTCCACCCGGTTTTTTGAGATGAAAAACCACTTTGGTTTTTCATCTTATTTTACCTAATATACACTAAAATGTAGTTAGTGTATTATTCATTATTCATTCATCTAAAATTTGAGTTTTAGAAAGATAAAAACTCTTCTTTCTCTTCCTTCTCTCTAACCGAAAAATAGAGAGTTCCATAATATTTTTGGGTCAATTTTTCCTACAAAATTAATATTGTCTAGTATTCATAATATTAATTTTAATTAAGAGTGTGCTTTGGGTATTAAGCTTTGGGAGAGATCCTACACTTGGATCTTAGTTCTTCCACTAAGGAAAGCACAAGAACAAGAGAGAAAAGAGATCTCTCTTGTGCCCATATAAACGAATATTCCAATGTAAGATAAAGATTTCTTCTTTATATTGTTTATAAGTTTGCATGCATAAGATCACCATTAATTTTATGACAAATTAAAATATAACATATAGGAATATGTTAATTATATAGATCTACTTTTCCTTCAATCAGTATCAAGAGTCATGGTTGTTTGCATGCAAATCGGTTAAAAGTTTTTCCGAGTTATATGATTAACATATAAAACTTGTTAAATTTGTGTTATTATGATATATCACGAAAATCATTATGCATGTTAAAATTTCTGGTCCTAAAATGTTTTTAGGATATTTTGGTTAATTTATGGATTTTTATTGTTCATTTTACATAATAATGACATTAAAGATATGATTTTATGAATAAAATGTCATTTTCGGACTAAAATTAGCTAAACGTCGAATTTTTAAGTGATTTTTGGATATGTTGTCACATATATTATTTTGAGATGACCTGTAAATTTTCATAATTTTTGGACATCTTATGCTCGAAAAATGGATTTTTCATTATTAAAATCGATTTTAGGTGATAAATAGGTTAATATGAGATAAATTTCGAATCTGGTCATAGAAATTTAGTATGTTGTCACATTCAATTTTACAAGATGTGTGTAAAATAATAGGCTATATTGAAGTCTTTTTGCATGATATATGGATTTTTGAAGAAAAATAGCATAAATAGTGACTTAATTAGTGAAATATTAATAAAATATACTCTATGACTAAGGAAAAACATCATATGTTGCATTTTATTATCTTTTTCAGATCTAAAATTGAAAATTTGATGAATATAATTTTTCTCATGTTTTTATGATTATTTTGTTAAAAACCGATAAACCGCAACATTGTTTTTCCGAATAAATTTCGAAATTTTTAACCTAAGTTTTTGAACATTATGAGTG